>NC_141602.1:34692489-35367489 GCF_047967505.1 Dipteris shenzhenensis
TTTGATTGGAAAATGTTTATTTCATCCACTTCTATGAAGCATGTAAGAAGAAGCATCATTGTTTGAAATCTAGTCACTACTATTTGCTACATTAAGTGCTCATATTTTGGAATTCTTTCAGTTATTTTTGCCTTGTAAGAGAGATAGACACTGCCCAATATTTGGGTTAGACCCTCTCATGGCTACCATATATAATCTTGAGAAGTTCAATGGAAAGGGCTTCCATACATGGCAAATGAAGGTGAAATTTGCATTGATGCGGGAGAACTTATGGAGACTTATCAAACCTACTCCTACCGCTTCTTCTACAGCCTCCAATGCTGGAGAATCCTCAACACCGACACGACCAGCAAGGGATCCAGCAAGAGAAGAAAAGGCATATGGTATCATTGCTCTTGCTTTGGGTGATGATTATATACACCATATCTCTGATTTGGAGTCTCCTTCGGAAGCTTGGCAGAAGCTAGACATGATTTTTGGTGCAAGCTCTCACATCTCTAAACTATCACTTAAAATCTCTTTCTTTGAATTAAAGATGGCAAGTGATACTACTTTAGCTGCTCATGTCAACTATATGCGGAGTCTTATGACTCGATTAGCTTCTATCAACTCTCCTATCACTCCTGATGATGCTATGGCAGTGTTACTTAAGAGTATGCCTGAAAGTTTTGATCACATTGTTAGCACTTTGAAGAATCTTCCCAATCCTAACCTTGAAGGCATTATCTCTGCTCTCCAAGAAGAAGAAAGGCATATGGAGCTAAGGAAAGGCAATGATACTGCTTATGCTGTAAAAGTCAAGAAGGGCAAGTATACTCCTTGCAATCACTGTGGAAAGACAAATCACCTTTCAAAGGACTGCTTCAAAGTTAATCCATGCAAGCACTGTGGCAAGAACAACCATCATGAGAAGTTTTGCAGAGCCAAAGCAAAGACAGAAAATGCAAATCTACTTACAGTTAATGAGCCTCCACAAGATGAGGCATCCTTTGAAGATTATGCATTTTAAACACATCTCTATGTATGCTCCAGATCTCTCTTTTTATGTCAAGGTACTCAGCCTGGATAGTCCTCCAAAATGAATGAAAATAAACTATTGTGTTTTGTGTGTTTTGTAAACACCTCTGGTCACCTTATGATGTAGGCCATGTGTATGTTTTGTTCCATGGTACCTCCTGCAGACATTGTGTGCATGTACATGCAGGGGAGATAACCATTGGAAGGTCTTTTTGTATCCCTTTTGTTTACCTTACACCCAAGGGAACCCTTGCTAGTATGAGAACCTAGCCATAGATTAATCCTTGACCACCATGAGATGGCATGAGAAACTATGAGACTAGATGTATCCTTGACATAGCCTGAGGCATTTCCTTGAGGGGGGGTTTGTTGGGATATCTCAAGGTGTATGCCTCGGGCACACCTTATGTTTCTATGTGTGAGTGCTAGAGGCACAGTTAGGTGCCCACAAGCACAGTTAGGTGGTGGAAAAGCCACATAGGATGATTGAGAGAATCTAGGAGCAGATTGAGGAGATGATTGTGGAGCTTTGAGGTCATCAGTGATGTCAGTGACCTTGTATGAGGTGCCTACTTAAGGACCTCACTCTTCTTCATTCCATAAGCAAGTATTCTGATTTTGTGTCCACTCTACTCTTTCCTTTCAGTATTCCAACATCTAGGTTATAAGAATGCCTCATATTGGTTCCATGAGACCGTATTTGCATGCATGTGGAGTTAGAATTGCTAGCATCTCTCCCAATGAGTATTATACTGAAAAGAAACTCGCATACTCGCTTAAAAAAAACTTGTTCTTTGGTAGCACCCCCATAGGGACTTGGTAGATGAAGATAAAGTTTATGCTTATGAAAGAAAATCTATGGGACTTAGTCAAACAAGAAAGGAACTCAAACCTCTTAGGAAGGTGAATCAACTACAACCAAAGGTAAAGGAAAGGACACTGACTCTACTTCTACACCTGCCAATGCAAAAAGGATAGAGAAATCCTATGCCATCATTGCATTAGGTTTGGGTGATGATTATGTACACCGCATTTCAGATTTGGAATCCCCTTTTGAAGCATGGCATAAGTTAGACATATTGTTTGGTGCTAGCTCTCATACTTCCAAATTAAATATGAAAATTAAGTTCTTTGAACTTAAAATGGAGGGAGATGATGTTGTTGCTCATGTCAACAGTATGAGGGGTATTATGACACAACTAGCTTCAATTAATTCTCGTGTCACTATGATGGTGATGCTATGGCAGTGCTTTTAAAGAGCATGCCTTGGTTATTACTTTGAAGAATCTTTCTCAACCCTCATTAAAAGGCATCATCAGTGCCCTACAAGAAGAGGAAAGAAAGAACACTTCAAGAATGGGCAAAATGCACACAGAAGCACTTGCAGTGAAGTTTTCAAAGAGCAAGGTACAAGGCTTGTAAACATTATGGGAAAAACAATCATCTTGAGAAGGATTGTTATAGAATCAACTCTTGCTCTTATTGTGGCAAGAATAATCACTCTAAGAAGTTTTGCAATGAGAAAAAGAGGACTATGGCAAATCTGGTTAAAGAGAGAACTCCATTAGCAAATGAAGCATCCAACTTTGTGGTAGAAGACAAGGACTTTGCCTTTTGAGCAACTTGTCTTTGAACTTTTTTTTAGTCATCACTTGGTCAAATTTTGAGGTTCTTTGCCTGGAGTAGTACTCCAAAAAGAATGTCATGTGTTTTGTCTTTTGTAAATCACCTCTGGTCACCATGTGATGTAGGCCATGTGATATGTGTTTGGTCTATCCCATTTTTGTAAACCTTGACACTTGGGCACCTTTGCTAGCATGAGATCCTGACATAGATTTATCCTTGACCACCATGAGATAGCCATGTGTGACCACCATGAGATGGCATGAGAAACTATGAGACTAGATGTATCCTTGACATTCCAAGAGGCAAACCCTTGAAGGGGGGTATGTTGGGATAAGTATGGTCAAGGGATTTCTCTAAGGTGCATGTGTGCATCTAGGGGAGTCACGTGTGTGTGTGTGTGTGTTGTAGAAGCACATCTAGTGCTATGGTGTGTCTAGTGTGTAACCTAAGTGATGATGTAAGCCAAAGGCCCCCCACATGGGAGGTTCCTTTGATTTCAGGCTAGTCCCACTAATGTAGCGGCTGATTGCCACTGATATAGGGGAGGTGCCTACACCATCCTCTCTTTCTATAAAATGGAGGTCATTCCTTCATTCTAATATATGGATTTTGTCTCACTTGTGCTCTCACTCTTTGTACCATGATGCATCTCTTCTACCCCACACTCTTCTATAGAATATAGTTACATCTAGTTAAGATATATAAATATAAGTACTAGATTGTACACAAATTGAAAAATATAACTTTGATGGGCTCCATGTATACAAATTGCTTAGTAGATGCTAGGAAAATTGAGCATTACAATCAAGACAACTTTGATGGGCTACATATAAGCTATGCAAAGTGATCAATATAGACACATTCATGACATTCCAATCAATACACAAACTATATATATATGCTCCAAGTAAAAATAAGAGTACATCCTCATGAAAAGTATACTTGAATAGGCCTATTTTTTATCTTCTTTACAAGATATATATTTAGGGTTGGCAGATTGGTGACACTTGAGAAAAAGATAACGTAACTTAATTGGCAAATCTATTACTAAAACTAAAAAAGAATGATAAATGATAATCTTTCATTTGTTATAACATATAAGCATACAAAATTTCATCCATCTCAACAATGCTTTTTACTCTTTAAATATGTTTTTTACAATGTAATTTACTGAATTGGCTTGGCATCTCATTACATGTTGGAGTTTTATTTTTAAGATTTGTACACCCCATATAAACCTGTCAAGCTTTTCAAGGACAACATTCTATATGTACAATAACCTATCAATACTAGATAAGTAACATCTTAACCGATGTTGTTTTAAGAGATTCAACCTGATAACCACTACTTCCTAGTCATTGTGATATTCATGAGTTTAATGATATTATATATAAGTAACTAGTGGTTGACCATTCAAAAACATATGTGACCCATTGAAGCAACTAGTGGTCTACCATTCAAAAATGTATGTGACCCATTGAAGACCCTCGAGCAATAACATGCTTTCCACATGCTTGGAAAGACCTTCCAAAAATCCCTCATCAGACACAGCAAGCCATGTGACAAAGTGTGTGATATGAATATAAGATGGAATTGCTTGGTCAAAGTGAATTCTAAAAAGTTCTGCATCAAACATTAGTAACAAAAACTGAATAACCAAGGTTAATGATGCAAACAATGCAACCACAATGTTTTTGCAAACCATTCAATTATCAGTCAACTACATGTATAACGTGCAAAATCTGATCATGATTAGAGATTTTGTAAGGTAATGTTTCTGCTCAAACAAAGACAAGGCTAATGCATTTACTATGCTATAGCAAAAAGCATGTTTCCAATATATCCTCCAAAAACTAGGAGAGAACCACATACAATAACCTTCGATAAAATGTTATAAAAACCCTTCCAAAAAGCAATAAGCCTTGGCGATAATCTCAAACATTGATCCCATGACCCTTTTCTAAATAACAGTAGGGCTTCAGTAGGGCTGCATCAAACCATATGTCTTTCCCTGTACCCATAGCTTGTGTGTAACCTATGTCTTCAAGAAAAAAAGACCTATACCCGGAAACCTTGACCATAGGCATGTTTCCTACATGAAACCAAGTACAACATATCAACTAAAGAGCTATACTGCCAGAAAGAGAGGCAGTCGGTAGAGCGAGCGAGGAAAAGCGAGCAGGCCCAAAAAAGCGAGCGAGCTTTTCCACAATTTCCTTATCGAGGTATTCAACATAGCTTTGTGGAAACCACTATTTGGGAAGATTGTCGAAAATAAAACTTATGTTACTATGTGTAACTATACCAATATTGCGAATTATAGTCTACCTTAACTTCCAATTGGAGCCATACTCACATTATGCAACAATAGTATGTAGTTTGAAAGAAACCGAATTTCCACTCCAAAGCGGATTCCATTACTGATACAACAATTCTTTTGCATTTGAAATGGGTCTTATTATCAAACTCCTTCAATAATCAAAACAAATGCATTGCTTGATATGTTGAACTTAGTAACGTAAACATCACTTCACCCATATGTGGGGAAAAAAAACTGTCTGTAGACTTCATAGCATGGGATTGCATCAACACTTATGACATTCAAAGTGGTTCTTCTTATTAAAAGTGTTATCAACCATGAAAGAAAATGTTTAAAAATAGTTCACCCGTATGTTGAAAAACCCAAGTGTCATTTATGACATTCAAAATTGTTCTTGCAACCATCCTGTAGTTCCTAGAGATTTTGCCCATACTTCCAACCCCTTCCCTTCAACCACTAAGAGGTATCTAATAGTTTTATAGAACACTTGAGATATCATCACCTCCTAATACAAAACCATTATTACTATTTGTAGAACACTTGAGATATCATCACCTCTTAATACAAGACCATTCTTACTATTTGTAGAACACTTGAGATATCATCACTCCTTCCCTTCAGCCACTAAGAGGTACCTAATACTTTTGTAGAACACTTGAACCATTCTTACTATTTGTAGAACACTTGAGATATCATCACCTTTTAATACAAAACCATTCTTACGGTTTGTATAACACTTGAGATATCATCACCTCTTAATATAAGACCATTCTTAGTATTTGTAGATCACTTTAGATATCATCGTCTCTTAATACAAGACCATTCTTACTATTTGAGAGATTAATGGATTAAAGGTTTGAAGCTCATAGGAGACAGAGGAAGAGAAAGTCAGTTTCGACATGAGGACAATAAAACTAATTGGAATATTTTGACTTATGTATTATACCTTTTTGAAGACTATGAATTTAAGTCAGTTTCAACATTAGGATGATAAAACTAATTAGAATATTTTGACTTATGTATTATATATTTTTGAAGACTATGAATTTTAATGAGGAGAGGCATGCACACTACTTAGTAAATACACTAGTACTACTACTAGCCTACGACTATTAAGCCTAGTAGCACCAGTGTGATTTTGAGCCTTGTATCAGCCTTTTGATAATTTTCTTTCATCTTTAGTGCAATAGAAATTATTCCTTCTATCAGAAGAATCTTGCCAAATTTATTCAAAGTGATGATTTTGTAGTCTACAGCCACTATCCTCTGACTCTCAAAAATATATTAAATGTGAGCACCCATTTATCTTGTTTGATCAACCCTAGACTATGCTACGATAGGACATTACTAGAACAAAAAAAAAAAAGAATTGATATGGCGATGTTCGGTGTGAAATAACCAAATTAAGGATTTAATAAGAAAGAAAACAATCAGAATCAATAGGCTATTCAATGGCTCAAATTTGCACAGAAATTATAATGTGCCTCCCAACTCTTATGCATTCCAGCTCCTCATGTTTGACAAGAATGCAAACAATAATGAAATCACATTATCTTTAGTTTCAAAGTAAGCAAAGCACCAAAAATAAATGCAAACGTATTGGATGACGAATAAATAGGTATAGATATAGATAGACCTATATATATGCATTCATAGATATAATGATGATTAAAGTTGGACGGTCGTAATAATATTATGTGTACTATCATTGGGATAAGGACTACTATTGGTAATATTGTATGTAGTAGTAGGAGAACTACCATTAAGGAACACTCAAATAAAATTACTAATGGTGGTGATAAAACTACCACTAGTAGTTTGGTAATTCCCCCTAACATCTACAACAAATATTTGATGGGTAGCTAGTATTAGGTCAAAAGGTCCCAATTGTGCTATAATAATGGACCAAAAAAGGGAGTGCTATAGCATCACCTAAGGGTCACTTTTTATCCATGAAAGAAACAAGTCGGTGCAACCTAGGTCATACAGATCTAGGTCATGTGGAGTGGTTCGCGTCTCTTTCCTTGACAAAAAAGTTACACTACCTTTGATAGTAACTACAAAGATTGCTGCCATAGTGCCATAGAGTAGCCCCTAGGTTGCACCATCATCCCTTTTTGCATTTGAGCCATTAAGTTTGATCCACTGATTTTATGTAGAATTATTCTACTATATGTTCACATGTCCTTAATAGGATCTTGATATAATCCCTTCCATTGTAAGTACTTTTACTTCAAGTTTCACATATCCTTAACAAACCACTAGGCTTCAACACAAATTCATTCTTATGTTTCAAGCCTTAAACTCAAACACCCTTGTAAAAGGGATAATGTATTAAAGCTACATTCAATCCATCAAATCTTTTGAATAACAGTTCTATTGAAAATTCATGTATCATCAATAGGATTTCATCCATTATATGTTCATTTGTCTTTAATAGTATGTCTAAAAATTCATGTATCTTCAATATTATTTCTCTCATGTGTTCCAATATCTTCAAAAGGATACCTTTATTTAATAATGTCCAAACTTGAGCATTGATTTGTATTTATCAAACACAATTTCACTCCACCTATTCTTTAGAATGAAATTTTTTCGCCAAAAGTGGGCCAAATGTAAGGTCTTTCCACATATTCTTAAGAATGAAAATCTTGGCCTTACATTGGCAAGTCTATAGAATGAGGGTAAGGCCAAAGTCTCTGGTACGGTGCATTAGGTCTTGATTAATTCTTCTTTAGGCTTGAATATTTAATGCATTAACTTCACAACTATTATTTATGCTTGAACTTGTAATGTATTAATTTCATGACTTAGGATGTTATGAAGTTATATCTAACATGTCCCAAATTTAATGGAAATTAATATCCTACATAACACAACAAAGTATCATCATATCCCTTCCCAAAATCAATGCTACCTAGCAACTCTCCTGGCATTTTCACTGCCTTGCATTTGAGTTAGCTATGATGAAGAATGTTGCCTGCCTTTGGAACCTCTTAGAGTTACCGTTAGCATGATCTAATTTCATGTACCCCAAAACTTGAGACTTGGAGATTCCCATATCACACCAGCGGTAGCTATCTTGTCCACTCTCAATGCTAGTAAGAGCTAGGCCCCATAGACCGGTAAAAGAAGTCTTTTTGGAGGTTCAATTTTTTCCCTCCGTCTTCTGCAGGTCCCCTGATGAAATAGGATATATTCATCACCCTACATTTAATGCAAGAATTGACACAACTTTTTTGGACCTGACTATGTAGTTTACATCCCAAAATTGGTGCTAAAATTGCAGATTGGGAGATTCCCATATCACACCAACGGTAGCTGTCTTGTCCACTCTCAACACTAGTAAGAGCCGCGGTCCCCATAGACTGGTAAAAGAAGTCTTTTTGGAGGTTCAATTTTTTGCCTGCGGAGGCACCAGCCCCATGACAGAATAGGATATATTCACCACCCTACATTTAATGCAAGAATTGACAACTTTTTTTGGACATGACTATGCAGCTTACATCCCAAAATTGGTGCTAAAATTGCATACCGGGCATCTCCATTTGCCGGGGGTGTCCCCAGCGACCCCTTGGACTTGCTCTATTTGTCTAGTTGTGTCTCTCCACAAAAATCAGAGTAGGGCCTATTTTCCCCATCTAGTAAAACTATATGCATCAATATGTATGTATGTATGTATGCATGCATGCATGCATCCATGTATGTATGTACACACACACACACATATGTATGTATGTGTACTAAAACTACTAAAACTATATGCATCAAATAATGTTGTTGATCAATTTTTGGCATACCCCACCAAAATCAAGACCCCCATTGCAAAGAAAGGTAAGGAACACAAGTGCTTGTTCTTATGCTCATGAGACAACAAAATGCATGACATAGGCAACCAATTGGGTCTTACGTTTTATGTTTGTATGTATGTATAAATGTATGTATGTATGTATGTATGTGTGTGTGTGTGTATGTATGTATGTATGTATGTATGTATATATATATATATGTATATGTATATGTTGATGCATATATGTATATATTGATGCATACAATTTTGATATATGGAGAAAATGGACATGAAAACCATCTAAATTGGTTCTTGTCGTTTGATTTGATATATGACATGATCCTATTCTCAAAAGTAGGACCCCATTGGCAACACAATGGGGTCCTAGTTTTGAGGCCTAAATGCATGAAATAGACAGCGCGTTAACGCGCTGCCTATTTTAGGCATTCAGGCCCTAAAAGTAGTACCCCGTATCTTTGGACTTGCATATCCAAATGGGGTCATGTCATATATCAAATCGAACGGCAAGATCCACTTTAGATGGTTTTCATGTCCATTTTCTCCATCAACTAAAACTATATTCATCAAATAATGTTGTTGATCAATTTTTGGCATACCCCCCCAAAATCAAGACCCCCATTGCAAAGAAAGGTAAAGAACACAAGTGCTTGTTCTTATGCTCATGAGACAACAAAATGCATGACATGGGAAACCAATGGGGTCTTACTTTTGATGTTTGTATGTATGTATGTATGTATATATATGCATGTACATACATACATACATACATACATACATATATATATATATATATATATATATATATGTATGTATGTATGTATATGTTGATGCATATATGTATATATTGATGGAGAAAATGGACATGAAAATCATCTAAATTGGCTCTTGCCGTTTGATTTGATATATGACATGACCCCATTTGGATTTGTAAGTCCAAAGATACGGGGTCCTACTTTTAGGGCCTGAATGCCTAAAATAGGGAGCGCGTTAACGCGCTGCCTATTTCATGCATTTAGGCCTCAAAAGTAGGACCCAATTGGCAACACAATGGGGTCCTACTTTTGAGGCCTAAATGCATGAAATAGGCAGCGCGTTAACGCGCTGCCTATTTTAGGCATTCAGACCCTAAAAGTAGCACCCCGTATCTTTGGACTTACATATCCAAATGGGGTCATGTCATATATCAAATTGAATGGCAAGATCCAATTTAGATGGTTTTCATGTCCATTTTCTCCATCAACTAAAACTATATTCATCAAATAATGTTGTTGTTCAATTTTTGGCATACCCCCCCAAAATCAAGACCCCCATTGCAAAGAAAGGTAAAGAACACAAGTGCTTGTTCTTATGCTCATGAGACAACAAAATGCATGACATGGGAAACCAATGGGGTCTTACTTTTGATGTTTGTATGTATGTATGTATGTATATATATGCATGTACATACATACATACATACATACATATATATATATATATGTATGTATGTATATGTTGATGCATATATGTATATATTGATGTATATGTTGATGCATACAATTTTGATATATGGAGAAAATGGACATGAAAATCATCTAAATTGGCTCTTGCCATTTGATTTGATAAATGACATGACCCCATTTGGATTTGTAAGTCCAAAGATACGGGGTCCTACTTTTAGGGCCTGAATGCCTAAAATAGGGAGCGCGTTAATGCGCTGCCTATTTCATGCATTTAGGCCTCAAAAGTAGGACCCCATTGGCAACACAATGGGGTCCTACTTTTGAGGCCTAAATGCATGAAATAGGCAGCGCGTTAACGCGCTGCCTATTTTAGGCATTCATGCCCTAAAAGTAGCACCCCGTATCTTTGGACTTGCATATCCGAATGGGGTCATGTCATATATGAAATCGAATGGCAAGATCCAATTTAGATGGTTATCATGTCCATTTTCTCCATCAACTAAAACTATATTCATCAAAAAATGTTGTTTATCAAATTTTGGCATACCCCCCGCAAAATCAAGACCCCCATTGCAAAGAAAGGTAAGGAACACAAGTGCTTGTTCTTATGCTCATGAGACAACAAAATGCATGAAATAGGTAACCAACGGGGTCCTAATTTTGCTGTACGTATGTAAGTATGTATATATGTATGTATATACATACATATATATCTATATGTGTGTGTGTGTGTGTGTGTGTGTGTGTGTATGTATATGTTGATGCATATATGTATATATTGATGCATACAATTTTGATATATGGAGAAAATGGACATGAAAACCATCTAAATTGGTTCTTGTCGTTCGATTTGATATATGACATGATCCCATTTGGTTTTAAGTCCAAAGATATGGGGTCCTACTTTTAGGGCCTGAATGCCTAAAATAGGCAGCGCGTACTTTTAGGGCCTGAATGCCTAAAATAGGCAGTGTGTTAACGCGCTGCCTATTTTAGGCATTCAGGCCCTAAAAGTAGGACCCCGTATCTTTGGACTTGCATATCCAAATGGGGTCATGTCATATATCAAATCAAACGGCAAGATCCAATTTAGATGGTTTTCATGTCCATTTTCTCCATCAACTAAAACTATATTCATCAAATAATGTTGTTGATCAATTTTTGGCATACCCCCCCAAAATCAAGACCCCCATTGCAAAGAAAGGTAAAGAACACAAGTGCTTGTTGTTATGCTCAAGAGACAACAAAATGCATGACTTGGGAAACCAATGGGGTCTTACTTTTGATGTTTGTATGTATGTATGTATGTATATATATGCATGTACATACATACATACATACATACATACATACATACATATATATATATATATATATATGTATGTATGTATGTATGTATGTATGTATATGTTGATGCATATTTGTATATATTGATGTATATATTGATGCATACAATTTTGATATATGGAGAAAATGGACATGAAAATCATCTAAATTGGATCTTGCCGTTTGATTTGATATATGACATGACCCCATTTGGATATGCAAGTCCAAAGATACGGGGTCCTACTTTTAGGGCCTGAATGCCTAAAATAGGTAGCGCGTTAACATAGTGGTTAGATGCATTCATTTCTAGTTCCGATAGAACTATCATTCAGACATTGGTCATAATAGAAATATGGAGGGCTAAAATCCTTTTTTGGCTCCCTAAGTTTTTTACAGCATGGTATTGTCCAGATTACATAGGTATTTTCACTAAGCAAAATTAATCCTTATGATGAAAATGTGTTTTTTTTCTTTTGACATAGTTAGTTCTATTTCCATGTTTTTGGATCGAATGTATGGATGATCTTCTGCAAGCATAAAAGACATTATATGTATATGTAGCACATGATCATGTTTACATATTTTCAGTCATATATTCTACATTGTGATCTATCATTATCTTGCTGTGTGGATGTTCAATCTGAGTAGTGTTTGCTTTTTTTATCACAAATTTTATGTATTGTTGTGTCTCTACCTCTCCACAACGACTCAAATTGATAGTATGGGATGAAAGAGAAGTTAATTGTGAGTTTCAGGCATGCCTTCATTGTTGGAATATGTTTAATTTGCTTATGATCACATCAATTGTTCCAATGATATTGAGAGGAATAAGATGCTGGATGAGGTTCTCGCTCACTTGAAACCTATTTAATCTTGCTCGCTTATTTGGGGCTGTTCGCTTTTCTTCGCTCGCTTTTTGGTAATCCTCCCAGAAAGAACACTACTCTTCAAAACAACTCCGAACCAAATTCTTGTGTGTGTCACCTCATGCCTGTAATTCCAACCATAATACGCAATGAGATCTTGTAATGTAATATTATTTCATTCCTACTTTGTATGAACAAATGAGATCTATTCCAAAAATGGGCAAGACTAAGAGACAAAGCTAGGCTACCTTTTGAACAACACATGTGTTGACTCTGTGCCAACATGAACTTATGAAGAAAGAGAAGGTGATACAACTTTGTGATACAACTTTGTGTTACAACGTTGTGTTACAACTTCTAGACACAACTTTATGTTACAACTTTGTGTAACAACTTTGTGACACAACTTTGTGTTACAACTTTGTGTAACAACTTTGTGTTACAACTTCTACATGTAGAGAGAGAAGGTGTTACAACTTTGTGTTACAACTTTGTGATACAACTTTGTGTTACAACTTTGTGATACGACTTTGTGTTACATGCAGAGAGAGAAGCTCTCCAACTTGTATAAATACCCCATAATGGAATGAAGCCCACACTCTTGGGGCATTGTGTTGAGTCTACATTGGTATTCCAAGCATTTGTCTCAAGTGTCCATGCTTCCTTGCACTGCACGTCCAAAAGCATGTCCTAACCTTGCAACCCTTCTCCCCTCTTCTCCAACCCTGCAACCCACCCTCTCCCTCTCCTCCTCCCTCCTCCCTCCTCCTCCTCCTCCTCCTCCTTCCTCCTCCTCCTCCTCCTCCTCCTCCCTCCTCCTCCTCCTCCTCTCTCCTCCCTCTCCCTCCTCCTCTTCCCTCCTCCTCCTTCCTCCTCCTCCTTCCTCCTCTCTTCCTTCACCCATGCTCTTACACCTTCTTCCTCTCCCACTCCTATGCTTTCCTAAACCCTTAAACTCCATGATCTACGAGGGAGACGAGTTCTCCACCATGTACTCTACTCTGAACCTTGGACCCTCCTTCTAACCCTGGACTCCTTCTAAACCTTGGAACCTCCTTCTAAACCCTGGAACTCTTTCTAACCCTGAACTCTTTCTAAACCCTGGATCCTCCTTCTGAACCCTTGAACTCTTTCTAAACCCTGGAACCTCCTTCTGAACCCATAAACTCCTCCTAAACCCTACAACCCCCAATGAAGGCGAAAGCCTTCATTACCCCAACAACAATGGTTTACGTGCCTTTTACACATGCTTGCATTTTGTTTACTCACCACACTTAAGCCTACGTCTCTCACCGGAACATGACTCGAGGTCCTAAGCTACATATATACTACAACGACAATCCCAATATATCTGTAGGTGACAAAAAGCCTCGGAACCCTGCAACATAGAATACCCAGCTCTTCCTACGAAAGAAGTAGGAAAGAGCCAACAACATGGTCTGAGCAACAAGTAAGCAAAGAATAAACAAAAAATAGGGTTGCCACATGGGCATCACATAGGCTGTCATGTAGGTAGCACCCATAGGTATACCTGGCTACTTAGAGTGTACATTAATATGTACAAACTTAAGGCGTGACCAACAAGAGCTACATAGAGCAATCCAGGACATATTTAGAGCAACAAAATTCATGGAAATATACCACAATGTGTTGCAATGACACATGATAGGCTCTAGAAGCTGTTGTGAGTAATTTCTTGGGCATGACCAGGTTTTGAACAAAGGAATTTGGAACAGGGACAGATGGCATAGGCTTGTTGGAATGAGCCTATAAAAGGGCATGGAGTAGGTTGGTATCCTAGATCAACAATAGAAATGGACAAAAATTGGAACAAAAATGATGTAGATCTGGTTGTGGTTCATATCCCAATAAACGCTTTGGTAAGTTGGGAAAGAAAGTGAACCACGATTTGGATCTGAATAGTTGTAAGGCTTGTGGGGAGAGTGAGTCAGCATTCATTATACTTATGGACGTGGTTTGCTCTAATTCCTTACGTCTTGGGGAAATTGTAGACCACCAACATGAGGGCTAGTGGATGTGAGTGTTTGTTGTGTGTTCTTGAGGGTGGTCTATACTTTGACTCCTTGCATTTTGGGGAACTTGTGGACTACGACCATGAGTGTCAATGAATGCAATTGTTAGTGGGGAGTCTTGACTCTTAAGCTAAGGGCCTTAGGTATGGAGAGAAGGGGGAGACAAGATGGCAATGATTTGAGAAGCAATAGGGCACATGTTGCGACTAGGAATGCAAAATCAGAAATGCCTAAAACTAGAAATGCTCCTCCATAATCATAAAGATGAGTTGTGACTAGGCAAACTATGGATGCATCGAGTCATGCCCATGCGAGTATTCATATGCCTGAAAAATTTCTTGAGGTTGAAGAAGGAGTTGTAGAAGAGGATCTCATTGCCAAAATAGGCACTACCCCAATGCTTGATCCACCTGGTGAGGTTGTTGTGCCATGGTTCAAAGAGATTGTTTGTGAGGCTCGAGACATTATGAAGTTAGGACAATTGAAGCAACATATCGAAGCAATCTTTATGTCTCGTGATGTTTCTATGATGTTGCAATTGCCAGCAACCATGAGATGTGCTATGTACTTCTACACTTTGCAATCTATGGTGAAAAATAGGAGTTTTCTTATAGAGACATTTCATTGTGATGCATTTGAATGATGGATGTTAGAGTTGATTCGATAGGGCAATAAAGGAGAAAATGCATGACTTGAAAGAAACATTGGGATCCTCTACATTATGGAAACGGATTGAGGATGCCGCTAATGCTATGAAACCTGTTTTATATTTGCTTAGGGCTTTGGACTCAAAGTCTCCAACAATTGAAAAATCATGGATTCACTTTTGGAGTATTGAGCAAGCTCTTATTGTGAGGAACCCCCCTGCTAGCCCGAGCCAGAGAATGAGAGAAAACCATTTAATGCTACAAAATGCAAGGAATTATGGCAATTGTTTAGGCTGCAATGGGAGAAAACCATTACATAGTGTTGGGTACCTTTTAGACCCCGAGTGGTAGAATATGAATCCTGAAGAGATCCCAATTGTTATGCATGACTTTCATAAGGTGGTGTGTCAATTTTACCCCCACAACCATGAGTTTGCAAAGTGTTGTAGCGAGTTATCCAAGTATCAATGAAAGGAGGAGTTGTTTGCATCGAGCATTGTTCAAGCATTGGCAAAAACTACATCTGCTTGGAAATGGTGGATGATGAATGGTGGCACATGTGAGCTTCTACACCTGATTGCAACAAGGGTTCTTTCTCAGACATGCTCAAACTTGAGATCAAAAAGAAACTGGAGTCATTACAATTACATTCATACAGTAATTTATGAAATAGACTTCTAGAGGATCGGGTTGAGAAGTTAGTGTACATCTATGCCAATCATAAAATATCAGAAACATTAGAAGATGTGGGATATGGGGAGAAAGTTCCAAAATAGACCTACGATATCCCACCTAATGCTATACAACCTGAAAAGTAGTCTCATCATTGTAGATTCCAGAACCCCAAGAAGCCTGGATGAAACATAGACTGATGGTGCGACATCCAAGGAGGATAGCGATGAGGAGGATGAATCTAATGAAAATGAAGGAAATAATATTCCCCTTCCACATGGGTCTAAAGATGAGGGTATTGATGTGACGAACATGATGAGGATAGTGACTCATGATTGGGCAATGATGGAAGTAGGGTTTTGAATGTCTCATTGTATTCTAAATGTGTTCTTGTTTATTGATCGCAAGTTGTGGTTTATGGTTGGATAAGAATTTTGCATTGTATAGTATTGTCTGGTCACATGCTATCGATGGGTGGCATTGTAAATATCTTGTGTTTAGGGTTTGGGCTTTGAAGACTTGATTCTTCCATGTCACTTTTGCATGGGCTTCTAGGTGGTGGTAATGCCAATTGTTGTGTTCTTGACCAAGCTCATTTGATCAAGAGCATGGCAACTGGCATACCAATCTGTCTCATATGCAATAAAAGCCTATGCAAGGACGTGCGAAAGAAGCATGTGCAAAGTTTAATTTTTGGTCTTTGGTAACATTCTATTTTAATGACTTTACAGATAAGTTTTAATTGAGAGAGAGAGAGAGAGAGAGCTTGTGATGAAAGTGCATATAATTATATTTCAATGGCAAATAGAAAATGCCTTTAAACTTTACCTTATATAGTTTATCATGATTAAAGTTTACTTTATATAGCTTGTATTTGGTAACATTCTTTTTTAATGACTTTAGAATTTAATGTGATGGATTTAGGGATTGCATAGTGTTTTAAATTGCAATTGATGCATGGGTTTAGGTTTTAAGTAATAGAATGGATCATGGATGCATTGGTAAAGGTTTAAGTATTAGGATGGATGCAAATGAATATGACCATTGGATTATATTTGCTTTCTATGTTAAGTGTAAATTGACCATAGCCTTCCTTACATTCTTTATTATTATGAAATAATCTATTGACACTATTCCATTTGATGACTTTAGGATTGCATGTGATGGATTTAGGGATTGCATAGTGCAAAATGATTATGAACATTGGATGCATATAATATAATCCCTAAGCATTTAAATAAATGAATTCCACTAGATCATATAATACACCATCATAGAATTTCAATGAACTTAAGACAAAGGCATGTGTTTCCATCATAGAAAATGTAAACATATATTTTTATCATAAAGAGAATGTATAACTTTATTCAATGTCATGATTCTGGGATAAAATTTTTTAAGCCCAACACCATGTACAATGCCATTGATAGTTGGGATTTACAAAGTGGACAAATTGATATAGTTGTTGGCAAGTAATCTACTAGACAATAAAGATGAAATTTATGGCCACAAGGCAGAGATTAATAGCCAATACAATTATCAAACAAACATTGGCATATTGGGCACAAGCAATTGCCTAGGCTATTGAAGGGAAGGGGCTGCATAGCATATGGTTTGTGAGGATGGATGGCGATAAATAGCTAATCATGCCTCCATGCTTGCATCTCTAATTAGTGCTGCATGTGCTTCGTGGGCCTCTTGCCGCAACCATGTGTGAGGTCCTCCAAGCACTTGAATTGGGCATGTAGAGAAATCTCATTTTACAGCTCTGGCTTGATTCTTGGTCTTTGAGTTTCTAGGCATTGGACTTGCTCAAAACCGGGCCATGTTCTCTTTGCAGAGTTGCACCACTCGTTGCTCCAATGGGCCACGTGGACCCTCTAATGCCCTGGACAATTATGATTGGGTGATCATCACTTCTATACGACCACACATACTCTTGTCTTTGTAAGAGGAGAAGTCCACCTATATACCTTTAATGAAGTGTCCGTTTGGCGAAGTACATCGCCAATTCATTATGGTGTGGGGGCTTTCCATATACCTCAATGTAGATTTGCCTGGCATTTTGCCAAATCCATTCTTCTCGGCAATTGGCTATTCTTTACCTCCCATGCTGGTCCAAAGCTTGGGTTGGGGTGCTTCCATCTCCCTCTGTTTTTCTATGTCTCCTCGCCCAGCTACCTGAGGTTGCCTCTTCATCTGCCTTTAAGGGCCAAATTGCTTGGAGCTCTTGTTTGTAGACCAGCTTGCTTAGGGAGGGAGTGGTCAACGCAAGCCTAAAACTAGGTTTCTCCTTTTATTTTATTGACTAACCTATAAAATGAGGAGTTAGACAACTTTAACTACAACACATATAAGCAAGTCCATAACCTTTCTAGTGAAATAATCATTCACCATTGTTATGTACATGATCTATACATGACAATAATGGCACATGTCAATGGTTTAATCTTACTTGCTATCCTGGCAACAATAATGTATAGAGCATAGAAGTGTTAGGTGTGAGGTCTTTCATAAATGACGACAAAAGTTCAGTCCAACAAAAAGTAGTAGTTATCAACCCAACTCCTTATAAGTCCGAGGATTTGTTGCCTGCAAGAATTAAACAAATAGAAAAATGAAGCCAAATGAGAAAAACAAAGAGTGAAAAGAAGAACTAAATAGTTCACCACATGCGGCACAAAATACTTGAAAAATTAATCAGCAAACCTTTTGTTAACATCCACAGAGTACAGTCCAAGGATGATTTTGTCATGCTAGTTTCATTAAGAAGTGAAACTTTTATATTGGCATAGAAAGTTTGTATTCCCTAATAAAAATAAATGTTTGAAACATTCGCTAGGATTTGAAACTTTTATGTGAAAATTTTTGAAGTTTCACCAAGATTTACATATTTTACTTCAAAATTCAAAATAAAACATACAAAATGGTGCTATATTCTATCAATATTGTGAAACTAAAAAAAATAGTGCGATAAACTTTCACCAATATTTTATATTAATATATAAATATACCTTCGATAAAAACATCTATGGTACAGTCGTTGAATGTAGGGTAATCAGTGACTAGAGGTGATTAGGCTTCATGATTTACTTCAATGAAAACAACCATGGAAGGAGTATAGCACAAGCTTAGGGAGTTTGAGCCCCAAATACCCCAAGGCCAAACGTTGTAGGAAACATGCACAAATGGAATGTTCCAACTGCCGAGTTATAGGTTCTAGCTACCATATTGTATGTTCCAGTTGCAAGCTACCGTTAAGTGTCTCACAGAAGTTAAGCCTCATCACTCAAGGTTTTGAGCCTCATGCATGTGGTTCACCACAAACGGCTTAAGGCTTGAGTGCTCAGGGAGTTTGAGCCCCAAATAGCCTAAGCCTTGGAGGCACGAGGCTAACACAAGCACTATTTGGGAGCCAGTTAAGAACACCTCCTAATGTCGGGCTTGTTCCAAGCACTGTTATATGGTTAACACAAGTGCTATTTACGCTAGTAGGGAGAGATGGAAAGAATAGCAATATGCCTTGGCAACCTATGGGCCCAAGAGTCTTTTATTGTAAAAAGAGGGAGAGTGCTAAAAGGAAAAGGATTGGCCCTCCCTTCAAAAGGTGACTTGTATAAAATGCCAAATGGTAGACTTTGGTCGTCATTGTTGATTGCACGCTCCCTCTTCTCTTCCAAGAGTGTTTTGGGCGTTCTCTTATTTCCATTGTAGTGCCCTTCATGGATGTTTTTATTGAAGCTATACTTATATATTAATATAAAATCCTGACGAAAGTTTATGGAGCTAGTTTTTTAAGTTTCACAATATTGAGAGAACAAAGTAGACTTTTATGTATTTTCTTTTGAACTTTGAAGCATTGCACTTGTCTTCCCTCATTATCTACCCATTGCAGAAGGATTCAAGATTAAATTGGAGCTTTGTTAGTGGAGTTGTAGGAGAAGAAAAAGTGAAGAAGTGAGAGCTTTGGATGGAAAAGTTAGGAAAGCTGTCATTTTCTGTTGGAAAGACATTTTGGATCATTTGAAGCTTGTTTTTTGTGCTTTTTAGTGTTTTGACTTAATAGGAACTTAGTTTGTGAGATTGCTAAGGAGTGTGTGATGTCCAAATACATAAAAAAACAACAAAAATGATGATCACACTTGTGTGTGGGGTGTGGCACCGAGCATCTGCTCTAGGACTGTCCCCTAAGAAGACCGACAACCCAATCATCCTGCCACAAAGAGCGCCACAGCCTTAACCTGCTTAGCATCGAACAAGGCCAGGTGGCCATAGTGCCCCTACAAATCATCACAAAGATGCAAGCCAAGGCATTAGGCAAGGCAATGAGGAAGCTGGCAAGGAAATATAAAGGGTCCCCTATCACCAGGCCCAGATATCCCCCCACATCCCCTAACCCGGTCCAAGAAAGCCATTCAGGTAGGTGATGGCTCTAATCAAGTGCTTATCTAGCATGGCTCAGTTGATGAGACAGCCACTCTTGCCACCTCCTTTGCTTCCAAATGTGCTTCCACCCAGGGTGACCCTAACGTGCCTTCGATTCTAGAGGTAAACAAGCTAGTGTAGGCCTAAGGACTAGCACCCTCACACTCCTATAAGGAGACCTATCTTGACTTGATCTTAGAAAGAAAAACCTAAAAGATGCCTAGAACCTGGTACAAGAGTGCCAAGAGAAGTTCGAGCATCGACTCAAGGTGAGTAGAGGGTCAGATACTATTCATCCAGCCCACCTGATGGGCCACCAAGGGGCAAAATTGCTCAAGGTGCCTTAGCTTTGATCAGTAAGAAGCTCTGGATTTGATGCAAAAAATGTTCCAGGAAGACCCAGTGCTGCAAAACCTCCAAGAGGAAGGAGACCTGTATGTCTTTGAGGACTTGTTATTCATGGAAGAAGAGGCTTCACAAGAACCCTGCAATAGTGTTGGTTGGCTGCCTTCCTATCGACAGAGGTAAAAATGCTTATCACTTTCCTACTAAGAGGAAATCCCATCCTATGGCATGATCTATCCAATTGGATGAACAGACTGCTCTTGCCCCCAGTCCCTGCCAGCCCTAAGCCAACCAATCATTGCCAGGAAAGTGGAAGAACCTACCCAAGGTTCCCATCAATAAGCTAGGCCACAATACTTCGAGGGTGATGACATGAATGTCGCTATCTCCATAATCTATCAGCACCAAAAGATTGATGCCATCCTAGATGGGGGAGCAAGAGTAAGTGTTTGTACCAAGGAATGCTAGGTGAAATGGGGAAAACTCGCACTCAAGCAAGCCCATTTGGTAGTAAAGTTAGCTGATGAGAGAACTGCCAAGCCCTTGGGAGTGCTTACTGGCATAAACATTAAGGTATTCAGATTCATGTACCCCGTCAGGTTCGTAGTTATGGATTGGGCCACCATTGAGCCATAGTGTTAGAGGCTTGGCCTTCGGATGTCTTTCTGCCTCGACAAAGTAATAAAATAGAGCTTGGCTAGTTGCTTCATCGACCATCACATATCCAGCATACTGCTTGAAATGAACCTTTGGTTGGCCTGGAAGGTGTTCCACTAGGTCAACCTCTAGAGCACCGACTATAGAACGCAGACTGAAAAACGGTCACAATGCTAGGAGGCAGAGCCAAAGAGTAGTTGCCTGGAATCTCCATAGCTCCATTGCTACTGAAGTTACCTCACTACTCTACATGATAGTTTTGTAGTTGTTCTCAATTCCAAGAATGGTGGCTTACGAGCTGAAGTTTAATAATATTCTGACGTGAAGCACACATGCAGTAGCCTTTCAATGGTACATGTAGAGAAGTAGCGAGAGCCACGTGATGTAGTGGAAATGGGATAGCTACTACCAAGAGTTATTCTATAGCCTAGAGCACAAAATCTAGAAAACCGGGTGGATGGCTCTGAACCTAAAGCACACGAAGCGAGAAGCCAACAAACTAGAGAGCATGCACCATGGAGAGGGTCACTTGGCCAAGATGCACGACAATCCAGGTGGACCTGCTCAATACTGAGAGGTTCAGCTTGGGCACTCTAGAAGGAAACAAAGAGGAGTGGGTAGGCCATAGAGCCTGAAGTACCGGCTATTTATAGCTCAAGGGTTGAGTCCCAATTGCGATATGGAGGAGACGGCTCAAGGAGGATGAACATAGCTCTAATACCACATGTTGGCACTAGGATGTACGAAGGACAGGCGAGCTGGATATGAAGGGTAGAAGTGAGCCATTGCAAGGATGCGTGGGTGACACAAACAACTGAGAGATTGATTATCTTGATAGTGAAAGATACATGCCACATATAAAGGCTAGGAAAGGCCTCTCACCACCTCACAGATGAGGTCATGCTAGAGAATCTAGCCACACCTACCTCACCTAGCTCTAGCACACTCCTAGCATAGGACTCCTAGCCCTTAGGCACACTCACATTTATGCACAAAACATGTTATGTGTGCTACTATTTGGTAAAAAATGCGATTTGGAGTAGTTTTCTTGAGCAAACTAGAATATCGCATTTTCAAGCAAATGGTTATGCAAGAGTCTATGGAATGCATAGAGAAAGACCAGTTTACAAAAAGTACTAACCTTATTAGTATGTAGATAACAAGAGCTTCATGGGTGATAGCTTGACGGTTGTTAGCTTGATGGATCTTGAGCTATAGTGGGTTAGTGTGATAGAGGTGGTGAGGTTGTGGGTGATAGTTTAATGGGTGTCAACTTGATAGGTTAAGATAGAGCTATAGGGGGCCTGGGTTCTGACTAGCTTCTTGACCTTCAAACAACAACTATGGTTAGGTGTACGCTGAGGTTGGAGAGAGCTCAAATACACGTTCCCTCTATGAAAAACTCATCACTTATTCTTGTTGCGCAATAGGAATGCTTATTTAGTATTTGTTCAACATCTACATGACCCCATATTGCCACAACTTCTTAAATGTATCGGAGGGTTACGACCACTTCAAACTACCAATAATGCATGCTTATAGCCTGAGCCTGAGCCCGAGCCCATGCACGAGGAGGCAGGGACACCAAAGGAGCACGAGGAGTCCATGGGATAAGGGAGCTGCTCTAGGAAGCTGTCGAACGGCGGAATACCCCGATTGGTTGTAGTACCTAGATCTTTAGCTACGTTGTCTAGAAAAGAATATTTTGACAGTCGTGGCCCTTGAACTGGATAATGATCATATATGGAAGATAAGGAACAAATTGGTGTGTGTGTGTGTGTGTGTGTGTGAGAGAGAGAGAGAGAGAGAGAAAGAGCTTATGTGTGTGTGTGTGTGTGTGTGTGTGTGTGTGTGTGTATGTGTGTGTGTGTGTGTGTGATTCATCAACAAGACCTTGCATCCAATAACTTGTTAAAGTGACTATATAAGGATATTGGCAAATTAAAAATGGTACTTTAGTACTTATTACAAGATAGAGCATCATTAGAATGTTAGCAAAACTGGAGGGTAATACCAACTACATACATTATTTGTTATCACAACTTTGCATGTATGATTCTGTGTGGGTGTGTGTGTGTGCGCGCGCACACGCACGTGCACATGCATGCATGCATGCTTGTGTGTGTGCATGCATGTGTGTGTGTGTGTGTGTGTGTGTGTGTGTGTGTGTGCGCACTAGTTGTATTGGATCAGACTGTGTCTCTACATGAGGATGATAATGATAGGATGGCTACATAGGTTTACGGTGGACATGTACTATGATATCATTGACTATATCTACACACAGTTTTCTAACATGGGTTAGAGGATGCTCGCTTATCTCTCTCTCTCTCTCTCTCTCTCTCTCTCTCTCTCTATGACAAAAGGATGCCATGATTATGGATGACTGCCACTATGGGAGATTAGAGAGAAAATAAAGAGCTACCACATGGCCACCATCCAAGTTTCCATGTGGAGCAGCAAATCCCGTATCTATGGCTACATGCGAGGGCTGCACATTTAGTGATAATATTAGTGTAATAATTGCAAGCATTGATATATACAAAATTCAATATGATATTCAAAATGATAAAGTTCATAGCACAAGAGAGAGATCGAGATCGAGAGAGAGAGAGAGAGAGATAGAGAGAGAGAGAGAGAGAGACCTTATACTTGAACACCTTTTCAATGCTTAATGTTTACAATTACTTCACACGGCATTATTTTTAAAATACCTTATGTATTAGATGTGTGAATTGAGATATCTGAAATTCAAAATGATACTCCTAATTTTAAATGTTTATGTTAGATTTGAACAAACCATAAACTGAGATAAACAAAGTAAGAACAACATCATGAAAGTACCAAAATGCTCATACATCATAAAAGTAAGAATAGCATCATGAAGGTACCAAAATGAATGTGTACATCATCATCATCATCATGCAGAAGTGCATCCCTAAACAAGATATGTGTGAAGCCTGAATAATCATCCTGAATCGGAATCTGATAACTCCACATATGATCCTCTAGTCATCCTCTAACATGGCTCCTGTATGACCTGCTGCCCAACTGTCCGCCACTGTGTGCCCTCGGGCAAAAGTTGGATCAGATGGGCCAGCCTCATCTCCTGCATCAGATGGGCCAGCCTCATCCTGATGAAGAGGAGGGCATGCTACATGAGCCACCGCTGCCATCTCTGCCTCCCTCGCCTCCTCTATGTATGCATGCCTCAACTCCCAAAGTCATGCATCTGTAAATATTCATGCCTCAAATCCAGCTCGAGTAATCGTCTCTACAGGTAGAAGACACTGGTCTCCGCCCAAGCTGCTACTCCACCCACTGCTGCAATGATATATGAAGCTTTGCCTCTCACTCAATACGATGTGCCTCCTCTGCTCGTGCCTCATCCTTGGCATGAAATCACCATATGAGAAGCGTCGCGAAACACACGCTATAACCACTGAAGTATCAACATGCTCCTACTGCAGCAAAGCTCTCTGTGCCTCCTCCCTGTAGTTCTCTGTCAAGACCATGTGGGCATTTGGACTAATGGCCTGACGATGACTAGGATACAGATCATCCATGCCTAGTCCTCTATATGTGGCCACATCAATGTCAGCAAAGCATACAGGGCACACTGATCATGCCACCATGTGGCGGGTCATGCAATGGAGATGTGCGATGTGGCTGCACCCTAGTCCAAACCACCCTACGATGTCAAAATCCTTGTGACAAAGGATGCAAGTGGTGGTAGGAAGCCTAGCTATGACTGGTGCATCTATGGGTGTCCTAGTTGGCACATTTATAGGAGGAGCATGGTACAGGGCCACACTGGGGTGGATCCTATGGCGAGATGGATCACGACTAATATGTCTCAACTGCAAAATATAGTGCTCTACTCGATGGTAGGCTATGCATGTCTGAATCCTCTGCTCCTCCAAATCTGCCTCCAACTGTCGTAATCAAGACTCCATATCCTATCACAATAGATGTGCCTGCCAAGCAAACATGTCACGTACATGGTGAGAATGAACCAAAAGCTTCAGTTCAAAACACGCAACAAAAAAATAAACTAAAAGAATCAAAATAACTAAACTCGACCCTAGACTCAGCCAACAATGCCTCCAACTCTACAATCCATGCGTCTCGAGTATCCAACTCATGCTGAGGCGGTGTAGATGTGGGAGGTGGTGTAGATGTGGGAGGCTCCATAGATGTGGGAGGTGTAATCGAAAGTGATCTCGATAAGGCAGAGACCATGTCATGCAAGGATGAGGCCACTGAATGAACATCCCCCCTAATCCGTCCTCCAACAACTTGCAATGCCAGTGCAGGGATAGTGTGTAGCTCTGGTGCCTCGCGTCGACGTCGAACACCTGCATTCTGATGCTCCTGATGCCCCATCCTACCATGTCGTGCTCCTGATCTTGGACGGGTACTAAGGTAGTCTACTCGATGACCAAGCACAAACTCAGCATATAGTTGCATGGAAAATGACCTGGCTATCTGACGGTTGTGAGGCAATCGACCACCATTCGCAGCAAGATATCTCGAATAAATGTGCGCTGCTATGATGGGGTGCCTACAACGTAAAATATAAAAGGGCTACCCTGATCGTGGTCGCATCGCCTCAGTGTGACCATCCCAAAACATATCCTATAAGGCCTGCCTGTGAGGTGACTCACGCTAAAACAACTCTCGAATGACTCTCCAATCCAAGCCATGACCATCGATCTCTGCCTCAGCCTGTGCCTAAAAGGTATCCAAAACGTCCTCAACTGATGATTTCTAAAAACAAAATTTAAACGTTTTTATATTTAATTAAAAACTTCACTAATTTTAAAAATAACATAAAAACTATTATAATCTCTCTTTTTTTTAATAGATGATTTTAAAAAACAAAATATATACTTTTTGACATTTAAATAAAAACTTCACTAACTTATATAATATAAAAGCTACTTCAAACTCTTATTTTCTTTTTTTTAAAAGATGATTTTAAAAAATAAAATTAAACATTTTTTTATTTAAATAAAAAATTCACTATTTGAAAAATAGCATAAAAACTACTTTAATCTCTTTTTTTTTAATAGATGATTTTAAAAAACAAAATATATACGTTTTCACATTTTAAATAAAAACTTCACTAATTTGAAAAATAATATAAAAGCTACTTTCAACTCTTGTTTTCTTTTTTTTTAAAGTTTATTTTTAAAAACAAAATTGAAACATATTTATATTTAAATAAAAAATTCACCAGTTTGAAAAATAACATAAAAACTACTTTAATCTCTTTTTTTTTTTAAAGATGATTTTAAAATAAAAATATATACGTTTTGACATTTAATTTAAAATTTCACTAACTGCAGAAATAAGATAAAAACTACTTTAAACTCTTGTTTTCTTTTTTTTTATAGATGATTTCTAAAAACAAAATTAAAACGTTTTTATATTTAATTAAAACTTCATTAATTTAAAAAATAACATAAAAACTACTTTAATCTCTCTTTTTTTTAATAGATGATTTTTAAAAACAAAATATATACGTTTTGACATTTAAATAAAAACTTAAGTAATTAAAAAAATAATTTAAAAAACTTTAAAATGCATTTAAAATTTTTAAATATTTTATAATTAAATTAGATATTCCTATAAACTAAAATTTAAATAAATTTTTGCAAAAAAAATTTGCTACACTTAAAAAACCTTACCTGGAATCTCCCGCTTTGTCCATCTCCGTCGCTTCGTCGTTGTCCGTCAATCTCGATCGGTCCTTCTCCGTCACTCTAGCAATTCCGCCGATTTCAATGAGGAGGAGCTCGATCGAGGTTTGAAGAATGAGGGGGTCCCTCTCTTTATGTATGAAAATTTAGGGTTTCAATACCACGATCGAGGTATGTTGATGCCACGTACCTCGATCGTGGTATTTGACATGCCACATCAGTCTAGCATACCACTTGCGATGCCACATACCTCGATCGTGGTATATGACATGCGACATACCTCGATCATGGTATTTGACATGCCACTTACCTCATCGGTCCAGCATACCACGTACAATGCCACATACATCGATCGTGGTATATCACATGCGACATACCTCGATCGTGGTATTTGACATGCCACATACACATCGGTCCAGCATACCTCGATCGAGGTATGTGGACTTGCCACGATACCTCGATCGAGGTATGTCAGCTGCCACCACAGTACGCTGAATAACATGTCGGATGCCACATATCTCGATCGTGGTATTTGACATGCGGCCATGTCATCGGTCAAGCATACCATGATCGAGGTATGTGGACTTGCCACAGTACCTCGATCGAGGTATGTCAGCTACCATGTCGGATGCTACATACCTCGATCGTGGTATTCGACATGACCCACGTCATCTATCCACGATACCTCAATCGAGGTATGTAGACTTGCCACGATACCTCGATCAAGGTATAGCTGTCTTGCCACAATACCTCAATCGAGGTATAGGTTCAGTTCAGTGGATTAAAATGGAAGACCTCGATCGAGGTATTTGCTTGGTTCAGTTATTCGCGTGTGCCAATTTCATTGGAGATAATACCTCAATCAAGATATTTCACACCGAAGCAAAACCTTTGTATTTTCATTAGAGGGATGTCACACTCCCTCGCAAGTGGTTCGGAAGTGGACACCCTTAGCTTGCTACCTCCCTTGTACACAATAGTGAGATCGAGAAATGCTTGTGGCAAATAATAGTGTCCTCTTTGCAAGGGTGCGGGGTTGTTTTTTTATAGTGAGTTGCATTGGATGGGTTGTATATGGTTTGTTAATGTTGCCCTTGCCCATAAAGGGACCCCTCAAAGGCCATATTGACAAGGACCATGTTGGTATGCTTTTTTTTTGCTCAAGTCCAGCAAATGAGTCACAAAAACCATATACATAGAGGGGTCTATAGAAGGGGGGGGGGATTTTTGACGAGCTTTTTTGTAGCGAGTTTGTGAAATTTTTTGCCTTTTTAGAGTCACACGACATAGATGAAAGCAATTTGATTACAACTATCAAACTATCAATCCATGTAGTCTATTGTAATGAAATGTTCAAAGTTACAAGGGCCTTTCTTTTAAGTGCTTGCAATGCAATGTTCAAACAAAGTCCATGCTTTTTTATACCCTATGATCAATTTCTTTCATCCATAAATATAATAGTTTTGATAGATACAATCCAAAAACTATAGCCACATAGAGTTTCCTATCAAATGCTAAAAACATCCCAAAATTATGTGAACTGTCACTTCAAAGGCATATTTAGCATAACTTAAAAAGCTCCATGATATCAAGCTAGGTCATCATGGATGTCAGATACACCTTTGAAGAGGTCAATAGCTAGAAGAACTCTATTGATGTGAGGTGTGGCTAGTGAACCATCATGATTCCATATTTTGTCCTAACACAGGAGTGATCAGTATGCTCTGCATAGGAGCGATCAGTCCTCTTGAAGATGTATCAATCTTGGTGTGGCAATCGATACAATATTTACTCAAGGAACTTCTTGTCAATAATTTTAGTATGCGATTGGTGATTTACGACATCCTGATAGCATAGGTCATGACTATCTCTTTTTTAGAATCTAGATAACATTTACTTAAGGAACTTTTTGTCAATCAATTAGTTACACAATTATTACTCATTACCATCAGAGAATTTTACAGAATGATTCCAAGTTTCTACGTGAATCAATGGCTTACAGAGAATGATTCACTCCACCAATATAGGATTGTTTTGATGTTGTGTTTCTGTGCAGGGTGCTATACACAATCAAAGGGGGCTAGAATGAGTGCCAAAGTGATTCCCTTGTGTGTGGTAGCACACACATTTGAAGGGCTGGTATATGCTACACTATAGTTGTGGCCAATTCCCATGGTTTGCACCCAAATGAAGTTGCGAGTTTTGTGAGTAGGCCTCAATCCAATGAAATGGGCATTGACATGCATTGAAATGAGTTTTGTGAGTAGGCTTCAATCTCATACCTACCCTTTAATTGTGTGCGGCACCGCACATAGTTGAAGGGGATCCTAAACAATTATAGGTGCTAGCCTTGGCTACGTGTTAGGCACATTTAAGGACCGTGAGAAAAACTTCATGAAGATGCTATAAGCCTAATATAAAGCCATGATTGCTAAAAAAGCCCCAAAACAATAGATGCCAAAAACAACAGCAAAACAAGCTAAAGCAATGAAGCAAAATGTTGAAGCAGCAATGCCAAAGCCGATGTAAAAGTTCAGAAACGTGCCCGTCTCATTGCAATAGAGGATCACATTGCAAAGAAGGTAAAAAGGATCAAGAAGAAGGCCAAGAGGGCCGGCAAGCAAAGGGATGGTTGATCGAGGTGGTTCTCAACAATGTGCTAGCAGCCCACTAAATGTAGAAGATGGTAGGAAGTCCCCGAAAGAAACAAGGCCATGGTGGTGAAGAAAAGTTGGAATCTGACCAACCCATTGACTGTGTGCGACGCCGCACACAATTGAAGGTGCATAACCATGCATCTAAGTTTTATTATGTGGTGAGGGATTCCATTGTGTATGGCGAGGTTAAGTGGAGGGGTTAGTTGAGGGATATGGTTGTCATTGCAAGCTTTGTAGAAATATGTTGTTTATAATTTATCTTCACTTGACGTAGGTTATTGCCTTACTCTCTACGATACTAACTGTAGTAAAAAGGATGCCCTTTATGTGAGGTGGTCAAAGAGTGCTCTATCTCCCTCATGTCTCATACATTGAGATATTTAGTTGAGTATTTATCACAATATTATCATGGTCCTTGATTGCATTATAATGCTCTAGGCTTACATGCTTCATAGATTATCTCAAATGATTAGCAACGCTCGAGCTGAGGAATGTTCCTCTCAATAAGGTTCTGAGTATACATCAATTTAGGAGTCCAAGTGTGTGCGGTGCCGCAAACAGTGGAGCCATTCAAATAAGGTCTTCTTGTGCTCGCTTTCTCTCAAGCTTGGTTTTCAATGTTTCTGCTGGAGCCTATCTGCCGCTCCCCACCAAAGCTTCTATTGGAGCTTATGCACTGCCAGTATTCTTTATTGTCTTCTTCTTCTCCTTGCACTCATCCAAATATTGAAATTATGGTTATGGTGGATTACAACTCCTTCTTCCTCCTAACCATGCATCCGTATAGCAGGATCTCGCCCAAAATATCTCGCTTTTGCCCTCCCCTCCAATACATCGCACTATGCTGCCTCCTCCATCTCCAACACCTCGAAGAGTTTGTTCACGATCTTCCTTGCCATTAGACACCCGGTACTTCTTGTGTTGAACTGAGCTCTACTTCTGTACTGGTCCACAAGCCATTGCCATTCAACTTGTGTTGAATTGAGTTCTACTTCTATGCTGGTCCACAAGTCATTGCCATTCAACTTGTGGCTGTTGTTCTAAGCGAGCCAATGAGCTCGACGGGGCCATCTTCTTCAAGTCTACTTGAGCTCCTTCTTTCTACTTTTTCTATTTGTGGTTGCAAGCTACATGAGCTTCTATGAAGTTTTTCTTTCAAGATTCCTCTATTGCTTCAAGTTTGGAAGGGAGACGAGTTGCTTGAGAGACGATTAAGGGAGACAATGAAGCAGAACAACGAAGAGAATATACAAGGTGTAAGACAAACAAAGCTAACCTTCAAAAGAACCCAGCTTCGATGAGACAGATGGCTCCCACAACCAAATTCTATACTATTGCTAGTCGTCCCTTGATCCTTTATCATTTTTTCATGTGAAAAGTAGGCTGGGTGGATCCTGCGCCAGAACAAATTACGAGGCAAATAAAACAAATGAAGCATGTGTTGAGAGATAATTTGATGACTTGCAAGCAATTGCAAAAAGTAACGAAATGTAATTTTGAGACTTGGCAAGCAATCAATAGAGGGGAAGAATGGCAGTGGTGGGTTGGATGAAATTGCGACGGATTATGTGGGCAGGAATTGTAGTGAAGAGTTTTTTTGAGAAGAGAAGCTCGTTGGGACATAAGTTGAGGCGTGTAGGCTGGCTCAGCTACATGCTCCAATGAGTCATTGAATCTCTTACTCGAATACTACACCAACAATGACACTTTCTTTCCCCCCCTTTTCCTTGTTGTCACAAGCTTAGAGCATCACAATTTCCACACCTCCATGAGGCCAAATGCATGTCTCATATTTTGGTGAAACATCTCCCCTGGATGTAATGTTCTTGTTGAGAGTCGTCAAAGATCAAGCTTTGTTGCTTGTGAGTGGTAACATCTATTGCATTTTTTATCTACATGACAAAAATTAGGGGGTTAAAGGTAGCTCTCTTGTAAAGTAGGTTGGCTATGCCACGTGTGCATGCATAGGAAAGAGATGTTTGATTCAACTCTCCTGAAGATATTCCTTTTGGTAAAATTTATGGAGTGATACTTTTTTCTGCTTGCTTTGATGCTGCCACAAATATGAGTTAGAGTGAATGCACTCTACTTTAGATCTCCATCAAAGTAAGAAGTTCACATGTGTGCTCTTGTTCTAGTGCTTGTGCATATTGAGGGCTTGGGTGTGTGCATATCAAGAGATCAAATGCATTCATGACCTTGTTCTCAAGTTGGGTAAATGGTTGGGAAAAGAGTCTCATGTGAAAGGTGTTCGCTAAAAAAGATCCTCTCCCAAGGTCAATAACTTATACATGTCAAACTTAGCTTAAAAAGAGATAGCCATGTTATTGTATTCCACACAAAGATGATACACAAGCATGTTTCAACAACAACTATGAAGGGCTATGAGCTGGGTATGCATGTATACATTTATTGCAATGAACTTTCAGAAAAGTTAGATTCAGAGAAGAACACCCTTTCGCAAGAAATCTATACTCTAGAAAAACTCGTAAACTCGCTATTAAAACACTCGCTATAAAGTAAACCCCTATAGAAGGGAAGTATCACCAATTGCATCGGTTAGGGGACCTTTCAAGGACATATGACAAGGACCGTGTTGGTATGCTTTTGTGTTGCTCAACTGTAGCCAATGAGTACCAAAAACCATATACATAGAGGGCTCTATAAAAGGAAGGTATCATGAATTGCAAGGGTTAGAGCGAGTTTTTGATCAAGAAGTTGGAAGAGGAGTTTGGGGAATGATAGTGTTTAGTTTGCATTACCATTAGAATGTTGTAATTATTTTCATGGTTTTTTAGAACATTATAATTATAGGATGCATTGGGGAACAAACTAGATGATTTTATGTAGGCATGAGAGAGGAGATAGAATGTAGAGAGTAGAGATAGATACAAAGATTGTAAAGAGTAGAGAGTGATACAAATAAAAATTACTTGCCGTTTCGGAGAATTCGATCATTGGCATTTTCTCACCATATGAGCGCATTCATGTACAATCATCTCCTAAGGCTAGTCGAATAGGCATCGACCTAGGTCCAACTAGCTACACCTACTTAGGGTAGGTCTCTTTCTATTTTACTTCTGTACCAGGCATATACATATGTAAACCCTCTCCCCTTTCAATCATTTTCTAAAGCTCTGAGTAGTACATACCACAATTGATAGAGAGAAGTAGAGGCGTGCATATGAATTTCTCTCATATTTTGGACAACTATCTTTAAAAGTTTTATCATCTACTTTTGCATCCTTCAATTTACTACTTTTTCTCTCTATTTCCCCGTAGCAATTCTTCTCCATTTTTAACAAGTTTCCTTTCCTTCCGTTTAAGTTATTGTTGTCCACACCTTGAGAATTTTTTGATCTTGAGTAGTGCTAAAGTTTTAGGAGCAAACACATACTATTTGCTCCAGTATTCTTCACATACCTCTTCTTACATGGGGCCTTTTGATAAAGAGCCATCATTGTGGCATTTGAGGGATGCTCCTCTTATGGTTCCTTGGGAGTGTTGAGGGCTCCTTTAGTGAGGACATCCCTGATCAAAATGTGTACATATACGAAGCCTACAAATAGTGGTGATCTGTGTTGATGCGCTCTCTCCTCTCAGGATGGATCTATGGTCACGGATGGGAAGAAGTCCTCGAATTGTTGGGAATCCCCACCACTCATTGAGGTAGAGACCAGCCCCTAATCATGTGTTGCCTTCTAGTATTTAATACATCCCCTGAATCTATTCCTCCACTTCTCCTATTGTGTTGCTCTACTTGGCTCAACCCAATGAGCTATGTCCATGGCTGAGATTCATGCGAGGTGGAGCGCGTGTCGGTTACTCTTACTAGGTGCTTCACCATAACTTGAATTGGCATCCTAGAATTTTTTGCATAGGAGTGATGTGTTGCATAAGCAAAAAAGAAGAGTTGTTGCAGAACTAGATTTGAGATTGACTAGGGACAAGGATCAAACAAGGGCAACCTAGGATTGATAGCTTTTATAGTTGCCACATCACCACCATGACAAGGTCGCAAACTTGACCCGATTTTAGATTCAACTGAAGACTGATAGGCGTGCTTCTTCCTCCTAGTAGCTGCATAAAGATATGCTATAAATCTTTCAGCAATTTTGTGAGGTCATCCAATGGCAACATGCCCAGCTAGATGGCTCTAGTTGTGGTGCTAGTCTAGAAGTGCAAGTGGTGACCATAGAACAATAGGAGCAACTGGATTTTTCACTAGATTGGGGAACAAGTCTCCAGCTACTATAGGAACAATGAAACAAGGAATGTCGGCAATGGACACCCACCAAGTGGAGGATTGGAGGCTAGACAGGATAATATGTGCTTTGGCAACACGATCACCTCTAGCAAGAGCTTATTTAGCTTGTGGAGAATGAGAAGGCAAACAGTTGAGCAACCAGACCGTCATTGGAGACAACAAAGGAATTGCCAAGGTGCATATGCATGCAGTAGTTGTGTAGTGGAAGTGACATGTGTTGGTCTAGGAAGATAAGTGTCATCTTTATGTGCCCATATGCACATGTAACCTAGAAGCTTTTTCTTGCCAAACTTGGCCCATAACTTGTCCTAGATCATCATGAGGCATCAAAATGTAACTGGATAATTCCCCCTTTTAGCATGAGCTAGATTCATTCAAGCAAAGAGATCCTTGATCTAGCATTGCTACTTTGGGACATGTTTCCTAATTTTAGGAGAACAGGTATAGCATCTTAGGGTGTAGTGCTTCAAAAAGATCAAAACTTTAGTAAAATTTGGCAAGTTTGTCATTGTATTACATGTACATGCATACCAACATTTCAAGCCATGGCACACATAGCAATGCAATGGATCCAATAGCCTGGCATTGTCAAAGAACTCCTCTCGTATAGATGACACTACAATTTGAAGCTCAATGCAAACATCTTTGAAGCTTTGGGCTTCACAAATCACAAAGATGGTATGTAATGAAAAGCTACGATTGCTTGTCGACAAGCTTACATTCGCGAGCAAATTAGGTAGAATTATTTTGCACGATCCGGAATATGAGTAGCCAGGGAAGCATTCGCAGATTTTGAGGTCTTATGAAAGTTCAACTTGAAAGTTGAAACCTTGATCTCCCCACGTAAGCATGAGTAGCTATACGATTTCTGCATGACTGGCTTTACGATTTCCCACTGTGCAAGAGCATAAGCGTGAAGGATTCGATCAGCGAAATAATAAGGGCCCTGGATTTACCGGCAGAGAGATGCATAACCGCTCATAACCAAAGTACAGGCAAAAATGGCTCATCAACAAAGATTCAGGCTCTCCCTGATCCCACAAGAAAAGAGCCTGCATGCCGCTTTTCTTCTTCCAAGCAAAGTTGAGACACAAGAAAAGACGGACTCCCTCCATCCACAACGTCAAGGTTTTGAGTAATCCGTTTTGCCAGCCGTTTTCCTGCATGCCACTTTTCTTCTTCCAAGCAAAGTTGAGTCGCAAAAAGTTCGTTCAACAGTTCTCTTATTCCATCCTTGGATTGTGCTTCAAAAGCGAGGAGCCTCGGGGGGAACGCCCAAGAACCCTGTGAGTGCTCAGTTCGAGTTCCAGGTTTGTGTGCTTGGGTGCGTGATCTTCCTTTTAAGCAATCACCATGATAGTGCTTTACATGTTGGCTTGCAGGGGTTGCTTTGGTGATTGGAGTGCTCGTGTGGGAAGGGTTGCCACCCCTCGGCCCTGGCTCGGTGTGAGAGTGTGCCACGTTCCTATACAAAGCACTATGAGCTCGTACTAAATCTGCATGTGGGATAGAGCTACAAGTACACAAGTACACGTGTCTTCAAAATCTTTCTCCCATACATTCTCTCTCTCTCCCTCCCTCCCTCCCTCTCTCCCTTTCTTCTAGCAACCCAAATGCTCTCTTATCTTACAATAAACACATGTTCCTTCCATGATTTCATTATCATTAAGAAATTTACCGAAAACGCTCTTGCAAATGTTTAAGTTATGCATAAAAGCTATCGTTATGTCCCCCCATCGAGCCATTATTATCGCTTGTATATAGGCCATCTATTTGGGTGGTCACTTTACCGATCTCCACTCAGTTATATCTCTCAAACCTTTAGTTTATTCTCTACAACTTGGAATTTATATACAATGAGGCCCATCTACATTTGGTGGCCACTCTACTGATCTCCCCTGGGTTATAGCACACAAACATTTTTACTTCGTTCTCTATGAGGAATGTAAAATAAAGGTTGATGCTTTTCACATTTGTTTATAGCGCATCAATGTGGATCTTGCCGTTCTTTTTAGGCACAATCATAATATCGAAGACCTACTCCGTGTGATTAATTTCATGTAAGTTTGTGAATCCTTTTTCAGTCAAGTCTACATATATAGTGTTAAGTTATGTACGGAAAGCTTCAATGCCCAATGGGATCCAGTTCTTGTACTTGAAAGAACAAAAGTGCAGCTTTAATTTCTTTGGCCTCCCACATATTCACGCAAAGTTAATTCTTCTCCTGTTTTGGCACACTCATGAACTTGGAATCTAGCCATACCTTTTCTTGTTCTTATTGAATCATGTGATTCACACACTTTGATTGTAGGTTTTGCATTAGTCTTTTATTGTAGGGTCCATAGTAATTCCTTTTTTCCCCTCACCCATTATTTATTGGTATCACTTGTGCTAGAGGTGGTTCCATTGCCATGGATAGTGCTCTTCATATTGGACAATATGTTTATCAACAACATGAACTAGTGGCCCACATCAACAACCATGGTGTCCACATCAACCATTGTGGTGGTAACTAAATCCATGGTGGCCCAGATCAACCATCGCTCTAAACTTTTTGTGGGATGGGCTATTAAACTAAACTTTTACCTTGACGTTAAAAGCTTCATATCACTATTTACGCTTCATATGATGATCTCATAAAAGATAGTTTGAAACATATAACGTAGCTTGATTAACGTTATTTTTAAAAAGAAAAAATTGACACATTGAAATTCACAAAAAGAACATCGCATTTCCACCCATCACAAGAGTTTTTGTTTTCTTTCATAGTATACTAGAAGCCACTCTTGTTAAAATACATTAGGGAGTCTATAATTATTGGAGCTTGATTAACCTTATTTTTTGAAAGGAAAACATTACATGTGGAAATTTACAAAAAGAACATCATATTGCCTTGCATTACAAAATTAAAAATTGGTTGTTCGCCTTTGTAATTAATCGGGAGCCACTCTTTTTAAATACATTAGTAAATCTATAATTATAGCAGCTCAATTAAACTTAGTTTTTTAAAGAAAAAAACTACACATTGAAATTCACAAAAAGAACAGCATGTTCCTAGCCATCATAAAAGTTGTTATTCACCATTGTAGTATACTAAGAGCCACTCTTGTTGAATACATGATTAGTGAGTATGTACTGAAAATAAGTCACAAGATATAAGGAGTTTTCAAAAATCTTTTGATCGAAAAGATTTTCAAATTGTTTATACTCATTGATAAAAAGTAGGCAAGACCTTTATTGGGATTCAAGCCCAAAACAAAACTTGAAGGGATTCAAGAACTGGATGAAACAAGATGGGAAACTCTATTGAAATCCCCCAAAGAAATACTTATCGACCCTTCATCTATTCACATCTGTAGGAGATCCATGCATAGCTAACAAAAACAAGCCTGTTTGGATCTATAATTTAGCAACCTTGAAGTCGATTGGGAAATTCCTCTGATATTGCATTGAATATAGTGTTATTGCCATGCACATATATTCATAATTCTAAGGTACCATCTAAGTTCTCTCCATTGATAATATTGGGGTTGTGTGGATGTCGTGATCTATGGATGCTTTCAAGCAAGGATAGGCCTAGGCCTATAACAATAGAATACAAAGGAAGGAGATAGCACTACATGCATGCATGCAAGTGCAATGTTTTAATCTTGTACTTACATTATGAGTAGAGGAACTAGAGTCTAGAAGAGAAGGGGTGGAGTCTAGAATACAAGGGTGGGAAGTCAAGGCTAGAGTTAGAAGAGGGTGGGTTGGGAAAGTTGCCTTTAAATCCCATCTAGAGAGTTCCACTTAACGTACCAACCACACTTGAAGTTTGTAGATCATTGAGCTTTTAAATTATACTCAATTCATGAATCTACATGGGAATCCTATCCTCACGTTTATATGTGTGTGTATTTTGAAGGAGCCCAGCCTTAAGGCACCATAGTTGCTGAAATCGAGCGATGGTAGTCATCGATGGTGGGTGGAATTTAGTAGTGTATCTTCATCATAATCATCCTTCAATTTATGTTTCAAGCCATAGATCCTTTCACATTTATGTGTGTGTACATCAGTGGCAGTACAGGTGGCCATCGTAGTTAGTGGCATTTAATTGAATGCACGATCATATTCTTATTGTAGATTCACCATGTGGCATATTGGTTGGTGGAGCTATGTATTGAGGATACCCCAATCCTTAGCGACCTAATCACTATGATGAGCTCTCCCCAAAAGATGGATATGGGGTATTATAAGTCCTCTCCATCCAAGGCTTGTGTACCTTGGTATTTGGACTACCCATATTATATGTGGGATTATGTCCTTGCATATTTGCCATGCATTATCCTTGCAAGGCTAGGTCACTAGTTGTCCTCTCCGTTTTTCCTACTCATACACTCATGATTACACATTTCAATAGTAGCCCAACTTAATCATGAGTTGGGTTCTAACTTTGCCATTGACTTTATCGATACTTCATCCTCACGTGCTCCTTTTGTGATCCGCGGGTTTCAATTTGTCATTGCTTTTCATGTTCTAGCTTTTATTGTCCTTTAGCTTTTTAGTATACAAATCTCCTTGATACACATTGATTAATCTAGAAGAGTTATTGCGAATTCATTTCACGGATTCCTCTTTTTTAGGATGACCTTTCTCAAATATTCTTCACACTTTTAATTTTGTGTGAATGCTCAATATTAGGAGGTAAAGAATTTGAAATCCCTATTCCCCCTTATGATTATCCATCCAATTTTTGTCCATGAATTTCCACATGTTCAATGTGCCACATGTTAACTTATTGCCTACCTTGTGCCATGTCAACACTTCGTTGCCTTCTACATGTATTTTCCTATTTCCAGATTGAGTAGTCTTTGTGTGCGAGCATCCCACATTGGTGGGCTCTAAGCTCTACCAGCTACTCTGCTCTACTTACTTCACTAGGGTTTGCATTATAGTCTACCAACCACCATCTATTTAATCCACATAGTCTATATTATCTATCATGATAGTTTGTCTTATACAGCTTGTAGCTCTTGCCCACGGACACATGTGCAAGTTTCTCTGGTTGTATTGTTCATAGGCATCAACCACCCACCGTTCATCCAAGAAGTCTTTTGTTGGCCTTTTTCTATGCCACTCTACTTTGTCTTGCACGTCACCACCCTTGTTGGCCTTTTATGCTAGCCTTGACTCTTATGCTTTTGCTTCTTTTTGTTGTAGTATTTCTATTGGTCCCATGCAGTCTGCTAGCCAACTTTACACATTTAATACACATAGTCTACATATCTATCATGATAGTTCGGTATTTTCTAACTTGTCTAGTGTAACTCTTGATCGTGGCCACACGTTCAATTTTCTATGGTTGTGTTGTTCACTGGCAGCAACAACCATTAATTGGAGTAATATTTTTCTAGCCTTTTGCTGTGCGAGTTTGCTCCGTCTTGCATGTTGCCACCTTTTTTTGGTCCTTTATGCTAGCTTTGACTCTTCTACTTTTGTTTCTTTTTGTTACAATACTTTTGTTGGTCCCACATAATCTAAGTCAAATGTCAACGCCTAGGCCAATTGTCTTGTCCAAACTCTCTACCCATGTGTCTTTAGCACTTCTCTATGGTGCATAATGCATTGGATTGTCTGTCAATTGAATGTTCCAACTCAATGCTATCAGACTATGTGCTAATATGTATAGTCTTCTTTGATTGACTGTGCCTTTAGCCCATCATTCATGCATCATGTATTCGAGGTTTTTTTCTATGCATCTCTCTTCTAGTCTCTACCAGGACCTACCATGGGGGATTTTTTTGGAATTGCCTTATTTTTTGGGGAATGCTCTTTAAATCATCACTATTTCTGCTACATGGCATAGTTCTTTCCATTTGCACCTCCACACATGGGCAATCAGAGGCTCTTGGAGCTCTGACATGTGGAATTAAGATGGAGTTTGTATTGAGGATCTCTTGAGGATGCCCCAACACTTTAGCCAGCTAGCCACTTGATGGAGCTTGACCCCTCAAAATGTATTCAAGGTATTGGAGGTCATCTCCATCCAAGACTTATGTACCTTGGTATTTGGAGTAACACTTGTAAGTGGGATTATGTCCTTTCATATTTGCCACATATCATCCTTGGGTGAGGTTGCAGTGGCAATTGCTTCTACCCAATACTGATTTGGGAAGATGATTCTCATTGACCATTGCTCTAGCACTGTTTGCTAAAGTACCATTCTTCCTTTTAGCTCTTCCATTTTGCTGAGGAGTATCTACACATGTGAACTGTCTTCAAATGCCATTACTTCTACAAAAGTTTATGAATGTGTTGGCTCTTTCCTACTGCTTTCGTAGGAAGAGCTGGGTATTCTATGTTGCAAGGTTCCGAGGCTTTTTGTCACACCTACAGATATGTTGGGATTGTCGTTGTAGTATATGTGTAGCTTAGGACCTCGAGTCGTGTTCCGGTGAGAGACGTAGGCTTAAGTGTGGTAAGCAAACAAAGTGCAAGCATGTGTAAAAGGCACGTAAACCATCGTTGTTGGGGTAATGAAGGCTTTCGCCTTCATTGGGGGTTGTAGGGTTTAGGAGGAGTTTAAGGGTTCAGAAGGAGGTTCCAGGGTTTAGAAAGAGTTCAAGGGTTTAGGAGAAGTTCCAGGGTTCAGAAGGTGGTTCCAGGGTTCAGAAAGAGTTCCAGGGTTTAGAAAGAGTTCTAGGGTTTAGAAGGAGGTTCCAAGGTTTAGAAGGAGTCCAGGGTTAGAACGAGGATTCAAGGTTCAGAGTAGAATACATGGTGGAGAACTCATCTCCCTCGTAGATCATGGAGTTTAAGGGTTTAGGAAAGCATAGGAGTGGGAGAGGAAGAAGGTGTAAGAGCATGGGTGATAGTAGAGAGAGGAGGAAGGAGGAGGAGGGAGGGGGAGGAGAGAGGAGGAGGAGGAGGAGGGAGGAGGAGGAGGAGGAGGAGGGAGGAGGAGGAGAAGGAGGAAGGAGGAGGAGGGAGGAGGAGAGGGAGAGGGTGGGTTACAGGGTTGGAGGAGAGGGGAGAAGGGTTGCAAGGTTAGGACATGCTTTTCGACATGCAGTGCAAGGAAGCATGGACACTTGAGACAAATGCTTGGAATACCAAAGTAGACTCAAGACAATGCCCCAAAGAGTGTGGGATTCATTCCATTATGGGGTATTTATACAAGTTGGAGAGCTTCTCTCTCTGCATGTAACACAAAGTCGTATCACAAAGTTGTAACACAAAGTTGTATCACAAAGTTGTAACACATTCTCTCTCTTCATGTAGAAGTTGTAACACAAAGTTGTGTCACAAAGTCATAACACATTCTCTCTCTTCATGTAGACAAACTCGTAACACAAAGTTGTTACATAAAGTCGTAACACAAAGTTGTGTCTAGAAGTTGTAACACAAAGTTGTATCACAAAGTTGTAACACCTTCTCTTTCTTCATAAGTTCATGTTGGCACAGAGTCAACATACTCCCGGATCCATTTTATTACCCATCCTCGGGTTATGGCTTATTGCGATCACGTACCTGGGTTGCCATGTTTTTAGTCCAGTGGCTGTGGAACTTGTGTCGTGCCAGTCGATCCTGCTGTAGAGCCTTAGCACCATATAATTTTTGCGCAGCCTGTATCCACCATTTGCTCGAACAGAGATATGTGGCGTGCCTCCAAGAAGATCACTCTTTGATAGAGTCGGCTTGTAATCTGAGCATCAATCTGTTCATTGGGATTAAACCTGAGTGGAGGCAAATGGGAATCAAGGTAACATGGGACCTCCAGAATTAATTCTAATGTTTTACAGAATATGGCACTTTGGCGAAGGAAGCGATCAATGTTGCCACGCATTGTTTGTTTATGATGCTGAAGTGCTCGGATCATGGTGCCTTGGATATTCCATTCTACACCAGAGTAGGGTTCGATCATTGGCGAATTAATGACTCGATGTTCAGCCAAAGTGTGTATGTTGGCTTCCCATTTTTTACGCCGTGGAACTGCATAGAACTTGGGATGGGTTCTGAGACATGGAGGTGCCCGTAAGTACTCCTTTAAGAAGATTACATCAAAGAGCTTGGGACGGTGCCAATCAGGTTGTGGATCCAATTTGCTAATCCAACCTTCACTGATTTGATGCTGACGAAGGTTGGTAGGAAAGTTACCCAGGGTCCATCCACCGCGAGTTTTCATATAAGGATATTTGCTTCAAAATTCCTTGATGGGGTTACTGGGAAGTGGTATCTCATCAAAATCATACCCATCATTGGAACTTGGCATGGGTGTACGAATTGGATTATCCGGATCCTGATATTCAAAATCAAATACTGCATCATTTTCTGCTGATGGAAGCACCAGAAGTGTCGGAGGTGATGACGGGGCCGGGAGAGAATCAGGGGACATGGGGGAGAAATATGGCTGAGTGATAGTGGCGGAAGGGGGAGCAGAGGGGAGGGGGGGAAGAAATGGGCAAATGGTTTGAGCAGCTTGGTAATCCTCAAGGGTAGGAGTAGCAAGGGAGGGGAAAAAGCTAGGTGTGAGGGGCTCGTAAGTTTGTGACTGTTGGGTAAGTTGAAAATGGTGAGAGGCATGAGCAAAGAGGCGATGGAGGGAATAGATGTTAGGATGGAGCTTGGGGAAGGTTAAGAGGGTGGTAGCAGCAAGGGGAAGTGAGGTTATGATGTTGGCAGAAAGAGTGGTTAGATATGGGAAGTTGGATGTGAGATAGGCCTTGTCATCTTCCGACACTTCTTTTTGCTGGTGCGATGGGATGATCAGCTGCATGGGTTGGATGTCGGTTATGTCGTGCCGTGCAAATAATAGGGATGGCCTTTGTAGCAATGGCAACAAACCTGCAATAACCCTGAGGGGAGGACTACCCATGAGGCAGACATATGCAATGAAAACATCCGTCCTGAGTGTTATAAACCCGGCATGTGTAGACAGGCAGAAGATATTCTTCTCATCTTCAGACAAGTCTTGGCAAATTATGCGCAGGGTTTTAATCCCGATTGATCGTTTTGAGTTGATTGTTGGATGAGCAGATATGATCCGGAGTTGGAGTTGCTTCCATTGGATAAGCACGCGTACGTTGAGGTGATCTTCCACTTATAGAGCAACCACAAGCTCTTCGTACACCATGGTTGTGCATTGTAGTGGGGCATCCTTGGTGTTGTCTTTCAATGCCTCATTGTTGTGCACTAGCAATTGGAGTTCAAGCTTGGAGATGGCTATTTTTTGGGAGTGCATCTCATTCATTTTTTCTTTGTACTGATGGTAGATGGTTGTGTATGCCTCCTTAAGCTTTTTCATTTGCAAGGTGACCTTTGCCTATTGAGGAATGTCTTCAGTGGTATTGGACCATTGGTCCAAGACCTGGGCTTGTGAAGTGCTCGCCTCTTGAACAGTAGCAAGTTGGTCTTTTAAGAGTCGGCATTCCCTGGTAAGCTCATCAATGCTAAAGGCACATATTGCCAAAGATTATTTCATGTCTTCAAGCTTGTCTTGGCAATCCTGGAGCTCTTCTTCTTTGTGAATGAGAGTGAGTCGAGCTTGTGCCACTACCTCTGTTTGTTGCGCATGTGCAGATGTCAGGGAGTTATAGGAGGTCTGTAGGATTGCCATTGCTTCTACTGCTGAAGTCAGCTGTGTTTGACTTTGGTGGAGGCTGGAGGTCACATCCCTTACGGCCTTCTCTTGAGCTTGGAGAGCCTGGTTCATGTGCACTTCTTCTACCTCCTTCTCATCTATCTGTGCCCGAAGTGCCTTGACCTCTATGGCGATTGCCTGGAATTGGTCTTCGATTTCTGATGCCGTGGTCTGCCTTTCCAATTCTCTTGCATATGCTTCCTTAGCCAAGCTAGTGAAGAGTTCTGACATTTGGATCGTTTGGCTAGCTTGATGTTGGAGAATGACAGATGGTGATGAGGTCTGGCGATATTGCTGATACAAGTGGTGCCCATGTAGCCATCCCGAGGATTCTGTAGTACTTGGGGGAGGTTGTTCCAATGGCATTTCAGTCCCTTGTGTACAATAGTCATACTGCTGATCTGGCGCTAGCTCTCCTTAGGGCTCATCGACTCGCATGGCGTCGATGGGCGGTTCGAGTGCTGATGTGGTCTCAAGCTCTGGTGCTGATCGTTCCTCAGGTTCGGGTGCCAACCTTGTCTCGAGCTCGGGTTGGTGCTGTTGGTGGAGACTTAATGGTTGCAGTTGTGCACCGAGCTGTAGCATTTCCTGGGGCAATTCCGCAATCCTGCTTTCCAGAATAGGTACTTCTGTTAAGGCATCTGTACTTATCAATGTGATAGCTGGAGTAGTTGATGACAGCTCCCATACTGGTGAGAAGGGTATGTCCAACTCCTCAATTGGCTTTGGAGACTAGGGCAGAGTCATTTCTCTTTCTTGTAGTTCTTTTTTGATGATTATAGCCAATAAGTGCGGAATTTTACATTTCTGGCCTGAAGAACCATCGAGTTTTTTGGTAAAGAAAATGACGAAGTGTTGGACCCAGTCTTGTTTTAGCTTCCTACTCAGCAAAACAAATGTGCGGAGTGGAAGGGAGCGTTCCTTGCCATTCTTTATTCCTAGGATGGTGGATAGAAATCGTGCTGCTTCCTTGAGGTGAGGGTCAAGGATTGTGCGAAGCAAGATGCCATCTCTATGGATCAGGGTACCCTTGGTGAGGAGAGACTGTACTTTGATAAACTTTGCATCAGTAGACCGTTTAGGGTATTGGCCACCTTGTTTTGGCAGTGAGAAAGCCCTTTGAATGATCGTACTGTCGAGGATAATGTTCAGTGGGCTCTGCTGTACAGTGATTGTACCGTACTTGCGATCCGTTGCATTGCTGGAGTAGTAAGAGTGGAGAAAGTCCTTGATGTAGGTGGTCATGATAGGACTGTCCTCCAAGGATTTGAGGCTCTCATGCAAATTGCCTAGACCCCGTTGCTCTAAGTAAGATGTTGCTTCCTGGGAAAGAGCATAAGTCGATGTGGGTGGCCAGACAAGTTCCAATGATTGGGCCTTGTTAACGGTTGTGTAGGCCGGCTGTGACTAGGGTGGCATTTGTTAACGGTTGTGTAGGCCGGCTGTGACTGGGGTGGCATTTGTGCTGTGCTTGGTCATGCACTGAATCTTCTTTGGAGCTATCGCTTTGGACCACGAACGCCTGTGGTCTCCGTGGTTGAGAGGATGTAGAGGGCTGCGAACTCTGGAGGGGGTCCCGTGGTTGAGGCAGTGGGCTCTTTCTGCGCATCCTCTTTCGTGGCGACATCTTTTCTGAACCTGCATCCATGTACATGTAGTGTACCATTGATCATTAAATTGATTGGCATGCCTGTATGACCTTTCTGTGTGTGTGTGGGAGAGAGATCCTTTTTTTTTTTTGGTTATACAACCTTTGAGAGTGTGGAATGAAAGTGTGTGGTACAATTATTCATGCAATCATCTATGTGTCTAAGCAAAAGTGTGTGAGTGCACGTGACCTAGTAGCTAAGTAGGGACTAACTATATGCTTTTTTTTGCTGGGATTTTCATAGGGCAGCTAGAACTCATCATCACTTCTGAGCTCTAGGTTAAATCGATTGAGGCTACCTATATGTGCGAAGACGTACATATGCAAGTGAGTGCTCGTGATACAATCTAATCCTAACTAAGGAAGACTTTGTTTCCCAAATCTTCGTTTTTGTCGGGGATGGCTCGCGTGTTGATGTAGTAGCGCTTCAGTCGGCTCCCATTTATTGTTGTGTTGAATTGTACTCCATCTAGTGTTTCAAGTAGCACAGCTTCGATGGGATTCATCTTTCGTACTCGGTAGGGTCCTTGACCTAGATACTTCAGTTTTCCCTTGTGTACTTTGGCATTATATAACAGGACTAAGTCGCCTTCCTTGATGTCTTTAGCTTTCAGATTCCTGTCAAACCATGCCTTTCTTCGACGTTTTTCTATTGTCATGGCATGATAAGCGACTAGTCTTGTCTCTGTATGCTTTTCCAACTGACAGAGCCTTTCTTTCAAGGACTCATGATCACCCATGCGTTCCTGTACTGCAATGCGTAGACTTGGTATTACAAATTCGAGTGGGACCATGGCTTCAAGGCCGTACACCAATTGAAAAGGTGTGTTCCCTGTACTGACCTTGAATGTGGTTCTGTATGCCCATAAGGCTACATTCAGTTTCTCTGCCTAATCAGAACGCTGTGGTTGTACTGCCTTGGTGAGGATATTGCATATGATTTTGTTTGTGGATTCTGCTAGTCCATTCCCTTGGGGGTAGTAGGGTGTGCTTTTTCTATGAATGACCATGAAGCCAAACAAGAGTTCTTGGATTACCTCATTGACAAAATGTGTGCCTCTATCTGACACAATTTCAATGGGGCATCCGAATCAGGTGATCACATGTTCGTACAAAAATCTTGATGTGCTTTTGGCATCTGCCTTTCTAACTGCTTTAGCTTCAGCCCATTTTGTAAAGTAATCAGTGGCCACAATGGTGTAGCATGCCTGTGTTCCTTTTGCTGCTGGATGTATGGGACCCACATAGTCAATCCCCCATTTTTCAAAGGGTTGTTGTGCAACAATTGTTGTTAGGGGATTGAAGTCTTTGTGTTGTGGTTTAATAGTTCATTGGCATACATCACAGCCTTTTACATATTCATAGGCATCTGCCCACAGTGTGGGCCACCAGTAGCCTGTGAGGAGAACTTTTCTTGCTGTGGCTTCCCCTTGGAAGTGTCCTCCTGCAATGCCTTCATGGACTTCACTCAGGATTGGCAGGATCTCATGAGGCATTACACATCTTCTTAATATCTGGTCCTTGCCCATCTTGTATAGTTGTCCTGCAATGAGTTGATAGGGTGCAGCCTTTAGAATCAATTTTTTGGCATCTACTGCTTTCATGTCAGGGGGTGGTCTTCCTGCCATCAAGTACCCAATGATATCTCCACACCATTCTGGAATAGCATCTATTTGAAATAGTGTGGCATCTAGTAAGTCGTCTTCTACACTCGTGGCTTCTTCTCCTGTCTTGACTCGAGACATGTGATCGGCAATGTAGTGTTGGGCACCTTTGCGGACCACGATTTTGAAGTTGAATTCTTGCAGCAAGAGGAGCCATCTGGTTATTCTTCCTGTGGTACACGGCCGGTTTACAAGATAAAGCAATGCTTGATGGTCAGTGTAGAAGACAAAATCATTTGCGAGTAGATAGTGCCGAAATTTCTTTACACTATACACCATTGCTAGGGCTTCTCTTTCTGTGGTTGTATAGTTGATCTCTGCATCATTGATTTGTCGACTGGCGAAGTAGACGGGGTAGTCTTTCTTATGTTCACCAGGTTGACAAAGCACACTCCCAATTGCATACTTGGCTCCATCAGTATGAACATGAAAATCAATATCCCAATTGGGAGATATAAGGATGGGTGCTGTGATTAGGCGCCACTTTAAAAGCTCAAAGGCTTGGTCGCACTCTTCGGTCCATAAGAACTCCACTAATAATTTGTAAAGTGGTCTAGCTATCATGGCATATCGCAATATAAATCTTCTATAATAGCCGGCATGTCCCATAAAGACCTGTACACCTTTGGAATTTGTAGGAGGAGGCAATTCCATGATGATTTTGATTTTGTACATGTCAGTTGCAATCCCATGTTGAGAGACAATGTGTCCCAAAACAACTCCGTGGGTGACCATGAACTGGCATTTTGTTGGATTTAGGGAGATGCCATACTCCCTGCATTTGATTAGTACTTCTTCCAGGCATTTGAAGTGGTCCTGTTTGGTTGAATGGATGCACAAATCATCCAAGAACACCTGTAAAAACTTAATAAAAAATGACTTGAAAGCTGTGAACATGACTCACTGGAATGTGGCTGGGGCATTACAAAGGCCGAATGGCATGACTCTATATGCAAAAATACCCCATTCTGTAGCAAATGCTATTTTTGATTGGTCTTGAGGAGCAATTTGCACTTGGTTATAGCCACTGAAGCCATCCAAGAAGCTATATATTTCGGATCCTGCCACCTTTTCCAACACTGTTTCTATTAAGAGTAGGGGGTAGTGATCCCTAATTGTGGCGGCATTCACATTTTTCAAGTTTACGCATATTCTGAGCTTCTTGTTGCGTTTAGGCACAATGACAATGGGTGAAACCCAATTAGTGTGCTCTATCTCGTAGATGAATCCGGCATCTAGGAGTTTTCCCAGCTCATCATAAACCCTGGTGCCATATTTAGGATTTGTGCGATAAGGTCCACATACCTTAGGGCGAGCACCTTCCCTTATAGGGATCGTGTGAACTGCCACTTCTGGTGAAATTCCTTTCATCTCTTTGTATGACCATGCTAGGCAGTCACGGTATTCCATTAGGAGGTCTTTGAGTTTGATTTCATCTTCTTGACGGAGCTGTTTCCCAATGAAAACCAATTTTTCTTCCTCCCCTTCAAGGGCGAGGTTTATTGTGCGTGTTTTTGCCGGTCCCTCATAGATTGGAGTTTCTCCAACGCTATCGGTTTCTTCAACTTCAGATTCTCTGATTGGTCTTGGCATTGCTATTGGTGGACTGCCACTTGTATAATTCTTAAAGTATTCCAGCACTTCTCGAAGATCAGCCTCTGATGGGGTTGAACTAGCCTGACATGTGTCATGTGTACTGGGTGGCATAGTTGCATTTAGTAATTTGTTAGGCTCTTCTTTTCTTTCTTTTTCTGAAGTCTCTTGATCGAGCTTCATCCGCACATGTGGCTTATATTTCCGAAACTTCTTACGTTGGGAACTGTGGGGTAACTTTTCCACCGGTAAGGTGTTTCCAAGTAAGGGGTCATGTGCTGCACATACTCCTTCCAGTCCCTCAGGGGACCATTCAAGAGGTGGTGGTTTTGATTTTGAGGGAACTACCTTTGCAAGGTACAATTCGACAATCCTTGTTTGGACTCGTTCGAATTCATTGAAGTGCTCGGCCTTGGCTTTTCTGCGATTTCCTCCTGCAGCTTTCTTGCGGGATCTTCTGCTGTTATGCAACTGTGGAGGTTCAACTTTTGGGAGCTCAACTGCCATTAGGGCATGGAGAATGGCTAGGTCATTATCAAAGATTTGATCTTCAATTTCAGCATTTGCAGCCTCTGTTTCAAGATCCCAAGGAAAATCTGAGTCATCATTGGTAGGGGTACCTTTTTCAGGTTCATTATCCCATTCGAGGTCAGCCATAAATAATGGCATCTCTAGATCGATTGGTTCTTCATGTGTTGGTGGAGGATCGACCTGTAGTGCGTTAACATCTATCTGTGAGAAGATGGGGTCTAATGAATGGCAGTTGTTGATGGTTGCCAATGTTTGTATCCAGTTATTGACATTGCTTTGTGAGTCACCTGCTATGGCATGCTATTGCAAGGGAGCTGATTTGCTCGAGATTGTCGTGGAAGATGTGTCATCCAATGCTCTAGGAACAATTGGTTTAATAGCTCCTGTCCCCACATTCACCCTGACTGCAGTATCTCGATTCTGGATTGTCAATCTATCCGTTCCCCAATCATGGAGGACTGATGCTTCCTATAACCAAGGACGTCCCAGTAAGATTTGATAGGATTTTTTGGGGAGATCCAAGATTGTGAATTGAAGGAAAAAGCGGACTCCTGCGATCTTTGTGGACACGCCATTCACTATTCCCAAGGGTTTAGCCTGTGAATCATCGGCAAGGCGTATGTTGAAATTAGCCTTTTGCATTGGTGGGAGACCCCATTCTTCGTAGAGCTCCTTTGATAGGACATTGACACCTGCTCCACCATCCACTATGGCTTGGACTTCATTATATGCCTTGTGGATCAAAGGCACAGTGATGTTGCATATGTCATCTCTCTCACCCATCCGCACAGGGATATCTTCAATATCGTTCATAGGGGGAGGGGGATTTGCGTGTTCAATCCATCCTTTGAAACTCTCCCAGAGATTGGGACAATTCCGTAAGAGGATTCCGATGGGAATTGACACAGGGCAACTCAGGATGCTAGAGAGTGCAGCTCCTTCAAGTTGACGTGGCGGTACATTCTGTTGTGGAGTCTGTTGTTGGAACAAAGGCTCGAGTACAGTATCAATACTTTGTGGGGCCAAGTCATGGATTGGGTCTTGAGCTTGTTTCTGAGCCTCAAATTGAGCTTATTCATTTTGGACCCATTGCTGAAGTACCATAAAACGAGCCTTCTCCACCTCTGCATTCAGGAATGGAGCTTCTTTTATTCGAGGCTCGGGAGTTGATGTGGATGAGCTCGGCTGCTCATTGCTTGGCGGAGGTGGAGGCACTTGTGCTTTCTTTCTCAGAAGTCGCTTCGGTTGGATTGGAATGATAGGGTCCTTCGTGGCCTCTTTCTATTGGCGTGTAATTACATTGATAGGTTGTGACCTTAGACTTGCCAGACCCAGACTTTGATGGTCCACCCCAATGATGCCGATGGGGATGTCAGGCTTAACCTCTGTTTGTTCTGGGACCTTATTTTTCATGGGACAATCCATACAGGCATGTCCTATGCCAGAATCTCTGCAGAGTGGTTGGAAAGTGGCTGGGCTACCACGATGAGGGCATTCTGCGATCCTATGATTTTCTCCACAACCGTAACACTTGATTGGTGCTCGAAATGTGTTGGGTCGCACTTGATTTGCATAGACTGGTATTAGACCCTCTGCACCTTCTACATAGTACACTGGGTGCTCTGCTTCATACTCAAATAGCGAGTCTACTTCCTCGGCTTGTAATTGATGTATGGGAACTGCCTGAGGAGCTGGATTTGGTGCTCTTGGATACGGTCGTGGATTCGGATTCCTGAGTAGTTGTGGGACTTGTGTCCGAACGGGAACATGATTTAGCCTCGGAGCTGGTGGCGCTTGTGCAAGTGCCGGTTGCCTGTATACTGGCATGGGTGCCGCTTGGTATTGTGGTGGTCGAGGTGGATTGTTGCGCATGTTGAAGATGCAACTGTTCTCATCATGGCCACCGACGACGCAGATATGGCACCACAACCATGGCGGTGGATTTGCTTGTGCAGTGATCCTTGCTCTTAGGACTAGGCATTCATTTGCTGTATGATTTGCGAAGCAGTGTGGGCACCAGACATTTTCTCGCCGTGGATATGTTTGAGTGGGCGGGTGAGACAAGTGGAGTTTTTGATCCATGGCCTGCATCATATCTTCTTTCAGCTTCAAGGTCATGGCCTCTAGGCAATCTTCAGTGGATGTTTCGGTAGTGTCCTTTGATTTACCTTTTTTCGAGCGTTTATCTCGTGTATTTGATCTGGCATCATCACTGCTAGTGTCTGAATCTGTCATGCCATCTTCGATGTCAATGGCTGCCGCATGAGTAGCACTGAATGTTTCATAGCTACTTATCTTTTTCATATCCTTGCGGATTTTCTTTCGTAGACCTGCTATGAACCATGCCGTGAGGTACTTTGCATCTGGGCATGGGTCATATTTGGCGATCAATCTCTTCATCTTTCCCAGGTATGTGCGTACATCTTCCCTCCGGCCTTGTTCGATCTTGCTGAGTTGGAGAGCGGGATCATCTTGTAGCCTCTCCGTTTGAAAGCGACATTTGAATTCGGTTTGAAGTAGGTCCCATGTGGCACGTTCTTCCACGAGAAGGTCGAGGTACCATTCTGACGCCTCATCAGTTAAGGCCATTGGAAACCAAGCCACCTTGGTTTCATGGGATTGATCACCACCTGCTCGACATGCGGCATCAAAATGCTGGAGGAAGTGAGCTGGGTCTCCCCTACCATTATATTTGGGAAGTTCTAGTTTTCCCAAGGGGCGTCGGCCTTGATTGTTGTGATTTCGTCGATTGAAGAAGTTGTCAGCCTCGGCATCGAGCTCGATATCCCCATCATGCTCATGACGGCATCCAGCCATGTTGGGGCGTGGAGGAGTTAAAGGAAGTTGTTGAATCTCAGGGGGGGATTCGGGGTAGAGGATTGGCGGGGGCGGTTGTTGCAGTGGAGTTAGTTGCGGATGGGGCGAGCATTGGAGTCGAAGTCGTTGGCCGGAACGTAACTGCATGCAGATGGTGCATGATTTGCCAAGGGTGTCACTACCCCAAGGGCGGTTGTGGATGTGGTGTTGTTAGGAGAGTTAGAGTGGTGTTAGTTTATGTAGGGACTGTCATGTTAATAATGTGCCTAAGATTGTCCTACGTGTGTAGGGAAATGTGCCGGTGCAAACGGATCGTTAATCGGAGGTCACGGTGTGAAAATACGAGTGAATTTGTGCAAAATAAGGTCCACACGGGGGCACGAATGAACGTGTGCTACGGATGCCGAAATGGTGTGCAATGGGCTGGAAAAATACCTCATAACGTGGTGTTTCCGTGTGTGAAATTTGGGTTCAAACGGGGTTCAATTTGGGTCCCAAACGGATGAGTTTCGAGGGGTTAAAGGAGGGGTAAATTTTGCGTTTGGGGGGTCCTAATGGTGGTGTGAATGGACTTTAAGTCCAACCGAGGGGTTGAAACCAAGTTGAGCTAGTTAGACTAACTAATCAGTTAGTCTAACCTAGCCTAGTGAGGGTTAGACTAACCTTAGTCTAACTTAGTTAGTGTAACTAACTACAGTTAAGTTAACTGAGGATGGTGAAACTAACCTAGTCTAGTTAGCCTAACCTAACTAACCTAACCTAACTGTAGTTAAGACTAACTAGCCTAGGGTTAACCGACTAACCTAACCGTAGTTAGTAACTAACCTGAGGTTAGTTTTAGGTTAGTTTTTTTTTTTTTTTTTTTGGTGCTGTGGGGGCTTCCCGACGGCGACGCCCGGGGGGGGGGGGGGGGGGGTTTGCGCAGGGGGGTTGACGCGGGGGGTGAGGGGGGTTTGCGCAGGGGGGGTTGGCGCGAGGGGTGAGGGGGGGGGGAGGCGGGGCGTGGCATGGGGGGGGGCGAGGGGGGTGCGCGGGGGCGGCGACGGGGGAGGGCGGGGGGTGGCACAGGGGAGGGCGGGAGGTGGTGCACGGGGGGGGTGAGGGGGGTACGCGGGGGGCTAGGGGGGTGCGCGGGGGAGGGCGGGGGGTGGCGCGGGGGGGCGGCGAGGGAGGGCGAGGGGGGGTGGCGCACGGGGGGGCGAGGGGGGTGCGCGGGGGTGGCGGGGGAGGGCAGGGGGTGGCGCGAGGGTCGGCGGGGGAGGGCGCGCGGGGGCGGCGGCGGCGCTGTGTGCACCGCCGCGGGGGGGTGAGCGGGCGACGGCACTGCGGAGAGCCGCCGCGGGGGGGGGTGGGGTGGGGCGAGGGGTGTGGGGTTAGAGAGAGGGGGCAGGCGGCGCTGCGTGCACCGCCGCGGGGCGGGGGGTGGGGGGCGGGGGAGGTGGGGGTTTACAGAGAGGGGGGGTAAGGGGGAGAGAGAGGAGAGGGGGGGGGGTGGGGGGTGGAGGGGGTGAGCGTAAGGGGGGAGAGAATGAGGGGGAGAGAGGAGAGAGTGAGAGAGAGAGGGGGTGGGAGAGAGAACGAGGGGGAGAGAGGAGAGAGTGAGAGAGAGAGGGGGTGGGAGAGAGAATGAGGGGGAGAGAGGAGAGAGTGAGAGAGAGAGGGGGTGGGAGAGAGAACGAGGGGGAGAGAGGAGAGAGTGAGGGGGGGAGGTGGAGAGAGAGAAGAGAGAGAGAGAGGGGAAAAAGGGGAGAGAGGAGAGAGAAGGTGGAGGGAGAGAGAGAGAAAGAGAGAGAAAGGGGGAGGGAGGAGGGGGAGGTGGAGATGAAGGGGGAGGGGGGGAGGGGGGAGGTGGTGATGAAGGGGGAGGGGGAGGGGGGAGGTGGTGGTGGAGGGGGAGGGGGAGAGGGGGAGGTGGAGATGAATGGGGAGGGGGAGGGGGGAGGTGGAGATGAAGGGGGAGGGGGGGAGGGGGGAGGTGGTGATGAAGGGGGAGGGGGAGGGGGGAGGTGGTGGTGGAGGGGGAGGGGGAGAGGGGGAGGTGGAGATGAATGGGGAGGGGGAGGGGGGAGGTGGAGATGAAGGGGGAGGGGGGGAGGGGGGAGGTGGTGATGAAGGGGGAGGGGGAGGGGGAGGTGGTGGTGGAGGGGGAGGGGGAGATGGTGGTGAAGGGGGAGGGGGAAGGGGGAGGTGGTGGTGGTGGTGGAGATGGAGGGGGAGGGGGGAGGTGGTGGTGGAGATGGAGGGGGAGGGGGGAGGTGTAAAAAAGAGCAAAAAACCTGAAAGACGGAAATCAAAAAGCAGGGAGAAGTGGTCACTTGAACGCTCTCCAAGTCTTTCTCGATGTAACGGGATTGTTGCGGAACAATGGACGGTGGGTGGAAGGCTAGGTCATCGCTACGAGAAGGGCTCGATGTCACTTACATGGCGAGGATAGGAGTAAGGGGGTGGTCGATGGAGAGGGAGGAGTATCATGCGTGGGGTTCAGAATGAAGAAGAGAATGGAGGCAAAAAGTGAAAGATGAAGAATGAGGGGGGTGGAGTAGGTTTTTATAGGATTGGATTTTAGGTTTAGGGTTTAGGTTTAGGGTTTAACCCTAAACTCTGCCCGAGCCATAACTCTTTATGGAGAGCTCGGTTTGCTTTTCTGTAAAAAGATAAAATGATCGAAATTGAAAGCTCTACGCATCCGTGTCCACTACCTAGCCGGATTGTATATCATGTGGCTTCTATTTAAGAAATTAAGAATTCTTAAGGTAGTAACCCAAAGTGGATGTTTGGGGTTGATATGTTTGGCTAGAATTGAAAAAAAAAAATTTACTCTCCTTGCCCTTGAGTGTTATGTTCGTGAAAGTTCAAAGTAGTGTCTTGTTTTACACATATCTACGTATGTTTACTCGCTACTTGAGATGCTAGTCTCCCCGGCAGCGACGCCAAATGTTGGCTCTCTCCTACTGCTTTCGTAGGAAGAGCTAGGTATTCTATGTTGCAGGGTTCCGAGGCTTTTTGTCACCTACAGATATGTTGGGATTGTCGTTGTAGTATATGTGTAGCTTAGGACCTCGAGTCGTGTTCTGGTGAGAGACGTAGGCTTAAGTGTGGTAAGCAAACAAAGTGCAAGCATGTGTAAAAGGCACGTAAACCATCGTTGTTGGGGTAATGAAAGCTTTCTCCTTCATTGGGGGTTGTAGGGTTTAGGAGGAGTTTAAGGGTTCAAAAGGAGGTTCCAGGGTTTAGAAAGAGTTCAAGGGTTTAGGAGAAGTTCCAGGGTTTAGAAGGTGGTTCCAGGGTTCAGAAAGAGTTCCAGGGTTTCAAAAGAGTTCCAGGGTTTAGAAGGAGGTTCCAAGGTTTAGAAGGAGTCCAGGGTTAGAAGGAGGATTCAAGGTTCAGAGTAGAATACATGGTGGAGAACTCATCTCCCTCATAGATCATGGAGTTTAAGGGTTTAGGAAAGCATAGGAATGGGAGAGGAAGAAGGTGTAAGAGCATGGGTGATAGTAGAGAGAGGAGGAAGGAGGAGGAGGGAGGGGGAGGAGAGAGGAGGAGGAGGAGGAGGGAGGAGGAGGAGGGAGGAGGAGGAGAAGGAGGAAGGAGGAGGAGGGAGGAGGAGAGGGAGAGGGTGGGTTGCAAGGTTGGAGGAGAGGGGAGAAGGGTTGCAAGGTTAGGACATGCTTTTGGACGTGCAGTGCAAGGAAGCATCGACACTTGAGACAAATGCTTGGAATACCAAATTAGACTCAACACAATGCCCCAAAGAGTGTGGGCTTCATTCCATTATGGGGTACTTATACAAGTTGGAGAGCTTCTCTCTCTGCATGTAATACAAAGTCGTATCACAAAGTTGTAACACAAAGTTGTATCACAAAGTTGTAACACATTCTCTCTCTTCATGTAGAAGTTGTAACACAAAGTTGTAACACAAAGTTGTTACACAAAGTTGTTACACAAAGTTGTGTCACAAAGTCGTAACACATTCTCTCTCTTCATGTAGACAAACTCGTAACACAAAGTTGTTACACAAAGTCGTAACACAAAGTTGTGTCTAGAAGTTGTAACACAAAGTTGTAACACAAAGTTATATCACAAAGTTGTATCAGAAAGTTGTAACACCTTCTCTTTCTTCATAAGTTCATGTTGGCACAGAGTCAACAGAATGCTGAAGACACGTATTCACCTCCTCTGTCTAATCTCATGACTTTGATATTTCTTCATGTCTGGTTCTCTACCATGGCTTTGAATTCTTGAAATCTAGAAAAGAGTATTTCTCTTTGAAAAAGTAGACCCAACAATATTTGTTGTAATTGTTGACGATGAAAGTCAACTAGTAAAGTGAACCATTGATGTTGCGGGTCTATGCATAACCCCATACATATGTGTGAATTAAATCAAGAATATCTCATGCTCGAGAGGTGCTTCTACCAAAGTTGGTTTGCATTTGTTTACCGAAGCAACATGCTTTACAAACCTTTCCAAGAAACTGTAGTTTCAGAATTCCAATTACCATATTATGATTTCTTAGCTTCATCAAACTTTTGAAATTGACATGACCATATCTCTTGTGCCATATTGTGTAAAGTGGGATCTATTTTGGTTGAACTGGCATGGAATGCAAATCTGGAACTGATGTTAGCATTCTGAATAAGTGTCCTTCCTTGACTACTTTTCCTACTAGCTAGTATCCTCTGGATTTGTTTATGATAGTGCATTCATCTCCATCGAAGATGACTCGATACCAATTGATATGAGGTTCTTGCTAAGCTTTGGATTATAAAGTACATCTTTCACCAATCCTTTTGTACTAATGAAATTGTTCATAGGGACAATGCCTTTCCTTTGAACTGGATTCCATGGGAAAATGCCTTTCCTTTGAATTGGATCCGCGATGTGTTATCTGTAGTGTAGATAACGTTCTTCTATCCTTCTAATGGTTTCATCTATGTGAACCATTCCTAATGTTTTGGCATATGAGATGGTACCAAGGATCTTGATCTGCTTCATCAACTTGATAACTGTATTCCCCCTTTGAATTGCAATCAATGTCAAGATACAATGTATCAGTCTTCTCCATATCCTCACTCGCAAGAAACATATTGGCATAATGACCATGACCTAAATATCCATTGCAATGATTTCCTCTTCCTCGAGAATTCCCTCGATTGTTGCTGGATTGTCAGCCTTGGTCGTACTACTTCTTGTAGCAATCTCTTTCATAGTGTCCAAACTTTTGACAATACTTGCATTGAATGTTTGACATGTTGGTGGATGCATTCCCTCATCCTTGGACTCTTCCTCTGTTGGAATGATTTCCTCTCGGTTACTGATGCTAATGTTATTGAGGATGATGTTGATGCTCATTTTGACTTTAATGATGACTTTGTTGTTGATGATGACCACTTCACTGAAATGCTCTACCTTTTTCTCTTCCTCTTTGTCTCCTTCTATCTGAACCTGTGAATGCTTAATAATTGTAATGACCTTTGCATGGATGAATGGCATGAGTCCTGAGTTCTTCACCAAGTAACACTGACACTGTAGCTCTTCCAATGTTGGAATTTGTTGTAGTTGTCGTCTCCCTTTTTCCCACTCATGCACTCATGATTGCACATTTCAAGCATGCAACATGAACCAAGAAAGACATAGACAAACACTTGGAACCAAATTTTAAATAATAGATGGAATAACCATGATGAGTTTATTGTATTCCATGAAAGTTTACATCAAAATAGGCTGAAGGATAAATAAATACATGAGAAATTCTATAACCTAAAGGGTTCTAATTGGAGGCACCACACTAGTGCTATGTCCTACTCCATCTACTCCATGACAATAGCACACAAATTGGAGTCCTCTAGAACCACAATTAACATCTATTTTGAGACATTATATATTGCCCTTGAAGCACTAAGTGTCGTACTAAAGAGCACATCACTTTTGCATTCTTGTGCAATCTCATGGACCACATGCTAGAAGGAGGTGTGAGGGAAGAGGTTCTCCATGGTTGTTTGGTACTTTCTAATCTCTTAGAAAGAAATTGGGCTTAAACACCTCACATCAAGCAGAGCTTGTTCAAGCATAGCCAATTAGACAAAGGACTTGGAAAAACCAAACAATGATCAAACTCCACCCCAAGAAGCATATGATTTCAGAGCAGAATGACACATCAAAGGAGGAAGCACAAGATATTCAAAGGAAAAATATCAAAGCGGATGATAAGCCATGGAACAATATTTATATATGCCAAGAAGCTCCTAGGGTAAAGAGGAGGAGGTTCTGCATACTTAACTATCTCCAACCCTAATGTTGGTTGAGAAGATGGTTCCAAGGAACCACCATATATTGGTACTATGGTGGACAAGGAGGGAAATTTATAAGTACATTCTCAACATTGACCAACCCCACAAAAGTATTGTCACTAGGGGCTATGAGAGGTGGATTGGTCCAAGGACTGCTTGGTTGCTCACTATCCTATCTTTTAGGTATAAGAGTATTTTATGGATTATCGACATCACGTTTTGTTCATGTTTTTCTTACACGTGCAAAAATCTCTCAGAGAAAACTTTAGTCCATGCTCTATTCATAATTGAGAGAAACAATACGAAAAGTTGAAAGTACATTCGACAAATACAATGAAAAAAAGTGACAAAATGCCTCCTTGCACCACCCACTAAGCACTCCATTAGTAGGATAGTCATACACCTCTACTTGTAACCAAGAGGCGTGCTCTTAAATTTGCATATCTTTGAATTAAATGCATCAATTCATTGCCTTTGCAACTCCTTCAACAAGTCATGGTTGTCATTTTCCAAATTTTAAACTATTTGGTCTACCCTTTGCTTACTAGTTATATGCTTTTGGATATCACTTTGAGTGGGTGAAAGTTGCATGCAAAGAGATGTACAAAAAAATTACTACTCTACTACCCTTTGTTTTTAATTATGAAGAGTACCTTGAAGCTTTCCAAAATTTTCTTGCAACAGAGGTAATTCCAATCTTGAGAACTGCACGTGGACATCCTTTCCACTAATGTTTTTGTAATAACCAAGCAAAACTTGATGAACATCTCCAACATATTCAATCAAACTTGGAAATTTTTAAAATTTTGGGAGGTGCACAAGTAAGAAGACCCAATGGATAGAGTATACCATTGCTCCAAAGGTAGATGTGGTTGCATCTTGCCTCACATGGCTGGCTCAATGTCTGTCCTTCTATGCTCTTTTTGTCATTGCACTGATGAGTTATGGCACACTTAGGTGCAACGCCAATGTGCAAGTTGCCTTTACACTTCATGTTGGCGATATCTTGCAATGGAGCCATGATATGATATGAAATTTGCAAGAATATAAACAAGGTTAGACGAAAATGGATTTGGGAATGAAGATGATTGGGTGAATGGATATGGGGATGAAGATTTGTTTCTATGGGTTAGGGAAAGGTTTGGGAGGATTTTTACTCAATTTGGGGGATGAAAAATGGTTTATGTCAATAGGTATGTAGTTTTGGGATGATATCAATCAATCCATAAGGTGAGAGAAAAATGGTATTGGGAGTTGAAAAATGGTTTTGATCAATAGCTCTTCAATAGGTATGGTTTGTGAAAAGGTTGGGAGGTTTCCAAGCTATTTTGACGTTTTTCAAAACAAAAAAAAAATTTGGGTAATGTGGCATATGCGACACTTTTTGGGGATAGACACCCTACAAGAGAGACTTAAGGGAGGCATGCTTTGGGAAATGTAAACTTGCAATTTTTGGGAGACAATGGCCCATCCCCATGCCTAGGGAAGTGCACTTTGTAAGAGACTTGGGACCCATCCTAGGCTTCCTTAGTCCATTTTCCTAATCCATTCCTTATGAGTCCCTTTTTGACTCCAAATCACCCCTAATGGAAAATGATAAAACACCTTTTTTTCTTACTCCTTCCAAGAAGAGTCAGGTCACACCTTTGGTTTCTAAGAGAGAGAGTAGCAATGTATGAATGAATGAAAGTGATAACGGAATAGGAGAGGAGAGGACGGTACTGTCAAAAAACTTTACATGCATTTCAGTACACTGAGTACTACAATGTGTTCTTGGATGTACATAAAGTGCAAGCTACAATGGTCTAGTTCTGCAACATGAATGGAAGAGGTGAATGTAGTAATTTGGATCTTCATTTCATGTTTCCTTCACGGCATCATGTTAATAACAACGTGTGTATAGGCTTGATGGATTTAATACTATTATGCTTTTGCAGATTGCAATGGAAAACTAGTGTTTGTTATCAAGTTGGATGAGTATGGAGTAGTGAAAGGACACAAGTTAGAGCGATTCAGTATTGTACTTATTATGCACAAGATAGAAAAGTTATTGAAGATTTTAGTGTGCAATCAGAAAAACATATTTTGTGGCTTGCAGCATTTGAAGTCCCTAAAGAGACCCAATCTTATATGAATTGGTTCTCTAAACAGTCTCCAATTCCAAACATTATAAATGCTCAAACCAAGGGAGAGTTGCTTCATGTTGAAGGGTTTGGATTTTTCAACATTGAGTGGCATATGTTTGGAGACTTGAAAACATCAAAGTGCATGTTCAGAGTCTAGCCTAAGTGCAAATGCAATAGACCCATGTGTCTTTTGCATGCACTCACAAGTTGGAACGAACATGAAAAATAGTAAACACAATGTATATGATGGCAATTACCAATGGAGCAACAGTTTCATGAATTTGTGATAAAGAGAGTACCTCGAGAGTACAATGGATTAAGATGCGCTTGATTGCAACAAGTTGCTATACTTACATATAGTGTATGTATGGAATATGAAACTTGAAGAAAGAGCTACAGCTTCTATTGCAAAGCTCAAAGATCTTTTGTCTAGCATGGTTTGCATGGAGGCAACATCACACAATCAAAAAGATGCAAATTGGTGCATGTTCAAATTAATACATAATTGAGCATCCATTAATACAATTGATGGTGTCCTTGAACATAATTGAGCATCCATTAATACAATTGATGGTGTCCATCCAGATCATTTTGATACAAGTTGCTCCTCAAAGTAAACATACTTTTGAAGATAGAGATGTGGATACAGAGATGCCACCAATGGGTCTAGTTGATCCTGATGTATCTATGTGTAGTCAATACCTTATTTTAAGTTATGATGTAGTAGCGAGTGCATTGCAAAGTCACAATGCTTCCCGTATTTTGTTCTTCATATGTGGTATTCAATGTGACCCAAGCTTCATGTGTGGTACGGAATATTGAACTTGACCTATAGCAGAGGTAGATCGCCTAGCGTTAAGCTATGATGACTTTTGCTTGCCGTTCCTTTGTTCTAAATTCCATGATCTTTGGTATACATGAAATGGTCATGGAATCCACATCCAGTGCTAGTGGTGCAGCTACACAAGTCCAACCATGGTGGGACAGTTTGAGCTATTATTGGAACATTGACATAATCACAGTAGTCTGTGTGGGTACTAGGGTGGTGTATGAAGAAATTTGATGTTTTGGAGTGAGTTGATGGATCTTTTATGTGAAAAGATAAAAATCAAGCACAGGCATTCCACTCCTAAATGTAATGGGATAAATGATAATTTCAATGGTGAAATAATGATCCTGCTTAGCAAGATGACTCAAACTCATGTAATAACATGGGACTTTGAACTTCCTTATGCACTATGGCCATATAGGATTGTAGTGAAAGGAAGCATCCAGTTCTCTCCTTTTATGTATACACAATTGTCATGCATAAGGAAAATATAAGCTATACCTAAACCAAAAAGAGCTCATAAAAAATTATAAGTACCATTAAAAAGAATACATAGGTTAAGAAAATTACTTAGGAAGCCACTTTACCTAAATTAACTAAGAAGTCTCCGCACCTAAGATAAACTAATTAAAGAATGAAATGAAAAGAAGAAAAAAACAAAAAGGGGACTAAATGATTAAATAAGTTGTAAGCATAAAAAATAAAAAAGTAATTAAATAGTTGTATATATTTAGCTTTGTAATCAAAACACATTAAAAAAGTAAGAAGGTACTTTTCAAATTATAAGTCATAAAATACATATGAATCAAATGAAAGTTTTAACTTTATATAACAAAAAAATCAATTAAAATGTATATTTTAAATAGTTGTATATATACAACTTTCTAATAAAAAAGCATTAAAACAATAAGAAAGTACTTTTAAGATTATAAGTCATAAAATAAAAATATAAAAAAAAGTTCAACAATTATATCTCTATATAGAAACATACATAACTATAGTTATAAATACAAAAAGGGTTAAAAGATATTTTTAAACGCAAGAAGCTCTAACCCTTGGAATGAGAATCGATAAATATAGATATAAATAAATAAGGAACAACACATACAAAGAGCAACCCATACATATATAAAGCATGACAATTTGCAAGAGCAAGCGCGAATCATGTCGACTGTAGTGCTTAGCTAAGGGAATGTGTGGAATACCACCAACGACAAGCTAGTAATGAAAAGTGATCTACATGACAGAAACAATTATGCATAAAGCAGCGAGACCACTAACAAAGTCGCATTGCTAGCCAACCCATAATTCATGAAGCATACATGTAATAGAGTGATGTAAGAACTTGAGTGGATAATCATAGAGCAAGTACAACCCCATACCTGAGAAGCTGCCATAAGCAAGTGGTGGGATGGAGAGCTTGTGCCAGTCATCACCACGAATGCCAAAGGAGTCAAAGCAAAGACCAGTGAGCAAAGGCTACAATAGAGTAAATGAAAGTGCAATGCTAGGACCCAGGGGCATGAGGTAGGACTGGGGATGCTTGCATAAGTAGCAAGCTGCAGTAAGCATGAAGAGCAAGGGATGCGTGAAGAGCAATGAAGCATGCAAATTCTTGCTAGAATCAAAGTAGGAGATGAATGAGGTAGGAGTAGAATGCAAGATGAGAGACACCATCACCACCATGAGATACCACCAAATCTAACATTACTCCATTGTTTTCCAACTGGAGCCAATCGGGGTATTTTGCCGTTCAATAGCTTCCTAGCAGCTCTCTTATCCCATCGACTTCTCGTGCTCCTTTGGTGTCCCTGTCTCCTCGTGCACGGGCTCGGGCTTGGGCTATAAGCATGGATCATCAGTAGTGTGAAGTGGTCATAACCCTCTGATCCATTTAAGAAGTTGTGGCAATATGGGGTCATGTAATAGACCTTAGATGTTGAACAAACACTAAGTAGGCATTCCTATTGAGCAACAAGAATAAGTGAGGAGTTTTTCATAAAGAGGGAACGTGTATTTGAGCTCTCTCTGACCTCAGCATACACCTAACCCAAGTTTCTATTTGAAGGTCAAGCAGCTAGTTAGACATCGACTACATAAGTTTTAGGTATCATGGAATAGATGTTGCTAAGTAGCGACCCAGTAAGGTAGTAGCAGGGTGAATGAATGAGGGGTTGTCAACTCTTTGACAAACCCATGGAGGTTCTTCGTGGTGCTCTATTGAAGTTACCAATAGACCATAGATTTGCATGAATCCTCCCACACATAGACTTAGCTATCCAAGGGGATGGAATCCTATAAGCAAGTACTCTCTATGCCTCCTAGTGTTCACCAGCTTTTCCCTTCATGAGGGATTCCTAGTGGGGCACCCACATAGCCCATGTAAAGGAGATTTTAGAACCATAATGTTGGGAGAGATACCCGCTTTGGCATCCATAGTGGCGTAGCCTTGACCTATATTATGTGAAGGATATGGAATGCACGTCAAATAAGTTACCAAGATTGGCCGTTGTGGGTGAAGAAACAACATAGATCAAACACAAGGGGAGGGGTATAATTCATAAACCAGTTACTTCATGCATGACTGTGACTTCGAGGAGATGGCGTTGTTTGCCATCCCTGCTTCTTCAACTGGACCTTCCTGCTCTCCTTCAGTAGGGGGTCCTCATAAAGTGCTTGGTGGAGGGATCTTGTTAGATTTCTTGTTGTATACCCATCCTGGGTGTTGCCTAGTTAAAGGGGTTGCACAACTTTTTACGCGTAAGATCTACTATCTAATCAAAACGATCAGACGAATGGGGTAATATAAGGGTTTGCAGTCAGAACATGGAGTGCAAAATACAATGTACTCCTTGTTGTGGTAAGGGGATGTTTGTCTCTTGGGATCGGGGCTCTCGTGTAGCTCCCAACACAATTCTCGATCCTCCTTGTGCAAGGCGAGCACTTAGACCCCTCCTCATGTAGAAAGGAGATAACATAGGAAACAATTGTTGACAGGCAACGACGGAAGAAAATCAATGAGCTTCTATTCAAAGTGAGGGAGGAGGAGGTAGTATACTATGAAAGTGCCATATCCTCCACCGGGTCTCCGCCTGCTTTTCTCAAGTCCTCCTCATGCTCAATGACATTGGGGGGGACCTCTCAAATGGAGGGGGTACAAGAATAGTGTTTGAGTCAACATAGCCAAACTTATTGCTTATAGAAGTGGTCTAACATACCTAGGTCGTGTAGTCTCATTAGTTGCTCCTCCCATGGCTTTAGAGTCCTTTGGAGTAAATCTGACTAGTGCAGACGTTGGCAAACTTGAGGGTGGGAAGGGCAAGAGAATCCAAGGTGGCTAATAACACATGTGGACATTGGGGAAGGGGATTCGGTGAGTTCTCATAAATGTGTCCTTTTTCCCATGGTGGTCCATGGGCTCCTTTTCAGGGCCTCGAGGTTATGTGCTTTAAGAGCACGCACATTCCTTTTCCTTTTCTTTCTCCACCTTACATGGGGTACTGTAGTATATGAATTTTCCAAGATCTTCTTGGGTTTCACGTTTATCCTCCCTCTATTAATAACACTCTAGTGGACAATAGGCAACCCTTTATCCCGAGCGTAAAAGTGTTTAGTGTCCATCAAAGTTGGGGGCATATAAATTGCTCATTTTCTCATCTTAATTCTTTTTTTTTCAATTACTAAATTTCTAAGGTACTATAGTCCCCTTTCCAAATTCTTTAAGGTATAGCATAGTCCAATCGACATAATGCACAAGGTTGTAGCACACTTTGAGTAATTGAGAATAGCTCAAGAAGCTCTCTTCCACTATTCCTCATGCTTGTTATATGAGTATGCTTGTTATATGAGTGTGCAAGTTACCTCTCTCTTCCATTCTTGTGACATGGTATCAGAGCTTCTAGGTTCTACATTGTCTCCCTCACCTATCCACATTGACTTCTTGCGTCAGTGGAGACTTCATCTAGGCATTTGGAGCAATCACTTGGTGAGAGGAAGCTTCCACAGATAGTGTTGGTGGAGACACTTCATGCTACACCTTCTATAGCAGTTTCGTTAGGAGATATGTGCAGCTTATGAAAACTCTTCTCTATAAGAGCAGGTTTTTTTTCATTATAGTAGGTCTAGGAAGACTCCAGAGCTTCTAATCCTTCACTCCACAAGCTCATTCAGTGGCTTCTATGTTACCATAACCCTTGGGGTAGAAAAATGAGCTATATGGAGGAAGCATCCTCACCACCACTACTTCAAAAGCATAGATTTCTTCGAATTCGTCCTTTGAGGAGAGAGTAATACGGTAGCTTCAACTCAATATTGGTGGTCGCTCTCCTTTTGTGATCACATGGAAGCAATAGAATCAAGATACAGAAGGCAACACTAGACAACTTGACAATAGTACATTGTTTTCTTCATAGCTTTTGCACTCGATGTCTATTTGGGGAGTTCTAGTGATCAAATCAAAGATTAGAACAAGATCTACAAGTTCATGTGACTATAGATCTAACTTTTGAAGTGTAACAGGTCTCTGTAGAGTCCACGAAAGAGGCGATGAAATGAACCTAATTTCTATTTCTCATGCCTATCCACAAAACCCACAACTCCCTAGATGGTTGCCTCTGCCACATGTCCTCATTTTAGACCTTTTTACTTGGTACACCAATTACCCCTCTCTTGGGGCACAATTTAGAACATTTGCCCCTTGGCATTATTACACATTTAGGTGCACCTAGGCCTTAGCACTCAGAACCACCTAGTCAATGCCATTACACCCTCACCTAGGACCTTGTCAGTTACTTCTCTTGACCATTTTTTTTACGCACATTAAATATTACACAAGTCGATCATCTAAGAGAAAATGCCCACCGATCTTTCCGAGGTCATGCTATCTTGGCTAGAGCATAACATTCCTTCCCTCTTCAAGCATTAGCGACCTCGATGATGAAATTTGGAAACACTCTCCGTAACTGGTATATGGATTCCCAAGTAGCTTCCAATAGAGGTAGACCATGCCATGCAACCAACACTGTGGGGATCTTCCGATTGCGCACTTGCATTGTTCCTCGGTCTAGGATTCTTGTTGGTTTGCATCTTGCATTATCCTCTATCTCTTGAAACAAAACAACACCTTCGATTAGTGAGTCACCAATATGCAAAAATTTCTTTAAACGAGAAACATGAAACACTGGGTGCACCTTACACCCTTGTGGCAAGTCTAATTTATAGGCTACCTTGCCTATTCTTTTTAGAATTAACCACGGCCCACAGTATCGAGGTGATAACTTAGCACACTCTCCTAAAGTCAATGACTTCGAGTGCAAAGGAACTCTGAGAAAAACTTTTTCTCCTTCCTTAAGTACTCTCATAGACTGGTTTTCATCCGCATACACCTTGGCTCTATCCATAGCCTGGTGGATATTAGCTCTCGCAAGTGCTAGCATCTCCCGCATCTAAACCACAAAGTTCACAGCACTAGGCACTCTCTGAGGTACTCCAACTATAGTTGGATTTGCTGGTCTATCACCATAGTTTAGTTCAAATGGACTGAACCCTGTAGAGAAATGTTTTCTATCATTGTAGGTATACTCCAACAATGGCAACCACTTGTCCCATGTATGTTGCCTCAATGACACATATGCCCTCAGCATATCCTCGAAAGTCTAGTTGACTCTCTCCGTCTGACCATCCGTCTCAGGATGATCCCCACTACTCATTCCCAACTCAGTCCTTAGTGTCTCAAATACCGCTATCCAAAAATGACCGATAAATCTGACATCTCTGTCTGACACTATGGATCTAGGCAATCCATGTAGACCAAATATATGTCTAATAAACAAATCTGCCACTTGCGGGGCACTAAAAGACTCTCTAGTCAGAATGAAGTGAGCCATCTTGGTTAGACGATCAACCACCACAAGGATAGAATCATACCCTCCTTGTGTCGTAGGTAGCCCTACTTAGTGGTATCTCCAAGGGCTATAAAAGTCCGGGTGGCTTCACCCGCTCGGCCTTGCTTACCTGACACGAGAAACACCATGTCACATATTCATGAATATGCTTTTTCATCTTTGGCCAAAAGAAATCTCGCTTCACGAGATCATATGTCTTCTCGACCCCTAAATGTCCCGCACATGGGCTATCATGGCACTGTCGAATGACTCTCTGCCTGAGATCATTCTGACTAGGTACTACAACCTTGCCATTTCTTTCTAGCATACCACCCCTTATGGTATATCTTGCATATGTTTGGCCTTTTCAAGATGCCAGTCATCCTTTTCATTTTCCTCGAGTTTAAACACATGAGCTTTAGGCCATAAGCTCTGGACAAACTCGTCCACCTTTTGAGTTTCTCTAATCTCGGTCATTAGAGCACTCTCTAATACCGTGAAACTCATATTGTGCATAATGCGAGACAACGCATCAGCAACCTTATTATCTTTTCCTCTTTGGTACCGAATCGATAAATTAAACTCCTGCATGAGCTCTGCCGACCTAGCTTGGCGGCCCCTCAAGTCAGGCTATTTACAAAAATGTTTCAGAGTATCATGATCCACATCCACATAAAACTCTAAACCATACAAATAATGCCTCCATGTTTTCAAAGCATGGATAACAGCATACAACTCCAATTCATGAGTTGGCCAATTCCTCTGAGAGGAAGAAAGATTCTTGCTTTCAAAGGCTACTGGCCTTCCCTCTTGAAGGAGAACTGCTCCTACCGCAATGCCACTTGCATCGGTTTCCAAAAACAATGGTTTCTAGGGATCAACTATTTTTAACACCGGTCCTGTGACCACAGCTTGTTTTATGGTGTTAAAAATTTCTTGTTGATTTTGTCCCCATATAAAAGGTACTTTATTTGAGGTCAGATTTGTCGATGGCGATACTATTTCGAAATATCCTTTGATATGCCTTCTATAAAATTGGACAAACCCCAAGAATGATCGCAACACGGCCAGACTCTGAGGGATTGGCCAAGTTAGTATCGCAACTACTTTCTTTGGATCCATTTCTACCCCCTATGGAGTAATTATGAACCCTAAATATTCAAGCCTAACCATACATAGTATAGTTTTCTTTTTATTTACATAAAGACTGGCTTTCCTCAAAGTACTGAACACTACTTTCAAGTGTTCATGATGCTCAGTAATACTTTTACTGAACACTAGAATATCGTCAATAAAATGTACTACAAACCTTCCGATATACAGACGTAGTAAATTGTTCATAAGCATGACGAATGTAGCCGGAGCATTGGTAAGTCCGAAGGGCATTACCAAAAACTCATAATGATCAAACCTGCTTTTAAAAGCGGTTTTATGCACATCCTCAGCTCTTCTGATGGTAGCCACACTTAAGATCTATCTTGCTGAAAATCACAGCTCCATGTAATGCATCTAGCAAATCATCAATCCGAGCCATCGGATACCTGTGCTTAGCAGTGATATTATTCAATGCTCTGTAATCTATACAGAGGCAAAACGTATCATCCTTTTTCTTCTTTAATATCACTGGCAAAGCAAAAGGTGAGAAACTCGGTTGAATCTGCCCCAACTTGAGGTATTCTTCCAGCTGTCTATGCACCTCTGCCTCTTCAATGAAGCTCATTCTATAGGGAGGTCTATTTACAGGTTCTGCCCCCGGGATCAGTTCCATCTTATGCTGAACTTTCCGCTCTGGAGGTAACCCATAAGGTAGTTCATCCCTAAAACATTCAAAGAACTTCTCTGATATTTCTTTAGCCAACTCGGCCATTTTTCCATCTTGGGTAGACAGTGCTAGTCGATGCATCATCAATCCACTCTACCGATGCTATACACAGACACAAAAACTCTTTCGGAGTCCTCCGAATTTCCATGGCTGAAATCAATGGTCCTCGAGGTAAATCCTTTTCACCTCGCAAAACATATTCTACCCCGTTCATCTTAAACTAGTAAATATGCTTTTTCCAATCAATGACTGGATTTTTCCAAAAATGCCAAGCCATGCCTAGGGCTATATCTGGGTGAGCAAGTCTGGTCAATTCAAAGTCTAGCTTCTCAACATAGTCCTGAATTCAAAGTTCCAACTGGGTAACCCTTTGGTCCCATACTTCAGTTGAACTTCCGTCTGCCATCCTGACCGTATAAGCATAGTTAGACGGACTAGTTTTCAACTTGAGCCTCTTAATAAGCTTCGAGTTGATTACATTGTGTGTTGACGCTGAGTCAAACAACACAATCACATCATGACTGGCTACTTGCCCTTTTATTTTAATCAACTCGGGCTCATCAAAAACCATATACCCTGTTGCTGCGGGTTTTGAAAGGATGTTATCAGGTGCACCAGTTACTAACTTAGTAATAGACACACTTAAAAACATAGGTACTAACCTCTGAGAAGGTCCCGCCAATTGCATCTGCATATGTTCCGCATTGGGACTCTCCTCTGCATTTCCGCGTCGCATTTAGATATTATCATATTGGCCGTGCGACGGTCTTTATTCAATGGACAATATTTCCACTGATGTCGCTGAAGGCAACCGAAGCACAATCCTTCTTTTCTAGCTTTCTCTTTTTATTCAGGGGTCAACGAGGACTTTGACCAAGCCTGGGCTGCCATTGGAGTTATTTTCCTTTTCACCCCAATGGTGGTACTTGTTTTTGCTGGTCCCTCAACCGGCTTCACCTGCTTGGTTTGGCCACTTGCTGTGAGACACTTGCCTTTGAAGTCCATTTCCTCTGAAATCCCCCTTTTCTCGGGTACTCATACTGAGTCCCTGCCTGCACAAATCCACTAGATCTATGTCTGGCATCCTCATAGTTCAGGGCTATTGCAATAGATTTACCTAATGTAGTCACATATTTAGCCCGAACTTCCATTTTAATCTTGTCGTTCAGTCCATAGATATAGTCTTTCAACTGAACCGACATAGGGAGAGGGTTTGTTATTTTCATGACACATTCCCTGAACTTGTCAGTGTACTCTACCACCGACAGACTCCTCTGATGAAGGTTTCTATAGGCATCCCAAGCTCAGGACTCTTCATCAGGTGGAAGAAAGTGTTTCTTAAATTCAACTTTAAACCCTTCCCAGGTGGTAGGGGCAACTTGATCTTTCTGTTGCTTTATCCACCATCTATCCACTACCTCAATAAACAGGTGAGTGGCCTCACGGATTTTCTTTATATCAGATCTGATTTCACAAATGGCGAAGGCTTCTTCCCACTTGTGTAACCAAACCTCGATCACATCAGAACTGCGCTCCGGCCATCCGACCAACATACTTCTTTGGTCTATAGTTGGCAATATTAGGCACCTTGACCCTCGCATGCTCTGATGAGTGTATATAATGGGCTCTGGCTCTGCTGGAGCTTTGCCCTTATCAATTCTAGATGGATCTTGTGTAGTAGTGTGAGCTACTGTGTTGGCTCTAGAGTCACTTGTCCATATTATGATAACAACAAGGTGTACAATACATCTTTTTTTAAGGGATATCTACAAAGAAATGTGTTATTGGCCTAATGATAGAAGAGGATAAGAATAAGATTGTATGTCATTATTGTAGAAAGCATGCCTTTTGTGTTGCCACATGTAATAGTCAAGTGTACTATGTCATGCCTCACATGCTAGCCATGACAAGGTTAATGGTTCATGTTGGTGACCATAAGCATCAAGTGCAACCTAGCACTTCCAAGAGTCAAATAGAGAGGGCGAGACAACTAGTTGCAAATGTTCTCAAAGTTGATAGAACTGCTGGACCAAGAAAGGTGCAAATGTGCATTGCAAAGGTCCTATTGGCTACCTCTCTAATCAAACCAGATGTGGAAGAGGATACAACAGAGGATCATTCTCCAATTGGGGAAATTGAACTTTCAAATTTCCTTGAGGAGCTTTGCCCACTTGTTGAAAATCAAAGGTACAATAGTGCTTTATTTGTATAAAACTTCTAATCTTTGTTGAATATAGTATACTAAACTATTGTTTTGCTATGACAGGTTAAGAAGAATTGTTACAAAGGGAAAAAAAGCAATGATGCCATTGGGTGAAGGCTATGATAGCTTGTTGTCACTCAAAAAAAGATTCATGTATGCCTTCTTTCATGGGTCTCGTTTTCCAGGGCAAGGTACACTTGAGGACCGATGTTTTGTGTTCAAGATCTCCACAAAAGGGTCCGCTTCGGGTGTGGATTTGGTAAATAGAATGAGAAGGGATCGTAATGGAGACTTGAAATGGTCATGGATCCAATTTGACCATGCTCATAAGGTATTGCAATGGAACACAATGGCTTGTCATGTATATGACTCTAGGATAGTCCTTTATGTGTACATCTCCAAAGCTGATTAATAGTTTTACCTTGGGTGAAGGCCACTTTACTAAGCATCATACTTTCTTTTCATGTGTCTTTCATAGTGTGCAAGAGCTCATGACTATTGCAACATGCGAGATGAAAGAAGAAGATGAAAGAAGCGAGATTCTTTTTTGGGACATGCTGAACAATACAATGTGACAATGTGGATTTGAAAATGCAAATTTCTATGGGTTCATGGTAGATGAAGCAAAAGCAAATTGGAGAGCCGTGAGAGCTATTTACAATGGGGGACCCAAAAATAGAATGGTCGATCGAGAAAGGCCTTGTATATTTCATTGGGCTCAAAGCTTGCAACAGCACACTAGGAAACACATCAAGAAGGTCCATTTGGGTAATGAGCATGTTTCCATGTGTGAGCAGTGGAGAACATGCAAGACAAGGGGAGATGCTATCATTAGAAGTCATAAGATACACAATTTGTGGCGAGCAAGTGGTGCAACAAAAGAAGAAAAGGATATTGTAGCCTTGGATAGCTAGTTTTGTTGGTGGGAGGTCCGAATAGCACATTGGGGAAATCTTATGGCCTTTGTAAGTATTACATAATGTCAATAGATAACAATTGGATTTGGTTAATAACCAATGCACTTCCTTTGTGTGTAGGTGCAAAAAAGTCCAACTGAGGAGGCTTGCACTCCAAGAACTAATTTGGCTGAAAGTATGCATGGTAGTTGGGTTGTAGGGGAAGGCTACAAGTCGAAGATCAACTTAAATATGATGCATGTGTGACAGATATGGCAAATGCCTTGTTGCAAAGTGCAAAGCAACATGCTTACTGGACTGGTAAGCATGTGGGAGATGCACCAACTCCAAGGATAGGAACACACCAACTCCACCACAAGTGAGTCATGTTGTCCACAATTTAGTTGCTGGGACTCCCATGTGCCGGCTGGATTTTCTTTTTGTTGAGATTATACAGCCAAGAAATGTTGTTTCGAGTCTTCAAAATAACAACATGATATTTTTAAAAACCTTCTCCACCTAGGAAAATTTGCATGGCTTATAAGATATTATGTGTAATTGTTCTTGGTGATGGAATAGATATAGATATCTCCCCATACTAATTTTGTCCAAAGATTCATTCAATGGTGTTACTTGGAAAATTTAGTGCAAAAAGATATTTACAATATAAATTTGCACCTACATTCTACAAGAAAGCTCACAAATTAAACAAGAAAGCGTGCACTCAAAGCTCGCAAATAAATATCCCCCGCCCTCTTGCACACCATCATCTCCAAGCTCGATTGATGAAGTGTTCGCCTTAATTACAGATGCTATTGGAGCATCAAAAGCTATGCTCTGTCTTGCATTTTGGTTATGCCACTGCAAAAATAGATGTCTCTCTTTCTCACAACCTTTCTCTCTTTTAGAATACTATGAAACAGAAGACTAAGACCACTCCCTATCTCTCTCTCTCTCTCTCTCTCTCTCTCAAATGAATGAAACAAGTGAAATCTCTCTCTCTTTCAATAGATCACTCATGAACTCTCGAAAGGGATGAATGGAAATCATATGGATGAAAATTCCTCTCAAAGTGGATGGAAATTTTCTCTTTATCACTCAACGAAAGTGAAAGAACACTCAATCTCTCGATCGCTCAATCACTCTCACTCTCAAGGGTCGCAATGCCTCAGCAGAAGGCAAGGGAGCTCTGATATGATGACAAAATATGAAGAGGGGAGAGGAGAAGAGTGGAGATGAGGAGAGAGGGCATAGCTACAGAGCACACCACAAATGACTAACTGTACACTACATTTAGTTGAAAATGTAGAATATATACAAACCCATTTAGGGTTAGGGCTAGGGTATCTTTCCCTTTATAGCACTCTATTGGGTTAGTGCTATGCACATATGATCACATGATGTTGACTGTGATCTCTCAACAATGGGGCCCCAAAGCTTAGTTGATTAACTGAGTGTACTAGATGAGATTAAGAAATTTTTAGCCAATGATCAATTTTCATCATCTCTACCCAATCTCCCAATAAAGCATGTCCGGACACAAGGTCTTTCTCCTATCTATCAGTTACCTCTAGACTCGAGCATGCGTGCTCCACCTCCAGCATCTGTAGACTTTCCATCCAAAATGATCTTCTCAACCTTGCTTCCTTGAGTGCAAGCCTAGGTAGGTAGCCCTCTGTGAGCTAAGTTTGCAGCTCCTTAGCCCAGTTCACCTGTTGGTCATAGGCCCAACTGGTGCTTCTCTGCTGCTCTTTCTTGCTCCCTGAAGTGCTACTCCAGAAGATGAGAAATGAGGGCTTGGAAGCCCTCCTTTTATAGCCCCTAAGGGCTACTATAGAACCAACCAGCCATGACTATTCTGGCCAATAGACTGACCAGCCAGTCAACATGCTGGTCGACTTGGTTGGCTGGTCCAACCAGCCCTAGAAAAGGGCCTTTAGCATGCCCTTTTGGGCTAGGGCCTTTGTGTCAGATGTAGGCCCCAAGCTGGCCCATGTTCTCTGCTAGATACCCTGCCATGTAGGTGCATCTAGCCTACTCATATGATGTAGCATATCCACCTTTGTTCAAGGCTCTTCCAGCCCACTATTTTGTACAAATAGCTCCAAAGCTCTGTGCTATTACAAGTCCCTTTGTGGAAGATCCATGTAGATCTACGCCTCCAAAGCCCCTCCAACCTTCCAGGTATGTTATGAGGTGTGCTACCCACATGGTAGCCCATGTGGCAGCCCTCCTCTCCTTTTCTTTTGGGCACATGTCCTAGGTCTCACTCCCCCACACTCTTCTCATATGGGGGCTTACAGATGGGGAGGTGAACTTTCCAACATAGCATGTGGGAGGTAGACTAGGGAATATTGGGGCTACCACATAGAGCTACACATGAGTTGCCATGTGGGCAGCACATAGAAAAGGTAGAGGCTACCACATGGGCATCATACAAGTTGCCATCTGGGAAGCTATTAAGGCAGGGCGTCCCAAGACATAGGCGCCTATGGTGTAGGGCCTGTGGGTAGGTGTATGACTTGCAACAAAGCACTAGATAGATGGGGGCAGCATAAGGGACCTACTGGATAGGTAGGCACACATGTGGAAGTAGGGATAGGTCCTACAAGAGTGTCGTACAAAGGTGGAGATGCTATGGGGTAGGTAGCCACCTTCATAAGACACATGGTGGGGCAGGATTGGGGACTAAAATAGGGCCTCTTGGTGGTGGAACAATTGCAGTAGGTCAGGGCATATGTGGCAAGGGATGGGGGCCATGGATAGCCAGCCATCTAGCCCTAGAAGAACCCAATGATAGCTCCCTATATGGGCTACCCTTACTGGTAGTAGCCCAAGAGAGATGTCCCAAGTTGGCCAATCAAGGGCTGCCTAGGGGTCGTTTTACAGACCACAAAATCAGGTAGGGGGCATTGAGGAGGAAATATGGTTGGCCCATATTCACCTACCAGGTGGGTTCTTTGGAGCCAAGGCCCTGGGACTATAAAAGGGGCCCACCATTTAGCCCTCACAAACCATCTTTGGGAGTAGCAAGTCCACCAGCAAAAGAAGCAGCAATAGGGCTATCTTTGGTTCTATGTACAAGAGGAGGAAGAGACCTTGAAGCTGTAGACCTAGCTCACAAGAGGCTTCCCATCTAGGCTATACCCAAGCAATAAGGTAGAGAAGATTTTTCTGGAGAGAGAGTCTACTATGCTCGAGGTGGAGCATGTGAACTCATGGTTCTAGAAGAGACTAGCAGATAAAGAAGGACCTTTGTTAAGATTAGACAACCACATCATTGGTGGGACTCTGAATCTATCTCTTTTTTTGTGTCCATAGTTTTGGACAGAAATATATTATTTTGATGGATTCTATATTTGGCTATGTCTACTATCTATTTCTTGATCTGGTAAAAAACTTTATGATTCCACACCCACACACACTATGTGAGCTCTTGGGCTATTCTATCAGCCTTCCACTTTGCGTACCCTCTGTTGGTCTATTTCTAGCACATGGATTATATTTCCATTTCTTTGGATCCAAGATATAGATCTCACTCACATTTTGGGATAACCCCATCAATTTTAGTTTCATGGACAATTTTTTTGGCAATGTCCTAGCATGCATTGAGCAACTCTGTTGATATCCCATCAAGAACTTGAGCCTAACCATTTTAAAGGCTTGGCAATCAAAATTTGTGACCAAAATGTATTAGCTTTTCCCATAAAGTCGCTTACAAATAGCATAAGTAGCTCCAAATTCCTCCAATACAATTCCCATATCTGCACTCAAACCTCCAAAGAGAACCACACCACAAATGTTGCTACTCACTATGTCAAGACCAGCTATGAGAGCGTGCAGAAAGCATTAGCTAGAATCTGGGAGCATGGCCCAAATGCTAACTAAGAGTCTGAACGAAATAGTTGCCCATAGGTGCACCCAACCAGTGAGCTAGAAGAGCCAAGCGCGGGTGAACAGAAGGACTAGGAGTTATTGCAACCTATGCCAGCATGCTCACATCCATGGACTTCTTGGGCAGCCAACAAGTATTGACTGCAGTGGTTCCTGGTAATAGAAAGCTGTGCAATAGATTTTGAGAAGAGCTTCACCTACAAATATTCTAAAAACTATAGCTGCATAGCTAGAAGTTTTAAATATGTATTATGACTTTATGACCACCATCTATCGACATAGGTGTAGGCCTTTATCCATAGCCAATTAAAGCTCTTCCTTTTCATCAAATGCCCTTCAATTGTCTCCATATCTATCAAATCTTGTTCATGCCTTCCACCTACATGTCTGCCCTTCTATTACCCATGTGGCAGAACTTGATGCTGAACCTTGTTGCCCTACACACAACCTCATAATCACATGCTTACAAGTGATGGTCATACACATTTGATCGCCACCCTATTAGTATACTTTTTCAAACACAAGCATCACAGGCAATCCAAAAGGGAAATGGATCAACCCTAGGAAAGACTCCCATATGCCAGGCCAGTGGGGGGGCATCACTTCCACCTGGTCTTGTGAATGGCGGGGGCATCACTTCCCCCACTCATTGACGTCTAGGGATCTAGACCCTAATGCATAAAGAAACATGCATACACAAGAAAATAAAGAGGGTAAGAAGGTCTTACATATCTCCTTGATACAAAAACTAAAGAACAAAGGATGTTATTAAAAAATTGTGCATGTAACACACTATTCAAAATTTTTGGACTTTCTCTCCTAGTTTGGACTTTTTTTGGAAGCATATTCTCTCCACTCAATTTCACTTAGTGAACTAAAAAATTGGGTTTTTTAGAGCATTAAATGGGTCATTTATATAAAATATGGCCTTATTAAGCTAAAAAGTCAAGTGGTGACCTCTAATAAAAAAAATATGGCTCAGTGAAGCTATAATTCCCAAACTTGTGCATGGTGCCCCCATCCAATAACTATAATAATAATAATAGTAGTCTCTTAACTCTAGTTCAATTTTAACACTATGCTGATAAAGTGAAAATATGACACCATATGAAAAGAGTTTGTTGAATTCAACATATAAAAAGTGTGTAGATACACCATTTTTTTGAAAAAAAGAGTGTTGAATTCAATATATAAGTGGTGTATAGGTACACCCTTTTTTTGAAAAACAAAGCATACAATACATTATCTTATTGGTGGTGTATAGATACACCATTTGTATGGAAAAAAGCATACAAAACATTATCTTATGCATATGAATCTCGTTCAGAGTCATCAGATTCATGTAATGTATTTGCGCTTGATGAGTTAAGTCTTGCCAAATGATGTTTAATATGGACACGACTTGGATTAAGGATTGTGATACATTTTTCAACATTGTATCCATGCTTCTTTTTAAGACTTTGTGTCCTCGATTTCTAGCAATGAATAATGCTACTGACTTCCACCTCTGTTAATCCCTCATTATTTGGAACCCATTCATGTTTCTTTTGCAAGCGTCCCTCAGAGTTATTTTATTGTATATCTTGTCGAGAGATTTTTCAATGACTTTGGTTCATACCATAAAGTTGTGAATGTAATAGGAGTTCCCTTGTCATCCCTTTCTATCTTAGCAACCTTTGCAACCCAAATTTGGCCACCTTGGTCATCCAACTCTGAACCTAGATCAGATGCCCAAACTGCAACAAATAGACCCTCTTCAGTCTCATTAGATGGTATAGACTCTGGTAAGGTTTTGTCTCCCTTCCTGCCATAATATTTTTGAGGTAAAAGGCATTCCTCTGCTTCCTCCATATCTACTGACATATTTATATCCAAAGGAATACTTGGTGACCTAGCTTGTTTCGGCCAAAAGGATTCATAGTATTCAATGCTCATTAAGTTTTCTTGTCTTTCTAAAGATTGGATAAGTGCTTCAGTTGATTTAATTGTCTCCAAATTCTTAGCTGATTGCTCAGGATATTTTTACATCATACTTTGAAGATGTTTAATGAAGGCTTTCAAGCCTTTCATTTCATCTATGTGAAGTGATTTGTTTTTTGCAAGAACAAATCTAGTTTCCTCCAATGGAATTATTTGTTGTAATAAGGCATATGACTCACTCCACAAATGATCTCCATCTACTGTAGTGCTTCCATTGCATCATTGGAATATTGTTATGCATGTGAAACCAAAAGTAGTGTGGATTTGTGTGTCCTAATAGGGCATCATCTCTTGCTTGTAAATGTGGCTCTATGAATGCTCTCCAATCTACCATCCTCTCTAAGATAGCCTCTTCTGATTCTTCCTTGCAAGACCCTCTAATTTTTTTCCCAATTTGAAATAGCATATCCTCCATTGTCAAAACATCCATTGACTTCAACTCACCAGAGATAACCCTGAAGATTTGATCTGTCTTCATGTGTAGCTGACAAGAAGAAAGCAACTTCCACTTCTTCAAATATTTTCAAACCAACCAGCATAGAGCATAAAGCAAATATATATTTATTCTTGTTCTCTCTCAAAAAATTATCAGCTTGTATTCACAACATGTTAGTAGGTAAACATCTGCGAGCATCTCTGACCTTTCTTGTTGCTTTCATGATTGATGTAACAACCTGATTACTATCATGGTCATGCAAACTATCAATCCATACATCACAAAATATTCGGTATGCATGTACTAATACTCCACAAAAGTGTGTTTTTAGTCCATGTTTGCCCTCCAATGCCAGTGGGATACGTCTATATCATGGCAAAGTTGCATTCTAGTCCATGCCATCAATGGTGATGCACATGGACTTATCGACATGTGAAATAGCTTCCTCTCTCCAAGAAGCATACAACTTTCAAGCATCTTGCACATGACATAAATGGATTGATTGCCATTTAATATATCTTCCTCACTACTGCTGCTCACATTTACTATGTTCAATGGCATTTTTTAATTCATCACATGCCTTACATTTTGACATCCTTTGCTTTGATGGTGTCTTGACATGGCAAAAATCTCTATGCTAAATTTTGTACAAGGTTGACCGTGAAATCATGCTCGAGCATCTCTGTCTTGTAAAGTATTATTGGCAATTTCTAGGATGACCTTCTTTGTCATTCCCAAAGGAAGATGTTGTTGACATTTGACACGTCCATCTAGCATTGTTTGTTAAAGGTGAGGCTATGGTAATGCATGGTCTTCGAGAACTTCTTTAATGTTGCAGTTGCATTTATAGTGCTTCCATGGCATTTAAGCTTGTAGGTATTCCATGAATTGTATGAATCACTTTTGCTTTCACCTCTACCCAGATGGTCTAGTCTGTGCCATGTGATAGTCCAGTTAACCATTGATATCCTTGATTGCAAATGGGTCTCCCATTAACCATGGGTTTCAATCTAGGTTTATAGTACCTTGATGAAGAAAGTATGAAAACTCTTGAAGAAGATAGTTATGTCTATTAAATGCATTGTCTTACTCCAAATACAAAGGCATATGGTTGCACAATCATCTTTCCCAACTTTTCTAATTCAAAGTCTCTTGTAACAAACTCGCATAAGCATCCTTTCCATATTCTCCTTGGATAACATTACATGTCTCTTTGGTTCTGGAATTGATGCCATGATTCTTCGCCTCTTCACACTCACATACTTTTTTTTTGTAAATAGTGTCTTGCGTTTTCTAGTTGTAAGACCATCAAACCTCGAATCCATTTCCCTTGAATCTTCATCTCCATAATTAAATGCTGTGTGGGCTTGAGAATTATTTGATGTCTTATAATATCTTGGAGATGGCAATCTAGTAGACATGTTCATTGATGTCAATTTGTTGCCAATGCCTCTTGAATTTTGTGGTTGAACTCTTTCTCCTTCGTAACTCAAGATTCTCCCATCTATATTTTCTGACATGCTAGCAACAATATTACGAACAACATGACAAGTCTCAGATTCTCTGCCCCCTTTGCCCTGCATTCGAGTGGTAACATCATGATCATTGTCACTAATATCATCAATTCCTGTTATTGAATCACTTATCCCATCGATCTTTGCATGTATTTTTCTTTGTGGTCCCATCTTATTATTCTCAACACAAGACAAGTCTTGTATATCAGTAAGCATGTTTGAGTCACTTGCAACACAAGACAAGTCTTCTATATCAGTGAGCCTATTCGAGCCACTTGCAACATAGGACAAGTCTTCTATACTAGTGAGCTTGTTCGAGTCACTTGCAACACAAGACAAGTCTTCTATACTAGTGAGCCTGTTCAAGTCACTTGCAACACAAGACAAGTCTTCTATGCCAGTGAGTATATTTGAGTCACTTGCAACACAAGATACGTTTTCTGCATCAAAATCTGTTACTATAATGTCCTCAATACCTGTGAGCATGCCACTATAATACTCTTGATCACTACTATAGCTTCCTATCAATTTGGATCCCAGTTGTGTTATAGTCCTTTTCTTTTGATGTCTTCCATGACATTGAAGGAAACTGTCTTGGGAAAACTTGATTTCAAAAAAGCTAACTCCCACTTACAAGTACTATGAACTTGTAGATGAGACGTAGTATTATGGACATCTAGATGTGAAGTACTATCCATTGCATTTTGAATGACACTTGCACTAGTCAACTTAACTATCTCCACTATACAGAGAAAACTTTGAGCATAGCCCTTAAAGTTGCCAATTGCTAAAACTCTGGAGCAAGATAACATCTCTACTTTTCCCCCTTTAAAATAAGTTTTCTTGATATCTTGAAAGTATGCCTTTGGAACAATTTCGTCTTGGTCCTAGAGCATTCTGTGTGCTTGCATATCAAATATGTCACATTGTAAGATATCTCCCAATGTTTCAAAGTCTCCATGTGGATATTTTAAATGTACTTCTGGATTTACAACATTGGTGATTATCACTACACATCTTCTCTCACCACAACGTTTGAAATGACACATATTCATAGGATCAAGACTATGAATTCATCCAAAAGCCACCACTTCATTCTTCTTATATAACACCACATCCATACCCTCTGTTAGGGTGAATATCTATTTAATGTACAAAAATAGATTAGCAACTCAAAAAAAGACACAATAAATAATCATTGAGCTTATTATTACTTAATAACTTATATATCAAAACTAGCAGAGAAGGCATTAAACCTAAACCCTAGATCCTAAACTTTAAACAATTAATACCAAAACATCTTAACCACCGTAAATCCTAAACTTTAAACATTTAATCCCTAAACCCTAAACCCTAAATGCTAAACTCCTAAACACTAAATCCTAAACCCTAAACCCTAAACTCAATCTTAAACCCTAAATCTGAAATCCTTAACCCTAAATACTAAACCCTAAACCCTAAATCCTAACCCTAAAATACAACCAAAATTTAATGAATTTTTTTGATTTGTGCAATATGTTTGATATATCCCCCAACCTATTGCACGTGCAACAGGTTAAAGGTGCACCCAACCTTTTGTAAAAATCAAGGAATTTTCTTGATTTGTGCAACAGATTGGATATACTCCCCAACTTGTTGCTCAAGCAATAGGTTGGGGAGTATATCCAACCTGTTCCATAAGTCAAGAAATTTCTTAACTTGTGGAACAGGTTGGATATAATTTCTTGACTTGTGGAACAGGTTGGATATATCCCCTAACCTGTTGCTTAAGCAATAGGTTGAGGGATATATCCAACTTGTTACACAAATCAAGAAAATTCCTAGGTTTTTGCAATAGGTTGGGTGCACCATTAACCTGTTCCACTTGTAACAAGTTGAGGGATATATCCAACCTATTGCACAAATCAAGAAAATTCCTTGATTTTTGCAATAGATTGGGTGCACCATTAACCTATTCCACTTGCAACAGGTTGGGGGGTATATCAAACCTATTGCACAAATTGAAAAAAATCATTAAATTTTGGTTGTATTTTAGGGTTAGGTTTTAGGGTTTAGGGTTTAGTATCTAGGGTTAAGGATTTAGGGATTAGGGTTTAAGATTTAGAATTTAGGGTTTTGGGTTTATGAATATGGTTTTAGGATTTAGGGTTTAGGGTTTAGGATTTAGGGTTTAGGATTTAGGATCTAGGGTTTAGGGTTTAGGGTTAAGGATTTAGGATTTAGCATTTAGGGTTTAGGGTCTATGATTATTATTTTAGGGTTTAGGGATCAGTATATAAGTTCATGAGCTTAGAGTCTAGAATCTAGGGTTTAGGATCTAGAAATTAGGTTTTAGAATTTAAGGTATAGGGGTTAGGGCTTAAGGTTTAGGGATTAAAACTGTTATATAAGTTTAAGAGCATAGATTGTATAACCTAAGATTAGGAAACTTTAGGATTTAGGATTGAGGGTGTAAGATTTAAGGTATATAGACTATATAAAATATGCATTCCAAAGTACTTAGTTTAGATATATATATAGTGTAAAATTTAATATTTTCTTATTTTTTAAATTAATTCAATTCTTTGATTGACTACCTTTTGAAAATTTAAAGGTTATTAGTATATAATATACATAACTTCAAGTGTTATTAATGTATAATATTAATAATTGATATATTGATTTAAATTTATATAATAATTACATTATATTTATATTAGTTTTTCAGTTAATAATGTATATTTTTATTAAAACTAAAATTAGGACAAAATATGGAATCATGATGATTCACTAGCCACGCCTCACATCAATAGAGTTCTTCTAGCTATTGACCTCTTCAAAGGTGTATCTGACATCCATGATGACCTAGCTTGATATCATGGAGCTTTTTAAGTTATGCTAAATATGCCTTTGAAGTGACAGTTCACATAATTTTGGGATGTTTTTAGCATTTGATAGGAAACTCTATGTGGCTATAGTTTTTGGATTGTATCTATCAAAACTATTATATTTATGGATGAAAGAAATTGATCATAGGGTATAAAAAAGCATGGACTTTGTTTGAACATTGCATTGCAAGCACTTAAAAGAAAGGCCCTTGTAACTTTGAACATTTCATTACAATAGACTACATGGATTGATAGTTTGATAGTTGCAATCAAATTGCTTTCATCTATGTCGTGTGACTCTAAAAAGGCAAAAAATTTCACAAACTCGCTACAAAAAAGCTCGTCAAAAATCCACCCCCCCTTCTATAGACCCCTCTATGTATATGGTTTTTGTGACTCATTTGCTGGACTTGAGCAAAAAAAAAGCATACCAACATGGTCCTTGTCAATATGGCCTTTGAGGGGTCCCTTTATGGGCAAGGGCAGCATTAACAAACCATATACAACCCATCCAATGCAACTCACTATAAAAAAACAACCCCACACCCTTGCAAAGAGGACACTATTATTTGCCACAAGCATTTCTCGATCTCACTATTGTGTACAAGGGAGGTAGCAAGCTAAGGGTGTCCACTTCCGAACCACTTGCGAGGGAGTGTGACATCCCTCTAATGAAAATACAAAGGTTTTACTTCGGTGTGAAATATCTTGATTGAGGTATTATCTCCAATGAAATTGGCACACGCGAATAACTGAACCAAGCAAATACCTCGATCGAGGTCTTCCATTTTAATCCAGTGAACTGAGCCTATACCTCGATTGAGGTATCGTGGCAAGACAGCTATACCTTGATCGAGGTATCGTGGCAAGTCTACATACCTCGATTGAGGTATCGTGGATAGATGACATGGGTCATGTCGAATACCACGATCGAGGTATGTAGCATCCGACATGGTAGCTGACATACCTCGATCGAGGTACTGTGGCAAGTTCACATACCTCGATCATGGTATGCTTGACCGATGACATGGCCGCATGTCAAATACCACGATCGAGATATGTGGCATCCGACATGTTATTCAGCGTACTGTGGTGGCAGCTGACATACCTCGATCGAGGTATCGTGGCAAGTCCACATACCTCGATCGAGGTATGCTGGACCGATGTGTATGTGGCATGTCAAATACCACGATCGAGGTATGTCGCATGTGATATACCACGATCGATGTATGTGGCATTGTACGTGGTATGCTAGGCCGATGAGGTAAGTGGCATGTCAAATACCATGATCGAGGTATGTCGCATGTCATATACCACGATCGAGGTATGTGGCATCGCAAGTGGTATGCTAGACTGATGTGGCATGTCAAATACCACGATCGAGGTACGTGGCATCAACATACCTCGATCGTGGTATTGAAACCCTAAATTTTCATATATAAAGAGAGAGACCCCCTCATTCTTCAAACCTCGATCGAGCTCCTCCTCATTGAAATCGACGGAATTGCTAGAGTGACGGAGAAGGACCGATCGAGATCGACGGACAACGACAAAGCGACGGAGATGGACAGAGCGGGAGATTCCAGGTAAGGTTTTTTAAGTGTAGCAAATTTTTTTTGCAAAAATTTATTTAAATTTTAGTTTATAGGAATATCTAATTTAATTATAAAATATTTAAAAATTTTAAATGCATTTTAAAGTTTTTTAAATTATTTTTTTAATTACTTAAGTTTTTATTTAAATGTCAAAACGTATATATTTTGTTTTTAAAAATCATCTATTAAAAAAAAGAGAGATTAAAGTAGTTTTTATGTTATTTTTTAAATTAGTGAAGTTTTTAATTAAATATAAAAACGTTTTAATTTTGTTTTTAGAAATCATCTATAAAAAAAAAGAAAACAAGAGTTTAAAGTAGTTTTTATCTTATTTCTGCAGTTAGTGAAATTTTAAATTAAATGTCAAAATGTATATATTTTTATTTTAAAATCATCTTTTAAAAAAAAAGAGATTAAAGTAGTTTTTATGTTATTTTTCAAACTAGTGAATTTTTTATTTAAATATAAATATGTTTCAATTTTGTTTTTAAAAATAAACTTTAAAAAAAAAGAAAACAAGAGTTGAAAGTAGCTTTTATATTATTTTTCAAATTAGTGAAGTTTTTACTTAAAATGTGAAAACGTATATATTTTGTTTTTTAAAATCATCTATTAAAAAAAAAGAGATTAAAGTAGTTTTTATGTTATTTTTCAAATAGTGAATTTTTTATTTAAATAAAAAAATGTTTAATTTTATTTTTTAAAATCATCTTTTAAAAAAAAGAAAATAAGAGTTTAAAGTAGCTTTTATATTATATAAGTTAGTGAAGTTTTTATTTAAATGTCAAAAAGTATATATTTTGTTTTTTAAAATCATCTATTAAAAAAAAGAGAGATTATAATAGTTTTTATGTTATTTTTAAAATTAGTGAAGTTTTTAATTAAATATAAAAACGTTTAAATTTTGTTTTTAGAAATCATCAGTTGAGGACGTTTTGGATATCTTTTAGGCACAGGCTGAGGCAGAGATCGATGGTCATGGCTTGGATTGGAGAGTCATTCGAGAGTTGTTTGAGCGTGAGTCACCTCACAGGCAGGCCTTATAGGATATGTTTTGGGATGGTCACACTGAGGCGATGTGACCACGATCAGGGTAGCCCTTTTATATTTTACGTTGTAGGCACCCCATCATAGCAGCGCACATTTATTCGAGATATCTTGCTGCGAATGGTGGTCGATTGCCTCACAACCGTCAGATAGCCAGGTCATTTTCCATGCAACTATATGCTGAGTTTGTGCTTGGTCATCGAGTAGACTACCTTAGTACCCGTCCAAGATCAGGAGCACGACATGGTAGGATGGGGCATCAGGAGCATCAGAATGCAAGTGTTCGACGTCGACGCGAGGCACCAGAGCTACACACTATCCCTGCAATGGCATTGCGAGTTGTTGGAGGACGGATTAGGGGGGATGTTCATTCAGTGGCCTCATCCTTGCATGACATGGTCTCTGCCTTATCGAGATCACTTTCGATTACACCTCCCACATCTATGGAGCCTCCCACATCTACACCACCTCCCACATCTACACCGCCTCAGCATGAGTTGGATACTCGAGACGCATGGATTGTAGAGTTGGAGGCATTGTTGGCTGAGTCTAGGGTCGAGTTTAGTTATTTTGATTCTTTTAGTTTATTTTTTTGTTGCGTGTTTTGAACTGAAGCTTTTGGTTCATTCTCACCATGTACGTGACATGTTTGCTTGGTAGGCACATCTATTGTGATAGGATATGGAGTCCTGATTACGACAGTTGGAGGCAGATTTGGAGGAGTAGAGGATTCAGACATGCATAGCCTACCATCGAGTAGAGCACTATATTTTGCAGTGGGGAGAACCAATGAGGGGAAGTTACTAACGAACCATAGATATGTGTGAATCCTCCCACACACAAACTTACTTCAAGGCTACCCGAGGGGACAAAATCCAGTAAGTGAGTACTCTCTATGCCTCCTAGTGTTCAGCAGCTTGTCCCTTCATGATTGGAGACCTTTCTTTCTTGAGCTGAGGAGCAACCTAACTCTTCTCATCTTGTGCAAGACTTGTTGTGGTCGCAGTTTGCTCTGCATCTATTTTGTCCGAGAAGGGCCACCAAAGAAGGCTCTCAATTCCTTACGAGCTTATGCTTTCCATAAGCTTCCAAGGAGAGGGGATCCTTTACACCACAAGCTAGTTCATAGGTAGTATATGTCAAAAAGTAACCACCTCTTTAGCCTTGCTTTCCACCAAAAAATTATTAAAGCAGACTGCTTCTCTATCAGATTGATCTTATCTGTTTGCCTCAACATAGGATGACCACCCAAAACTTTTGACAAACACTTAAAAAAATAAGTAATAGCAACTCCATCATTGCTAAGCAATTTGCTAAAAATCAATATCTTTATAGCAAATAAGTCTTTAATATAATGAGAAAGGCTTGATAGTTTACCAAGCCTAGGAATTCTACTTCCAGTTGCACTTAGCAAGAATGTGTCATCTTCAACGAACAACTGCCATACACGAAACACACTTACATTTAAAACAGACCATCAAATTGCATATCTAAACTCCAAATTCAAGAAAGGTAGGTGCCTTACCTCAATATTCTTATCTTTCTCAAGTATATCATCATTAAACAAGGAGATACCCATCTCCTCCTTCCCCTGGGAGATCTAACTGATATCCAAGCTTGCTTTGTGAGGTTCATTTGTGCTTGGGTTTCCTAGAAGATTGTCTCATCCACCTCTTCATACATTTTGGCTTGCTCAAAATAGATGGACAATGCTTCTGAAAGATTGAATTTGTCCTCCAGCTCTAACAAAGGATCGTCATCAATCCTTACTTCCTTGTCAACCCTGCAAGATTGTGGAATAAGGGTGATTCATGATAATCCTCTCTCAAATTAAAAAGGCACTATATGTCATACAACAAGATATACTCTTTTCCCTCAATATTGAATGAGGGAAGAATGGGCAAAGTGAGGTCAGAGCTTTTAGCCTCAAAGTCATCCACTAGGACAATATCTCTTCGGGTCTCATTTTTTAAGGCCACTAGGTCCAATGCTGTAACTGCAAGCTCCTCCTCTTTTTGGATCAATCTTCTCTTTGGCTTCTAATAGGTCTGACTTAGTTATACTTCTTCATAAGGGAGCTCAAAGTATCAATCTTTTCTCTTGTAAGAATGTGAGCTTCTATTTCCTCTTCCTCATTACTATCCTTTGTCCTTGTGCTGTGTCAGAAGAGATTGCAAATCCATCTCTTTATTAAACATCTCATGGTATTTGTGATAGTGCATTTGGCATAGTGACTTTTGTAGAAATTTGAAGAGCTACAGTTGGGGTGACTTGTTTTCCTCCTTCTCCTTTCCCTTAGCAAACTGACTATCTGTGCCTTTGTCTAAACCCTTCTCATTAGGCTTTCTTCTCTTGAATGCATCATACAAAATGAAAATTCAGTCCTGCACATATAGCTAAAAATAAACAGAAGCTCTCATAAAGAAATTATTACCAGGAGATTCCTCCTCCCTTACAGCATAAGCTGAAAGGTCAATGGTCTTCCTGACAAGTCTTGTTGCATCACCTACATCACTTGAATGGTTAGCGCCTCCTCTTTGAAAGTTGTAGAGATAAATGTAATATGAGTGTTTTTCTAGTTAAATACACTGAAATCACGTTTTCTAGAAAAAAATTCTATTGATGTAAATAAACTTCTAGCAATAGAAACAATATTTGATCATAAACATGATATGGGGTAATCCTAAGCTATATAAGGCTCAAATAGCATTTTCAAGAAAACTCTTTGGCGACATAGTATTAATTCTAAGATCCATATAAAACATTAGGTCCAGAAAAATTCAGGTAAATCTTAAAGATCATTGTCTTGATCACTCAAAAGATGAAGCAAATGCCTAATATCTGATGCAGTAGAATTGGCTAGATTAAGAAAACATTTGGAAAGGTAGATCAAGACTGTGGTGTATTTAAGTACCTATATTGTTTCTCTCCATGGCTTTTGCAAAGTGTAGGAGGTGAGGATGATGGTGGGAGACAAGACAAGGTCTGTATCCTTTCTCTCCATGGCTTTTGCACAAGTGTAGGTAGGTGAGGATGATGGTGGGAGACAAGACAAGGTCTAAAGTGTTGTCTAGATGAAGATGAGAAAGAGAGAAAGATGAAGATCAAAGCCATTGAATGGATGGAGAAAAGTGAAGATAAGAGGAGATGGCATAGATATCTATGCAAGTCACACTTGTTAGCCACACATGCCAGAAACGTGGTCTTCAAGGTACTAGTAGTGACCTATTTTAGACCAAGCCGCCAAACTTAATCATCCCCCTTGTCATCTCCATTTTGAGGTTCATCTTCCTCTCTACAGGATTGTGCTATCCAACCTCAATAGCTCTATCACATTGACCCAATACAACTCCAACTCCATCACCGAGACCCACTAAAGCTCTATCTCAACCCATCAAAATGACACCCATCAAACTGTCACCCAAAACCTCAATAGCTCTATCACATTGACCCACTACAGCTCAAGCTCCATCACCCAGGCCCCCTATAGCTCTATCTTAACCTATCAAGTTGACACCCATTAAACTATCACCACAACCTCACCATCTCTATCACACTAACCCACTATAGCTCAAGATCCATCAAGCTAACAACCGTCAAGCTATCACCCATGAAGCTCTTGTTATCTACATACTAATAAGGTTAGTACTTTTTGTAAACTGGTCTTTCTCTATGCATTCCATAGACTCTTGCATAACCATTTGCTTGAAAATGCGATATTCTAGTTTGCTCAAGAAAACTACTCCAAATCGCATTTTTTACCAAATAGTAGCACACATAACATGTTTTGTGCATAAATGCGAGTGTGCCTAAGGGCTAGGAGTCCTATGCTAGGTGAGGTAGGTGTGGCTAGATTCTCTAGCATGACCTCATCTGTGAGGTGGTGAGAGGCCTTTCCTAGACTTTATATGTGGCATGTATCTTTCACTATCAAGATAATCAATCTCTCAGTTGTTTGTGTCACCCACGCATCCTTGCAATGGCTCACTTCTACCCTTCATAGCCAGCTCGCCTGTCCTTCGTACATCCTAGTGCCAACATGTGGTATCAGAGCTATGTTCATCCTCCTTGAGCCGTCTCCTCCATATCGCAATTGGGACTCAACCCTTGAGCTATAAATAGCCGGTACTTCAGGCTCTATGGCCTACCCACTCCTCTTTGTTTCCTTCTAGAGTGCCCAAGCTGAACCTCTCAGTATTGAGCAGGTCCACCTGGATTGTCCTGCATCTTGGCCAAGTGACCCTCTCCATGGTGCATGCTCTCTAGTTTGTTGGCTTCTCACTTCGTGTGCTTTAGGTTCAGAGCCATCCACCCAGTTTTCTAGATTTTGTGCTCTAGGCTATAGAATAACTCTTGGTAGTAGCTATCCCATTTCCACTACATCACGTGGCTCTCGCTACTTCTCTACATGTACCATTGAAAGGCTACTGCATGTGTGCTTCACGTCAGAATATTGTTAAACTTCAGCTCGTAAGCCACCATTCTTGGAATTGAGAACAACTACAAAACTATCATGTAGAGTAGTGAGGTAACTTCAGTAGCGATGGAGCTAAGGAGATTCTAGGCAACTACTCTTTGGCTCTGCCTCCTAGCATTGTGACCGTTTTTTAGTCTGCGTTCTATAGTCGGTGCTCTAGAGGTTGACCTAGTGGAACACCTTCCAGGCCAACCAAAGGTTCATTTCAAGCAGTATGCTGGATATGTGATGGTCGATGAAGCAACTAGCCAAGCTCTATTTTATTACTTTGTCGAGGCAGAAAGACATCCGAAGGCCAAGCCTCTAACACTATGGCTCAATGGTGGCCCAATCCATAACTACGAACCTGACGGGGTACATGAATCTGAATACCTTAATGTTTATGCTAGTAAGCACTCCCAAGGGCTTGGCAGTTCTCTCATCAGCTAACTTTACTACCAAATGGGCTTGCTCGAGTGCGAGTTTTCTCCATTTCACCTAGCATTCCTTGGTACAAACACTTACTCTTGCTCCCCCATCTAGGATGGCATCAATCTTTTGGTGCTGATAGATTATGGAGATAGCGACATTCATGTCATCACCCTCGAAGTATTGTGGCCTAGCTTATTGATGGGAACCTTGGGTAGGTTCTTCCACTTTCCTGGCAATGATTGGTTGGATTAGGGCTGGCAGGGACTGGGGGCAAGAGCAGTCTGTTCATCCAATTGGATAGATCATGCCATAGGATGGGATTTCCTCTTAGTAGGGAAGTGATAAGCATTTTTACCTCTGTCGATAGGAAGGCAGCCAACCAACACTATTGCAGGGTTCTTGTGAAGCCTCTTCTTCCATGGATAACAAGTCCTCAAAGACATACAGGTCTCCTTCCTCCTGGAGGTTTTGCAGCACTGGGTCTTCCTGGAACATGTTTTGCATCAGATCCAGAGCTTCTTACATATCAAAGCTAAGGCACCTTGAGCAATTTTGCCCCTTGGTGGCCCATCAGGTGGGCTGGATGAATAGTATCTGACCCTCTATTCACCTTGAGTCGATGCTCGAACTTCTCTTGGCACTCTTGTACCAGGTTCTAGGCATCTTTTAGGTTTTTCTTTCTAAGATCAAGTCAAGATAGGTCTCCTTATAGGAGTGTGAGGGTGCTAGTCCTTAGGCCTACACCTTAGGCCTATACTAGCTTGTTTACCTCTAGAATCGAAGGCACGTTAGGGTCACCCTGGGTGGAAGCACATTTGGAAGCAAAGGAGGTGGTGAGAGTGGCTGTCTCATCAACTGAACCATGCTAGATAAGCACTTGATTAGAGCCGTCACCTACCCGTATGGCTTTCTTGGATCGGGTTAGGGGATGTGGGGGGATATCTGGGCCTGGCAATAGGGCCTGGTGATAGGGGACCCTTTATATTTCCTTGCCAACTTCCTCATTGCCTTGCCTAATGCCTTGGCTTGCATCCTTGTGATGATTTGTAGGGGCACTATGGCCACCTGGCCTTGTTCGATGCTAAGCAGGTTAAGGCTGTGGTGCTCTTTGGCAGGATGATTGGGTTGTCAGTCTTCTTAGGGGACAGTCCTAGAGCAGATGCTCGGTGCCACACCCCACACACAAGTGTGATCATCATTTTTGTTGTTTTTTTATGTATTTGGACATCACACACTCCTTAGCAATCTCACAAACTAAGTTCCTATTAAGTCAAAACACTAAAAAGCACAAAAAACAAGCTTCAAATGATCCAAAATGTCTTTCCAACAGAAAATGACAGCTTTCCTAACTTTTCCATCCAAAGCTCTCACTTCTTCACTTTTTCTTCTCCTACAACTCCACTAACAAAGCTCCAATTTAATCTTGAATCCTTCTGCAATGGGTAGATAATGAGGGAAGACAAGTGCAATGCTTCAAAGTTCAAAAGAAAATACATAAAAGTCTACTTTGTTCTCTCAATATTGTGAAACTTAAAAAACTAGCTCCATAAACTTTCGTCAGGATTTTATATTAATATATAAGTATAGCTTCAATAAAAACATCCATGAAGGGAACTACAATGGAAATAAGAGAACGCCCAAAACACTCTTGGAAGAGAAGAGGGAGCGTGCAAACAACAATGACGACCAAAGTCTACCATTTGGCATTTTATACAAATCACCTTTTGAAGGGAGGGCCAATCCTTTTCCTTTTAGCACTCTCCCTCTTTTTACAATAAAAGGCTCTTGGGCCCATAGGTTGCCAAGGCATATTGCTATTCTTTCCATCTCTCCCTACTAGCGTAAATAGCACTTGTGTTAACCATATAACAGTGCTTGGAACAAGCCCGACATTAGGAGGTGTTTTTAACTGGCTCCCAAATAGTGCTTGTGTTAGCCTCGTGCCTCCAAGGCTTAGGCTATTTGGGGCTCAAACTCCTTGAGCACTCAAGCCTTAAGCCGTCTGTGGTGAACCACATGCATGAGGCTCAAAACCTGGAGTGATGAGGCTTAACTTCCGTGAGACACTTAACGGTAGCTTGCAACTGGAACATACAATGTGGTAGCTAGAACCTATAACTCGGCAGTTGGAACATTCCATTTGTGCATGTTTCCTACAATGTTTGGCCTTGGGGTATTTGGGGCTCAAACTCCCTAAGCTTGTGCTATACTCCTTCCATGGTTGTTTTCATTGAAGTAAATCATGAAGCCTAATCACCTCTAGTCACTGATTACCCTACATTCAACAACTGTACCATAGATGTTTTTATCGAAGGTATATTTACATATTAATATAAAATATTGGTGAAAGTTTATTGCACTATTTTTTGTAGTTTCACAATATTGATAGAATATAGCACCATTTTGTATGTTTTATTTTGAATTTTGAAGTAAAATATGTAAATCTTGGTGAAACTTCAAAAATTTTCACATAAAAGTTTCAAATCCTAGCGAATGTTTCAAACATTTATTTTTATTAGGGAATACAAACTTTCTATGCCAATATAAAAGTTTCACTTCTTAATGAAACTAGCATGACAAAATCATCCTTGGACTGTACTCTGTGGATGTTAACAAAAGGTTTGCTGATTAATTTTTCAAGTATTTTGTGCTGCATGTGGTGAACTATTTAGTTCTTCTTTTCACTCTTCGTTTTTCTCATTTGGCTTCATTTTTCTATTTGTTTAATTCTTACAGGCAACAAATCCTCGGACTTATAAGGAGTTGGGTTGATAACTACTACTTTTTGTTGGGCTGAACTTTTGTCGTCATTTATGAAAGACCTCACACCTAACACTTCTATGCTCTATACATTATTGTTGCCAGGATAGCAAGTAAGATTAAACCATTGACATGTGCCATTATTGTCATGTATAGATCATGTACATAACAATGGTGAATGATTATTTCACTAGAAAGGTTATGGACTTGCTTATATGTGTTGTAGTTAAAGTTGTCTAACTCCTCATTTTATAGGTTAGTCAATAAAATAAAAGGAGAAACCTAGTTTTAGGCTTGCATTGACCACTCCCTCCCTTTTTTTAAGGCTTGCCTTGCCTTCCTAGCCAACCAAACATCTGATGAATAGAGGAAACCATCCCAAGGATTGCATATTCATGTAATCATGTGAATTTTTTTGTGACTACATTTTGTGATGACGTATTTAATGCATTCACAGATACAATCATGCCTTCACACTAACAGGTCTATGCATTCTTAATTTTTTTAATTACATGAAATGCAAATGATTCTTTTAATGCATGCAAGCAACAAATGATTCTTTCACTGCATGCATGCAACAAATGATTCTTTCAATGCACACATGTAACAAATGATTCTTTCAATGAATGCATGCAAGAAATGCAAGATAATTTCTTAAAACTTTTGATTAAGACCCCCCCCTTTATGTTGAGGGCCAAGGAAACCTAGTTCTAGGTCATGGTTCCAACTAGTCCCCTATCCTATCCAAGAAGCGGGACCAAGAACCACTTTCTGGACCAAGCCCCTTGGCCAAGATTTGGAAAGAGGAGGATTTTCACCTCTTCTCAATCCACTATTAGTGAAAATGAAAATGATGGTTGGCATATATTTTTGGGGTGGTAGTACTACTGTCGGTAGTTTAAGGATTACCACCAGTAGCAGTAGTACCACCAGCAGTAAGTAGCACAATACTGTCAGTAGTGTTACTACTACTGACGGTGATACTTAAACTATTGGCGGTAGTAAAAATACGGACGATATGGTTACTACTACCTCCGGTTATAATGTTAAAACCTCAGGGGGGTCACTATGTATAAACCCTCTATATCACGTGCGTTCAAGGCCTATATTTAAAATCCCTTATCTGTAAATTTTTTCATTAATAAAATGTACCCCTTTTCTATACAAATCTGTAAATTTTTTCAAAAACTATTTTAAATAGTCCCTTATGTATATTTATTTCTGTAAATTTTAGAAATAAAAAATATCCTTTTGTTGAACTCACGTGATAGGGTTACATATGATGAGTGACCCCCCCGAGGTTAAAACTATTGGTGATACTATTAGAACTACCACTGGTATCCGGATACCACCGATGACAGCTTCTATCGTGGATATGTATCCAATTTCTAGGTCAAGGCGGAGTTATTGTCAGATGCCTGCCTGCTCACTATTGTGTGGCAACTGCAGTAGCTATTGCTAGTGTCAAGTAAGAAAGCTTTCTACCCACACACAACAAGATCTAATCGGAAGCATGTCCTCAAACACCGGCACGAAGCAAAAATTACAGGAAGAGCTAAGTAAGGGCAAGCACAAGAGAGTGATGAGAAGCATTCGAGATGCCTTTTTTATTAGGGTGTGTAGCATGGAGGAGAGTGATATGGAATCAACCCTATCTAGTTTAGAGGGAGCTAGCACTATGAAGAGGAGGATTCTTGATGATGCTAAGACCACTTTGCAATCTGAAGGACATGATGACCTTGCAAGCCGGGTGCAATAGAAGAAAGATGCCATGCTTTGGGTTGATAGCTTTATTGGGAATGCTGAGACCCGCTTCAATAAAGCATGCAATGTAGATCCTAGTCTTGCACAAGAGTTTGATGTCTTTAAATTAAGACAATGGATGAGTGTATGGGCCAAGCACAAGAGTAAGGTTGTTGTGTCAGATCACCATGTCATAGTGGCTAAGAGCTGGGAAAAGAAGGCTATAGCAGCTTATGGGCAAGTTACGTCATTGGTTGGAGGTGAAGAACAACCAACCTCTATACCCTCTCAATCATTGAGGTGATGAGGTTCAAAGGGCACAACACATGGCTAGTAACATATGGCAAAGTATAAATCTTGGCCTATTTCATAGAGAAGGAGATCCAAGTTGGCGACAAAATCAACTTAGGATACTATGTCTCTATTTTTAAAGTGCGGTTGGTAGGAGCTGCAGGGTTGCCATATCATGTGGAATATGCCAGAAAGAAGTACAAGGGAAATATTGGGACACGTACACCAGAAGCAAGGAGAGAACAACTCATGCAGATTTTACACCCAATCCTTATATGTGTGATCACAGCAACCCAAGAAAATCCACTGTGGACCATCACATCATACTTTAATGGTGGTAGCTTGTTGGAGTTCCTTCCAATCCTGTCAATGGACTAGGGCAGGTTCACATGCTACTTCCACCATGTTCTAAGAGGAGGAGTGGATCTGGTAGCCACAACAATAAGCGAGGAAGTCCAAGCTACATTGGAGAAGGAAGATATTGCTCAAACCAATGTATTTTGTACAAATCTCCTCCATATCATCCATGCACTTGTCGATGGTTTGAGAAGGCTGCATGTAGGAAGGTGGATGCACATAGACCTGCACCCAGGCAACATCTTATTGGATTTTGTTGGAAAGTCTAGATGCCGAGTAGGCATCATAGACTGAGGCATGGCCATGGACTTCTTGGAGAGTCGAAAGGCATTCAAGCATCTATTCAATCTTTGGAGACAGATGCCAAATTTGCAGAGAGAGTTCGCATAAAAGAGGAAGAGCATGGGTGGAAAAAGTGGCTTGCATCCGAGCTACAAGAAGTAGCCTTAGGAAGTAGATATACATGCCATGAAGATACCTATGCATTGGGATGGATTATTGTTGAGGTGATTCAATTTTTTGAAGAAGCCTAGGGTTATCTTGAGAATGATCGAAAAATTGCCTCCCTCTGATGCTATTAATGCCATTAAGCATCATGCACATGAACAAATGATACATCACACTGCCGATCAGAGAAAGCCACCTGTAGAGACTAGTGATATCTTAAAGAGAGTAGAACGTGAGGGAGAATTGGCTTTGAGGCCTATGGAAGAGATATCTCTTGCCCTTAGGCTTGCAACATAAGACACATTTTTTGCCTTGTAATATTTTTGGGACACCATGTGTCTGTCAACCTTATCGTAATAAATTTCTTGTTCAAAAACAAAATTATTGGGCTTGAAAGGATTTATAATTCAAAAATATGCCATTTATGTTGTGGATGTATGGCCATTTATATTATGGGAAGATTGTAACATTTGAAAGCATTTATCCAAGATTGCAACATATACATTTTGCATAGCACATGTAACATCTTCATTTCTCATCGAGCATATTGCACATGACATTTGCATCTTGTTTCCTATCTCACACAAGATGAGCTCACAAATGTTGAATTTGATGCATGTAGACTATGCATACTACACTCTGAGCATTTATCTACATTGTGCTAGTCGAACTATAGTATCCGCACTACACTATTAAAAAATGTCACAAGAAGAGGATACTCCTCCTCCTCACAGGGAGGAGGAACTCTTCAAAAGAGAAGGCAAGCTTCTGTTGAGATGCAAGAGGAGGCTCAACGTCCCGAGCATCAATGGTTACAATTCGTCAGCGGCTACACAAGGTTGCCAATGCAGTGCCCAAGCATGTGCCAGAGACTATTGCATGTACATCTATGTACGCTCAACCGAGAGGCTTGTATGTTTAATAATTCAATTTTTGTTTCAAGATCTTGTCAATAAGTATCTTACTAGCAATCAACACCATGGGCATTGGTTTTGCAGGCATGCAATGGAAAGAAGTAAGCAAGCTGGTCTACAAACAAGAGCTCCAAGCAATTTGGCCCTTAGAGGCAGATGAAGAGGCAACCTCAGGTAGCTGGGCGAGGAGACATAGAAAAACAGAGGGAGATGGAAGCACCCCAACCCAAGCTTTGGACCAGCATGGGAGGTAAAGAATAGCCAATTGCCGAGAAGAATGGATTTGGCAAAATGCCAGGCAAATCTACATTGAGGTATATGGAAAGCCCCCACACCATAATGAATTGGCGATGTACTTCGCCAAACGGACACTTCATTAAGGGTATATAGGTGGACTTCTCCTCCTACAAGGACAAGAGTATGTGTGGTCATATAGAAGTGATGATCACCCAATCATAATTGTCCAAGGCATTAGAGGGTGCATGTGGCCCATTGGAGCAACAAGTGGTGCAACTCTGCAAAGAGAACATGGCCCGATTTGAGCAAGTCCAATGCCTAGAAACTCAAAGACCAAGAATCAAGCCAGAGCTGTAAAATGAGATTTCTCTACATGCCCAATTCAAGTGCTTGGAGGACCTCACACATGGTTGCGGCAAGAGGCCCACGAAGCACATGCAGCACTAATTAGAGATGCAAGCATGGAGGCACGATTAGCTATTTATCGCCATCCATCCTCACAAACCATATGCTATGCAGCCCCTTCCCTTCAATAGCCTAGGAAATTGCTTGTGCCCAATATGCCAATGTTTGTTTGATAATTGTACTGGCTATTAATCTCTGCCTTGTGGCCATAAATTTCATCTTTATTGTCTAGTAGATTACTTGCCAACAACTATATCAATTTGTCCACTTCGTAAATCCCAACTATCAATGGCATTGTACATGGTGTTGGGCTTAGGAAAATTGTATCCCAGAATCATGACATTGAATAAAGTTATACATTCTCTTTATGATGGAAATATATGTTTACATTTTCTATGATGGAAACACATGCCTTTGTCTTAAGTTCATTGAAATTCTATGATGGTGTATTATATGATCTAGTGGAATTCATTTATTTAAATGCTTAGGGATTATATTATATGCATCCAATGTTCATAATCATTTTGCACTATGCAATCCCTAAATCCATCACATGCAATCCTAAAGTCATCAAATGGAATAGTGTCAATAGATTATTTCATAATAATAAAGAATGTAAGGAAGGCTATGGTCAATTTACACTTAACATAGAAAGCAAATATAATCCAATGGTCATATTCATTTGCATCCATCCTAATACTTAAACCTCTACCAATGCATCCATGATCCATCCTATTACTTAAAACCTAAACCCATGCATCAATTGCAATTTAAAACACTATGCAATCCCTAAATCCATCACATTAAATTCTAAAGTCATTAAAAAAGAATATTGCCAAATACAAGCTATATAAAGTAAACTTTAATCATGATAAACTATATAAGGTAAAGTTTAAAGGCATTTTCTATTTGCCATTGAAATATAATTATATGCACTTTCATCACAAGCTCTCTCTCTCTCTCTCTCTCAATTAAAACTTATCTGTAAAGTCATTAAAAGAGAATGTTACCAAAGACCAAAAATTAAACTTTGCACATGCTTCTTTCGCACGTCCTTGCATAGGCTTTTATTGCATATGAGACAGATTGGTATGCCAGTTGCCATGCTCTTGATCAAATGAGCTTGGTCAAGAACACAACAATTGGCATTACCACCACCTAGAAGCCCATGCAAAAGTGACATGGAAGAATCAAGTCTTCAAAGCCCAAACCCTAAACACAAGATATTTACAATGCCACCCATCGATAGCATGTGACCAGACAATACTATACAATGCAAAATTCTTATCCAACCATAAACCACAACTTGCGATCAATAAACAAGAACACATTCAGAATACAATGAGACATTCAAAACCCTACTTCCATCATCGCCCAATCATGAGTCACTATCCTCATCATGTTCGTCACATCAATACCCTCATCTTTAGACCCATGTGGAAGGGGAATATTATTTCCTTCATTTTCATTAGATTCATCCTCCTCATCGCTATCCTCCTTGGATGTCGCACCATCAGTCTATGTTTCATCCAGGCTTCTTGGGGTTCTGGAATCTGCAATGATGAGACTACTTTTCAGGTTGTAGAGCATTAGGTGGGATATCGTAGGTCTATTTTGGAACTTTCTCCCCATATCCCACATCTCCTAATGTTTCTGATATTTTATGATTGGCATAGATGTACACTAACTTCTCAACCCGATCCTCTAGAAGTCTATTTCATAAATTACTGTATGAATGTAATTGTAATGACTCCAGTTTCTTTCTGATCTCAAGTTTGAGCATGTCTGAGAAAGAACCCCGTTGCAATCAGGTGTAGAAGCTCACATGTGCCACCATTCATCATCCACCATTTCCAAGCAGATGTAGTTTTTGCCAATGCTTGAACAATGCTCGATGCAAACAACTCCTCCTTTCATTGATACTTGGATAACTCGCTACAACACTTTGCAAACTCATGGTTGTGGGGGTAAAATTGACACACCACTTATGAAAGTCATGCATAACAATTGGGATCTCTTCAGGATTCATATTCCACCACTCAGGGTCTAAAAGGTACCCAACACTATGTAATGGTTTTCTCCCATTGCAGCCTAAACAATTGCCACAATTCCTTGCATTTTGTAGCATTAAATGGTTTTCTCTCAGTCTCTTGGCTCGGGCTAGCAGGGGGGTTCCTCACAATAAGAGCTTGCTCAATACTCCAAAAGTGAATCCATGCTTTTTCAATTGTTGGAGACTTTGAGTCCAAAGCCCTAAGCAAATATAAAACAGGTTTCATAGCATTAGCGGCATCCTCAATCCGTTTCCATAATGTAGAGGATCCTAGTGTTTCTTTCAAGTCATGCATTTTCTCCTTTATTGCCCTATCGAATCAAATCTAACATCCATCATTCAAATGCATCACAATGAAATGTCTCTATAAGAAAACTCCTATTTTTCACCATAGATTGCAAACTATAGAAGTACATAGCACATCTCATGGTTGCTGGCAATTGCAACATCATAGAAACATCACGAGACATAAAGATTGCTTCGATATGTTGCTTCAATTGTCCTAACTTCATAATGTCTCGAGCCTCACAAACAATCTCTTTGAACCATGGCACAACAACCTCACAAGGTGGATCAAGCATTGGGGTAGTGCCTATTTTGGCAATGAGATCCTCTTCTACAATTCCTTCTTCAACCTCAAGAAATTTTTTAGGCATATGAATACTCGCATGGGCATGACTCGATGCATCCACAGTTTTCCTAGTCACAACTCATCTTTATGATTATGGAGGAACATTTCTAGTTTTAGGCATTTCTGATTTTGCATTCCTAGTCGCAACATGTGCCCTATTTCTTCTCAAATCATTGCCATCTTTTCTCCCCCTTCTCTCCATACCTAAGGCCCTTAGCTTAAGAGTCAAGACTCCCCACTAACAATTGCATTCATTGACACTCATGTTCGTAGTCCACAAGTTCCCCAAAATGCAAGGAGTCAAAGTATAGACCACCCTCAAGAACACACAACAAACACTCACATCCACTAGCCCTCATGTTGGTGGTCTACAATTTCCCCAAGACGTAAGGAATTAGAGCAAACCACATCCATAAGTATAATGAATGCTGACTCACTCTCCCCACAAGCCTTACAACTATTCAGATCCAAATCATGGTTCACTTTCTTTCCCAACTTACCAAAGCGTTTATCGGGATATGAACCACAACCAGATCTACATCAGTTTTGTTCCAATTTTTGTCCATTTCTATTGTTGATCTAGGATACCAACCTACTCCATGCCCTTTTATAGGCTCATTCCAACAAGCCTATGCCATCTGTCCCTGTTCCAAATTCCTTTGTTCAAAACCTGGTCATGCCCAAGAAATTACTCACAACAGCTTCTAGAGCCTATCATGTGTCATTGCAACACATTGTGGTATATTTCCATGAATGTTGTTGCTCTAAATATGTCCTGGATTGCTCTATGCAGCTCTTGTTGGTCACGCCTTAAGTTTGTACATATTAATGTACACTCTAAGTAGCCAAGTATACCTATGGGTGCTACCTACATGACAGCCTATGTGATGCCCATGTGGCAACCCTATTTTTTGTTTATTCTTTGCTTACTTGTTGCTCAGACCATGTGTTGTTCAAAAGGTAGCCTAGCTTTGTCTCTTAGTCTTGCCCATTTTTGGAATAGATCTCATTTGTTCATGCAAAGTAGGAATGAAATAATATTACATTACAAGATCTCATTGAGTATTATGGTTGGAATTACAGGCATGAGGTGACACACACAAGAATTTGGTTCGGAGTTGTTTTGAAGAGTAGTGTTCTTTCTGGCAGTATAGCTCTTTAGTTGATATGTTGTACTTGGTTTCATGAAGGAAACATGCCTATGGTCAAGGTTTCTGGGTATAGGTCTTTTTTTCTTGAAGACATAGGTTACACACAAGCTATGGGTACAGGGAAAGACATATGGTTTGATGCAGCCCTACTGTTATTTAGAAAAGGGTCATGGGATCAATGTTTGAGATTATCGCCAAGGCTTATTGCTTTTTGGAAGGGTTTTTATAACATTTTATCGAAGGTGATTGTATGTGGTTCTCTCCTAGTTTTTGGAGGATATATTGGAAACATGCTTTTTGCTACAGCATAGTAAATGCATTAGCCTTGTCTTTGTTTGAGCAGAAACATTACCTTACAAAATCTCTAATCATGATCAGATTTTGCACGTTATACATGTAGTTGACTGATAATTGAATGGTTTGCAAAAACATTGTGGTTGCATTGTTTGCATCATTAACCTTGGTTATTCAGTTTTTGTTAGTAATGTTTGATGCAGAACTTTTTAGAATTCACTTTGACCAAGCAATTCCATCTTATATTCATATCACACACTTTGTCACATGGCTTGCTGTGTCTGATGAGGGATTTTTGGAAGGTCTTTCCAAGCATGTGGAAAGCATGTTATTGCTTGAGGGTCTTCAATGAGTCACATACATTTTTGAATGGTAGACCACTAGTTGCTTCAATGGGTCACATATGTTTTTGAATGGTCAACCACTAGTTACTTATATATAATATCATTAAACTCATGAATATCACAATGACTAGGAAGTAGTGGTTATCAGGTTGAATCTCTTAAAACAACATCAGTTAAGATGTTACTTATCTAGTATTGATAGGTTATTGTACATGTAGAAAGTTGTCCTTGAAAAGCTTGACAGGTTTATATGGGGTGTACAAATCTTAACATATTAAATAAAACCTCAACATGTGATGAGATGCCAAGCCAATTCAGTAAATTACATTGTAAAAAACATATTTAAAGAGTAAAAAGCATTGTTGAGATGGATGAAATTTTGTATGCTTATATGTTATAACAAATGAAAGATTATCATTTATCATTCTTTTTTAGTTTTAGTAATAGATTTGCCAATTAAGTTACGTTATCTTTTTCTTAAGTGTCACCAATCTGCCAACCCTAAATATATATCTTATAAAGAAGATAAAAAATAGGCCTATTCAAGTATACTTTTCATGAGGATGTACTCTTATTTTTTACTTGGAGCATATATATATAGTTTGTGTATTGATTGGAATGTCATGAATGTGTCTATATTGATCACTTTGCATAGCTTATATGTAGCCCATCAAAGTTGTCTCGATTGTAATGCTCAATTTTCCTAGCATCTACTAAGCAATTTGTATACATGGAGCCCATCAAAGTTATATTTTTCAATTTGTGTACAATCTAGTACTTATATTTATATATCTTAACTAGATGTAACTATATTCTATAGAAGAGTGTGGGGTAGAAGAGATGCATCATGGTACAAAGAGTGAGAGCACAAGTGAGACAAAATCCATATATTAGAATGAAGGAATGACCTCCATTTTATAGAAAGAGAGGATGGTGTAGGCACCTCCCCTATATCAGTGGCAATCAGCCCCTACATTAGTGGGACTAGCCTGAAATCAAAGGAACCTCCCATGTGGGGGGCCTTTGGCTTACATCATCACTTAGGTTACACACTAGACACATCATAGCACTAGATGTGCTTCTACAACACACACACACACACACATGTGACTCCCCTAGATGCACACATGCACCTTAGAGCAAGCCCTTGACCATACTTATCCCAACATACCCCCCTTCAAGGGTTTGCCTCTTGCAATGTCAAGGATACATCTAGTCTCATAGTTTCTCATGCCATCTCATGGTGGTCACACATGGCCATCTCATGGTGGTCAAGGATAAATCTATGTCAGGATCTCATGCTAGCAAAGGTGCCCAAGTGTCAAGGTTTACAAAAACGGGATAGACCAAAAACATATCACATGGCCTACATCACATGGTGACCAGAGGTGATTTACAAAAGACAAAACACATGACATTCTTTTTGGAGTGCTACTCCACGCAGAGAACCTCAAAATTTGACCAAGTGATGATTAAAAAAAAGTTCAAAGACAAGTTTCTAAAAAGGCAAAGTCCTTGTCTTCTACCACAAAGTTGGATGCTTCATTTGCTAATGGAGTTCTCTCTTTAACCAGATTTTCCATAGTCCTCTTTTTCTCATTGCAAAACTTCTTAGAGTGATTATTCTTGCCACAATAAGAGCAAGAGTTGATTCTATAACAATCCTTCTCAAGATGATTGTTTTTCCCATAATGTTTACAAGCCTTGTACCTTGCTCTTTGAAAACTTCACTGCAAGTGCTTCTGTGTGCATTTTGCCCATTCTTGAAGTGTTCTTTCTTTCCTCTTCTTGTAAGGCACTGATGATGCCTTTTAATGAGGGTTGAGAAAGATTCTTCAAAGTAATAACCAAGGCATGCTCTTTAAAAGCACTGCCATAGCATCACCATCACAGTGACACGAGAATTAATTGAAGCTAGTTGTGTCATAATACTCCTCATACTGTTGACATGAGCAACAACATCATCTCCCTCCATTTTAAGTTCAAAGAACTTAATTTTCATATTTAATTTGGAAGTATGAGAGCTAGCACCAAACAATATGTCTAACTTATGCCATGCTTCAAAAGGGGATTCCAAATCTGAAATGCGGTGTACATAATCATCACCCAAACCTAATGCAATGATGGCATAGGATTTCTCTATCCTTTTTGCATTTGTAGGTGTAGAAGTAGAGTCAGTGTCCTTTCCTTTACCTTTGGTTGTAGTTGATTCACCTTCCTAAAAGGTTTGAGTTCCTTCCTTGTTTGACTAAGTCCCATAGATTTTCTTTCATAAGCATAAACTTTATCTTCATCTACCAAGTCCCTATGGGGGTGCTACCAAAGAACGAGTTTTTTTAAGCGAGTATGCGAGTTTCTTTTCAGTATAATACTCATTGGGAGAGATGCTAGCAATTCTAACTCCACATGCATGCAAATACGGTCTCATGGAACCAATATGAGGCATTCTTATAACCTAGAAACCGAGGCTCTTATAGTTGATCCTGCAAATTATGGCTTCTCCCAAGCATCACCGCTCATTGTTATGAAATGCTATGTATCAATGCCATTGATGTGTGCAAAATTTGTATCATTCTCTGATAGCAAGATATCATAGGAAAACTTGAATGGAGAACCATCATCTAAATCACCAAGTGCTCTACCTTGGGCAGTGGACTGCACGGCCTTTTTCTTGATGTCCATATATTTTGTCTCAACAACCTTTGGCATTTTAGCTCTTAGATCCTTTGTTGGTGTGGCATCTGCATCCATTGAAGCCAACCACTTTCTAGCCCATGTCTTATCAAGGAGTTGACCTAGGCTAAGTGCTTTCTTCTTATCCTCCACATCAATTGACTTGCTAGTAACTCATCATCAAATTTCAATAAAAACAATAGTGCTGAGAGGGCAGCCTCACTTCGAATCATTCGGGTGACCACTTCATCCAAGTTGGTATGCTTGCTCTTCTTTCCAAAGAAGCAGTCACCGCTTAGGATCTTCTTGCATACTTTGTGGGTTATTGCATCTGGAACAAACCTTAATGCTCTCCACCAAACAATAGACATCGGTTTCATTATTTCTTTCCTTTGAGTTGCAGTGTGCTCTAGTGCCTCAAAGGATATCTTTCCTGTTTCATATCCTTGGCAAACATCCACCATGCTCTAAAACACTAAGTCCTCGTGGAAGACAATGCAAGTAACATCCTTGTATCTTGCAACAGTGGTGTTCAAATCCTTGGCCTCAACCTTGTTACTTGGTATGCCTTGTGTATTGCTTATAACACCTTTCAAGGATCTATAGAACCGAGTCCTCTTTGCCATGTACTCAGATGAAGGTCTCCTGCCCTTCACTATTTGTGGCTTTCCACCCATAACTCCCTTGCCTTTATTATCAACATCTCAGAAAGAGAAGAGCTTTTTTTCAACCTAAATGGAGCAAAATGCAGCCTTTCTGATTCTAGAATGTACTTTGAGTCATAATATGCATACATGACAAATGACCCGTTGAAACTTTTCCATCCACTCAATCTGTGGCAAGTTCCTTTTTCTTCCCTCATCAAGGGCGATCCTGCAAGCTTCACAAAAGTATTGCCCATTAATGGGCTCAAACCTGCATCTTTCCAAGAATCTATTCTTTGCTAGCATGTATCTCTTCTCGATGTCAGTCCCATATCGGCTTTGGTACAAACCCTCCCCACGGACAAAGTCACTCCTTCTAAAGTTCTCAAAAGCATCAAGAAAGCCCACGCGCTTTTGAAATGTGACATGAGGCAATGTAGGATCATCTTCTTGAAGTCTCTTAAATGCCATAGGATGAAGAGTGATATTAGTGGCAACTGGAGTTCTTGTTTTCCTTGTATCTTCATACAATTTGTGTGCAAATGTCTTATCTGGCTTTCTTTGATTTGTGAACAACGAAGCTGGATCAATAAGCATTGTGGCCATGCTGAATTGTGAAAATCCTACCCCTCATCCTCTAGAGGATGTAAGTCTGCCACACTTATTAAAAAATCTGCGAGACTTGTATCTTCTTCTTGTGGATCCTTCTGATTATCTCACTATCCAATTTTTTGCATGGTTTTAAATAACCTACACTTGAACGATCTACACGTGGAGTAGGAGTTATTTTGGCTCTCCTTTTGGGAATAGATGTGGAACTTGAATCTGCTCCATGATCACTCCTTGTTCATGTAATTGTAGTAGTCGATGGTGTAGGTACAGCTGGAAATACTATAGTTACTACAGCAGATATTGTAGTTACTCTTGCTGGAGATACCATAGTTATCGCCATAGATATTGGCGGTACAACTTGAGGGCTACATGTTATAGATGGTGTACACTACTACTGAAGGTACAACACCACCACTTGGAAATGCATCCCACATTTTCTTCAATGCTTCCAAGGCACTAAGTAATTCTTGGTATCCTTCAATTGAATCTGGTAAGGGCTTCAGGAAGTGCTTGTGTGTAACTCGTAACTTGTTCACCACATCGTCATTCTTTCCTTTACACACAACCTCTATCAAATTGTTTTCTTTAATGTTGATGGTTGAGACCATGCCACCATTTCTTACTGCCTTTGGAGAATATTTCATGCTTGACACATTATCGGAAGTGATCACCAAAAAACACTTTGATTTGCACTCCATAAAATACCAAGCATGTTCAAGATATTTGAAAGACACCTTGGAACCAAAACTCGAAGCCATAGTTTTCTGCAAAGCAATCAAAAATAAAAAATGAGAATTACAATGATTTTCAAACTCAAAACATTAAAAATTTTGCTAATTAAATATTTAAATATTGAAATTTAAAAATTAATTAAAATTTCAAAAGTTAAAATATATTTTTAAAAATATATTTTTATATTTTTGAATACTTATTTTTTATCTAATATTTTTTTATATAAATAATTTAATTCAAAATATTTTATAAACATAGATAAAAGGATTTAATCTAAATTTTCTAAATTTTTATTTTTTTAATTTTATTTTATTATTTATTTATTTATTTATTTATCTATCTATTTATTTAAATTTTATTTAAATTTATTTATTTTATTTTATTTTTTAAAATTTTGGGAGCTTGAAAGGGACTCCCACTCTCCTTAAGGGGAAGGGATTAACCCCCCCAACCAATTGCATGCGCAACAAGCCCCCTCCCTTGGGGGGCTTAGGGGAGGTTAAGTAACCTCCTCCTAAACCTATTGCGCATGCAACAGGTTCAGTGGAGGTTAATCAGCCTCCCTCCTCTCCTCCGCCTCCCGCTCCTTGCTTCCTGCCTCCCCACTCCTTGCCTCTCGCCTCCCCCTCGAGACCTCCTCTGCCTTCCCATTCCTCGCCTCCTCGCTCCCCACCTTCCACCTCCCCCTCGACCTCTCCTCCACTCCCCCGCCTTGCCTCGCCAACCCCTCTCGCCAAGCTTTGCTCCCCCTCCCTTGGGCCTCAACAGTGCCGCCTCGCCTCCAAGCCCCTACCTTTGCAAAAAACAAAGGTTGCCCCGAAGGGTAAGGGGAGGGAGGGAGAGGAGAACAGGCTAGAGGAAGGGTGAGAGGGAGAATAGAAGGAACAGGGAGAAGGAAGAGGGAGAGGGGATGAGAAGTGGGAGGAGAGGGGAAGGGAGGGGAGGGGGGAAGCGAGAGGAGAGGGGATGGGAAATGGGAGGGAGGAGAGGGGATGGGAAGCGGGAGGAGAGGGAGGGAGTACCTGGGTGGGGAGGTGGTGGAGGAGCTCGAGGAATGTTGTGAGAGAGAACGAGGATAAGTAGAGTTTTATAGGAAACAGGTAGCTTTTAGGTCAAGTCAGCTTTTTTTAGTTTTTAAGGTTTTTTTAGTTCTTTTAGGTTCACTAGAAGTAGAATGTTCTTCATTCTCTTTCATTCAAAGTTCATTCTTTCACACTCCACGCTTCTCTCCTCTCATCAACCTGTTGCAAGATTCTCAAAATTTTCAAAATGTTGCAAGAGGTGAGTTTATTTCCAACCTATTGCATAGGCAAGAACTTCTAAGCATCAAGTTTTTGAGAATTTGAATTTTTTTTCAAATTCGATTCTTTTCTTAAAAATCTATTGCGTATGCAACAACTTTAAAAAACCATCTTTTGTATTAAATCTTTTTTCCCACAAATTTTCCTCTCTACCTAAAACTCTCACAACCTATTGTCATAAATTTCTCTCAAACTCAACTCTCCTAGCCTATTGGGCATGCAACAATTTTCCAAAAAAAAAAAAAATACAAAACAATCTATTACAAAATTTTCTCTCAACCTCAAAACCACTCAAACCTCTCTACCTATTGCATACTCAACTTCAAAACAAAATTTAATTATAAATCTCTCCAAAAACTCTTCTCACGTCACTTTATTAATATGAGAAATCCATTTATAATATTTTACTCCATAATATAATAAAATTTTATTAACTAATGTTAAAATATAATTTTGCTAAAAATATATATTGTTAATCTATAAATTAATATAAATATTATATAATTATTGTATAAATATATATTATTAATATTATATGTTAATAACATTTAAAATTTTATACTTTACATACTAATAACCTTAAAAATTCAAAAATATAGTGTCAAAAAAATACATTAATTAAAAAATATAACAATGAAAATATTTTTAAAAGGGAGATCTTTTAGCATATGTGCTTTATATAATACTTATTCTTCAAACAATGAAGAATTAGTGAATGTATTTGTAAGGTATTTGTTAATATAAAAAATCTCTACAATATTCTTCCTGCTATTAACTAGACAGTGATCAGTATGCTCTGCATAGGAGCGATCAGTCCTCTTGAAGATGTATCAATCTTGGTGTGGCAATCGATACAATATTTACTCAAGGAACTTCTTGTCAATAATTTTAGTATGCGATTGGTGATTTACGACATCCTGATAGCATAGGTCATGACTATCTCTTTTTTAGAATCTAGATAACATTTACTTAAGGAACTTTTTGTCAATCAATTAGTTACACAATTGAAATGAGTTTTGTGAGTAGGCTTCAATCTCATACCTACCCTTTAATTGTGTGCAGCACCGCACACAGTTGAAGGGGATCCTAAACAATTATAGGTGCTAGCCTTGGCTACGTGTTAGGCACATTTAAGGACCGTGAGAAAAACTTCATGAAGATGCTATAAGCCTAATATAAAGCCATGATTGCTAAAAAAGCCCCAAAACAATAGATGCCAAAAACAACAGCAAAACAAGCTAAAGCAATGAAGCAAAATGTTGAAGCAGCAATGCCAAAGCCGATGTAAAAGTTCAGAAACGTGCCCGTCTCATTGCAATAGAGGATCACATTGCAAAGAAGGTAAAAAGGATCAAGAAGAAGGCCAAGAGGGCCGGCAAGCAAAGGGATGGTAGCATGTGCAGGATGAGTAGGACCATGAATCCTGACTATAAAGAACTTGGAAGAGGCAAACAAGAAATGTTGATCGAGGTGGTTCTCAACAATGTGCTAGCAGCCCACTAAATATAGAAGATGGTAGGAAGTCCCTGAAAGAAACAAGGCCATGGTGGTGAAGAAAAGTTGGAATCCGACCAACCCGTTAACTGTGTGCGACGCCGCACACAATTGAAGGTGCATAACCATGCATCTAAGTTTTATTATGTGGTGAGGGATTCCATTGTGTATGGCGAGGTTAAGTGGAGGGGTCAGTTGAGGGAGATGGTTGTCATTGCAAGCTTTGTAGAAATATGTTGTTTATAATTTATCTTCACTTGACGTAGGTTATTGCCTTACTCTCTACGATACTAACTGTAGTAAAAAGGATGCCCTTTATGTGAGGTGGTCAAAGAGTGCTCTATCTCCCTCATGTCTCATACATTGAGATATTTAGTTGAGTATTTATCACAATATTATCATGGTCCTTGATTGCATTATAATGCTCTAGGCTTACATGCTTCATAGATTATCTCAAATGATTAGCAACGCTCGAACTGAGGAATGTTCCTCTCAATAAGGTTTTGAGTATACATCAATTTAGGAGTCCAAGTGTGTGCGGTGCTGCAAACAGTGGAGACATTCAAACAAGGTCTTCTTGTGCTCGCTTTCTCTCAAGCTTGGTTTTCAATGTTTCTGCTGGAGCCTATCTGCCGCTCCCCACCAAAGCTTCTGTTGGAGCTTATGCACTGCCAGTATTCTTTATTGTCTTCTGCTTCTCCTTGCACTCATCCAAATATTGAAATTGTGGTTATGGTGGATTACAACTCCTTCTTCCTCCTAACCATGCATCCGTATTGCAGGATCTCGCCCAAAATATCTCGTTTTTACCCTCCCCTCCAATACATCGCACTATGCTGCCTCCTCCATCTCCAACACCTCAAAGAGTTTGTTCACGATCTTCCTTGCCATTAGACACCCGGTACTTCTTGTGTTGAACTGAGCTCTACTTCTGTACTGGTCCACAAGCCATTGCCATTCAACTTGTGGCTATTGTTCTAAGCGAGCCAATGAATTGAGTTCTACTTCTATACTGGTCCACAAGTCATTGCCATTCAACTTGTGGCTATTGTTCTAAGCGAGCCAATGAGCTCGACGGGGCCATCTTCTTCAAGTCTACTTGAGCTCCTTCTTTCTACTTTTTCTATTTGTGGTTGCAAGCTACATGAGCTTCTATGAAGCTTTTCTTTCAAGATTCCTCTATTGCTTCAAGTTTGGAAGGGAGATGAGTTGCTTGAGAGATGATTAAGGGAGACAACGAAGCAGAACAATGAAGAGAATATACAAGGTGTAAGACAAACAAAGCCAACCTTCAAAAGAACCCAGCTTCGATGAGACAGATGGCTCCCACAACCAAATTCTATACTATTGCTAGTCGTCCCTTGATTCTTTATCATTTTTTCACGTGAAAAGTAGGCTGGGTGGATCCTGCGCCAGAACAAATTACGAGGCAAATAAAACAAATGAAGCATGTGCTGAGAGATAATTTGATGACTTGCAAGCTATTGCAAAAAGTAACGAAATGTAATTTTGAGACTTGGCAAGCAATCAATAGAGGGGAAGAATGGCAGTGGTGGGTTGGATGAAATTGTGACGGATTACGTGGGCAGGAATTGTAGTGAAGAGTTTTTTTGAGAAGAGAAGCTCGTTGGGACATAAGTTGAGGCATGTAGGCTGGCTCAGCTACATGCTCCAATGAGTCATTGAATCTCTTACTCAAATGCTACACCAACAATGACACTTTCTTTCCCCCCCTTTTCCTTGTTGTCACAAGCTTAGAGCATCACAATTTCCACACCTCCGTGAGGCCAAATGCATGTCTCACATTTTGGTGAAACATCTCCCCTGGATGTAATGTTCTTGTTGAGAGTCGTCAAAGATCAAGCTTTGTTGCTTGTGAGTGGTAACATCTATTGCATTTTTTATCTACATGACAAAAATTAGGGGGTTAAAGGTAGCTCTCTTGTAAAGTAGGTTGGCTATGCCACGTGTGCATGCATAGGAAAGAGATGTTTGATTCAACTCTCCTGAAGATATTCCTTTTGGTAAAATTTATGGAGTGATGCTTTTTTCTGCTTGCTTTGATGCTGCCACAAATATGAGTTAGAGTGAATGCACTATGCTTTAGATCTCCATCAAAGTAAGAAGTTCACATGTGTGCTCTTGTTCTAGTGCTTGTGCTTGTGCATATTGAGGGCTTGGGTGTGTGCATATCAAGAGATCAAATGCATTCATGACCTTGTTCTCAAGTTGGGTAAATGGTTGGGAAAAGAGTCTCATGTGAAAGGTGTTCGCTAAAAAAGATCCTCTCCAAAGGTCAATAACTTATACATGTCAAACTTAGCTTAAAAAGAGATAGCCATGTTATTGTATTCCACACAAAGATGATACACAAGCATGTTTCAACAACAACTATGAAGGGCTATGAGCTGGGTATGCATGTATACATTTATTGCAATGAACTTTCAGAAAAGTTAGATTTAGAGAACAACACCCTTTCGCAAGAAATCTATACTCTAGAAAAACTCGTGAACTCACTGTTAAAACACTCGCTATAAAGTAAACCCCTATAGAAGGGAAGTGTCACCAATTGCATGGGTTAGGGGACCTTTCAAGGACATATGACAAGGACCGTGTTGGTATGCTTTTGTGTTGCTCAACTATAGCCAATGAGTGCCAAAAACCATATATATAGAGGGCTCTATAAAAGAAAGGTATCATGAATTGCAAGGGTTAGAGCGAGTTTTTGATCAAGAAGTTGGAAGAGGAGTTTGGGGAATGATAGTGTTTAGTTTGCATTACCATTAGAATGTTGTAATTATTTTCGTGGTTTTTTAGAACATTATAATTATAGGATGCATTGGGGAACAAACTAGATGATTTTATGTAGGCATGAGAGAGGAGATAGAATGTAGAGAGTAGAGATAGATACAAAGATTGTAAAGAGTAGAGAATGATACAAATAAAAATTACTTGCCGTTTCGGAGAATTCGATCATTGGCATTTTCTCACCATATGAGCGCATTCATGTACAATCATCTCCTAAGGCTAGTCGAATAGGCATCGACCTAGGTCCAACTAGCTACACCTACTTAGGGTAGGTCTCTTTCTATTTTACTTCTGTACCAGGCATATACATATGTAAACCCTCTCCCCTTTCAATCATTTTCTAAAGCTCTGAGTAGTACATACCACAATTGATAGAGAGAAGTAGAGGCGTGCATATGAATTTCTCTCATATTTTGGACAACTATCTTTAAAAGTTTTATCATCTACTTTTGCATCCTTCAATTTACTACTTTTTCTCTCTATTTCCCCGTAGCAATTCTTCTCCATTTTTAACAAGTTTCCTTTCGTTCCGTTTAAGTTATTGTTGTCCACACCTTGAGAATTTTTTGATCTTGAGTAGTGCTAAAGTTTTAGGAGCAAACACATACTATTTGCTCCAGTATTCTTCACATACCTCTTCTTACATGGGGCCTTTTGATAAAGAGCCATCATTGTGGGATTTGAGGGATGCTTCTCTTATGGTTCCTTGGGAGTCTTGAGGGCTCCTTTAGTGAGTACATCCCTGATCAAAACGTGTACATATATGAAGCCTACAAATAGTGGTGATCTGTGTTGATGCGCTCTCTCCTCTCAGGATGGATCTATGGTCACGGATGGGAAGAAGTCCTCGAATTGTTGGGAATCCCCACCACTCATTGAGGTAGAGACCAGCCCCTAATCATGTGTTGCCTTCTAGTATTTAATATATCCCCTCAATCTATTCCTCCACTTCTCCTATTGTGTTGCTCTGCTTGGCTCAACCCAATGAGCTATGTCCATGGCTGAGATTCATGCGAGGTGGAGCGTGTGTCGGTTACTCTTACTAGGTGCTTCACCATAACTTGAATTGGCATCCTAGAATTTTTTGCATAGGAGTGATGTGTTGCATAAGCAAAAAAGAAGAGTTGTTGCAGAACTAGATTTGAGATTGACTAGGGACAAGGATCAAACAAGGGCAACCTAGGATTGATAGCTTTTATAGTTGCCACATCACCACCATGACAAGGTAGCAAACTTGACTCGATTTTAGATTCAACTGAAGACTGATAGGCGTGCTTCTTCCTCCTAGTAGCTGCATAAAGATATGCTGTAAATCTTTCAGCAATTTTGTGAGGTCATCCAATGGCAACATGCCCAGCTAGATGGCTCTAGTTGTGGTGCTAGTCTAGAAGTGCAAGTGGTGACCATAGAACAATAGGAGCAACTGGATTTTTCACTAGCTTGGGGAACAAGTCTCCAGCTACTATAGGAACAATGAAACAAGGAATGTCGGCAATGGACACCCACCAAGTGGAGGATTGGAGGCTAGACAGGATAATATGTGCTTTGGCAACACGATCACCTCTAGCAAGAGCTTATTTAGCTTGTGGAGAATGAGAAGGCAAAGAGTTGGGCAACCAGACCGTCATTGGAGACAACAAAGGAATGGCCAAGGTGCATATGCATGCAGTAGTTGTGTAGTGGAAGTGACATGTGTTGGTCTAGGAAGATAAGTGTCGTCTTTATGTGCCCATATGCGCATGTAACCTAGAAGCTTTTTCTTGCCAAACTTGGCCCATAACTTGTCCTAGATCATCATGAGGCATCAAAATGTAACTGGATAATTCCCCCTTTTAGCATGAGCTAGATTCATTCAAGCGAAGAGATCCTTGATCTAGCATTGCTACTTTGGGACATGTTTCCTAATTTTAGGAGAACAGGTATAGCATCTTAGGGTGTAGTGGGGTTGTCAAACAAGACTCACAAATGCTTCAAAAAGATCGAAACTTTAGTAAAATTTGGCAAGTTTGTCATTGTATTACATGTACATGCATACCAACAATTCAAGCCATGGCACACATAGCAATGCAATGGATCTAATAGCCTGGCATTGTCAAAGAACTCCTCTCGTATAGATGACACTACAATTTGAAGCTCAATGCGAACATCTTTGAAGCTTTGGGCTTCACAAATCACAAAGATGGTATGTAATGAAAAGCTACGATTCCTTGTCGACAAGCTTACATTCGCGAGCAAATTAGGTAGAATTATTTTGCACGATCCGGAATATGAGTAGCCAGGGAAGCATTCGCTGATTTTGAGGTCTTATGAAAGTTCAACTTGAAAGTTGAAACCTTGATCTCCCCACGTAAGCATGAGTAGCTATACGATTTCTGCATGACTAGCTTTACGATTTCCCACTGTGCAAGAGCATAAGCGTGAAGGATTCGATCAGCGAAATAATAAGGGCCCTGGATTTACCGGCAGAGAGATGCATAACCGCTCATAACCAAAGTACAGGCAAAAATGGCTCATCAACAAAGATTCAGGCTCTCCCTGATCCCACAAGAAAAGAGCCTGCATGCCGCTTTTCTTCTTCCAAGCAAAGTTGAGACACAAGAAAAGACGGACTCCCTCCATCCACAACGTCAAGGTTTTGAGTAATCCGTTTTGCCAGCCGTTTTCCTGCATGCCACTTTTCTTCTTCCAAGCAAAGTTGAGTCGCAAAAAGTTCGTTCAACAGTTCTCTTCTTCCATCCTTGGATTGTGCTTCAAAAGCGAGGAGCCTCGGGGGGAACGCCCAAGAACCCTGTGAGTGCTCAGTTCGAGTTCCAGGTTTGTGTGCTTGGGTGCGTGATCTTCCTTTTAAGCAATCACCATGATAGTGCTTTACATGTTGGCTTGCAGGGGTTGCTTTGGTAATTGGAGTGCTCATGTGGGAAGGGTTGCCACCCCTCGGCCCTCGCTAGGTGTGAGAGTGTGCCACGTTCCTATACAAAGCACTATGAGCTCGTACTAAATCTGCATGTGGGATAGAGCTACAAGTACACAAGTACACGTGTCTTCAAAATCTTTCTCCCATACATTCTCTCTCTCTCCCTCCGTCCCTCCCTCCCTTTCTTCTAGCAACCCAAATGCTCTCTTATCTTACAATAAACACATGTTCCTTCCATGATTTAATTTTCATTAAGAAATTTACCGAAAACGCTCTTGCAAATGTTTAAGTTATGCATAAAAGCTATCGTTATGCCCCCCCATCGAGCCATTATTATCGCTTGTATATAGGCCATCTATTTGGGTGGTCACTTTACCGATCTCCACTCAGTTATATCTCTCAAACCTTTAGTTTATTCTCTACAACTTGGAATTTATATACAATGAGGCCCATCTACATTTGGTGGCCACTCTACTGATCTCCCCTGGGTTATAGCACACAAACATTTTTACTTCGTTCTCTATGAGGAATGTAAAATAAAGGTTGATGCTTTTCACATTTGTTTATAGCGCATCAATGTGGATCTTGCCGTTCTTTTTAGGCACAATCATAATATCGAAGACCTACTCCGTGTGATTAATTTCATGTAAGTTTGTGAATCCTTTTTCAGTCAAGTCTACATATATAGTGTTAAGTTATGTACAGAAAGCTTCAATGCCCAATGGGATCCAGTTCTTGTACTTGAAAGAACAAAAGTGCAGCTTTAATTTCTTTGGCCTCCCACATATTCTTGCAAATTTAATTCTTCTCCTGTTTTGGCACACTCATGAACTTGGAATCTAGCCATGCCTTTTCTTGTTCTTATTGAATCATGTGATTTACACACTTTGATTGTAGGTTTTGCATTAGTCTTTTATTGTAGGGTCCATAATAATTCCTTTTTTCCCCTCACCCATTATTTATTGGTATCACTTGTGCTAGAGGTGGTTCTATTGCCATGGATAGTGCTCTTCATATTGGACAATATGTTTATCAACAACATGAACTAGTGGCCCACATCAACAACCATGGTGTCCACATCAACCATAGTGGTGGTAACTAAATCCATGGTGGCCCAGGTCAACCATCGCTCTAAACTTTTTGTGGGATGGGCTATTAAACTAATCTTTTACCTTGACGTTAAAAGCTTCATATCACTATTTACGCTTCATATGATGATCTCATAAAAGATAGTTTGAAACATATAACGTAGCTTGATTAACGTTATTTTTAAAAAGAAAAAATTGACACATTGAAATTCACAAAAAGAACATCGCATTTCCACCCATCACAAGAGTTTTTGTTTTCTTTCATAGTATACTAGAAGCCACTCTTGTTAAAATACATTAGGGAGTCTATAATTATTGGAGCTTGATTAACCTTATTTTTTGAAAGGAAAACATTACATGTGGAAATTTACAAAAAGAACATCATATTGCCTTGCATTACAAAATTAAAAATTGGTTGTTCGCCTTTGTAATTAATCGGGAGCCACTCTTTTTAAATACATTAGTAAGTCTATAATTATAGCAGCTCAATTAGACTTAGTTTTCTAAAGAAAAAAACTACACATTGAAATTCACAAAAAGAACAGCATGTTCCTAGCCATCATAAAAGTTGTTATTCACCATTGTAGTATACTAAGAGCCACTCTTGTTGAATACATGATTAGTGAGTATGTACTGAAAATAAGTTACAAGATATAAGGAGTTTTCAAAAATCTTTTGATCGAAAAGATTTTCAAATTGTTTATATTCATTGATAAAAAGTAGGCAAGACCTTTATTGGGATTCAAGCCCAAAACAAAACTTGAAGGGATTCAAGAACTGGATGAAACAAGATGGGAAACTCTATTGAAATCCCCCAAAGAAATACTTATCGACCCTTCATCTATTCACATCTGTAGGAGATCCATGCATAGCTAACAAAAACAAGCCTGTCTGGATCTATAATTTAGCAACCTTGAAGTTGATTGGGAAATTCCTCTGATATTGCATTGAATATAGTGTTATTGCCATGCACATATATTCATAATTCTAAGGCACCATCTAGGTTCTCTCCATTGATAATATTGGGGTTGTGTGGATGTCGCGATCTATGGATGCTTTCAAGCAAGGATAGGCCTAGGCCTATAACAATAGAATACAAAGGAAGGAGATAGCACTACATGCATGCATGCAAGTGCAATGTTTTAATCTTGTACTTACATTATGAGTAGAGGAACTAGAGTCTAGAAGAGAAGGGGTGGAGTCTAGAATACAAGGGTGGGAAGTCAAGGCTAGAGTTAGAAGAGGGTGGGTTGGGAAAGTTGCCTTTAAATCCCATCTAGAGAGTTCCACTTAACGTACCAACCACACTTGAAGTTGTAGATCACTGAGCTTTTAAATTATACTCAATTCATGAATCTACATGGGAATCCTATCTTCACGTTTATATGTGTGTGTATTTTGAAGGAGCCCAGCCTTAAGGCACCATAGTTGCTGAAATCGAGCGATGGTAGTCATCGATGGTGGGTGGAATTTAATAGTGTATCTTCATCATAATCATCCTTCAATTTATGTTTCAAGCCATAGATCCTTTCACATTTATGTGTGTGTACATCAGTGGCACAAGTACAGGTGGCCATCGTAGTTAGTGGCATTTAATTGAATGCATGATCATATTCTTATTGTAGATTCACCATGTGGCATATTGGTTGGTGGAGCTATGTATTGAGGATACCCCAATCCTTAGCGACCTAATCACTATGATGAGCTCTCCCCAAAAGATGGATATGGGGTATTATAAGTCCTCTCCATCCAAGGCTTGTGTACCTTGGTATTTGGACTACCCATATTATATGTGGGATTATGTCCTTGCATATTTGCCATGCATTATCCTTGCAAGGCTAGGTCACTAGTTGTCCTCTCCATTTTTCCTACTCATACACTCATGATTACACATTTCAATAGTAGCCCAACTTAATCATGAGTTGGGTTCTAGCTTTGCCATTGACTTTATCGATACTTCATCCTCACGTGCTCCTTTTGTGATCCGCGGGTTTCAATTTGTCATTGCTTTTCATGTTCTAGCTTTTATTATCCTTTAGCTTTTTAGTATACAAATCTCCTTGATACACATTGATTAATCTAGAAGAGTTATTGCGAATTCATTTCACGGATTCCTCTTTTTTAGGATGACCTTTCTCAAATATTCTTCACACTTTTAATTTTGTGTGAATGCTCAATATTAGGAGGTAAAGAATTTGAAATCCCTATTTCCCCCTTATGATTATCCATCCAATTTTTGTCCATGAATTTCCACATGTTCAATGTGCCACATGTTAACTTATTGCCTACCTTGTGCAATGTCAACACTTCGTTGCCTTCTACATGTATTTTCCTATTTCCAGATTGAGTAGTCTTTGTGTGCGAGCATCCCACATTGGTGGGCTCTAAGCTCTACCAGCTACTCTGCTCTACTTACTTCACTAGGGTTTGCATTATAGTCTACCAACCACCATCTATTTAATCCACATAGTCTATATTATCTATCATGATAGTTTGTCTTATACAGCTTGTAGCTCTTGCCCACGGACACATGTGCAAGTTTCTCTGGTTCATCCAAGAAGTCTTTTGTTGGCCTTTTTCTATGCCACTCTACTTTGTCTTGCACGTCACCACCCTTGTTGGCCTTTTATGCTAGCCTTGACTCTTGTGCTTTTGCTTCTTTTTGTTGTAGTATTTCTATTGGTCCCATGCAGTCTGCTAGCCAACTTTACACATTTAATACACATAGTCTACATATCTATCATGATAGTTCGGTATTTTCTAACTTGTCTAGTGTAACTCTTGATCGTGGCCACACGTTCAATTTTCTATGGTTGTGTTGTTCACTGCCAGCAACAACCATTAATTGGAGTAATATTTTTCTAGCCTTTTGCTGTGCGAGTTTGCTCCGTCTTGCATGTTGCCACCTTTTTTTGGTCCTTTATGCTAGCTTTGACTCTTCTACTTTTGTTTCTTTTTGTTACAGTACTTTTGTTGGTCCCACATAATCTAAGTTAAATGTCAACACCTGGGCCAATTGTCTTGTCCAAACTCTCTACCCATGTGTCTTTAGCACTTCTCTATGGTGCATAATGCATTGGATTGTCTGTCAATTGAATGTTCCAACTCAATGCTATCAGACTGTGTGCTAATATGTATAGTCTTCTTTGATTGACTGTGCCTTTAGCCCATCATTCATGCATCATGTATTCGAGGTTTTTTTCTATGCATCTCTCTTCTAGTCTCTACCAGGACCTACCATGGGGGATTTTTTTGGAATTGCCTTATTTTTTGGGGAATGCTCTTTAAATCATCACTATTTCTGCCACATGGCATAGTTCTTTCCATTTGCACCTCCACACATGGGCAATCAGAGGCTCTTGGAGCTCTGACATGTGGAATTAAGATGGAGTTTGTATTGAGGATCTCTTGAGGATGCCCCAACACTTTAGCCAGCTAGCCACTTGATGGAGCTTGACCCCTCAAAATGTATTCAAGGTATTGGAGGTCATCTCCATCCAAGGCTTATGTACCTTGGTATTTGGAGTAACACTTGTAAGTGGGATTATGTCCTTTCATATTTGCCACATATCATCCTTGGGTGAGGTTGCAGTGGCAATTGCTTCTACCCAATACTGATTTGGGAAGATGCTTCTCATTGACCATTGCTCTAGCACTGTTTGCTAAAGTACCATTCTTCCTTTTAGCTCTTCCATTTTGCTGAGGAGTATCTACACATGCCAACTGTCTTCAAATGCCATTACTTCTACAAAAGTTTATGAATGTGTTGGCTCTTTCCTACTGCTTTCGTAGGAAGAGCTGGGTATTCTATGTTGCAGGGTTTCGAGGCTTTTTGTCACCTACAGATATGTTGGGATTGTCGTTGTAGTATATGTGTAGCTTAGGACCTCGAGTCGTGTTCCGGTGAGAGACGTAGGCTTAAGTGTGGTAAGCAAACAAAGTGCAAGCATGTGTAAAAGGCACGTAAACCATCGTTGTTGGGGTAATGAAGGCTTTCGCCTTCATTGGGGGTTGTAGGGTTTAGGAGGAGTTTAAGGGTTCAGAAGGTGGTTCCAGGGTTTAGAAAGAGTTCAAGGGTTTAGGAGAAGTTCCAGGGTTCAGAAGGTGGTTCCAGGGTTCAGAAAGAGTTCCAGGGTTTAGAAAGAGTTCCAGGGTTTAGAAGGAGGTTCCAAGGTTTAGAAGGAGTCCAGGGTTAGAAGGAGGATTCAAGGTTCAGAGTAGAATTCATGGTGGAGAACTCATCTCCCTCGTAGATCATGGAGTTTAAGGGTTTAGGAAAGCATAGGAGTGGGAGAGGAAGAAGGTGTAAGAGCATGGGTGATAGTAGAGAGAGGAGGAAGGAGGAGGAGGGAGGGGGAGGAGAGAGGAGGAGGAGGAGGAGGGAGGAGGAGGAGGAGGAGGAGGAGGGAGGAGGAGGAGAAGGAGGAAGGAGGAGGAGGGAGGAGGAGAGGGAGAGGGTGGGTTGCAGGGTTGGAGGAGAGGGGAGAAGGGTTGCAAGGTTAGGACATGCTTTTCGACATGCAGTGCAAGGAAGCATGGACACTTGAGACAAATGCTTGGAATACCAAAGTAGACTCAACACAATGCCCCAAAGAGTGTGGGATTCATTCCATTATGGGGTATTTATACAAGTTGGAGAGCTTCTCTCTCTGCATGTAAGACAAAGTCGTATCACAAAGTTGTAACACAAAGTTGTATCACAAAGTTGTAACACTTTCTCTCTCTTCATGTAGAAGTTGTAACACAAAGTTGTAACACAAAGTCGTAACACATTCTCTCTCTTCATGTAGACAAACTCGTAACACAAAGTTGTTACATAAAGTCGTAACACAAAGTTGTGTCTAGAAGTTGTAACACAAAGTTGTATCACAAAGTTGTAACACAAAGTTGTATCACAAAGTTGTAACACCTTCTCTTTCTTCATAAGTTCATGTTGGCACAGAGTCAACATACTCCCGGATCCATTTTATTACCCATCCTCGGGTTATGGCTTATTGCGATCACGTACCTGGGTTGCCATGTTTTTAGTCCAGTGGCTGTGGAACTTGTGTCGTGCCAGTCGATCCTGCTGTAGAGCCTTAGCACCATACAATTTTTGCACAGTTTCCAGGTAGCCTGTATCCACCATTTGCTCGAACAGAGATATGTGGTGTGCCTCCAAGAAGATCACTCTTTGATAGAGTCGGCTTGTAATCTGAGCATCAATCTGTTCATTGGGATTAAACCTGAGTGGAGGCAAATGGGAATCAAGGTAACATGGGACCTCCAGAATTAATTCTAATGTTTTACAGAATATGGCACTTTGGCGAAGGAAGTGATCAATGTTGCCGCGCATTGTTTGTTCATGCTGCTGAAGTGCTCGGATCATGGTGCCTTGGATATTCCATTCTACACTAGAGTAGGGTTCGATCATTGGCCAATTAATGACTCGATCTTCAGCCAAAGTGTGTATGTTGGCTTCCCATTTTTTACGCCGTGGAACTGCATAGAACTTGGGATGGGTTCTGAGACATGGAGGTGCCCGTAAGTACTCCTTTAAGAAGATTACATCAAAGAGCTTGGGACGGTGCCAATCAAGTTGTGGATCCAATTTGCTAATCCAACCTTCACTGATTTGATGCTGACGAAGGTTGGTAGGAAAGTTACCCAGGGTCCATCCACCGCGAGTTTTCATATCAGGATATTTGCTCCAAAATTCCTTGATGGGGTTACTGGGAAGTGGTATCTCATCAAAGTCATAGGTCCCATCATTGGAACTTGGCATGGGTGTACGAATTGGATTATCCGGATCCTGATATTCAAAATCAAATACTGCATCATTTTCTGCTGATGGAAGCACCAGAAGTGTCGGAGGTGATGACGGGGCCGGGAGAGAATCAGGGGACATGGGGGAGAAATATGGCTGAGTGATAGTGGCAAAAGGGGGAGCAGAGGGGAGGGGGGGAAGAAATGGGCAAATGGTTTGAGCAGCTTGGTAATCCTCAAGGGTAGGATTAGCAAGGGAGGGGAAAAAGCTAGGTGTGAGGGGCTCGTAAGTTTGTGACTGTTGGGTAAGTTGAAAATGGTGAGAGGCATGAGCAAAGAGGCGATGGAGGGAATACATGTTAGGATGGAGCTTGGGGAAGGTTAAGAGGGTGGTAGCAGCAAGGGGAAGTGAGGTTATGATGTTGGCAGAAAGAGTGGTTAGATATGGGAAGTTGGATGTGAGATAGGCCTTGTCATCTTCCGACACTTCTTTTTGCTGGTGCGATGGGATGATCAGCTGATGGGTTGGATGTCGGTTATGTCGTGCCGTGCAAATAATAGGGATGGCCTTTGTAGCAATGGCAACAAACCTGCAATAACCCTGAGGCGAGGACTACCCATGAGGCAGACATATGCAATGAAAGCATCCATCCTGAGTGTTATAAACCCGGCATGTGTAGACAGGTAGAAGATATTCTTCTCATCTTCAGACAAGTCTTGGCAAATTATGCGCAGGGTTTTAATCCCGATTGATCGTTTCCAGTTGATTGTTGGATGAGCAGATATGATCCGGAGTTGGAGTTGCTTCCATTGGATAAGCACGCGTGCGTTGAGGTGATCTTCCACTTGTAGAGCAGCCACAAGCTCTTCGTACACCACGGTTGTGCATTGTAGTGGGGCATCCTTGGTGTTGTCTTTCAATGCCTCATTATTGTGCACTAGCAATTGGAGTTCAAGCTTGGAGATGGCTATTTTTTGGGAGTGCATCTCATTCATTTTTTCTTTGTACTGATGGTAGATGGTTGTGTATGCCTCCTTAAGCTTTTTCATTTGCAAGGTGACCTTTGCCTGTTGAGGAATGTCTTCAGTGGTATTGGACCATTGGTCCAAGACCTGGGCTTGTGAAGTGCTCGCCTCGTGAACAGTATCAAGTTGGTCTTTTAAGAGTCGGCATTCCCTTGTAAGCTCATCAATGCTAAAGGCACGTACTGCCAAAGATTGTTTCATGTCTTCAAGCTTGTCTTGGCAATCCTGGAGCTCTTCTTCTTTGTGAATGAGAGTGAGTCGAGCTTGTGCCACTACCTCTATTTGTTGCGCATGTGCAGATGTCAGGGAGTTATAGGAGGTCTGTAGGATTGCCATTGCTTCTACTGCTGTAGTCAGCTGTGTTTGACTTTGGTGGAGGCTGGAGGTCACATCCCTTACGGCCTTCTCTTGAGCTTGGAGAGCCTGGTTCATGCGCACTTCTTCTACCTCCTTCTCATCTATCTGTGCCCGAAGTGCCTTGACCTCTATGGCGATTGCTTGGAATTGGTCTTCGATTTCTGATGCCGTCTGCCTTTCCAATTCTCTTGCATATGCTTCCTTAGCCAAGCTAATGAAGAGTTCCGACATTTGGATCATTTGGCTAGCTTGATGTTGGAGAATGACAGACGGTGATGAGGTCTGGCGATATTGGTGATACAAGTGGTGCCCATGTAGCCATCCCGAGGATTCTGTAGTACTTGGGGGAGGTTGTTCCAATGGCATTTCAGTCCCTTGTGTACAATAGTCATACTGCTGATCTGGCACTAGCTCTCCTTAGGGCTCATCGACTCGCATGGCGTCGATGGGCGGTTCGAGTGCTGATGTGGTCTCAAGCTCTGGTGCTGATCATTCCTCAGGTTCGGGTACCAACCTTGTCTTGAGCTCGGGTTGGTGCTGTTGGTGGAGACTTAATGGTTGCAGTTGTGCACCGAGCTGTAGCATTTCCTGGGGCAATTCCGCAATCCTGCTTTCCAGAATAGGTACTTCTGTTAAGGCATCTGTACTTATCAATGTGATAGCTGGAGTAGTTGATGACGGCTCCCATACTGGTGAGAAGGGTATGTCCAACTCCTCAATTGGCTTTGGAGACTGGGGCAGAGTCATTTCTCTTTCTTGTAGTTCTTTTTTGATGATTATAGCCAATAAGTGCGGAATTTTACATTTCTGGCCTGAAGAACCATCGAGTTTTTTGGTAAAGAAAATGACGAAGTGTTGGACCCAGTCTTGTTTTAGCTTCCTACTCAGCAAAACAAATGTGCGGAGTGGAAGGGAGCGTTCCTTGCCGTTCTTTATTCCTAGGATGGTGGATAGAAATTGTGCTGCTTCCTTGAGGCGAGGGTCAAGGATTGTGCGAAGCAAGATGCCATCTCTATGGATCAGGGTACCCTTGGTGAGGAGAGACTGTACTTCGATAAACTTTGCATCAGCAGACCGTTTAGGGTATTGGCCACCTTGTTTTGGTAGTGAGAAAGCCCTTTGAATGACCGTACTGTCGAGGATAATGTTTAGTGGGCTCTGCTGTACAGTGATTGTACCGTACTTGCGATCCGTTGCATTACTGGAGTAGTAAGAGTGGAGAAAGTCCTTGATGTAGGTGGTCATGATAGGACTGTCCTCCAAGGATTTGAGGCTCTCATGCAAATTGCCTAGACCCCATTGCTCTAAGTAAGATGTTGCTTCCTGGGAAAGAGCATAAGTCGATGTGGGTGGCCAGACAAGTTCCAATGATTGGGCCTTGTTAACGGTTGTGTAGGCCGGCTGTGACTGGGGTGGCATTTGTGCTGCTTGGTCATGCATGCTTGGTCATGCACTGAATCTTCTTCGGAGCTATCGCTATGGACCACGAATGCCTGTGGTCTCCGTGGTTGAGAGGATGTAGAGGGCTGCGAACTCTGGAGGGGGTCCCATGGTTGAGGCGGTGGGCTCTTTCTGCGCATCCTCTTTCATGGCGATATCTTTTCTGAACCTGCATCCATGTACATGTAGTGTACCATTGATCATTAAATTGATTGGCATGCCTGTATGACCTTTCTATGTGTGTGTGGGAGAGAGATCCTTTTTTTTTTTTTTGGTTATACAACCTTTGAGAGTGTGGAATGAAAGTGTGTGGTACAATTATTCATGCAATCATCTATGTGTCTAAGCGAAAGTGTGTGAGTGCACGTGACCTAGTAGCTAAGTAGGGACTAACTATATGCTTTTTTTTGCTGGGATTTTCATAGGGCAGCTAGAACTCATCATCACTTCTGAGCTCTAGGTTAAATCGATTGAGGCTACCTATATGTGTGAAGACGTACATATGCAAGTGAGTGCTCATGATACAATCTAATCCTAACTAAGGAAGACTTGGTTTCCCAAATCTTCGTTTTTGTCGGGGATGGCTCGCGTGTTGATGTAGTAGCGCTTCAGTTGGCTCCCGTTTATTGTTGTGTTGAATTGTACTCCATCTAGTGTTTCAAGTAGCACAGCTCCGATGGGATTCATCTTTCGTACTCGGTAGGGTCCTTGACCTAGATACTTCAGTTTTCCCTTGTGTACTTTGGCATTATATAACACGACTAAGTCGCCTTCCTTGATGTCTTTAGCTTTCAGATTCCTGTCAAACCATGCCTTTCTTCGACGTTTTTCTGTTGTCATGGCATGATAAGCGACTAGTCTTGTCTCTGTATGCTTTTCCAACTGACAGAGCCTTTCTTTCAAGGACTCATGATCACCCATGCGTTCCTGTACTGCAATGCGTAGACTTGGTATTACAAATTCGAGTGGGACCACGGCTTCAAGGCCGTACACCAATTGAAAAGGTGTGTTCCCTGTACTGACCTTGAATGTGGTTCTGTATGCCCATAAGGCTACATTCAATTTCTCTGCCTAATCAGAACGCTGTGGTTCTACTGCCTTGGTGAGGATATTGCATATGATTTTGTTTGTGGATTCTGCTAGTCCATTCCCTTGGGGGTAGTAGGGTGTGCTTTTTCTATGAATGATCATGAAGCCAGACAAGAGTTCTTGGATTACCTCATTGACAAAATGTGTGCCTCTATCCGACACAATTTCAATGGTGCATCCGAATCGGGTGATCACATGTTCGTACAAAAATCTTGCTGTGCTTTTGGCATCTGCCTTTCTAACTGCTTTAGCTTCAGCCCATTTTGTAAAGTAATCAGTGGCCACAATGATGTAGCATGCCTGTGTTCCTTTTGCTGTTGGATGTATGGGACCCACATAGTCAATCCCCCATTTTTCAAAGGGTTGTTGTGCAACAATTGTTGTTAGGGGATTGAAGTCTTTGTGTTGTGGTTTAATAGTTCGTTGGCATACATCACAGCCTTTTACATATTCATAGGCATCTGCCCACAGTGTGGGCCACCAGTAGCCTACGAGGAGAACTTTTCTTGTTGTGGCTTCCCCTTGGAAGTGTCCTCCTGCAATGCCTTCATGGACTTCACTCAGGATTGGCAGGATCTCATGAGGCATTACACATCTTCTTAATATCTGGTCCATGCCCATCTTGTACAGTTGTCCTGCAATGAGTTGATAGGGTGCAGCCTTTAGAATCAATTTTTTGGCATCTACTGCTTTCATGTCAGGGGGTGGTCTTCCTGCCATCAAGTACCCAATGATATCTTCACACCATTCTGGAACAGCATCTATTTGAAATAGTGTGGCATCTAGTAAGTCGTCTTCTACACTTGTGGCTTCTTCTCCTGTCTTGACTCGAGACATGTGATCGGCAATGTAGTGTTGGGCACCTTTGCGGACCACGATTTTGAAGTTGAATTCTTGCAGCAAGAGGAGCCATCTGGTTATTCTTCCTGTGGTACACGGCCAGTTTACAAGATAAAGCAATGCTTGATGGTCGGTGTAGAAGACAAAATCATTTGCGAGTAGCTAGTGCCGAAATTTCTTTACACTATACACCATTGCTAGGGCTTCTCTTTCTGTGGTTGTATAGTTGATCTCTGCATCATTGAGTTGTCGACTGGCGAAGTAGACGGGGTAGACTTTCTTATGTTCACCAGGTTGACAAAGCACACTCCCAATTGCATACTTGGCTCCATCAGTATGAACATGAAAATCAATATCCCAATTGGGAGATATAAGGATGGGTGCTGTGATTAGGCGCCACTTTAAAAGCTCAAAGGCTTGGTCGCACTCTTCGGTCCATAAGAACTCCACTAATAATTTGTAAAGTGGTCTAGCTATCATGGCATATCACAATATAAATCTTCTATAATAGCCGGCATGTCCCATAAAGACCTGTACACCTTTGGAATTTGTAGGAGGAGGCAATTCCATGATGATTTTGATTTTGTCCATGTCAGTTGCAATCCCATGTTAAGAGACGATGTGTCCCAAAACAACTCCGTGGGTGACCATGAACTGGCATTTTGTTGGATTTAGGGAGATGCCATACTCCCTGCATTTGATTAGTACTTCTTCCAGGCATTTGAAGTGGTCCTGTTTGGTTGAATGGATGCACAAATCATCCAAGAACACCTGTAAAAACTTAATCAAAAATGACTTGAAAGCTATGAACATGACTCGCTGGAATGTGGCTGGGGCATTACAAAGGCCAAATGGCATGACTCTATATGCAAAAATACCCCATTCTGTAGCAAATGTTGTTTTTGATTGGTCTTGAGGAGCAATTTGCATTTGGTTATAGCCACTGAAACCATCCAAGAAGCTATATATTTCGGATCCTGCCACCTTTTCCAACACTGTTTCTGTTAAGGGTAGGGGGTAGTGATCCCTAATTGTGGCGGCATTCACATTTTTCAAGTTTACGCATATTCTGAGCTTCTTATTGCGTTTAGGCACAATGACAATGGGTGAAACCCAATCAATGTGCTCTATCTCATAGATGAATCTGGCATCTAGGAGTTTTCCCAGCTCGTCATAAACCATGGTGCCATATTTAGGATTTGTGCGATAAGGTCCACATACCTTAGGGCGAGCACCTTCCCTTATAGGGATCGTGTGAACTGCCACTTCTGGTGAAATTCCTTTCATCTCTTTGTATGACCATGCTAGGCAGTCACGGTATTCGATTAGGAGGTCTTTGAGTTTGATTTCATCTTCTTGACGGAGCTGTTTCCCAATGAAAACCAATTTTTCTTCCTCCCCTTCAAGGGCGAGGTTTATTGTGCATGTTTTTGCCGGTCCCTCATAGATTGGAGTTTCTCCAATGCTATCGGTTTCTTCAACTTCAGATTCTCTGATTGGTCTTGGCATTGCTATTGGTGCACTGCCACTTGCATAATTCTTAAAGTATTCCGGCACTTCTCGAAGATCAGCCTCTGATGGGGTTGAACTAGCCTGACATGTGTCATGTGTACTGGGTGGCATAGTTGCATTTTTTGTTAGGCTCTTCTTTTCTTTCTTTTTCTGAAGTCTCTTGATCGAGCTTCATCCGCACATGTGGCTTATATTTTCGAAACTTCTTACGTTGAAGAAAGAGCTATAGCTTCTATTACAAAGCTCAAAGATCTTTTTTCTCACATGGTTTGCATGGAGGCAACATCACACAATTAAAAAGATGCAAATTGGTGCATGTCCGAATTCATACATAATTGAGCATCCATTAATACAATTGATGGCATTCTTGAACATAGGTGGTCTTCCATCCAGATCGTTTTGATCCACAATGGTGGTATGTAATCCAAGTTGCTCCTCAAAGTAAACATACTTTTGAAGATAGAGATGTGGATATGGAGATGCCACCAATGGATCTAGTTGATCCCAATGTATCTATGTGTAGTCAATACCTTCTTTTAAGTTATGATGTGGTAGTGAGTGCATCACAAAGTCACAATGCTTCCCATATTTTGTTCTTCATATGTGGTATTCAATGTGACCCAAGCTTCATGTGCGGTGTGGGAATATTGAACTTAACCTGTAGCGGTAGGTAGATCGCCTAGCGTTAAGTTGTGATGAGTTTTTCTTGCCATTCCTTTGTTTTAAATCCATGATATTTGGCATACATGCAATGGTTATGGCATCCACATCCAGTGCCACTAGTGCAGCTAGACAAGTCCAGCCATGGTGGGACAATTTGCGCTATTATTGGAACATTGACATACTCAGCAGTCTATGTGGGTACTCGGGTGGTGTATGAAGAAATTTGATGTTTTGGAGTGAGTTGATGGATCTTTTACGTGAAAAGATAAAAATCAAACATAGGCATTCCACTCCTGAATGTAATGGGATAAATGATAATTTCAATGGTGAAATAATGATCATGCTTAGCAAAATGACTCAAACTCATATAATAACATGGGACTTTGAACTTCCTTATGCACTATGGACTTATAGGACTGCATTGAAAGGAAGCATCCGGTTCTCTCCTTTTATGTATACACTATTGTCATGCATAAGGAAAATATAAGTTATACCTAAACCAAAAAGAGCTCATAAAAAATTATAAGTACCATTAAAAAGAATACATAGGTTGAAAAGTACATAAGTACCATTAAAAAGAGTACATAGGTTAATAAAATTACTAAGGAAGCCACTTTACCTAGCTTAACTAAGAAGTCTCCCCACCTAGGATAAACTAATTAAATAATGAAATGAAAAGAAGAAAAAAACAAAAAGGGGACTAAATGATTAAATAAGTTGTAAGCATAAAAAGTAAAAAAGTAATTAAATAGTTGTCTATATGTAGCTCTGTAATCAAAACACATTAAAAAAGTAAGAGGGTACTTTTAAGATTATAAGTCATAAAATAAGTATGAATCAAATGAAAGTTTTAACTATATATAACAAAAAAATCAATCAATAATTATATTTTAAATAGTTGTATATATATAACTTTTTAATCAAAAAGCATTAAAACAATAAGAAAATACTTTTAAGATTATAAGTCATAAATTAAATATATAAATAAAAAGCTCAATCAACAATTATATCTCTATATAAAAACATACATAACTATAGTTATAAAAACAAAAAGGGTAAAAATATATATTTAATTGCAAGAACCTAGAACCCTTGGAATGAGAATTGATAAATATATATAATAAATAAAGAACAACACATATAAAGACCAACCCATACGTATATAAAGCATAACAATTTGCAAGAGCAAAAGCGCGAATCGGGTCGACTGTAGTGCTTAGCTAAGGGAATGTGTGGAATACCACCAATGATAAGCTAGTAATGAAAAGCGATCTACATGACACAAACAATTACACATAAAGCGGCGAGACCACTAACAAAGTCACATTACTAGCCAGTCCATAATTCATGAAGCATACATGTAATAGAGTGATGTAAGAACTTGAGTGGATAATCATAGAGCAAGTACAACCCCATACGTGAGAAGCTGCCATGAGCAAGTGGTGGGATGGAGAGCTTGTGCCAGTCAATACGAATGCCAAAGGAGTAAAAGTATTTAAAGACTAGTGAGCAAAGGCTACAATAGAGTAAATGAAAATGCAATGCTAGGACCCAGGGGCAAGAGGTAGTAGCAGACTGGGGATGCTTGCATAAGTAGCAAGAAGTAAGCATGAAGAGCAAGGGACGTGTGAAGAGCAATGAAGCACGCAAAGTCTTGCTAGAATCAATGTAGGAGATGACTGAGGTAGGAGTAGAATACAGGATGAGAGACACCATCACCACCATGAGATACCACCAAATATAGCATTACTCCATTGTTTTCCAACATAGATCAACATGTTCTTCATTATGACAAGACTTATCCATAACCCACACTTTTTAGCTTCAAGGTCAATAAATTTTTACCCACCACATGATAGAGAACATTAATTTATAGATTTGCATTATGGGAAAAGGCTATTGGGAGTTCATTATAGGAAATGAAGAAGAACCAGTTCTTTCTAATGTTCCCAATCAACAGGAAATGCAGGCATTTAAAGGATGGCATGAGAGAGCCAGAAAATTTATGTACTGGCTGTCTATTAGTATTTCAGATTCTATGATTGTGCATATTCAGGATGCAAGTACGCCAAAGGAGGCATGGGATACTTTGGCAAAAATGTATAGCACAAATACGCAAGCCAGGAAAATGCAGCTCAAGTAGGAGTTGTGCAATGTGCAGAGAGAAAATATGAGCATCAATGACTTCTACATGAAGGTGAAGAAAATTGCAGATGCACTTGCTTCCATTGGGTCGCCAGTGGAAGATGATGATTTAGTTTCTGTGACCTTGAATGGTCTAGGAAAGGATTATGCACAGTTCCGAACATCCATTGCCATCCATGAAAAATTTCCTGATAAATGGTGGTGCATCTTCTTCAGGAGGAACTTCAAAAGAAACTGTCTTCTACTCAAATGTTGGAAGAGGTAGAGGCAGAGGTAGAGCAGGCCAATCTGGAGGCCATTTTAGAAATCAAAATATGCAATAAACTCAAGAAAACTAGTCCTATGGAGGAGGACGTGGTAACTCTAGAGGCAGGGGGAGCCAAAGAGGTCGTGGTGGATGGCAGAGAGGCCAAAATGCAAATAGCAATGTTGAATGCTACTACTGTGGTAAAATGGGTCATATGGCTAAAGACTGCTATAAAAAGCAGAATGACATCATGAATGGAAAATTGCAGCAAGGGAATTATGCATCTTCTAGTAGACAGGGTGATGATAGAAATGAGCATCTGTTTATGGTGCAGCACATGACCAATTCTGTGACAAGTGCAGAAGAAAGCAATGATGTGTGGTATGTTGACTCAGGTGCATCAAACCACATGACAGGTCATGCAGAATGGATGCAGGATGCAAGGAAAATGGAAAGACTAGGATTTGTGGAGACAGGTGATGATACTGCACATCCTATTGTGCAGATTGGTAAAATTTCTTTGTCTATGCAGGATGGGAAAAAGAAATACCTCTCTGATGTATTTCATGTCCAGAATATCATCAAGAACCTGGTTTCTATTGGTCAAATGGTTGAGCAAGGCTTGCAGGTCAGATTTAATCCTCATGGATGCTTTGTTGAGGATATGAAAAATAACGGTCGCTTGATAGCAAAAGGAAAGAAGAAGGGCAAGATGTTTACATTGGATGCCGACATGCCTAAATTGAGTGCATCAATGTTTGCACATGGGACCGCTGTAGTTATAGATATTGATATGTGGCATAAACGCATTGGTCATGTTAATGTACAGCTACTTAAATCAATGCAGGATTGCCTAAATTCAAGGTTGCAGAAATGCATAAGGTATGTGAAGCTTGTCAATCTAGAAAACAGGCAAGGAAACCATTTCCTAGACATGTCCAAGAGAGTAAGAAGCCATTGGAATTAATCCACTCTAATGTGTGGACTACTAAAGCTGCATCTATTGGAGGCTGTCATTATTTTGTCACTTTTATTGATGACTACAGCAGAAAAGTTTGGGTGTATTTTATGAAAAAGAAAAGTGAAGTGTTTGGGCATTTCAAAGCTTTTAAAGCTATGGTTGAAAAAGAAATAGGCCTGCAAATAAAATGCCTAAGGTCAAATGGAGGGGGAGAGTACCTCTCAAATGAGTTTACAAGGTTCCTGCAGGAGCATGGCATAAAGCAGCAATATTCATATGCAGTCATACCCCACAGCAAAATGGACTTGCAAAAAGGAAAAATAGGCATATTGGAGAGGTATTTTGGACCATGCTAAATGAAAAAGACCTACTCCCAGTGTAGCAATACATGGCATGACGCCAGAGGAGATATATACCAGTAGGAAACAAGATATTTCTCATTTGAAAATTTTTGGTTGCATTGCCTATGTTCATGTGCCAGATGAGTTGAGGTCCAAGTTGATCCTCATGGGTGATGGGCACCTTGTGGCAAGCCTCATAGCCTACTCTTTTTCACCATGCATTGTTGTTGCTACTAGCATGTCTACCCTCTTCCTGGGCCTCTATTGATGAGCATGTGTAGCCCTTGCATGTAGCCATAAATATGGGATTTCCTGCCCCACATGGAAACATGGATGCTGGCCATGTGGTAGCTCTTTATTTGCTCTCTAATCTCCCATTAGTAGCAGTCACCCATAATCATGACATCCTTGTGTCGGAGAGAGAGAGAGAGAGAGAGAGAAATAAGCAAGCATCCTAACCCATGTTAGAAAATTGTGTGTAGACATAGTCAGTGATATCATAGTACATGCCCACCATAAACCTATGTAGCCATCCTGGCATCATCATCCTCATGCAGAGACACAGTCCTGATCCAATACAATAGGCGTGCACGCACACACACACACACACACACACACACACACACACATAGAATCATAAATGCAAAGTTGTGATAATAAATAATGTATGTAATTGGTAATACCCTCCAATTTTGCTAACATTCTAATAAATCTCAATCTTGTAATAAGTACTAAAGTACCATATGTAATTTGTCAATATCCTTATATAGTCACTTTAACAAGCTAATGGATGCAAGGTCTTGTTGATGAAAACACACACACACACACACACAGTTGGCTCTTTCTTATGGCTTCCGTAGGAAGAGCAGGGTATTCTCAGTATGTAGGGCTCCGAGGCTTTTTGTCACCTACAGATATATCGGGGTTATTGTTTGTAGTATACATGTAGCTTAGGACCTCGAGTCCTGTTTCGATGAGAGACATATGCTTAAGTGTGCTAAGCAAACATAGTGCATGCATGTGTAAAAGGAACATGTATCATCATGGTTGAGGTAATGAAGGCTTTTGCCTTCATTGGGGGTTGCACGGTTTAGGAGAAGTTTAAGGGTTAGAAGGAGGGTCCAGAGTTTAGAAGGAGGTTCTAGGGTTTAGAAGAGGTTCCAGGGTTAGAAGGAAGTTCCAAGGTTTAGAAGAGGTTCCAGGGTTAGAAGGAGTACCAAGGTTTAGAAGGAAGTTCCAAGGTTTAGAGAGAGGTTCCAGAGTTTAGAAGAGGTTCCAAGGTTTAGAGAGAGGTTCGAGAGTTTAGTAGAGGTTTCAAGGTTTAGAGTAGAGTACATGGTAGAGAACTCGTCTCCCTTGTAGATCATGGAGATTAAGGGTTGAGGAACTAAGGGTTTAGGGGGAGCATAGGAGTGGGAGAGGAAGGAGGTGTAAGGGCATGGGGGAAAGAAGAGAGAGGAGGGAGGAGGAGGAGGAGGAGGAGGAGGGAGGAGGAGAAGGGAGGAGGTGGAGGAGGAGGAGGAGGGAGGAGGAGGAGGAGGGAGGAGGAGGAGGAAGAGGGAGGAGGAGAAGGGAGGAGGAGGAGGGAGGAGGAGAGGGAGAGGATGGGTTGCAAGGTTGGAGGAGAGGGGAGGAGGAGTTGTAAGGTTAGGACATGCTTTTGGACATGGAGTGCAAGGAAGCATGGACACTTGAGACAATTGCTTGGAATACCAAAGTAGAAATCAACACAATGCCCCAAAGAGTGTGGGCTTCATTCCATTATGGGGTATTTATACAAGTTGGAGAGCTTCTCTCTCTGCATGTAGGAATTATAAGACATTCTCTCTCTACATGTAGAACTTGCATATAGAAGTTGCATGCAGGAGTTGTATGCAGGAGCTACATGTAGAAATCACATGTAGGAGTTGCATATAGAACTCGCATGTAGGAGTTGCATGTCGAACTCACATGTAGAACTCGCATGCAGGAGTTGCATGTAGAACTCGCATGTAGGAGTTGCATGTAGGAATTGTATGTAGAACTTGCATAAATGTAGGAGTTGCATGTAGAACTCGCCTATAGAACTCGCATGTAGAAGTTGCATGTAGGAGTTGCATGTAGAACTTGCATGTAGAACTCACATGTAGGAGTTGCATGTAGAACTCGCATGTAGGAGTTTCATGTAGGAGTTGTATGTAGAACTTGCATGTAGAACATGCAAGTTGGATTTCTAAGAGGGATTATTTCTAGCCTTATGCAAGTACAAGACGAGCTTTGCCGCTACTCTACACACACATTCTGTTCTACCTAAGTCCATGTTGGCACCGAGACAACACACACACACACACCCACACACACACAAATACATGTATATATGTGGACACATGCACCTAATTTTATTGATGTACCACATATTTGTACATGCATGAGTATGAGCATGTATTCTTTAAGATGGATACATGCACCTAGGTATACTCATGTTCTTGCACACACAAACGTGCACATGTTCTTGCACATGCACAATTTTGTACTAACATCCTTTGTTCTTTGGTTTTTGTATCATGGACATATGTAAGACATTTTTACCCTCTAAAATTGCTTGTGTATGCATGTTTCTTTATGCATTAGGGTCTAGATCCCTAGAGGTCAATGAGCAGGGGAAGTGATGCCCCCCACCATTCACAGCAGGTGGAAGTGATGCCCCCCCGTCGGCCTAGCATATGGGAGTCTTTCCTAGGGTTGAGCCATTTCCTTTTTTGGATTGCATGTGATGCTTGTGTTTGTGAATGTATACTAACAGGGTGGCGATCAAAATTGTACAACCATCACTTGTAAGCATGTGATGATGAGGTTTGATTGACATTTGATGAAAAGGATCAGCCTTGATTGGGGCTATGGATAAAGGCCTACATCTGTGTCGAAAGATGGTCCAATTTTTGTCAGAAAGTCATAATACATATTTAAAACTTCCAGCTATGCAGCTATATTTTTCAGAATATTTGTAGGTGAAGCTCTTCTCAAAATCCATTGTGCAGCTTTCTATTACCAGGAATAGCTGCAGTCAGTACTTGATTGGCTACCCAAGAAGTCGATGGTGGATCTGAGCATGTTGGCAGAGGTTGTAATTTTCATGGTCCTTTTGTCCACCCACATACCACGCTTGGCTCTTTTAGCTCACTAGATGGGTGCACCTATGGGCAAATGTTTCCTTCAAACTCTTGGTTAGCATTTGGGCCATGCTACCAGGTGGTAGCTAATGCTTGTTGCGATCTCTCTTGGCTGGTCTCAACACAATGAGTAGCAACATTTGGAGTCTGGTTCTTTTTGGAGGTTTGCGTGCATAGGTCGAAATTGTATTAGAGGAATTTGGAGCTACTTATGCTATTTGTAAGCAACTTTATGGGAAAAGCTAATATATTTTGGTCACAAATTTTAATTTCCAAGCCTTTGAAATGGTTAGGTTTCAGGTCTTGATGGGATATCACCAGAAAGCATGTCTTGATGGGATATCAACAGAAAGCATGCGGGGAAATTGCCAAAAAAAAAGTCCATGAAATTAAAATTGATGGGGTTATCCCTAAATGTGAGTGAGATCTATATCTTGGATCTAAAGAAATGGAAATATAAGCCATGTGCTAGAAATCGACCAAGAGCTCACACAGTGTGTGTGGGTATGGAATCACCATGTTTTTTACTTAATGTGCATCACACAAATGTGCAGATCTAGAAATAGACAATAGACATAGCCAAATATAGAATCCACCAAAATAATATATTTTCGTCCAAAACTATGGCCACAACAAAAGAGATGGATTCAGAGTCCCACCAATGATGTGGTCCTCTGACCTTACCAAAGGTCCTTCTCTATCTGCTAGTCTCTTCTAGACCCCTGAGTCCATGTGCTCCACCTCGAGCATAGTAGAGTCTTTGTCCATAACAATCTTCTTCACCTTACTGCTTCGGTATAGCCTATATGGGAAGCCTCCTGTGAGCTAGGTCTGTAGCTTCAAGGTCTCTTCCTCCTCCTATACATAGGCCCAAAGATAGCCCTGCTACTGCTCCTTCTACTGTTGGACTGGCTGCTCTAGAAGATGGTTTGTGAGGGTTGAATAGCCCCCTTTTATAGGCCCATGGCCTACTCCAAAAAACCTACCTGGTAGGTGAATATGGGCCGACCAGATTTCCCCCTCATTGCCCCCCTACCCGATTTTGTGGTCTATAAAATGACCCCCAGGTAGCTCTTTATTGGCCGACTTGGGACATCTCTCTTGGGCAACTGCCAGGTCCCAAGGGTAGCCCCATATAAGGTGCTACCCTTGGGTGCTTCTAGGGCTAGATGGTTGGTTATACAAGGCCCCCATCCCTTGCCACATATGCCCTAATCTGTTGCAATTGTTTGCTACCAACAACAGGCCCTATTGCAATCCCCAATCTTGCCTCGCCATGTGTCCTATGGAGGCAACTGCCTACCATAGCATCTCGACCTTTGTATGGCAATATTGTAGGACTTGTCTCCCTTCTTCCATGTGTGTGTCTACTTGTCCAGCAGATCCCTTATGTTGTCGCCATCTATCTAGTGATCTGTTGCAAGTCATACGTCTACAACTAGCAACCTCAATCTAGAGGCATCTCCTAAGCTAGACAACTCCAATTATAGCACATGGAAATACCGAATGGAGATCATTCTTGTACTTCAGGACAAATGGGAGTATGTCGATGGAACTACACCTAGACCATTGGATGATCCATCCAGAAATAGCTCTACTCCACCTGTTGCCACAGCACCAGTAGCGAGATCTACAGCTACACAAATAGTTTCCGCACCTGTAGCAGATCCTGCCATTTCTTGAGCTTAGGCAGAATGGGATAAGAAAGATAAGTACACATATCATTTGATCAAGCAGAATGTGCAAGATGTCATGTTAGGATAGCTCACCACTATAAAGACATTGAAAGAAGCATGGGATATGTTCGCAGCTCTCTACGAGTCCAAGAACACATCTAGGATTCTTACACTGAGAAACCAAATCAACCAAAGTTTCCATAATAGCAACAAAACCGGTCATGCTTACGTACTCCAGATAAAAGACTACAACAATCAACTCGCAGTAGTAGGAGAGACTATGAATGAGCTATGAATCCAACAGAAATGGTTCAAGTCATCCTAAATGGACTAGGAGAGGGATACGAGAATCTAGTCTAGAGTATTGCCATCCAACAGCAAATTCTGACACTGGAAGAACTTCAGTTAGTCCACTTGGTGAAGAACTCAGGACTTAGGCCATTCAAGCACGCAAAGATCATTCTAATGATCAGACATTCATAGCTTCAGATAGAAACAGAGGCAAAGGCAAAGGCAGAGGCAGATCATTCCAGAGCGAAGTGGTAACCATCAGCAACAACAAGGTCATCATCAGCAAAGTCAACATCAGGATCAGCATCATCCTCAGCAACATCAGAATCAACAAAGAGGAAATCATTCCAACCAAGGAAGATTCCAAGGACGAGGGAATGCATCCACCAACTTGTCAAACATCTAGTTCAACTACTGTCATAATTTTGGACACTATGAAAGAGATTGCTGCAAGAAGCAGTACAACCAAGGTGGTCAATCAAGTAGCAATCAAGGGAATTTTTATTGCAAAGGAAATCATCGTGGTGGACATTCTAGTCATAGTCATTTTGCAAATGAACATGGGAATATGTTTCTTGCAAATGAGAAAATGCAAAAAACTAATATAGTGTACCTAGACACTGATTTCAATCCAAAAGAGGATTTTAGCTATTAAGTTTAACCAAGCAGAATAGGATCCTTGGTATATCGATAGCGGTGTATCATCTCACATGACAAATCATCACGAATGGTTCACAAAGATGAGAAACCATTAGAAGGTCAAAAGAATGTCATCTACAGAGCAGATAATACACCAAATCTAGTTCAAGGGACAGGTGTTATCCCTATGAACAATTTCACTAGTACGAAAGGATTGGTGAAAGATGCACTCTATGTTTTGAAGCTCAGCAAGAACCACTTGTCATTAGGTCAAATGACATAACACAATTAGCGAGTCATCTTTAACAGAGATGAATGCACTATCAAAGACAAATCTAGAAGATGTCAGCTTGGTAGCAATGCTTGTACAAAATGCTAGCTATAGTACTAGATAAGCATGCCATGTTAGCTGAACCGTAAAAAATGCCACTATTTGCAAAATGGCACAAGAGATATGGTCATGTCATCTCAAGAATCAGAATATGGCAATCGAGATTCCTAAGCTACAGTTTCTTGGAAAAGTTTGCAAAGCATGCTGCTTCGGCAAATAAAAGAGATCAATTTCGACAGAAGCACCTCTCGAGCACGGTATTCTTGCTTTGATACACACAAATGTATGAGGTTATGCCCAGACCCACATCATTAATGGTTCACTTTACTACTTGACGATGATTACAAAAGATATTGTTGGGTCTACAATCTGAAAGAGAAATCTAAAGTGTTTTCTAGATTTCAAGAATTCAAAGCCATGGTAGAGAACCAAACATGCAGAAATATCAAAGTCATGAGATCAGATAAAGGAGGTGAATATATGTCTTCAACATTCATTAATTTTTGCAGAAGTCATGGCATACGAAGATAATTCACTTGTGCAGATACTCCTCAACAGAATGCAAGAGTTGAAAGGAAATGGAACCAGTGCTAGAGCAATGCTTAGTGAAAAGCATCTTCCGAATCACTATTGGGTAGAAGCAATAGCCATTGCAAACTATTTTCGTAATTGGCTTCCTACCGAACTGATACAGTGTATGTCCTTATGAAGCATTCACTGGACATAAGCCACACATTGGGCATCTCTGCATATTTGGTTGCATAGCATATGCCCACATACATGATGATGATGGCAGGAAATTGGATGCGAAGTCATGCAAATGCATCATGGTTGGCTACAGTGAAGAAAGCAAAGCATACAAGTTGTATGATCCCATCAACCGCAAGGTCATTATCTCTAGAGATGTAATCTTTGATGAGGATTCATAATTGAAAACCTCAAACACACAGGAGATAGACGCACCGATTTCACAATCATCTACAAAAATGGTTGATGAAGAAGAGCAAGAATTTCCAGAAACACCTCAAGTAGAGCCACAGCAGCTTAGATGGTCTACTAGGGAAAGCAGACCTTCGGTTAGATTGACATATGCTCAAAAAGGCAAAGCAATTCAGGTTGAAACCACCAACTATGCTCTTAGGACTACCATCATGGCTATAGAAGAGCCAATGTACTTTGAAGATGCAGTAAACAAGCCAGAATGGCAAACTGCTATGAATGAAGAATTGGATGCTTTGTATAAGAATAATACTTGGGAATTATGTGACCTTCCACTAGGAAAGAAGACCATAGCAAACAAATGGGTATACAAAGTGAAGTACAATCTAGATGGAAGTATTCAAAGATACAATGCCAGATTAGTTGCAAAAGGATTTGCACAGCAATATGGTCAAGACTATGATGAGACTTATGCTCTTGTAGCCAAGATGGATTCCATACAGCTCTTGATATCACTAGCAACACTCAACAAATGGAACATGTGCCAGCTCGATGTCAAGAATGCATTTCTTAATGGTTACCTAGACGAGAAAGTCTACATGCAACAACCAGCAGGTTATGTTGAACCGAGAAAAGAGAATAAGGTTTGCCATCTTAAGAAAAGTCTTTACGGCTTAAAGCAAGCACCCAAAAGTTGGTACAACAGAATCGACAAGTATTTTGCTGATCTGGATACATGAAGTCCAATGTAGATCATACTCTCTACTACAAAGTTCAAGGGGAAGACATTACTATTGCAGTTTTGTACGTAGATGATCTGATTGTGACCAGAAGCAAGGATAGCTTCATCAAAAAACTAAAACAAGACTTATTTGCAGAGTTTGACATGAAAGATCTTGGACTTATGCACTATTGTCTTGGAATTGAGTTCTGGAGAGATTCAAATAGCACATTCATGAGTCAACTCAAGTATGTTGACAGTCTCCTAAAGAAGTTTCATATGGCAGATTGCAAGATTGCAACCACTTCCATGGAATAGAGTTTGAAACTTATTAAAGATTCAAAAAAGCCTATAGTCAATGACACGTACTAAAGGCAGCTCATCGGATCTCTTATATATATCTGACTATCACACAGCCAAATATCTAACTATCACATGGCAAATCCAAAACAATCTCACTGGAATGCAGCCAAAAGAGTCTTGAGATACATCAGAGGTACAAGATAGTTTAGAATAGAATATAGAGGAAGTCATCCAGGGTTGCATGGATACTGTGATAGTGACTATGCCGAAGATCATGAGACTAGGAGATCCACATAGGGATATGTATTTTTCCTTAGTTAAGGTTCTATATCATGGTTGTCAAACAACCAACTGTTTCTTTGTCTTTGACTGAAGCAAAATATAGGGCACTCACTACAAGTGCATGTGAGGCTATATGGCTCAGAACACTACTGTCAGAAATAGATTATTTTGATAAGTCAAAGCCAACAACAATATGCTGTGATAATCAATCGGCTCAAGCATTGGCCAAGAATCTAGTATATCACTCTAGGACAAAGTGTTGAGAGTTGTGGTGCCATGAGCACATAATTAGAGGCTAAGGTATGGTATAGGAAAGAATCAAAGTAGCCACCCTAGGATGTGGACTACATGATGTGGAGATGTGGATTGAGGATATCCAAAGGAGAGATGTGGATCAGAGGATCCCACATGGCTTGACCATTCTAAAGGCTCTCTCTATATAACAAGCCTATTATGTATTGTTGTTGATGATAGAGATTGCAATAGATCGATTGTTATCTACCTTATGTCTCTCTCATGGTGTTACGGTCCTCCTTGATCCCTCACTTTGTCATGGTATCCGAGCTTAGGTGTAGCTCTCCTAGATTAGTTGTAGGTACACCTTAGGTGCTCATGTTTTTCTCTTAGATGTAGATTTTAGACTGAGAAAGAGTGATCTTCACTTGAGCTCTTCATTCCATTCATGCTGTCTTGTGAGAGTATTCTTTGAAAGAGAGAGAGGTAGACTATCTTCAAAGCCCTATCCTTATTACAAGCCCACTAACCTCTACAGCATCTACCTACGCACACCTTCAACTAGCCGCTAGAGACTTTTGGCCTCGCCCATCTCGCCCACTTCCCGTTCTGCAATCCTTCTTCTCCAAAATAGTAGCTTCTTTCTCTTTCTGTGGCTCTCTCCGCATGCTCGTCATCTTTGCTTGGTGCTGCTAGCCCAGCCTTGTTCAACATCCAAATCTTAGTTGGAACAACGATGGGGCTCTCCCTTGTCCGCCTCTGCCCACAATTATCGTCTCTCTACATCAGTCCAGGAGTAGATCGTATAAATGGTGACTACCTCTGTGCTCATCAATAAAGCTACAACTGCCAAGCAGTGCCATGCCATTGCTTCAGATTTGCATTGGACTCTACAATGACTCTCCATCAACGGCTACAGTCGCTATTCATCTCCATACGGGCAGCCCAAGGCAACAAGTTCCTTCTACAGCTTCAATGCATGAGCTTCATTAGCACTCCCTACGTCCTTGTAAGCTCCAATGCAGCAGCCATCTCTTGCAACAAGCAAGCAAGCCAGCCACAAAGTGGCTTGTTCGACTCAGATCTCTTGCAATTCCTCAGCGTTGCCATCGCCGTCGCCTCCACACTCTCGAAAATTCAAATCCTCTACTTCACCCATCGTCCAGATCCTAAAAGCTCTCCTTTCATTTCCTCTAAGGTCTAACCTTTGGACACGTGGTAGCCTTTGGTAAGGACGCTCCAAAAAGGAAAAATAATCGATTTGTTAAGCTCTACGTGCCTCTCAACTCAGATTTTCTGTATACAATTAGACACTGCTAGATTTGAAAGTATCTTCAACTGGTAAGACCTTTGCAATGGCAATACACACCCCAACTGTTGAGAAATTCACTGGAGAAGGATTTCACATGTGGTCTACACAAATGAGGTATCTCTTGATGCATCAAAAGCTTTGGAAGATTGTAAAAGAAGACATACTCACTACACAAAAATGATGCTTGGAAGGGAAAAGACGAAGCAACACTATCACTCATTGGTTTGCACTTGGGTCCAAACATAATTCATCATATAGACTCCAAGGATCATGCCAAGGATGCATGGGATGAGAGTGTTTGGTGCAAAAGCCAAAAACCAAGAAATCCATCTTAAGATTGAATTCTATGGTATGCACATGGGGTTCGATGAATCCATGGCACAATTTGTCAATAAAATCAAAAGCATTATGACCCAACTAGAAGGCATAAATGCAAAAGTAGGGGAAAAAGATGCACTTGCAATCTCCATAAAAGCATGCCTGCAGAGTACAATGCATTGACAACCACTTTGAAGAATTTGCCAGATCCAATGTTTGAGGATTGTATATCCTCTCTTCTTGAAAAAGAAAGAGAGTTGAAGGCATCAACATCAACATCGACATCGACATGCAACAGCTATAATGAAGAACAAGCACTGTTTAGTAAAACATCAACGAAGTACTACCATTGCAAAAGGATGGGTCACTATCAACTTTGACTATAGACTGAAGAACAAACCAAAGTGTCACCATTTCAAGAAGCTGGGACACATGGAAGAAGATTGCAAATTGAAGAAGCAGTAGGTCAACTACATAGCATCGTCATCAAGCCATGAGCCAAAAGGCGACATCAATTTGTCACAAAGCACATTGATGTCAGAGAGCACTTCATCAAAGAAAGAGTGTTACTTGGTGACATCATACTCCAGCATTGTGATAGCAAAGAAAATGTTGCAGATATCTTTACCAAACCACTCGGTAAAGAGCTTTTCGAGGAACACCGACTAGCTCTTGGTTTGATGCAGAGGAAGGACATTCCCATTAAAGGGGTGTGATGGAATGTAATGCTCAGTGTTGATCTTGAGGGAAGGTGTTGAGAGTTCACGCTCAACATCATGTGATCATGTGTGCATAGCACTAACCCAATAGAGTGCTATAAAGGAAAGGGTTAGATGCCCTAACCCTAACCCTAAATGGGTAACCCTAACCCTAAATGGGTTTGTATATATCCTACATTTTCAACTAAATCTAGTGTACAACTGGTGTGCTCTCTAGCTGTGTCCTCTCTCCTCATCTCCACTCTTCTCCTCTCCCCTCTTCATATTTTGTCAATATGGTGGGAGCAACCCTTCTTAGATACAGAGTCTAAATGGTTGTAGGTAGATGCTAATATGGGTGAGGCAGATGAGTACGATGACTTTGCTCAACCATGTAGTGATGACTGTCACCTAAATGAGGACAGTGATGGAGACAATGAGGCTATTCCTCTTAGTGAGATCCGACATGAAGTTGATGAACTCTTAGATTAGGCAAGTGGTGAAGTAGAGAAGGAGACTGTCATCCCAATAGTAGAGGTGGATGGGAAGTTTATATTCAAGTCTACATTGGTAAGCCAACTCAATGGGAACTCAACACTATCAAAGGACAGGTTGACAAGGGTGAGACAAGGAGTTTATTTTACCCATGAGACAAAATCAACTTCTTCAAGAAGCAACGAAAACTTTTTTGGCACTGGCAGTGATTGTGCAATTTACTTTCATGATAATACAAAAGCATAAGGGTGACAAAATCTAAAAAGAGAGGGAAAAGCCACAAACTTGAAGAAGATGGAGAAAGTTCATAGCACATGGTACCTTGGGAGAGTCCAAAAAATGTGAAAGAAGATAGGAGGTAGGTATGTGGATTACAAACGTGGTTTCAACTTGACAGATCAACCTCAAGGACTAGAGATTTAGCTTGGGTGGTATCAAAAGGTCAAAGGTCCATGAATGTACACATATGATTTGCTGGACTTGAACATGGTGGGAATAGAGTTAGTCATTGCATTAGCAAATTTAGCATACAATGAAGCAGCTTGGTAGATATCAACTTGATCGGGATGACTTCAAGCTATTTAATGATTTTTTAAGGGCTAATGATTAGTTGATCATATAATATACTTCATGTAAGTGAATCTACACCATTTTTTGCATTGGTTTGTTTCTTATCACATATGGCATCATTGATGTGCATGTTTTATTTCTTGTAAGGCAATAAATTTTCAGATTTGTCTGCAAACAAGGATCTAAGCTGAAAAAAACTAAATTTTGGTGACTAAAGTTGTGTGGTTTTTCACGAAGACCTACGTGCTATAAGTGAGGTCTATAGTGGCCTTTGGTAGCTTATTGGAGTAGAAGTCGGCGTATATATCATTCTATATCTTACAAATGGACAAATACGATCTAGCTTTTACAAATGGACAAATACTATCTAGCTTTTGTCACTTGTCATTGTAAAGGTTTGCTGATTAATTTTTCAAGTATTTCGTGCAAGTGGTGAACTATTTAGTTCTGTTTTCACTCTTTGTTTTTCTCATTTGGCTTCATTTTTCTATTTGTTTAGCACGGTGGTCTAGAGCCGGGAAGCACATGCACATCTACGTGTCTGCGTCTGGAGTTGGTTGGAGCTGCACGCGGCAGATGGAGGATCACCAACTGGCAAATTCTGCGTCTAGGGCTGGTGAGAGATGGTGAGAGACTCTGGCACGGGTGGAAGAGGTGAGACTGCGCAAGCGGGAAAGTAGAATGGAGCGTGAGAGTTTTTGGAGCGCAGCCCAAGGAGATCAATGCATTTTCCGATGGCGTTTAGTAGGAGAGCTCTTGCTTTGTAGCGTTGGAAACGCCTTGGTGAAAGCAGTGCAACTAGCCAGAGGTCTGCTCTATCATCCTTGAATGCAAAGCGAATGCATGGAATTTGAGCGAGAAAAGGAAAATGCAAGGTAAAACATGAGAGCTTGTTTCGATTTGCAGGGAGGAGACAAGGCCTCTTTTCCCAAAGATCACCAATTGGCACCGAGTCAAATTGGGTTTGAGGCTTGTAGAAATCTTTACAGTCGTTCTCAGCTACAAAAGCCTGGCAGTGGAGGGCGCTCCTTGTAGTCTAGCCAAGGCAAGCACATAGCGCTCAACTAATAAATTCATTTGCTGGGCGCTTAAGTTAGTGATCAAGTTTTCATGGGGGCCATACGTTAGCTTAATCATACTGATTTGTAAAGGGGGGATGGAACTAAATAATTAAATTGTGATTAGCTAAGGGGCTTTGGGCTATTCAAATAAACCACGTCAAGCATTCCTTTGGCCCATCAAACAATCAAGAATTTCTTTTGCCCACCAAAAATCAAGATAAACTACAAAAGGGGAGGGAAATGTTCAATGTATTTTGGACTAATAAAAAGCAGCCTGCAAAACTAAGCTTTCACTTTACCTATGAGCTGCTCATTGTTTCTTGTGACTATGAGATCGTCCACATAAAATGATCAGAACTTTGTCACTCCACCTGACTAATGCAAAGATTCAATTGTTGCAAATAAGTAGTAATCCGGCCATGCCATGCTCATGGTGCTTGCTTGAGCCCATATATTGCATTCTACAATTTGCAAACTCTATGTGGGTATTTGTCATCCTCATACCCAAGGGGCTGCTACATATACACCTCTTCTGTTAACTCACCATTCAAGAATGCATTCTTCACATCCATTTGGTGCATTTTCCAGCTATTAGTAGTAGCTAGTGCAACCACCATCTAAATTCTTACCATCTTGGCCATTGGGCTGAAGGTCTCATTGTAGTCAATGCCATATTGTTGAGCAAACCCTTGAGTAACCAAGCGGTCCTTGTACCTGCTCACACTGCCATCTGCGTTATGCTTTATCTTGTAAACCCATTTGCAACCTATGACATTCTTGCTCTCACGAAAAACTACAAGTGACCAAGTACGTTGCTGCTCCAAAGCATTCATCTCTTCATCCATGGCTTCTATCCACTGTGGATGTTCTACTACATCCTCAAAACTTTTATGGCTCCTATCTTGTAAAACATTTGTCATATATGCGTGGTGCACTGTTGCAAATCCATCATAGGTAAGTCTTTGAACAAGATATCTCACCCGAGTAGACCTGCGAGGTAAAGTGCTTTCCAATGTACCTCCAACCTAAGGTTTTAGACCAATTTGCTGCTAAAAAATAGCAGCCCTTGATGCCACATTTGGGCTTTGAAACTCATCAGCATGTGGCTGAACATTGGTGCTGCCTTGGGCATGGGAATCCAGACTAGTTGGTGCTGGTCTAGAGCTATTGAATCCATGAATTTGTGACTGATTTGATGCTGTAATATTAGTCATACTTCTAGCATTTCAAAGCATGCTTGTGATTCTTGAATTTTTCCTTAGCCGACCTGACCATGGATTAACTATTTCTGTGGTAGTGACTCCACTCCCTAAGCCAGATGCAACCTCTGCATGTGGCTGTTCCTGCACTTGATTTCCATCCACATCCGGGAATGTATCGGATATACCAACCACTGGATTTTGCTACTGGTATAATCCACATCCATCAGAATGTATCGGATTTATGATCTCTTTCCCTCAGTAGGAAATGGCTTCCTTGCTTGCTTGGAAAACTAGCAAGCACTGCAAACATAGGATGGCTCCACTCCTTTGAACTTAGGAACACCCTGGATGACACCCAAACCTGGGAGGCCTTTGAGCCTTTGGTAATTCTTGTGGCCTATCCGTTTATGTCACATCTCTATGTCTGAAATTTCAGCATGTAACATAGCCATTTTCTTCTTCTTCTCATTGGGCATAACTGCCCTGAGCTTAAACATTTGGCCCTCTTTCTTACCTCATGCTATTACGCGCATGTTTTGGTGTGTATCAAGTATTGTGCATCCATACTTGTTAAATCTGACTTCCAAATCTCTTTCTGTCATTTGCCCAACTGATATTAAATTCTTAGTAATACTTGGAGCACACATAACATCACCAAGCATTTGATTCCTTCCACTTTCACCATGTATGGGCACATTTCCAGTGTGGGTAATTGCATATTTTTTATCAGCACTTGTATAGACATAAGAAGCACTCCCAATTGGCTTCATCTCATCGAACCCTCAGCATGTGGTGTCATATGATTCGAGGCTTCGAAATCAACATACCTTTTTTCATCTGGTTTTTGCATGGCACCAATGACATGTTGCATGGCTAGAAGATCTCCTGCATGAGATGAGTCATTTGAAACATAATTGTTTTGAGGTAGCTTTCCTGAGCGTACATCGGCCTACTTTTTTCTACATTCATGTGCAGAATGTCCTGTGATTCCACAATAGTTGCAAGACCCAGGCTTTCTACCTTGTTCACGGCCTCCACCATGGCCTTGAGTGCTCCCCCTGCCTCTTGCATATCTGCCACGATTTTGCTGATTTTGCTGCTGATTTTTCTGCCCCTGGAAGCTACCATGGCCTCGACCTTGGCCTCTACCTGCATTGCCGCTACCACGGCCTCTTCCATGACCACATGTTACCAATGCATGTTCCTGCTTGCTCGAAGTACTACTGACGTTGGGAATGTCTCCTTCCTTGATAAGCCTTGTCTCTTCACTTATCAAGAAGGGGATAAGATCATTGAATGATGGAATATTCTCTCTTATAGAGATGCTAGTCACAAGGACTGGTACTCTCTATCAAGCCCATGTTAGCATGCAGCCACTAAATCATCATCATGTACTTTTATACAAATTCTTCCCAACTGATCAGAAATGCTATGAATCTTGAGCACATAGTCCTGGATACTGGAATACTTTCTCTCTACATCGTCAAGTTACTGCTTGAGTTGTAATTTGCTAGCCTTGGTACTCATCTCAAAGAGTTTAGCTAGTGCATCCCATACATCCTATGCGGTTGTCTTATTTTGGATGTGACCGAGTATACTATCCTCGATCATGATGGAAATCTAATGAATTGCTTGATGTGTTTTCTTCTTCCAGGCCTTAACATCTGCATCTCCATCATCACCCTTGGGTTTTTCTTTAGTCCCATCGACAATATCCCATAGATCCTTGCTAATTAGAAAATTCTTAATGTGAAAATGCCATGCTGGGTAGTTGTTCTTACCCAACTTCTCACAAGTAATAACTGAAACATTTACAGATGACTCACTTGCCATTTCAACAAAATGCACAAACTTGTAACAAAAGATTTGGTATCCCTTCTTCTCAAGCCTTAAGCAATTCACTTCTTAAATCAACATACACAAATTGCTTCACTTTACAACTTCCATTTGCATTCACTCTTCCAAAAGCATGTATCAGAATCTGCCTATCTTAGGCATAAGGCATATGAGACCCTACTCTAACTGAGCATAAGAAATGCAAATATGACTGCTCCAACCTTGGGCATAGTATTGTCTGCAATTTCCAGCAAGTACCACAACGTCAACAAGTAGTCAAATGTATCTAATGGCTGTTCTTGCTGAGCATATATTCAGCATGTACCTCTGCCTCAGCACATGCATATGAAGGCATAGATCTTACTTCTAAAGGTTGTCCACTGTGTGTTTGAATATATTCTGATGTACCCCCAAAAAACCTCACTCCCCCACTTTCCTTGCCCTTATGGCAATCCTTGTTGCATCAAAATATAAATGAGCAAAAGCAAGGTTATGTACCTGCTGTATATTACAGCATATGTAGTCTCAAGGTAAGTCGCCTCTGTTGTGGACTATACAGAGACATGTTACACTTCAAAAATCAGATCTATAGTCACATTAACTTGTAGATCTTGTTCTGGTCTTTGATTTGGAGCACCAGATCTCCCCAAACGGACATCGAGTGCAAAAGCGTTGACGAAAACAATGTACTATTGTCAAGCTGTCTAGTGCCACCTTCTGTATCTTGATTCTACTTCTTCCAAGTGATCACAAAAGGAGAGAGACCACCAATATTGAGTTGAAGCTACTCTGGTACTCTCTCTTGAAAGGACGAATTCAAATAAATCTATGTTTTTGAAGTAGTAGTGGTGAGGATGCTTCCTGCATATAGCTCATTTTTCTGCCCCAAGGGTTATGGTAATATAGAAGCCGCTCAATGAGCTTGTGTAGTGAAGGATTAGAAGCTGTGGAGTCTTCCTAGACCTGCTACAATTAAAAACAACCTACTCTTATGGAAAAGAGTTTTCATAAGCTTCACATATCTCCTAACGAAACTGCTATAGAAGGTGTAGCACGAAGTGTCTCCACCAACACTACCTATGGAAGCTTTCTCTCACCAAGTGATTGCTCCAATTGCCTAGATGAAGTCTCCACCAATGCAAGAAGTCAATGTGGATGGGGTGAGGGAGACAATTTAGAACCTAGAAGCTCTGATACCATGTCACAAGAATGGAAGAAACAGGTAACTTGTACACTCATATAACAAGCGACAGGAATACGGCAGGAATAGTGGGAGAGAGCTTCTTGAGCTATTCTCAATTACTTTGAGTCTGCTACATCCTTGTGCATCATGTTTATTGCACTATGCTATACCTTAAGGAATTTGGAAAGGGGACTATAGTACCTTAGAAATTTAGTAATTGAAAAAGAAAGAATTAAGATGAGAAAATGAATTATTTATATGCCCCCAACTTTGATGGACCCTGAACATTTTTACCCCCGGGATAAAATAATTGCCTATTGTCCACTAGAGTGCTACTAGTAGGACAAAGGAGGATAAACATAAAACCCAAGAAGATATTGGGAAATTGGTATACTATGGTAGAGCCCATGAACCACCATGGGAAAAAGGACCCATTTATGAGAATTCACCGCATCCCCTTCCCCAATGTCCACATGTCTTATTAGGTAATAATATTAGCCACTTGGATTCTCTTGTCTGCACTAGTCAGATCTACTCCAAAGGAGTCTGAAGCCATGGGAGGAGAAACTGACGAGACTAGATGACTCACATGCACCTCGAAGCTCCTGGCACTCGCATGGAGATGACCCATGTATGTTAGACCATTTCTTTAAGCAATTAGCTCGGGTACATCAACTCAAACACTATTCCTGAACCCCCTCCTTTAGAGACCCCACTGTGTGAGTGCTCATTGAGCATGAGGACTTGAAAAAAGCAGGCGGAGGATACGGCACTTTCATAGTATACTACCTCCTCCTCCCTCGCTTTGAACGCAAGCTCATTGAGTTTCTTCCATCGTTTCCCATCAATAATCGTTTCCTACATTCTCTCCTATCTGCATGAGAAGGAGGGTCTAACTGCTCGCCTTGCACAAGGAGGACCGGAAAATGTATTGGGAGCTACCCGAGCCCCGGTCCTGGAATACAGACATTTCCTTACCACAACAAGGAGCACGTTGTATTTTGCACTCCATTTTCTGCCTGCAAACCCTTATACTACCCAGTTCGTCTGAGCATCTCAATTAGACAGTAGATCTTACGAGATGTTGTCTCATGCGCGTTAAAATTTGTGTGACCCCTTTAACTGGGAAACGCCCAAGATGGGTATACAACAAACAATCTAACAAGAACCCTCCACCAAGCACTCTACGAGGACCCCCCTAGCGAAGGAGATCCAGTTGAAGAAGCAGGGATGGCAAACAACGCCATCTCCTTAGTCTTGCATGGAGTAAACTGGTTTATGAATTATACTATCGTTTTGTGATTAGCTTAATTACATAAGATGTGTCTGGTTTTTTATGAAAACTCGTCTATTGTAATAAATCTTTGGGACACTCTTCAAATATATCAATTCAATAAAATCTTTCTTTCTTTTTAAACTAGTTTTCTTTTGTATTAAATTGTCTATTGTATCAAACTTCCTTTGTATTAAATTCATTCCTTTTATAATTATAAATATAATTAAATTTGATCTTGAATAATGGTTATTCCTTTTATAATTGTAAATTTATAAAATAATGTTCTCTATCATATGGTGGGTAAAACACTATTGACCTTGAAGCTAAAAAGTGTGGGTTATGGATAAGTCTTGTCATAATGAAGAACATGTTGATCTACGTTGGAAAATGGAGTAATGCTATATTTGGTGGTATCTCTTGGTGGTGATGGTGTCTTTCATCCCGCATTCTACTCCTACCTCAGTTGTCTCCTACCTTGATTCCAGCAAGACTTTGCGTGCTTCATTGCTCTTCACACCTCCCTTGCTCTTTACGCTTCCTCCTTGCTACTTATGAAAGCATCACCAGTCGGCGACTACCTCTTGCCCCTAGATCCTGGCATTACACTTTCATTTACTCTATTGTAGCCTTTGCTTGCCGATATTTGCTTTGACCCTTTGGCGCTCGTAGTAGTGATTGGCGCAAGCTCTCCATCCCACCACTTGATTATGGCAGCTTCTTAGGTGCGAGGCTCTACTTGCTCTATGATTATCCACTCAAGTTCTTTTGACACTCTATTGCATGCATGCTTCATGAATTATGGACTGGATGGTCATGCGACTTTGTTATTGGTCTCGCCGCATTATGCATGATTGTTTATCTCATGTAGGTCACTTTTCATTACCAGCTTGTTGTTGGTAGTATTCTACACATTCCCTTAGCTAAGCACTACAATCGATCGAGAATCGACCTGATTCGCGCTTGCTCTTGCAAATTGTCATGCTTTATATACGTATGGGTTGCTCTTTGTATGTGTTCTTATTATTTATTTATATCTATATTTATCGATTCTCATTCCAAGGGTTAGAGGTTCTTGCATTTAAAAATATATTTTAACCCTTTTTGTATTTATAACTAGTATGTTTTTATATAGAGATATAATTGTTGATTGATGTTTTTATCTATATATATAGTTAAAACTTTCATTTCATTTCATATTTATTTTATGACTTATAATCTTAAAAGTACTTTCTTACTGTTTTAATGCTTTTTTATTAGAAAGTTATATATATACAATTATTTAAAATATAATTGTTGATTGATTTTTCTGTTTGAAACTTTCATTTGATTTCATATTTATTTTATGACTTATAATGTTAAAAAAACCTTCTTACTATTTTAATGTGTTTTGATTACAAAGTTATATATATACAACTATTTAATTACTTTTCTCCTTTTTATGCTTACAACTTATTTAATCGTTTAGTCCCCTTATTGTTTTTTTCTTCTTTTCATTTTATTCTTTAATTAGTTTATCCTAGGTGGGGAGAGTTCTTAGTTAAGCTAGGTAAAGTGACTTCCTAAGTAATTTTCTTAACCTTTGTATTCTTTTTAATGGTACTTGTAATTTTTTATGAGCTCTTTTGGTTTAGGTATAACTTATATTTTCCTTATGCATGACAATTGTGTATATAGAAAAGGAAAGAAATGGATGCTTCCTTTCACTGCAATCCTATAAGCCCATAGTGCACAAAGAAGCTCAGAGTCCCATGTTATTACATGAGTCTGAGTCATTTTGCTAAGCATGATCATTATTTATTGAAATTATCATTTATCCCATTACATTGAGGAGGGGAATGCGTGTGCTTGATTTTTACCTTTTCACATAAAAGATCCATCAACTCACTAACATCAAATTTCTTCATACACCACCCTAGTATCCATACAGACTGCTAAGTATGTCAATTATTCCAATAATAGCTCAAATTGTCCCACCGTGGCCAGACTTGTGTAGCTGCACCAATGGCACTGGATGTGGATGCCATCACCATTGCATGTATGCCAAAGATCATGGATTTTAGAACCAAGTAACGGCAAGCAAAACTCATCATCAGCTTTTTGCAAACGCGCAGGTGGGATGCACCAGTCGCGACTGGCACGACTAGAAGACGCGCAAATGCGCGCGTAGGAACCCAAAAGACGTGGGAATGCACAGGAGCCCAGAAGACGCGCGGATGCGTAGGAGCCCATAAGACTCGTGGATGCATAGGATCGCGAGCATAAGGCACACATATTGGAGGCGTAGAAACAGAGAGGTTTTACAGCTGCAAAAATGGAGAACCGCAAGCAGAATGCACGCAGATTGGAGGCGCAGAAACAGAGAAGTTTTACAACCGCAAAGACGGAGAACTGCGAGCAGAAGACACACAGATTGGAGGACTAGAAGCAGAGAACCGCACATAGAAGATGCCGCAGAATTGCACACAGTCATAGGACTAATGGATGTCGACGGATTTTATGCCACTAGCCATGGAGACTTCGCATCCCAATAGCCACACCAATTCTATTAACTAGAAAAGAAATGAAGGCATGAGGCTAGACGCCAGGCATGGTGACACTTGAGGGCCATGGGGGAAAGGGAACATGAGGGGAGAAGCGTTAACATGGGTGGGGAAAAAGGGATAAAGAGGGTGGGAATGAAGAGGGAGAGTATGGCACAAGGGGGAAGGGAGAGGGGAAAGAGGAGCATGTATATGATGGGAGGTGGAATGTAGAGATGGAGACATCAAGGGAAGAGGGTCATGCTTTATTTGAAAGTAAGGATGGAGGAAATTAAAGTACTAGCTAGGTGGCTTTACAAGAATGAGCGTGTCACATCAAGGAATAGCCCCCTCCTCTTATAGCCAAGAGAGGGAGTCTCTCCCAATAAATGCATCCTCCCACATGCATGGTGTGTGTGGAGGAATCTTCCATGTGGACTAGGTGGGTACACACTCTCAATTGTGTGCGATAACCCTTTGCCTCATTTTTCCACATAAATCAAACCCCATATCCCAAGTCTAAGATACTCCCTTGGTCTCTTCCCAATTTTATAATACGTTCAAACATCTAGGAGGACAACACAGTCATAGGAGTAATGGATGTCGACGGATTTTATGCCACTAGCCATGGAGACTTCGCATCCCAACAGCCACACCAATTCTATTAACTAGAAAAGAAATGAAGGAATGAGGCTAGGCGCCAGGCATGGTGACACTCGAGGGCCATGGGGGAAAGGGAACGTGAGGGAAGAAGCATTAACATGGGTGGGGAAAAAGGGATAAAGAGGGTGGAAATGAAGAGGGAGACTATGGCACAAGGGGGAAGGGAGAGGGGAAAGAGGAGCATGTATATAATGGGAGGTGGAATGTAGAGATGGAGACATCAAGGGAAGAGGGTCATGCTTTATTTGAAAGTAAGGATGGAGGAAATCAAAGTACTAGCTAGGTGGCTTTACAAGAATGAGCGTGTCACATCAAGGAATAGCCCCCTCCTTTTATAGCCAAGAGAGGGAGTCTCTCCCAATAAATGCATCCTGCCACATGCATGGTGTGTGTGGAGGAATCTCCCATGTGGGCTAGGTAGGTACACACTCTTAATTGTGTGCGATAACCCTTTGCCTCATTTTTTCACATAAATCAAACCCCATATCCCAAGTCTAAGATACTCCCTTGGTCTCTTCCCAATTTTATAATACATTCAAACATCTAGGAGGACAAGTGGAGGGTTGGCACAAGGAGTCTTGCCACCTCATCCTACTCTGCCCATTATTTAACTTGCATTCTTAGACTATCTACAACCCCCAACATGACATGGAGGGAATAATCCAATATAAGATCCATCTCCACCTAATTTATATTACTTCTCCCATGGTCCTTGGGCCATGTCTCACTAAATGCAGGCATGGGACCGCCTAGGTGGAGGGGTGGCACATGAAGGAACCATGCCACCTTAATATTTTATAATATTACTACCATGGATTATGTACAACACACCTTATGGGTCCTGTTACGTGGAAGGGTGGAACATGGTCATGCCTTGCCACCTCAACCCTAGGCCTTATTATGCACACCATATTTTGTTATACTATTGCCACACATATAAGCACACACACATATTTATGCCTTTTACCTTGGTCAAATTTATCCATAATAGTGGTTGCATCTTGCCTCACCATGGGTGGCTCAATGTCTCTCTTTCAATGCTCTTTTTGTCATTGCACTGATGAGTTGTGGCACGCTTAGGTACAACATCAATGTGTGGCGATATCTTGCAATAGAGCCATGCTATGATATGAAATTTTATACTGACAAGGTTTAAGGAAAATGGATTTGGGAATGAATGTGATTGGGTGAATGGATATGGGGATTAAGATTGGTTTCTAAGGGTTAGGAAAAGGTTTGGGAGGATTTTACTCAACTTGGGGGGTGAAATTGGTTTATGTCAATAGGTATGGAGTTTTGGGGTGATATCAAGCCATAAGGTGAGAGAAAAATGGTCTTGGGGGTTGAAAAATGGTTTTGGTCAATAGCTCTTCAATAGGTATGGTTTGGGAAAAGGTTGGGAGGGTTTCCAAGATATTTTGACTTTTTTTTTTTAAAATCAAATTTTGGGTGATGTGGCATATGCGAGATACTTTTTGGGGATAGACACCCTACAAGAGAGACTTAAGAGGCATGTTTTGGGAAACGTAAACTTGCACTTTTTGGGAGCACTTTGTAAGGGCCTTGGGACCCCATCCTAGGCCCTCTTAGTCCATTTTCCTAATCCATTCCTTATGAGGTCCAAATCTCCCCGAATGGAAAATGATAGAACACCTATTTTTCGTACTCCTTCCAAGAAGAATCAGGTTGCACCTTTTGTTTCTAAGAGAGAGAGAGAGAGTTATAGAAGAGTGTGGGATATAATAGATGCATCATGGCACAAAGAGAGAGAGCTCAAGTGAGGCAAAATCCATTGTATTAGAACGAAGGAATGTCCTTCATTATATAGAGTGAGAGTATGGTGTAGGCACCTCCCCTATATCAGTGGCAATCAGCCCCTACATCAGTGGGACTGGCCTAAATCCAAGGAACCTCCCATTTGGGGGCCTTTGTGCTTACATCATCACTTAGGTCATACACTAGACACCTCATAGCACTAGATGTGCTTCTACAACACACACACACACACACACACACATGTGACTCCCCTAGATGCACACATGTACCTTAGAGCAAGCCCTTGACCATACTTATCCCAACATACCCCCCCTCAAGGGTTTGCCTCTTGCAATGCCAAGGATTCATCTAGTCACATAGTTTCTCATGCCATCTCATGGTGGTCTTACATTCCATCTCATGGTGGTCAAGGATAAATCTATGGCTAGGATCTCATGCTAGTAGCAAAGGTGCCCAAGGGTCAAGGTTTACAAAACTAGGATAGACCAAACATATATCACATGGCCTACATCATATGGTGACCAGAGGTGATTTACAAAAGACAAAACACATGACACTCTTTTTGGAGTACTACTCCAGAGGTAGAGAACCTCAAAATTTAACGAAGTGATGATAAACAAAAATTCAAAGACAAGTTGATTAAAAGGAAAAGTCCTTGTCTTCTACCATAAAGTTTGATGCTTCATTTGTTAATGGAGAGCTCTCTTTAACGAGATTTGTCATACTCCTCTTTTTCTCATTGCAAAACTTCTCAGAGTGATTATTCTTACCACAATAAGAGCAAGGGTTGATTTTATAACAATCCTTCTCAAGATGATTGTTTTTCCTACAGTGTTTGCATGCCTTGTACCTGCTTTTTGAAAACTTCACTGCAAGTGCTTCTGTGTGCATTTTGCCCATTCTTGAAGTGTTCTTTCTTTCCTCTTCTTGTAAGGCACTGATAATGCCCTCTAATGTGGGTTGAGGAAGATTCTTCAGAGTAGTAACCACATAGTCAAAGTCTTGAGGCATACTCTTTAAAAGCACTACCATAGCATCATCCTCAGTGACAGGAGAGTTAATTGAGGCTAGTTGTGTCATTAGACTCCTCATAGTGTTGACATGAGCAGCAACATTGTCTCCCTCCATTTTAAGTTCAAAGAACTTAATTTTCATATTTAATTTGGAAGTATGGAAGCTAGCACCAAATAATATGTCTAACTTATGCTGTGCTTTCTATAGGGGATTCCAAATATGAATTATGGTGTACATAATCATCTCCCAAACCTGATGCAATCATTGCATAGGCTTTCTCTGTCCTTTTTTAATCTACAGGTGTAGAAGTAGAGTCAGTGGCCTTTCCTTTACCTTTGGTTGTAGTTGATTCACCTTCCTGAGAGGATTGAGTTCCTTCCTTGACTAAGTCGCATATATTTTCTTTCATAAGCATAAACTTTATCTTCATCTACCAAGTATGGAAGCCTTGGCCATTGAACTTGTCAATTTTATAACCATGAGAGGGTCTTACCTTTTTCAGGTAGTGTCTACTCTCTTACAAAATGACTAATCTTGTTGAACAAATAAATCTCCCTCACCATACAAATGCAGATTGCTAGAGATAAATTCAGAAAATCCTAATTGTTTAGCATATTCATACCCAGTTGGCTTCTCCCAAAGTTTCTTGGTTGGGGTCTTCTTCACTTTGAACTTTGTCCTTCTTGTAGTCTTCTTCCAGTGCTTAGCATTGGAAGAACCTTCAAAGCTTGTTATTTTCACAAGAGATCAGTCCCAATTGAATTTCAATCTGAAATTGCATTCTCTGCTCTGTACTCTAGCATTACTTCAATCCTCAAACATCATCCTAGCATTTACTCTAGCATCAAATTTCCAAAATTGTCAAAAATGCTTTATAGAATACTAGCTCATCTTGGAGGGCAAAATTCACACAACTAGAGAAGAGTTTGAGAGGGCTTTTTATGCAAAACTAAAGCTTGAATACCAAGGTAGATTCAACACAGAGCATAGGCGAAATAGTGCGCCATGTTGTCTGGGAGAGCTGCGCCTTCTTCGACTATCTTTTCCTTGATTTCTCCTTGCTCTAGCATGCATTGGACTTCAAAATTCACTAGCAGCAAGATCTAGACATAGAGTAACTTGTGCTAGAAGGGCTCTGGCAATTTGTCACGTCAAACTTTGCTTGGATTAGCGTGGGTGATATAGTCCATCTCTGGAGGAATGCTCTTGGCCAGAGGTGCACCCCATAGGGTAGAGTCTTCAGCTAGGAGGGCTTAGCAAAAGACGCAAGGGATGAGCAGAATAGAGCTAAGCCATTTCTGAAGAGGAAGGAAGAAGAAAGCTCAAAAAGAGGTGATGGAGAAGATGATGAGGTGGCAATACCAAAGTGAGTTCTCCAAAGCCTACCAACTCTGATACCAGATGTAGAAGAGTGTGGGATAGAATAGATGCATCATGGCACAAAGAGAGAGAGCTCAAGTGAGGAAAAATCCATTGTATTTGAATGAAGGAATGTCCTCCATTATAGAGTGAGAGGATGGTGTAGGCACCTCCCCTATATCAGTGGCAACCAGCCCCTACATCAGTGGGACTAGCCTAAATCAAAGGAACCTCCCATGTGGGGGCCTTTGTGCTTACATCATCACTTAGGTCACACACTAGACACCTCATAGCACTAGATGTGCTTCTACCCCACACACACACACACACACACACACACACACACACACACATGTGACTCCCCTAGATGCACACATGCGCCTTAGAGCAAGCCCTTGACCATACTTATCCCAACAAGAGTAGCAAGGTATGAATGAATGAAACTCATAATGAAATAGGAGAGGAAAGGTATGAATAGAGATTGGACAGAAGTTTTCTCTGAGATATTTTTGCAGGTGTAAGAAAAACGTGAACAAAACATGATGTCGATAATCCATAAAATACTCCTATATGTAAAACATAGGATACTGAGCAACCAAGTAGTCCTTGGACCAATCTGCCTCCCATACACCCTATTGACAACATTGAGAATGTACTTATAAACATCCCTCCCTGTCCACCATAGTACCAGTATTTGGTGGTTCCTTGGAGCCATCTTCTCAACCAACATTAGGGTTGTAGATAGATAAGTACACACAGCCACGTCAAGCAAAACTTGTTCAAGTAGAGCTAATTAGAGAAAGGACTTGGAAAAAGAAAACATCGATCAAAATCCACCCCAAGAAGCTTGGGATTTTTTAAGTACGTTTTTTTAAACAAAAGAACATGTTTTTCGAATTTAAAACGCATGTGGACGTTCAAAATGCAAAAAACTTATTTTTTATAACCGGTCAACGTGCATCAGTTGACCAGCTATATACCAACCGATGAATCCCAACGCTAACCAGTATTTTACCAAAAATACCAACTGGTGTTGGGATTCACCAGTTGATGAAAAGAAATCGGTCGGTAAATCACCACACCAACTGGTATACAACAAACCGGTCAGTGAAACAAAAAATCGATTGGTATATTCGAGAAAATACCAGTTAGTGTAGTGAAACACTAATCGGTGTGTACAGGCCAGAGTACTTGCAAATGGATAATGAGAAAGTACAAAGGGCTGCCCGATGTGGCCCCCATGTCAACCATATGCGGTATGTCGAGTCAGATTCTATAAAAGGGAACCTTTGCATCATATTTTTCCACAGTTTACCAAAATTCACAGGAGTTTTTTGCATCTTCACTATTTTTTGCTTCTCCTTCAGGCTTTTGGTGAGCTTCTAACCTCACTATTGTTCTCAGGGTGATGGCTCGCTTCGGCCAGCTGGATTCACCTCTCCTTAGTTGAGAGAACAGAGAGAGAAATATGTCATATGTTTGTGCTTGCTTGATTCTCTGTGCATGTTTGCATGATGTGTTTCACTCGGGCCCGGTGTTGAGATATCAAGCTCTACCCCCGATATATCTCCTGGATGACTATCATTTATGTCACCGCCTATGTTAGTTGTACTCGTGGTGTAGTTAGACTACCACGTATGTTTTTGGTTTGGGTTCACATATGAACCACGTATTCTAGGGTTTGACATATAGGGTATTTCCCTCTTCTATTGTATTGTTGTTGTGTGCAAAAGTGAAGAAAGGCTTCACCCTCCAACCTTGTGTCCTCTCTCTTTTGTGTGTTGTGAAGAAAGCTGAACTTGAGTCTCCTATCTCTCTCCCTCATTCTTTACATGGTATCAGAGCCTTGTTCGTGGTAAGGAGCTCAAGAAAGCAAGCCAAGTTTGTGGTGTCCTGGTAAGAGGACCAGTGTTGCTTTCCTATTTCGAGTTTGGGAGCAAATCTCTGCAGGTAGCACAGCCAGAAGTGCAGGAGTGCACTGTTTCAGATTGAGAGGCCCTTCGCGGTGTGGCGAGAGCGCAGTTTCGAACCCCGTTTTAGAGGCGGAAGTTCTTCGCAGGCACTCAGAAAAAGGCCCTGTTTTTGCTGTGCGACCACCGCGCGGCTAGTCGGTGGAAAGGTGCCACAGAAATTGCATCGTATGCCTATGTGCAGAGATATTGGGAGTTGCAGATTCATGCCTGTTGCCTGTTGATGCAAAATCGTCACGAGGAAGTGACTGTGTGGTGAAATACCACTTTCGTCAGTGTTGCAGATCTGCCCCTGTGAGGCTTTTCGCAGAAGCTTTGCTATTTGCCCTTGTGAGGCATTTGCTGTGTTTACAGGTTGCTGTTGCAATTCGTGATTTGTAAAATGTCTGAGAATCTGTCTACCATTGTCAGTGAGAAGCTTGACAAGAACAACTTCCAAGCATGGAAGTTCAGGATGACAAACTTCCTTATGGGAAAGGGAGTTTGGGATTACATCAGTGGTGAAACTGCAGAACCAGTTTTGGGTAATGCTCCCACTCCTGCTGAATTGAAGGCCTTTAAAGAATGGCATGAAAAAGCCAGAAAATGCTTGTATTGGCTGTCTGTTAGCATTTCAGATTCTATGATTGTGCATATACAGGATGTAGAGACGCCTAAGGAGGCATGGGATACATTGGTGAAGCTGTATAGCACAAATACCAAAGCACGAAAGATGCAGCTAAAGCAGGAGTTGCACAATGTGCAAAGGAAAAATATGAATATAAATGAGTATTCCTTGAAGGTGAAAGGCCTTGCAGATTCTCTTGCCTCCATTGGAGCACCTGTTGATGATGAGGACTTAGTGTCCGTGACCTTGAATGGTCTTGGGAAAGATTATGCACAGTTTCGGACATCCATTGGAGTCCGTGAAACATTTCCTGATTTTCAGGAACTTATTGCTCTCTTGCTGAGTGAAGAGCAAAGGAATGGTGGTTCAGCCACCTCAACTTCTCAAGAGACTGCTTTCTACTCGAATACAGGTAGAGGCAGGGGTAGAGGAAGAGGCCGTTTTGGTGGCCGTACAGGAAATCAGAACCAACAGCAACAACAGGAAAACCAGTCCTATGGAGGAGGACGTGGTAGTTCTAGAGGCAGGGGAGCCAAAGAGGCCGTGGTTCATGGCAAAGGAACCAGCAAGTAAATAGCAGCACAGAATGCTATTATTGTGGAAAGCCTGGACACAAGGAGAATACATGCTATAAAAAACAGAATGACATCAAAAGTGGGAAGTTGCAACAAAGCAACTATGCATCATCAAGTGGGCATGGTGACGACAGAAATGAGCACCTTTTTGTGATGCAGCATATGGTTAACTCCATGTCAGGAGATGCTGCAGCTTGCAATGATGTTTGGTATGTTGATTCAGGTGCCTCTAACCACATGACCAGTCATGGTGAGTGGTTTCATGATGTTAGAAATTTGGATAAGCCAGGTTATGTTGAAACAGGTGATGATACTGCGCACCCAATTACGCAGGTTGGTAAAGTGCCATTGGCTATGCAGGATGGCAAAACGAAGTACTTGGCAGATGTGCTTCATGTTCCAAAAATCACTAAGAACCTGGTTTCAGTTGGCCAGATGGTTGAGCAAGGTCTGCAGGTTAGATTTAATCCTGATGGATGCTTTGTTGAGGACTTGAAAAATAAGTGCCGCTTGATTGCAAAAGGCAACAAAAATGGCAGAATGTTCACCTTGGATGTTGATATGCCTGAGGTGAAAGCTGCTATGTTTGCGCATGGGAGAGGTGTCATTGCAGATATTGAGATATGGCACAAGCGCATTGGGCACGTGAATATACAAAGGCTGAAATCTATGCAAAGGAAAAACATTGTTGCAGGTTTGCCTAAATTCAGAGTTGAGGGAATGCAAAAGGTATGTGAAGCATGCCAAATGGGTAAGCAGGCCAGACATGCATTTCCCAAAAATGCTAAGGTGAGCAGAAGACCTTTGGAAGTGATCCATTCAGATGTTTGGACAACCAAAACTGCTTCTATTGGTGGATGCCATTATTATGTGACGTTTATTGATGACTACACTAGGAAGGTGTGGATTTATTTTATGAAGCACAAAAGTGAAGTGTTCAGCCATTTCAAGGCTTTTAAGGCCATGGTTGAAAAAGAGAAAGGTGTGCATATTAAAGTGCTAAGATCTGATGGAGGGGGAGAGTACTTTTCAGAAGAATTTTGTGAATATCTGAAAGAACAGGGAATTCAAAGGAAGTACTCATGCAGGTCTACCCCTCAGCAGAATGGGGTTGCAGAAAGGAAGAACAGGCATATTGCAGAAGTAGGACGGGCGATCCTAAATGAGAAAAACATGCCTGATTATTTTTGGGCTGAAGCAGTAGCAACTGCTGTTTATATTATGAACAGAACCCCCACTGCAGCTGTCCATGGCATGACGCCTGAAGAAATGTATACAGGCCAAAAACCAGATATTTCTCACTTGAAGGTATTTGGTTGCATAGCTTATGTTCATGTTCCTGATGAGAAGAGAACAAAGCTGGATCCAAAGGCAGAAAAATGCATCTTTATTGGATATGCTCAGCACAGAAAGGGTATCGTTGTTATAACCCTTCCACCCGCAAAATGCAAGTGAGCAGAGATGTTGTTTTTGATGAAATGAGCAGCTGGTATACACCAACTGTTATGGTAGGAGATGCAGATGCAGGAAATGGGAATGCTGCAATAAATGCAGAGCAGCAATCTCAAGCCTTGAGTGGACCCAGAGAGTCCTCTACTAGTGGATCTAATGCATGGACAGGGAGATTGAGATCTAGTGAATCGTCACATGGCAGTCCTGATAGTGTTGTGCAGGTATCACATAAGGGAAAAGAAAAAGTGGACCATACTCCAATGTTTGATGTGTCTGCTGGTAGCTCTCATGTTGATGGAGAGTCAAGCGGCTCTGAAATGAGCCTTGATGAGGAACTTGGGATTCCTTCTGTTGTTACACCTGGTGCAAGGAAAAGCAGGCATGATTTAAAGACTCCTGCAACTGATCCAGTTGTACGGAGGTCCACTCGTATTAAGTATCCAGTTGACAGGCTGAGATATGATGGGTATATAGCACATCACTATGCTTATATGGTCAAGGTTCTAGAGGAGCCAGAGCCCACATGTTTTGAGGATGCAGCAGGGCATAAAAATTGGGAAGCAGCTATGGATGAAGAGATGGCTGCCTTGGATGTAAACCACACTTGGGATTTGATGCCTTTGCCTCATGATAAGAAGGCTATTGGCTGCAAGTGGGTTTACAAAGTAAAGCACAATGCTGATGGGTCTGTTAGCAGGTACAAGGCAAGATTGGTTGCCAAAGGTTTTGCGCAGACATATGGAATTGACTATGAGGAAACTTTCAGCCCAGTTGCAAGGATGGCAACCGTGAGAGCAGTAATTGCTATGGCTGCTGCAAAGGGATGGTCTTTGCATCAGATGGATGTGAAAAATGCCTTCTTGCATGGTGATTTGCAGGAAGAGGTTTATATGATGCAGCCAGAAGGTTATGAGGATAATGCACACCCCGATTTTGTATGCAAGTTGTGCAAAGCCTTGTATGGCTTAAAACAGGCGCCGAGGGCATGGTCAGACAAGATAGGGCAATATCTTGTCACTATTGGATTTCAGATTTCCAATTCAGATTTTTCACTTTATGTGAAAAGGACAAACAGAGGGATTGTGCTTATAGTCATCTATGTTGATGACTTGATTATTACAGGTGATAGTGATGCAGACATTAATGAAGTGAAGCTACTGTTGAAGCAGAAATTTCAGATGAAGGATTTGGGAGAGCTGCGTTACTTCTTGGGCATTGAGGTTATTAGATCCCCGAGTGGGATATGGCTGTTGCAAAGGCAATACGGTTTGGACATGCTGTCCAAATATGGGATGACAGGCTGTAAGCCTATTTCTGTTCCATTGGAGCAGAATGTGAAGCTCAATGCAGAGACAGGTGAGCTTCTTGAAGATATTACTATGTACAGGCGCATAGTAGGTAGCTTGATTTACATGACTATAACCAGACCAGATTTGAGCTATGCTGTGGGGCTGGTGAGTCAGTTTATGCAGGCACCGAGGAAGCCACATTTGGACGCGGCTAGGCGCATACTGCGGTATGTGAAGTCCACATTGCATTATGGACTGTTTTATGAAGCTGAGTGTGCATTACAGGTACATGGATACACAGATGCTGACTGGGCTGGTAGTGTCTCAGACAGGAGATCTACTAGTGGTTTTATGTTTTCCCTTGGGAGTGCTGCCATCAGTTGGAGCAGCAAGAAGCAACCAACAGTTGCCTTGTCGAGCACAGAGGCTGAGTACAGGGGTGCAGCAATGGCTGCATGTGAGGTAGCTTGGTTACGGAAGCTACTTGCAGATATGGGACAGTCAGTTCATGCAGCAGTTGTCATTCATTGTGACAACATTAGCAGCATCATGCTAGCTAATAACCCAGTTTATCATGCTAGAACGAAGCACATTGAGGTGCATTATCACTTTGTGAGAGAGAAGGTTCTAGCTGGTGAGATTGATCTTGTCTATGTCAGCACTGAGGAGCAGGTGGCTGATATTTTTACGAAGGCATTGGGTACCGAGAAGCTTCGCAGATTTAGGAGCTTGCTTGGTGTACGTGAGATGGATTTGAGCTTGAGGGGGAGTGTTGAGATATCAAGCTCTACCCCCGATATATCTCCTGGATGACTATCATTTATGTCACCGCCTATGTTAGTTGTACTCGTGGTGTAGTTAGACTACCACGTATGTTTTTGGTTTGGGTTCACATATGAACCACGTATTCTAGGGTTTGACATATAGGGTATTTCCCTCTTCTATTGTATTGTTGTTGTGTGCAAAAGTGAAGAAAGGCTTCACCCTCCAACCTTGTGTCCTCTCTCTTTTGTGTGTTGTGAAGAAAGCTGAACTTGAGTCTCCTATCTCTCTCCCTCATTCTTTACACCCGGATGATGACTCGCTTCGGCTAGTTGGATTCATCTCGCCTCGAGTGATGTTCTAGTAGTATCAGGATTAAGGCCGGGTGATGGCTCGGGTGATGGCTCGCTTCGGCCAACTGGATTCACCTCGTCCCAATTAAGAGAGGAATAGAGAGAGAGGAATATGTGTGATGCTTATTTATGCTTGCTTATATGTGTTTGAATGTGTGATGTTTATCACTTGGGGCCGGAGGATGATTCGCTTTAGCTGGTTGGATTCATCTCGCCTCAAGTGACGTTCTATTAGGGAGTATCATGATCAAGGCCGGGTGATGGCCCACTTCGGCCGGTTGGATTCACCTCGCTTTGGTCTACTATCATATATTCATATATATTGTACGTAGGTGTCAATAGAGCCAGTTATTGTCCGAATGATAGCTCGCTTTGGCCGGCTGGATTCATCTCGACGACGACCTTCCCAACGAGCTCAAGATGTTTGATCAAACAATGTTGATCTAGATCATCTTGGTTCATTATATTGTGATTGTTGTTATATGTTTTCCTGTTCACCTTTTATAGCCTATCCTTCTTCGATAGCCTAATAGGATTTGTTGGAGTAATTTGTATGAGGCCCGCTATTACTTTTAGGGTCCACCTTATAATTATCTATTAGAAATTCATGTTAGCATGTGCGTAGACCTCAATTTTATTTCTTGATTTTTTCACATTTGTTTTTGTAATGACTGTTGATGCATTACGATTGGACCTAGATGTCTCAATTACTTAATTGCTATGTGTTGGTTTTGTATGTACACATCGTGACTCATCATGGTAGTAGAACCTCACGAGTGCTTACGTAATGATTATTGTGTGAATTAGATCTATACCTCTGCCTTCCTCATGGAAGCCACCCCTTCAAAGAGAGAGAGAGAGAGAGAGAGAGAGAGAGAGAGAGACGTGGAGAATTGAGTTGCAACAACTTGTCCATAGGGTGTGCGTTCAACATATTATAACATTGAGTGGGGAGCAAATAAGAGACATTCCACATACCAAGTCTAAGCTGGATGAAATGCATCAACACATACTTGCTCAATTTGACTGTAGCTGGATGAGGTGCAAAGAGGTGGAGCGGAGAGAGGAGAAAGAGGATGTACTAAATTTCCTACCTAGAGTGGTGGGTGATATAGTTGTACAATGAGAAATGGTAAAGTAGTCAGAGCCCTTGACAGATGCAGCAAGGTCAAAGTTGGATAGGTGGCTCATAGAATGGAAGGATCGCGCTACCATTCATAGGAAAAATCGAAAGGAAAAAGGTGCGGCCGGTAAACTATCGAATGTCGCCATGCAATATTATACGCAAGTTGCTAGTGGCTCATTAGAAAGAATAGACACGAGAAGTCAAGACGGCAAGCCACAAATAGACTTGTGCACCAAGTTTGCTGACATGTGCTCTATAACGATACACTTCCCACTTGTTGCATTGCCAATTCTTGACAAATTAGGCAGGGGGGTGGAAGGAAAAGTGTACTAGGTTAAGATAGAGGGTGTGCCAGGTTTCAAGCCAACCCTATCTTATGCTAGCAAGAAGTTGAGGCACGGTATGCACATGCACGTAGATCGTTGAAGACAGAGCTGGCAATGACTGTAATGCATAGGGCCATGTGTCACACAATTGGTTACACACATGTTAGCAATTTTTGGTTAATCAGTCCATACTTCAATGGAGGTATAGTATTCATGACATGCTCATGATCCTACCTTCCATGTATCATGATTATCCGAACTGGCCATTTTGTAACGCCCATTTTTTGCTGAGGCCATTTTGTATCAGGCAATATATTTGTTCCCATGTTGTAACTAATTTTTTTAATGGCCTCATTTTGTATGAATAGTGACAACAATAATATTTTCGAACTATGGACACACAATCTCCATGTATAATTATTATTTTAAAAAGATTGATGCCTGAAGTGCTACATGTAGAATTGTCATACCTTTGAAGTAAATTTGTTAAAAATGCAATGTTTGTTGAGAATTGTTGAAGTAATTAACATGGATGCATTGATTGTTGAAAATTATTGAAGTAATTAATGTGGATGCATTATTATTGTCATACTTTGAAGTGGAATTGTAAATAATGCAACGTCTACTCCACTTAAATAGGTCCACTCGAGGAACTTTAATAAGAGATCACAGTATGCAATAAGAGAGCATAATTTGAAGTGAAATAAAAATTCAATGTTAGTTTCACCATATTCACCCTTTGCAAAATAAATTTCACCATACGTCAATTCAATATTAAAAAGGTGATTTACAATGCCTCAAAACAATATTGTTGGAAAGAAGTCCCAAAATGGTAGCAACAAGAGTTTGCAGGACCCTAATTTCTTAGTCCCTTGCATTTTGAAATTCTTCCATGCACATCAACTAAGAAATGCAACCTCCTTCTTAAGCAAGAGCCAATGTATGTCTGATGACAGACATTACATCTCCGCTGTCCACCGTCTAGCATTGTAACATTATTCTCCATGTTTGCAACAACTTCACCTACATCTGTAGACTGCGTTGTTATGTCAACATCAATACTAGCAGGTGGGTGTAAGATGGAGGCCACTCTTTGTGCACCATCGCCTTTGCACTATGGCATTGTCCTATTAACATCTCCCACGAAGTGTGATAACATCCTCACTGGTGAGCCTTGAAATTCTTGATGGTAGGTATCACATCTCCAACAATTTCTTGCTATCATTGTAACATAGTTGCATGTTGCTGTTGAACCTCCATTCCTCTTTGGAGCCATTAAGTGTTGTCAAATTAAGGAAATAGTTAATTTAATTGCTTTCATAAAATCATAAAAAACAATTTATCCCTTTGAAATGCATTTAAAACCTAACTTCCAACATGTGAGTACTCCACGCAAGCTTGCTAGACCTCGAGACAAAGAAATCATCCAACTGTCTTGCCCCCTCTCGTTCGATGATTATAAACATGGAAATCTACCTGTTAAAACAAGCGTGGGATGGAAAATCAACTTTTCCCACATTCTTCTCTCTCCTGAGTAAGCATCTATCTGCACTATGATCATCCACAACATCATGATCTATTGACGGATGTTGGTATTTTACACACTAGTGTAGCAACTAGCATCACTTACACAAGTACATTAAGGTTGTAAGAATTTGGATATTATGTTCCAAGTTTGAACATTGAAGTAAAATAATTGTAATACCATCTAAATATTTAGCAGTACTTCAAATTGATATGATATCCATCAACAAAATTGATGACATCAATGTACATCCATTTTATTTTAATAGAACATAAGCATGATTGTAATACCATCTAAATGCTATAGCATAATTTCCAATTGATATGGTGTCAATTAACAAAATTGATGTGGATGTCAAACAAAAAAAATGCTTTAGCATAATTTCCAATAGTTATGACATCAATCAACAAAATTGGTATGATGTTAATCAATTAGCACAATATTTAATAAGTCAAAATGTAAGCATGATCAACAATGTATATAGTATTTCAAGCCTGGGAATGATTGCTCATGAGTGATCACATAGTTTTCTCATCCTCATCCTCCTCATCGCTAGAGATTGCTTCGGCTGCTACTATTGCAACTTACAATCCCGGGGGATTCACAGGGGGAAACTTATGATATCACGTGAGTGTACAATAGGGGGTTTTTTTGAAATGAGGCATAAGCTTATACATTAGGGGTAGGGGCCCTTTTTTTTTCCCCAATATTGAATTTAAGCTAGGGGGACCGTGTCATATTTAAGAAGGGGGGACATAATATAGGTTACCTTGGGTAACTAGTCCAAACAAGTTTGATTTTGTGTATGGTTTTAAATAGTCATAGGAAAAGTAACCTAAATTTGCTTATTGTGTAATCTAAATGCTTGAGAGAGAATGTAGATTTAAGGAAAGGGGGGGACATAATGGAATTTTGGTGGTATCTTATAAGCTTAAATAGGGGTGTTTTATCATCCTACGTGGATCTTAAATAGGGGGTTTTCTTGAAGTTCATGCACGCAGGTGACGTCCCCCTTTAATGAAGAGTGAATCCCCCGGGCTTACAATTGTCCAACAATGGGAGGATCATGCAACAGACATGGGAGATCACAATGTACCCACTTGGCTAAATCTCCATCATTGTTTTCTCCCTTAACATCATCCAAAACTCTACCATTTGCATAAACATATACCAATTTCTCTGCTCTTTCTGACTTCAAGCCATTTCTTGTGACTGAATGAACAGACTTGTAATTACTCCAATTTTGTTCACTTGACGAATTGCTACAAGGCTAGGATAGCACTTTCAATGCCAATGTCTGCAAATGAGGTGTCAAGGCTCCACACTCTTCCCACCATCTCCATGTGGGCATCTCCTTTGTAAGGTCTCGTATTCTTGTATATGCAAACAAACCTTCCCTATTTTGAAAAGTGGATAATTCCTTGACAGCAGTAGCATATTCAGATCCATCCTCAAAAAATCATCCCAAGAGATTATGCCAAGGATGCACTACATGTTCCAATGCTTTCGGACGATACTCCCACCATTAGGTATCTAGAATATGGCCAGCATAGTGGAGGTCATTGTGAGCATGATTCCATCACTTCCGACTCATCTTTTGCAAAGTGTCACGACGAACGGCACTGTAGCCAACGTTGTCACCTGTGGATCTTCTATTTTCCTTTAAGAGGTCTCACTCGATAGTCCACCATGCCATGTAAGCATTGCCCAAACTTGAACCTTTCTCTTCTAATTTCTGAATGGCAAACCATACTGGCCTCATTGCATCAGCCGCATCAACTATTCTCTTCCAAAAGCAGTAGTGTGATCCATTTGCTTCATCTCTATGAATTCAGTGCGAGCGTTTTGTGTGGTTAACGCAGCTATCCACTCGTTACCTTCTACACTAAATAATGTATCCGTTACAACTCCTTGTAGCTTGAGCAAACAGTCCAACATTATATAGTTTGTTCTGAAACATGTTTCGCCAAGGTTCAAAAACTCTAGTTGATGTTTTGCAGGTTGGTGGTTTTTGAATATGCCCAACAATCTCTCGTGGTTGAGGAAGTATAGCACCAATCTTTTTCCTTCATCTACAATGGCTTTGAACCTCACAGTCTCTGCTGATTTATACTAATCTTCAAGCATAAGGTCAAGGCAATGGCAAAAGCACAGCGATGCCCAAATTGTAGGATATTTTTTATTTATAATTTTTCCAGCTTTCCTATAGTTCTTTGCATTGTCAATGATTATCTGAACAACTTTATGCTCCCCAACATCTAAGATTGCAGCCTCCGATTGTTCAACAATGTATTTACCTGTCTTGGCATTACCACTTGTGTTGATGGATTGACGAAAAGCCTCGCCCTTATTTATGTCACTACCATGATATTGATAAGAGGCCTCTTGGTGACCTTTTTCCATCCATTACTAACAATGGTACATCCTATTGTTGAGATATCAAGCTCCACTCATGATATGCCAGGGTGATCGTTGTGCATTTATGTCACCAACTTGTTAGCTGCAGATGCGGTTGGTACACCACCCATGAATAATAGCTGGATGACATCTATATTTATGTACTCTAGTTAGTGGCTCAGTTAGTATGCCACCTAAGTTACTTGAGTTTGGTTTGAGACCTACATATAGGGTTCACCTATTCTTTTGTACTTAGAGTTCTTTTGGTTTTCACAACTAAGAAGAGGAAAACTATTTTCAGTCTCCACCTTTGTGTATATTCCCCCATTGTGTATGTGAGAAAGCTGCAAGTGAGACTCCTTCCTTCTCTCCCACTCTCTTCACATGGTATCAGAGCTCGGTCGTTCTAAGAAGATCAAGAAAGCAAACCAAGTTCGCGGTGTCCTAGTAAGAGGATCACTATTGCTTTCCTTTTTTCGACTTTGGGAGAAATTCTCTACAGGTAGCACAGCCGAAAAGTGCAAGAGTGCACTGTCTCAGATTGGGACACCCTTCGCAATGTGGCGAGAGGGCAATACATGCTACGCGGTGTGCAAAATTATTTTTTTGATTCGAGGTCATTTCGGGGCCCGTTTTGGTGGCGGAAGTTTTCCACATGCACTCAGGAAAGTGCCCTATTTTTGTTGTGCGACCACTATTCTACAGGTCAGTGAAAAGTTATCACAGAAATTACATCGTATGCCTATGCACAGAGATATTGGGAGTAACATAATCATTTTTATTACCTGTTGATGCATAATCATCACTAGGAAGTGACTGTGTGGTCAAACACCACTCTCGTGAGTTTTGCAGATTTGCCCTTGTGAGGCAAAAGTTGTATTTTTTGCAGTGACAGAATATTCTGCAGTGCCCTGTAATGGCGTCTGATGCTCTTTCACAGAGTGTCACTGAAAAGCTTGACAAGAACAATTTCCAAGCATGGAAGTTTAGAATGACGAATTTCCTTAAGGGAAAAGGCTATTGGGAGTTCATTACTGTAGCTGAACAAGAACCAATTATTCCTAATGTTCCCAATCAATAGGAGTTGCATGCATTTAAAGGATGGCATGAAAGAGCCAGAAAAGTTATGTACTGGCTGTCTATCAATATTTCAAATTCTATGATTGTGCATATTTAGGATGCAAGCATGCCAAAGGAGGCATGGGATACTTTGACAAAAATGTATAGCACAAATACGCAAGCCACGAAAATGCAGCTCAAGCAAGAGTTGCATAATGTGCAGAGAGACAATATGAGCATCAATGACTACCACATGAAGGTGAAGAAGATTGCAGATCCACTTACTTCTATTGGGTTGCTAGTGGAAGATGATGATTTAGTTTTTGTGACCTTGAATGGTCTAGGAAAGGATTATGTACAATTTCACACCTCGATTGCTGTCCGTGAGAATTTTCCTGATTTTGAGGAGTTGATTGCTCTTCTAATTTCTAAAGAGTAGAGAAATGGTGGTGCATCTTCTTCAGGAGGAACTTCAAAAGAAGCTGTCTTCTAGTCAAATGCTGGAAGAGGTAGAGGTAGAGGTAGAGTAGGCCAATTTGGAGGCCATGGCAGAAATCAGAATATCTAGCAAATTCAAGAAAACCTATCCTATGAGGAGGACATGGAAACTTTAGAGGCAGGGGGAGCCAAAGATGTTGTGGTGGATGGTAGAGAGGCCAAAATGCAAACAGCAATGTTGAATGCTACTACTATGGTAAAATGGGTCATATGGTTAAAGACTGCTATAAAAAGCAGAATGACATCATGACTGGAAAATTGCAATAAGGCAATTATGCATCCTCTTGTAGACAGGGTGATGATAGAAATGAGCATCTGTTTATGGTGCAGTACATGACCAATTTTGTGACAAGTGCAGAAGAAAGCAATGGTGTATGGTATGTTGACTCGGGTAACCATATGACAGGTCATGCAGAATGGATGCAGGATGCAAGGAAAATGGAAAGACCAGGATTTGTGGAGACTGGTGATGATACTGCACATCCTATTGTGCAGATTGATAAAATTCCTTTATCTATGTAGGATGGAAAAAATAAATACCTGTCTGATGTATTTCATGTCCTGAATATCACCAAGAACCTAGTTTTTGTTGGTCAAATTGTTGAGTAGGGCTTGCAGGTCAGATTTAATCCTCATGGATGCTTTGTTGAGGATATGAAAAATAAGGTCGCTTGGCAGCAAAAGGGAAGAAGAAGGGTAGGATGTTTACGTTGGATGCAGACATGCCTGAATTGAGTGCAGCAATGTTTGCACATGGGACCGGTGTAGTTGCAGATATTGATATCTGGCATAAGCGCATTGGTCATGTTAATGTACAATGACTTAAATAAATGCAGGCCCAAAATATTGTTGTAGGATTGCCTAAGTTCAAGGTTGCAGAAATGCATAAGGTATGTGAAGCCTATCAATTTGGAAAATAGGCAAGGAAACCATTTCCTAGACATGTTCAAGAGAGTAAGAGGCCATTGGAATTAATCCACTCTTATGTGTGGACTACTAAAGCTACATCTATTGGAGGCTATCATTATTTTGTCACTTTTATTGATGACCAGCAGAAAAGTTTGGGTGTATTTTATGAAAAAGAAAAGTGAAGTGTTTGGGCATTTCAAAGCTTTTAAAGCTATGGGTGAAAAAGAAATAGGCTTGCAAATAAAATGCCTAAGATCAGATGGAGGGGGAGAGTACCTCTCAAATGAGTTTGCAAGTTTCCTGTAGGAGCATGGCATGAAGCAACAATATTCATACAATCATACCCCACAGCAAAATGGACTTGTAGAAAGGAAAAATAGGCATATTGGAGAGGTATCTCATGCCATGCTCAATGAAAAAGACCTACCAGATTATTATTGGGCTGAAGCAGTTGCTACAGCAGTCTACATAACGAACAGGACTCCCACTGCAGCAATACATGGCATGACGATGGCATGACACCAGAAGAGAGGTATACTAGTAGGAAACCAGATATTTCTCATTTGAAAGTTTTTGGTTGCATTGCCTATGTTCATGTGCCAGATGAGTTGAGATCCAAGTTGGATCCAAAAGCTGAGAAGTGCATCTTTATTGGTTATTCTCTATAGCAGAAAGGGTATAGATGCTATAACCCTTCTACTTGTAAGTTTACAGTGAGCAGAGATGTTGTTTTTGATGAGATGAGTAGCTGGTATATACCAGTAAATGTGATTGATGATGTAGATGCACAAAATGGTAATGCTGCATAGAATTTACAGCAGCAATCACAAAATATTAGTCGACCTATAGAGTCCTCTAGCAGTGGTTCACATACTTTGCCATGGACAGGCAGATTGAGATTAGGAGGATCTCCTCAAAGCAATGCAGATAGTGGTATGCAAGTATCACGAAAAGGAAAAGAGAAAGTAGATCAGCCCATGGTTGATGTGAATGCAGATCACTCTTATGTGGATGGTGAATCTAATGGCTCAGAGTAGAGCCTTGATGATGAGTTGGGTATTCCTTCTATTGTTACACCTAGAGTAAGGAAGACAAGGGATGTTTTGAGAGCACTTGGTAGTGAGCCTAGAGCTAGGTATCCTATGGATAGGCTGAAATATGATGGATTTACAGCCATTCACTATGCCTATATAGTCAAAGTGATACATGAACTAGAACCCACTTCTTTTGAGCAAGCCATGGGAAAAGAAAAATGGGAAAAAGCCATGGATGAAGAAATGGATGCCTTGGAAGCAAATGCTACATGGGAATCGGTGCCTTTGCCTAAAGACAAGAATGCAATTTGCTACAAGTGGGTTTATAAGGTGAAGGACAATGCAGATGGTTCTATGAACAGATACAAGGCAAGATTAGTTGTCAACGGGTATGCACAGACATATGGCATTAATTATGAAGAAACATTCAGTTCGGTTGCAAGGATGGCAACTATAAGAGCAGTCATTGCTATGGCTACATCAAAGGGATGGTCTTTACATCAGATGGATGTAAAGAATGCTTTCTTGCATGGTGGTTTGCAAGAAGAGGTCTATATGGAGTAGCCACCAGGTTATGTTCATGCTGTTCATCCTGAGTTTGTTTGTAGGTTGAAGAAAGCCTTGTATGGTTTGAAGCAAGCACCAGAGCATGGTCTAACAAGATAGGTTAGTATCTTGTCACTATTGGCTTTCAGATTTTCAAGGCAGATTTGTCACTGTATGTGAGAAAAACAGAGAAAGGCTTATGCTGCTTGTCATTTATGTTGATGATTTGATCATCACAAGTGATAGTGATGAAGATATCCTTCATGTGAAAATGCTATTGAAGCAGAAGTTTGAGATGAAGGATTTGGGAGAGCTGCGTTACTTCTTGCGCATTGAGGTGATTAGAGCCACAAGTGGGATATGACTCTTGCACAGGGAGTATAGATTGGACATGCTATCCAAATATGGGATGATAGGCTGTAAGACTATTTCAGTTCCTTTGGAGTAGAATGTGAAGTTGAGTGCAGATGTAGGTGAGATTCTGGAAGACCCTACTATGTACAGATGCATAGTAGGAAGTTTGATTTATATGACTATTACCAGGCCAGATTTGAGCTATGCTATTGGTTGGTAAGTCAGTTTATGCAGGCTCCAAGGAAACCACATTTGGATGCGGCTAGACGCATACTGAGGTATGTGAAGTCCACATTGTAGTATGGACTATTTTATGAGACTGGGGTTCAAATACAATTGCATGGATACACTGATGCTGATTGGGCTTGTAGTATTTCTAATAGACGATCTACTAGTGGATATGTGTTCTCTTTTGAGAGTGCTGCAGTCACTTGGAGCAGCAAGAAATAGCGTATAGTTGCCTTGTCGAGCACAGACGCCGAGTACAGGGGTGCAGCGATGGCTACATGTGAGGCAGCTTGGTTGCATAAGCTGCTTTATGATATGCATCACTCTTCAGATGGGCTAGTTGTCATTTATGATATGCATCAGTCTATAGATGGGCTAGTTGTCATTTATTATGACAACATGAGTAGTATACACTTGGCAAATAACCCAGTCTATCATGCTAGAACAAAGCACATTGAGGTGCATTATCACTATGTGTAGGAGAAGGTTCTAGTAGGTTTTATTGATCTAGTTTATGTCAGCAAAGAGGATCAGGTAGCTGACATATTCATGAAGGCATTGGGTGCAGAGAAGTTGTGCAAGTTCAGAGACCTACTTGGTGTGCAAGAATTGGGATTGAGCTCAAGGGGGAGTGTTGAGATATCGAGCTCCACTCATGATATGCTAGGGTGACCGTTGTGCATTTATGTCACCGACTTGTTAGCTGCAGATGCGGTTGGTACACCACCCATGAATAATAGCTAGATGACAGTTATCTTTATGTACTCTAGTTAGTGGCTCAGTTAGTATGCCACCTTAGTTAGCTGAGTTTGGTTTGAGACCCACATATAGGGTTCACCTATTCTTTTGTACTTAGAGTTCTTTTGGCTTTCACAACTAAGAAGAGGAAAACTGTTTTCAGCCTCCACCTTTGTGTATATTCCCCCATTGTGTATGTGAGAAAGCTGCAAGTGAGACTCCTTCCTTCTCTCCCACTCTCTTTACACTTGTTCTCTCAATACCATCGTATACTACTTGCTCCCCATCTCTAGTTTCATCCTCTCATAGTATGCATCCAGATAGTTGTTGTGGACAGTGGTGCGACAAATGGCCTCAAAAACATCTTGTTGCGCTCTCTCTATATGTTGTCTAAATGACTCTTCCAAAGATCTTTGATGCAGACATGCACGTGATTGCGAATGAGAAATGTCACTACATTGTCCACTATCCATATACTTCATAGAGCAGCTTGCCATCTATGTGACTGAGGCCACACCACTACTTTGAGGTGGAACATCTATAGATTTACTAGCTGGAGGTGTGAGTAAATCATCAAGCATACGTTCTTGAGGCTGGGATTGGTGACATGCAACTATATCATCTACTTGGTTGTCTCTACTTTTAGGCATTTGGCCACCTAGAGTGGCTATAAAGGGGCTATAACTCTCTCAACAATTGGCTTCTTGCATTTTTCAATCTGTTTGTTGCTATCACCCAAGAAGTGCTTTTGTATTCTTGTGCCAGAGCTTGAGTACTCTTTAGGACAAAAGTTGCATTTCCACTTCTTGTTAGGCAACATTGTAATGTAATCATGAGCCTTTGTTGGATTCCTTCCTCGTTTTTCTGGAGCCATGGTTCTGGATACTACCATATCATTTAGGATCTATGACACATCACATTATCTTGAATCATTTGCAGTTCTACGTCCAAAATCAATGTGTACGCTCATTTTTTGTCTCACTTTGGCTTCATATTCCAACATTTGCAACTTTGTGAAAGCATGTGGGTGCTTGTTTGAGATGCCTAAGTTGTATGTGAACATATGGGAGCCTGTTGATGGTTTTGCAAGTCTCTGGAGTGGTTTTTTCAAGCTTTGAGTGGTTTTTGAAAGCAAAAAACGAAATTTTGGGTGGTTTTGGAGCCTGAGTGAGCCGATTTCTCCTAGAATCATCTCGTGGGTGTTGGCATTCCTTGGCTTTAGACTCTGTTGCTCATTTTGTGAGCTCTGTGAAATACTTGAGCAAAGAAGGAGCCCATTTTTATAAATTTGGCGGCTACTGATGTTGTTTTTCATGACCCATGAGCTCGAGTTTAAGTTCCACTGCCAAAGCACTTCCAGGCCTCCATTCAGCTTCCAACTAACTCGAGAGAAGGAGCAGGAAACAGAAAATAGCGAATTTCTTATAGGCCCCCAAAATGAGCTCCCTTTTTTCCTAATGTTGCATCCCCTCCCTTGGGATATGGTTCAATACTTTTTGCACCTCCTACTTAAGGGGTTCATTTTCTATCAAGCCTATATCCAATGATAACATATGGTTCCAAACCTTGTTTATAAAGCATTTCAAGCATGGTTCAAGGCAATGTAAAGAGGTGTTCTCATCACTTAAAGTTAACCAAGTTTTCATTAACTTTTCTCCAAGATTCTCTTTAAAAGATCAGCTTATAGACAACTCTTTTATCAAAGTCACAGCTATCTAATGGAATCTCATTCTTTTCAAGAGATTGTAAAAGTGACTTCTTTATAGAAAAACAATCCAAGAGGGTGTTTCAAATTTCAATACCATAATTATTTTATTTCCAACATGGTGTACTCTAGTGGTACAAAGGGTTAGTTCAACATGGGGGAGGTGGTAAATATACTTAAAGGGTAGATTGCATACCTGCACATAATCAGTCCACTTCATTATTATGCAAGTGCTTGATTGGTATTTTGGCATTGGTATTCTGGGTGATGTAAACTATCTTCTTAGGATCTTTATAAGGTGTTACCTACTGCAAATCACAAGTCTCCAGGTGGATCGAACTCCTGGGGTGCCAACTCAATATGTAATATGTTACTACCCTTGTCCAAAATCCAGGGTATGGGGGACACCATATATAATATGCATGGATTTCCTTTAAAAAATTCAAATATGCAAGGGAAAAATATGAAAATTTTATGTCCCTCCTCCCACAAAATATAAGGTACATATCTTGAAAAATATGCAATATTTAAGACTTGTACATATTTTTCATAACATCTGACGCCCAAGGGGGGGGGGTCTTTTGGATGAGGGGGGATAAAACCAAAAATACAGTAAAATATGAAAACCCATCTCATTTCAAATTAATGTAACTTTTTCATGTGTTATCCAAATTTCAAGGTGTAAAGACATATTTGAAGTTTTTTAGTATAGAATACCACAATGTTAATTTGAATCATTTTTACTCATGGCATATTGTTAAATTCATCTCATACTCAAGACTTTGATAGGTTTTCTTACTATACTATTAGCACATTTGTATTGTGAAAACTCATCTATAGGCATGTCTATTACACAGAGTGTGTGTGTGTGTGTCTATATGTGATTGGGATTAGTTCTAGCAATTTTTTTGTCCACAGGGGTTTTCATGATCGATTCTTCCTGTAATACAAGAAACTTTTTAGTGAAATAAATCAAAGGTATTAGAACCAAGAGACATAAACTGGCAAAAATAGAAAAAAAGCATTAGAATAGTGTTAGTTAAAAGGTTAGCAAAGAATTAGAAATTGCATAATAAGTGGTAGAAATGTAAAGAGATGTATGCCCTAACAAAGAACCAAACTTCTAGAGGGTAGTAATATGTTCAAAGTTCCATCACTATAAGTAAAATGCTAACACATGTAACAAAAGCAGGCTAGTGTGTCCTAGGAGTCGGCCATCACATACCCCAACAGTAGCAAATGCCCCCAGATGAGCTCACTATTTCCTAGTAACATAGAAACAAATCTAAGGGAAAAAAAAGGGGGGACTAAGCAAAGAGCAAGAACTAGGACCTATAACAGCGAATGGCACATCTTAATACTAAAGCAATTATAAGGAGAGCACATCCTAATAAGGAAGCAATTAGAAAATAAGTAACTAAAGAATTACCTATGAAAATGTAGCCGTATATGAGCCGTATATATGTATATATAAGGCTTAAAGATTAAAGTAAACTAGGCTAGCATAAGATAATGAAAACGCAATAAAGCAACTATGGAAATAATGGAAACTATAAGTCTATAGATGCTCACATTAACCATGAAGTACCAGCCCAAAAACGTGTTGCCTAGGTCGAGGCAAGGTAGCAAGAGAACGCAAGATTGTTAGAGAAATAATATAAAGGAGGCCATGCAAAGGTCTCTCAACTTCTCTATGACATTACTCAAGGTTATCTATGCGAAGAAAAGACATACGCGCAAGGTTGCAAACAAAGAGAAAGGTCACCAAGCACAGGCAGTCCATTCTCTTCGTAGTAACATAGCGAACTATGTATAAACTAAATACATCCCATAAAAAGCAGAGCAAGCATCAAGCGTAAGAGGAAAGGACACTGAGTAGAAGATTGTGCAAGGGGAGGAGAGCAGCCACTCATTAAACTGTCAAGCAAAAGCATGAAATGAGATAAGAGCCAAGACATGGGAGAAGAGCAAATGACCATGAAGAGCTACACCGAGTGGAGCCATGCAAAAGAGGCCTGCAAGTGTGTCAGTGGCTCAACAAGATAAGAGAACCATGTAAAAGAAGGTGAGCATAGGCAACTACACTGATCGTCACGAGGCATATGCACATGTGCCAAAAGAGCTTCAGAAGAAGCTAGATCCTAAGTCTAGGAAATGCATCTTTTTGGGTTATGGTGAAAGTGGAGAGATGGGCTATCATCTTTGGGATCCAGAAGAAAAAAAGATCATACAAAGCCATGATGTGGTCTTCAATGATAAGAAGATACATGAGACACCCATGAAGGAGGAGTTGGCGCCTTAGGATTGAACTCTCGGAATTCAATTTTCCTTGGAGATTGTGAGTGTGCTGGCTACAAATTCTTGCCTCTCCCATATGTGGTGCCACATCTAGCTTGAATATGCTCCTCTTTGCAGAATTCCCTACTCTATGGTTACTAGTATCATGTCCCCTAATGATCCTTTCCCCATAAGAGCATACTCCCAGGAATGGTTGTGGAAGCAAAGGTAGAGATGAGCTCTTTTCCAAGTTTTGGAATACTATATAAAATCCATGATGTACATGAGAATGATGGAAGCCTTTCCAAATTTTGCCATGTTGGGGATCTTCATGAATAGAAGGAATGAGTTCAAGGTAGCTTTCAAAGGTCTCCTCGAGAAGAAGGTGATCAAGTTCTCGGCCTAGGGCGCCAACTCCCTTTAGTAAGAAAACATATCAAAATCTTGAGTATGAGATGAATTTAACAATATGCCATGAGTAGAAATTATTCAAATTAACATGATTGTGTTCCACACTAAAAGAGCTTCAAATATGTCTTTACACCTTGAAATTTGGATAACACATGAAAAAGTTACATTAATGTGAAAGGAGAAGGGTTTTCATATTTTAGTGTATTTTTTGTTTTACCCCCCCTCATCCAAAAGACCCCCCCCCCTTGGGCCTCACATATTATGAAAAATATGTACAAATCTTAAAATCTTGCATATTTTTCAAGATATATACCTTCTATTTTGTGGGAGGAGGGACACAAAATTTTCATATTTTTCCCTTGCATATTTAAAACATTTAAAGGAAATCCATGCATATTATATATGGACCATATCCTAGATTTTGGACGAGGGTAGTAACATATTACATATTGAGTTGGCGCCCCAGGGTTGTCGGCGGCAATGAACCAAATGGCATGGTCAAACCAAAGTGGTTGTGCCTTGTAGTCTAGATTGTGTTCATTGCATCTGCACTTGATATAAGGCCTTCCAACATTGAGAATGGCATTAATATACTTGGGGGTTCTTCTTCTGTTTCTATAATTTTGCTTTTACATCTTTGAAACACCCCCATCAGTGAGGGGCACCTGCCTAAAGCAAAAAAAGACATGGGGAATAAGTTTGCAAGAGGATGGCTATATACAATTGAGATATCAAAGTTCTTGGTTACTTGTTTTTCTTCGGATTTCAAAGCTTTTGCTGAGTGCACCAAGTCATGTATCTATGTGAAAAGGTGTCAAGAGATTCACATCATGTAAATCCCACATTCGGAAGGAACCATGCTTCTTTTGCACTACAAGGAAACATAAAGGAGAGGAGATGGACTGAATAAATCCTTTGGGCAACAAGTCCTAAATCTGATCCATAATGTCCTCTCGTTGGGTGGCACTGACCCTTTAAGGTGGTTTGTTGGGTGGCTCACTGCTAGGCATAAGCTCTATTTAATGATCTTCTTGTCTCTCAGGGTAGTTCCCTTGACAAGGCATCTAAAAAGCTTGGGGGGTGCATCCTGTAATGCGTTAGTGTGCCATGTGTATTCAAAAGGAGGGCTTTTTTAATTGTTTGCACTTACAGATTTGCAAATATAGGAGGGGTTAGAATATGTAGCCCTATCAAGCTAACCTAAGGGGTCTATTTATTCCAAAAGCTTTAGTAGAGTAAGCTTTATCGAGGCTTTATTCAAGTGATAAAAATTGCTTCCCATGCAGTTGTGACTTGCTTGTGCAGGACTTTGGTAGTCTCTGCATCCTACATAGACTACCTACAGGCAAGTCAAGATTTAATGCCCTCATTTTATCTATACCCCCTATTGGCAACTACTTAACAAGCCAGTTTGTCCCTAATTTGTGCAAATAGAATAAAAATTTGCTTTACATATTTGCTTTGCATTGCATTCTAGTGCTCTTCCCACACAATCTACACCAGTGCGGTCTCACCAAAAGCACTTGTAACGAGCCGTTAGTCTTGCATATCCCAATCGGGAACTGATTGAACCACCTTCGAGAATTTTTAATTAAGGTACATGGAAAATAGTCATATACTCTTCTTCTATTGTAACACCATTGATGTGATAGACATGCAAAAACTCTGCGAGTGACTATAAGGATCTTCATTATCTCTGGCTCTAAAATTTTGAAACTTTACATTGATGTGAGAGCTAGATTTAAACTTTTCCACTCCAAAACCGGAGTAGGTAGGTCTTACACTCAGAAGGAGCGAGTCGCTAGCTTTCCACCTATCATAATTACCTTCATGACGGTCTCTATAGACTCCTCTTGACTTGGTTGGTACTATCTTCAAGCCTCAAAGGTATAGTTTGACATATGCTTGTCGGATGGGTGTGAGTTGTGAGAGGAACTCAAGAAAACTACCTTAGTTGCTCTTCATTTACCTTGGATATTTGGTGGTGCCTCTCTCCATCGAAAGCACACTTGTCCTCCTAATGATGAATTCTTTATCCATTAGCCATAGCCGCGATCTTCTATCTTCATACCTTTCTTCACAATCCCTCTAGAATGATAATAGCTAAGTACTGTCGAAGATGTTCTCATCACTCTCTGAGTTGGTCTTTGCATTCATTTTGATGCTCAACTGAGGAGATGGCCATGCATTCAAAATATAAACTCTTGATAGATGAGTGCTCAGACTCCATTTGCCACAATGGATCTTCATCCCGCCAACCTTTTCGGATGCCTCGGTCCAACACCATCGTTCTAACCTTTTGGCTCTGCACAATAGTCAACTTCCACCCTTGGGGTAGCATAGCCAGTATAGTTGCTTCTATTAGCCTCCTCTAGGCATTGAGCTCTGGTTCCAAGGCTGCTCCACTTCTCATATTTGGATGTAACCACCATTGTGATACTCTTCACGTTTGGCTGTGTATCTTCTTTGTCTTTTCGAGTGTGTGTTAGCCATGGCCTAAGGAAACATTTAGTCGAATAGCAATCCAAGTACTTTCTGTGTTCCACACATCAGTCTTCAATCACACTACCAGCTCATGCCACTCATCTAGAGTTACTTGAATAGATTTTTTGTAATAGCCCACAATTCCCTACAGTTGTTTTACTTCATCACTGGTTAACTTAAACTCTCTTCCCATTCTACCCTAACACTAAGCTCACCAACTGAGTTCTCTAAATCTCCTATCTTGATAGCTCATCAACTTGGGATTCACTTGACCCTTCCCAAGTAGGATCACCAAAATGTTGGTGCTCTGTTTCCCTCACCTGACTAACTTAGAAGTGCTTGGTTTACAACCCAACCTGGTGCTATGCTTGATGAAGATGCTCACTCTTGTAATCCTAAGGTGAGCATGCTCAGGTGCAGAGAAATTGACAACATATAAAACACTCAGAGGTCAGGGCTAGCTATCATAGGAAAACCGTGATGATACCCAGTTGTGAACACACTTAAACACTTATACACTTCCCTTTGGTCTATCTTCTGGGTTCTATTCGTCGCAAAGGTGAAGGATGACCCACAAATTAAGAGGAAATGCATGTTATGTACAGGATCTAGTAAGTTGTACTCATTGTACATGCTTCCACTAAGTAGTCACTGTGCCCACACATGCACATACTACTCTGATTCTTTTTCAGTTTTGGATGCTATCATATGCAGCAAACAAAATCCACAAAAAGGTCTAGAACATGCACCCTCTACTTACCCAATGCAATTTAAGAGGGGGTGTTAAGGATGGTGTAAATTGCACCATACCTTAAGCACATTAGGGAAAAACCCTAACCCTAAGGGGTTCTCAAGTATATATGCATGTTTATGTTGAATACAACATATTGTATAGGTAGCTATATCATGTGCCCTCTCTCTCTCTCTCTCTCTCTCTCTCTCTCTCTCTCTCTCTCTCTCTCTCTCTCTCTCTCCACACACACACACACATGATACTCAACAGATAACCAAATGCAAAGGGGTGCATCATTTGTATGAGAGAAACCTATGAGCATGTTTATCCGAGTGCATTTTTCAAGAGATTTAAAAAATGGTATTTCTTTAGGAAACATGGTCTTAACACTTTTATTTTCACAAGAACTAGATCTTTTTATCATAAATATATACATAATAGTCACTCATTCACTTTCACATAATGTAAATTTCCTTGTTCATAGACATCCCTTGTACCCATTCCATTACCTAAAAGTGTCGAAAAATAATTTCTTTAAGAAACATCCCTCACAATCACTCTCAATGTAATAATATTATACAAATGTAATTACTTATTAAACACATTTATTTCAATATGACAAGAGCTTCCTAGTGTTTTTATAGCATAATTACAAGTCATTTATGGACATTTTTCTAAAGAAGTTAAAATTACTATAAATAAATATTAATTGTTGGGCTTATGTATCTCCTCTCATTAGACGATATATGCAAGATTTGTAAAACATAACCCCATGTGCTCAAATGGCATTTTTCAATTTGAGTGGGTGAATGACTATATTTGGACATTGGATGTGAAAGTTGTCACTTTTAAAGTGTTGTCTAAAATAGCTTTGCCAGTGAAACTACCTTGGAAAACCTACTTCAAGGAGGTTTTGCTATAGCAAAACTACCTTGGATGGCTTGCTTCAATGAGGTTTCTTTGGAGAAACCCTTTCATGAAGATAGGTTGAGAGAGGGCTTTCAACGTTACCCCCTATTAAGTAAAAGTTGTAAGAAGGATCATAAGGGAATTTTCATAGAGAAATCTACCCTTCATGTAGGTTTTTTAAAAATCGACCCCATCATATTACTCACCATCCCCAAAGATTCATGTAAAGATTTGTGTATCAAATAGGCATTCCTATTATAATTTGCGTATTTTTAAGTGAAACTATGTTTTCTTCCAATCCATATTCGTGATACTTTGACATAGTTGGAAGCTTTTTTTTTTTGCTTTGCTCAGACGCTCAAAAGATTTCGCTCAGAAAACGGTCGTCCCCAATGCAAAGTTGGTCAAACAAAAACATATTCATCTATCCATCCTTTAATATTTTTATGTCCATTTGAAACAAGTGTGCATCCTATGTCATGAAAGACCTAAAAAATACTACCTCTACTGTGATCTTTATGCTTGACATATGCTTTCTCTAGTATAATTGTCCACACGCTAGTATAACTAGGAGGTCTGAAACCTAGAAAATACTATGCAATGCAATTCCATGCATCTTGCATGTCAATGTTATAACTACACACACACACACACACACACACACACACACACACACATGCACGTGCACACACACACACACAAGTACGCATGCACGCACATGCACACACACACACACACATGCATGCACGTGCACACACACACACACACTACTCAGTAGATAACCAAATTGAAAGTTGATCGAGATCAAGAACATATTGAGCCATCTCCAGGTCCTAGTTCTAACTACTCTTTACAAGTGATGGTTGCCTCGTGGTCCTATTTCCATGCCCACTACTTACTTTGGTTTGATGAAGTGTAGATGTCAGTGTTTCTTAACTCATATTTCTTGTTTCCATATTGGAAGGATATATCTTTTCAAACAAAAATTCCAAAAATAGATACACGTATCAACACAATCTCTCCAAATACAACTAGAATGTCACATGAATATTGGACATTTCGGAAATCTTAATACCTCAAATAATCCCCTTTGCATTCATTCCTTGCTATTGTGCTTGACCCTTACCCCAATACATAAGATATCCGAGCAATCGACCACTTTAGCTATTATAACAATTGCTCTGTGTGTGTGTGTGTGTGTGTGTGTGTGTGTGTGTGTGTGTGTTTTTACGACTAAATTGTGGTCCACCTTACCCCAATGCACTAGCTTTGTAAGATTTCTATACACAAAATTGAGTGAGAAATCCAATCACGATTATTGTTGGTACAAGTCTTCATACCATCTATATTACTATTTATTTAATCAGTGTTACTACATGTACGATCGGCTATATACAAACCGGTATGTGGACTTGTACTAGTAGTATTGTGGTATTGTAGGGATAATGTTTATTATTACTAATAGTAGATTTATCTAATTCATCGGTGAATTATTTAGGTTACCAAAGTGATCACATTATTTTCACACAGTTTTGGGACAATCATGACGTTCGGGAAGGATGAGTTGATGCAAGCATGAAAATCTTAACAAAATCCATGATTCCAATGATTGTGGGAGTTGAGCGAGCTACCATGAGAGCCCCCTTACTCAGATCAAGGGGAATAAAAGAAGGGGATAAAGGATGGAGAAAAGGGGGAAAATAATAAGAGGGGGGGCGGGAAAGGGGGGGGCTCTAGAGGGTGCAGTCTTTCCATGAAAAAACCTTAGGCTTGGGAACTATGACAATGATTTCCTAGCTCCCTTTAAGTGTGGCAACTAATAGAGATAGCTTGAAACCATCAAGGGATTAGGGTAAAGAAAATCCCCACAACAGCCAACTACAGCCACTTAGGACCACGACAAGAGTGGCAAAATGAAGGAGACCCTGACTGCCTTTCAAGGAGATCCATGAGCAAGGGGAGGGAGAATAGGTACCCACAAGCTATTGCCCCAACCACCTTAACTAATGAGAAATACAATAGTAGAAAACTTAAAAAATGAAGAGGGAAGGTGTGCTCGGACATGCAAAAAGAAGAGGGGGTAGAGAAGCAAAGGTGTGAGGAAATGGTCTAGAAGGAGCAGAGGGGCGTGGCGAACTGAAGTCAAGGCACGAGTAAGAGGCAAGGGGAGGAAGCTAGTAGTTGAGAGATCTCCACATGGATGGCTTGTTATATAATCATATCAATCTCTTAGAGCTAAGAATCCACCTCTAAACTCATGAAGAACTTACATATCAACACTACTTGAGAGACTTATGGTTAGGAAGATTGACCAACCCACTAAAGAATGTTTTTGCCTTATAAGGAAAACAAACTCTAAAGAAAGAGATACCACTAGTTAAGGACAGTGTTTCTCAGATGGACCTAGACATGGAAGGAAACATTTATAGCCAGTCAAGGACCTGTCTTGTCATGTTTGAGAGCTTATATTTTTTTGACTCTTTGATCTCTTTGCATGAACTCTTAGACATGGTCTCTTGCATGAAAGATAGAGAAGTTCCCTAGGGAAGATGGGCTGGAATGTTAGTTTCACAAGTAATTTTGGAATATTTATGTTCTGAACTTTTGTTCATGTGGAACAAGCCCTATGTTGGTTGGGAAGCATAGAAAGGGTTCATTTAGGGAATACATATCCTTTTGACACCATCATCACCTTCTAGGAAGGATGTGAGTATGCTTAGAAGCCCCTCCAAGATATTTGTCTCCTCAATTTAGACTTTGAGAAAGCCTATGATAGGATAGATTGGGATTTCATTCTCCTCTCCTTTAAAGACATGGGTTCTGGCACATAATTTATTAACTACATGAACATTTTTCTTCTAATGCCAATGCCAAAGTCTACATGAAGATCTAATTACCTTCATGTTTCTTTTTCAAAAGATCATTAGGCAAGGCTCCCCCCATTTCTACCCTCCTCTTACAATTATAGTAGATGCTATGGGTTGGTTTATACACCATGAGGTGTAAGTTGACAATTTATGGGCTGGAATTACTAGATGGAACTCAAGTGGTAATTAGCAATTTGTTGATGATACTAATATTACTCCAAGGAACATGATCAAATATATAGAGTGCATCTTGGACTAGCTTAACCATTTTTATTCAACTTCTAGTTCTATTATCAGTCATAATCTTTGTCTGATTTTTGGATAATGATATCCCTATGATTAGAGTCAAATAAGCTTTGATTTCAAACTCTCTAAGAAGTTGAAATGGGTCCTTGCTAAGATAAAAAATGAGTTTGATGGATAAAAAACTATAGGTACTTTACCTAGGAGGAAGATGATCTATATCTCATAGCCATTTATTATCTTTCCTATTAGGTCCCTCCCATAAAGGCTTTGAATCCCTCATCTCACTATGTTATGATGTTTTATGGGGAGGGAATTACGATAAACAAATGATATCTCTAGTGGAGTGGTACTTTTGTATCCTACCAAAATGCAAAAGTCGCCTAGGTATCCTAAGTATTTAGCAAGCTACTCATAACCTAGCTAGAAAATGTTATAAAATGGATGCCATCCTTAAGTTAAATGGGATTGATGAGTTTCAAAAAATAAGAGGCTTTATGAGGGTTTCAAAAGACAACAATAAGGTTAAGGTGAAAAGAAACTCCCCCAGAACCTTTGAAGAGGCCATCAAGTGTTGGCATTACAAAGGGAAAATCTAGAGTTAGGAATTCAAAACAAATTGGTTTTGTTCCAAGATTCAAAAAATTTCCCAATTTGAAAAGGAGGGGCAAGTTAAGAACCACCCAAGAGACCTCAAACACAAAGATGTCTGCCTTTTAAAAGGAGGATTATGAGAAAGCTAAGCAAGAAAATCTTTGCTTTAAATGTTTAGGCAAAAATCATTTTTCGTGCCTGCTGAGAAATAAACAAGTACACTAAAGCCCCAAATAAGCCTCCATAAAACAAGTACATTCAGTGCAGGTATTACCACTTAAAGGTATTGAAAAGTACACCAAGGTAGAGGTTTATCACAAGGATATCACCTATATGTGTTGCCTATCATTGGCAATGTGACAGCCCACGGTTGCTCCCCATAATTTAATGAGGATGCATGGAAATATTAAGGGGAAAATTTTTTGAATTATGGTCAAGGATAGTGCCACACATAATTTCTTAAACTACGTGATATCTAAGAAATTGAAGTTGTCTGAGCGCCTAAGTGCCCATGAATCTGTAGTCTCTCTTGCAAAGGGTAGTGATAAGAAGTTTCAAGACACACACATGACACATGGTGTAGAGGTGGATATTGTTAGGCTACCAAGATACCTTGGGTTTCCAAATTGTTCACATGGGATGAACCTCAAAGGAAGAGTTTTGAAAAGTTATAGGTAGCTATAGTAGCAGCTCTTGCCTTAAAGGTAGTAGATTCCAATAAACCATTCACAGTTGAAACAAACACCACAGATTTTTCTATTGGGATGGTACTTTTACAAAACGGTCAACCAATAGCTTTTAAAAGAAAAAAGTTAGACCATGCTTAATAGAATTACTCAGCAAATGAGAAGGAACTGTATGCTATAGTTTATGCCTTAAAGAAATGGAGGCATGGTGCTAAATTTGAGATTATTTTTTATTCGAAAAGTATCAAATGGATTGCAATCAGCCAAAGCTTAAAGGAGGAAAAGCTAGGTGGGTGAAATAATGCAAGTGTTTGATATCCAATTGACATATTTGAAGGGGAAATTTAAGGTGGTAGTAGATTCCCTAAGCAAAATGCCAATGATTAATGAATTGAGTTTTACTCAATTCCAAAACAATTTCCTAGAGTCCTTAAAAGGAAAATGTGAGTTTGATCCTCACTTTTTTAAAATATGGAAAGCAATGATGAGGAGGGATCCAATAACTTGAGAAGCTTTCATTGAGGAGTCGTCACATGGAAATGGTGACACACCATAGGTTGTTGATTAATGACTTAATTGTTGGAAAAAGTATAGTATTGAACATGCCTACCCGCTCTATGGAGGTAGCGTATGTGTCTCGGATAATAATGACATAAGGCACCAACTTTTTTTTAAGTGTCATGATAGTCTGAATGCTAGACATTCGAGAATTCATAGGACTTATGCACTTCTAAAAAGACAATTTCTTTGGCCTAGAATAGATAAGGATGTCCAAGATTATGTATTAAATTGCCAAAAATGCTAAGTCAATAAATCTGAACACCTTAAACTACATGGTCTTCTACATCACTAGGAGATCCCATCTGCCTAATGTGAAAGTATCTCCATGGAGTTTGTTGTTGGATTTACCAAGGGCACAAAGGGGGCATGACTCTGTGTTACCAATTATTGATTGGTTGACCAAGATGGCTCAGTTTATTCCAACCAATGAAGAGGCTAAATTTTCAAATAAGCAAAGCTATTTATGGAGCATATCTATAGATTGTATGGTCTACCAGACGGTATTGTTATTTACTAGGATGGCAAATGTAACTACCATTTTTGGAGGGCTTTGTTCATGAGGTTGCAAAGTACTTTGAATATGAGCACTATGGATCATCCACAAAGTGATCGTCAAACTTAAAGGGTCAATCAGGCCATTGAGGGTATGCTTCAAGCATATGTAAGTAAAACTTGAAAATAATATTTTCCCATATTATAGTTTGCATATAATTGTGCCAAGCATTCAACTACAAGTTTTCATGCATTCATGATGTATGTATGGAATTCAACCTCGAGCCCCAATTCTAATGGGACTCAAACAAGAGAAGATTCAAGCAGTCAAAGACTTTCTTAAAGATATGAATCAAATGCTTAAAGTAGCTAAAGGTAGCACTAGAAAGGCTTAAGATAGAGCAAGAAGTTATGCAAACCCTCAGTGTAAAAAGTTGCAACTTGAAAATAGGAGAGAGTCTATCTTAGGGTGCTCAAACCTTCAGAATCCCTAAAGATGGGTAAATGTCCAAACTTGTCTCCTAGGTATTGTCATTTCCAATACCTAAGAGAATTGGCGTACAAATTAACCTTACCATAATGATGTGGAGTACATCCAGTTTTTGATATAAGAAGGCTAAAAAGGAAGTTAGGAGATGAATACAGTCTCATTGGAAACGAAGTCCTAGTTGAACTCATCAAACCTGTTACTTTACCACATGAACCATTAAAAATTTTAGATAGACAAGGGAAAAGAACAAGACATACAATATATCAAGATTGTTTGGTTAAGTGGAAAGATAGACCTAAAGACGGTTCAACATGGAAAAGGGTTAGAAGACTCCAGACAAGGTTCCCTAATTTTGTTTTCTCAACAAGGAACCCCCTAAACTATCCCATCAAACTATGACAATAGTAGCATTAGGCATCCTGAGATCTGCATCTATCCAACCACTAACCACTTGAGGAAGGAGTACAAGACCCAATGCACTATAAGGAAAAAATCTTCCACGACTCTTGACCTAGCATGAGTCCTTTGACAACAAGCTTGCAAAGCAAAGCCCTATACAGAGTGCCAGTGAAAGAAGCAGTTTCCTTTGCAAGAGCCTCGTCCTGCACTGAGTATCTTTAAAAGAATCATGATCTCCCAATTCACTCTAGCTCTAGCACCAAGTTTGCAAAGCAAGGTCTTGCATTGAGTGTTTGGATGGTAAGCCCTCCTTAGTGGGTTAGAAGAATCAAAGTCTCTCAAGCCAATCTAGCTCTAGCATGTGCAGACCCATCCCGAGGGCTCCAAAGAACGTTCCTCCTATATTAAGCTTTGCAATGAAGTCCCTAGAGTGATACCAACAAGAGCAAATTAAAATTTGACACTTAAGGCAAGAAGATCTAGCCTATCCGAACTCCAAAAGAGGAGCTTTTTCCTTATACTCTCCAACACAAGAGCAAATTGTTCTGCCTTTGGTTTCATATGTTGAAGCGATCCTTGCTACCATTGCCCTTCCTTGCAAATTGTGTTCTTTGCCCTTCATTGCAGATTGATCAACGTCCATGGATTCGTTAGGCATTAGGATGATCGTCTCAATGATCGTTTTCATTAGCTTCGTACTGAACCGTCCCTAAGGCCCGCTTGTCACTGACGGTTGGTATTGCTGCAAGCTTGTCCCTGACGATTCGTATTGATCGTTGAATCAATTGCCAGGAGGCTTGCACTACGGCACCTTCGGTGTCGTTCAAAATTTGTGGGACTACTAACATGGTATCTCATACAAATCATCATAGCGTCACATTTGTTTGCCTCCTTAAAGCATGTTCGAGCATAATGGACCTGGATCAGGGCAGGCGTTTCATTGCTACATCAATGAAAGCAAATTTGAATCAGATGTGTCTGTTGGGAATGCACTCATTGACATGTATGCCGAGTGTGGGAGCCTTGATGATGCAATCAGGGCCTTTGACCAAATCAAACACAGGGATGCAGTGACATGGACTGCAATGATTGCAGGCTTTGTCGAACATGGACATGCCAATGAGGCTCTTTCACTTTTTGACCAAAGCCAGCAAATAAATATGAAGCCTAACCAGGGTGCACTTGTTTGCACTCTGAAGGCCTGTGTTGATGGAGCAGCCCTAGATCAGGGCAAGCTTATTCATGCTTACTTTATTGAAATTAGTTTTGAAACAGATTTAGTTGTAAGGACATGTATGTCAAATGTGGGAGTCTAGAGGATGCTTGTAGCGTGTTTAACAAATTGCAAATGCGAGATGAAGTGACATGGGGTATAATGATTGCTGGATTTTGCCATCACAATAGTTATAAGTTAGCCTTGCAATATTTTGAAGGAATGCAAAGACAAGGCTTGAAGCCTAACAATGTCACATTCATCTGCCTTCTCTCTGCATGCAGTCATGTTGGGCTTGTTGAAGAAGGGTGCCACCATTTCCGCTCAATGGCAGAAGAGCATAGCATTGCTGAGCATTATAATTGTGTGGTAGACCTTTTTGGGAGAACAAAGCATCTGAACAAGGCAGAGGATCTACTCATTAGTATGCCTTTCCACCCCAATGTTATTGGATGGACATCTTTGCTTGGTCATTGCAGAACAGATGCCAACGTGGAGCTTGGAAGACGGTGTTTTGAACGGGTGATTGCCATGGATTGCAGTAATGCTGCTGTGTTTTCTCTCATGGAAGACATTTATGGTAATGCTGGAATGCAGGAGTACGCTGACCGAATAGAAGAGATCAAGAGAAGTGCGATGTGTGGAAGAAGCCAGGAAAAGCATTTATTGAGATTGGCAGTTACGTGCACAAACAAAATAATGATTTGTATTTAAAACTCAAGAGATTAAGTATGTGGATGAAGGATCAAGGACAGGCACCTCATTGTGGAGTTAGTGCTGCAGTTTCATGAGGTCAAAAATATAGTGTGTCAGAGAATTTTCAGCTGTTGCGTGAGTTTTATATGTACGCTGATGCTGATGGGTTGCCTGGGTCTAGAACTTGTGGCTCCTGATAAAGTGCATTTTGGATGTGCTAAAGAGCAAGTCTTCTGTCATGTGGCGGTTCTGCAAAGGATGGTTATTTAAAGCTCAGAGGCAGTCAATTATCTGTGGATACAAACCTCACCTCATCAATGAAGTGCCAAAGTTTCTAGACGCTTCCAGACAGGGGACCTCACAATTAGAGTTCACAGATAGCTCCCTTGTTCCAGCGGAACCACTCTTAATGCTTAGTCATGTTGACCATGGACTCTTAGCATGCAAGTCCAGGTGCTGCACGCTGCTGAGTGAACAATGGCTATATGCAACCCTAAGTTATCCAATAGAGCATTCAGAAGGCTATCATCCCCTCCTACACTGAAGAGTGTATCTAAGGGAGGGTCATGAAAGCTTTCAAAACTTAAAAAATTGGGGAAAATGAGGGTTTATACTAAATCAACTCAATAAAAAGATGTACAACACCCACAAATCAGAAATGGGCAACTATCCCATATTGGGATACAAATTAATGGGTGTGGATTTTGCTGATCTGGACCCAGAAGTGTCCAGAAGCCTTCAAAACTGAATATGCTGATGATGTGTGTGAATTGGGGTGCAAAGATTGACGATGCTAAGCAAAGCTTTGTACAAAGCCACTGCACCACCCGAAACTATTTCATTGTGATCTTGTTAGGATGAAACTCTTCAAGCCAATTGGGGGTGGAGTGACTGCACCTTTTAAAGAACTTGTGACTGATTATGAGGAGTGTGCAAGGAGCGAGTTTTTCGAGCGAGTTTTTTTTGGCAACCCACTAATTGTTGTTCCACCTATTCCAATTATTCTTCTCTCTCTCTCCCTCCCTCCTCGTCCTCATGACAACACTTTATCCCCTTCTATGTCTTGTTCTGTCACTTCTCTCCATCCCTCCCTCTCTCTCTCTCTCTCTCCCTCTCATTGCCAACACGAAGCAAAGGACAATCCTTGCCACTTTGTTGTACCATTTTGTTTTGTATTTTTTAGTTTCCTTTTCTTTCTTCTTTGTAATCATATTTTTTATTTTCAGAGTGCAAGCCACCACGACCTTACTTTTCAACACACTACATTGGAGGCCTCTCATTTATGTTACAACATAATTGATTAGGGGACAACAAATCATTAAGAGGAACAAATCATTTACCTAAGAAAAGGAAATCACTACCCTCAAGTCCGTGCTACTCACATATTTTAAATAGTGCACAAATATATAGAGACGAATTTCATTCCACAAAATCACATAATTGGGCCAGGAACTATGTTTCACAAAACGAATGAAAAAATAGATTGGCTACATAATTGAGGTTGTGGAAAATATTCTCCTACTACCAAATATGAGTTGAATTGTCCTCTGTTAGCATGGGTTGGTGTATGAACATGTTCACATTGGCATCCATCCCAAACACACGGATATAGACATAATATAGGTGCTTGCATGCCAGGAATGCCTTCCCTTCCGTCGCTTGATCCATAAAATCGTGACAATTGCATGTTGGGTCCTTGGCAATATCCACATTGTAGATTTCCCCCGTCACTCTAGAGTTCTCACCTACGCCTCCGCATCTCTCTCTCCTGTTTCGCCTTCCCATCATCCGTCTCCCTTGCTTGCCCCTCCTGCTTGCCCTTACCTCCCTTTCCCACCACTGTCGCCCTCCCCCCTCGCCTTCCCTTCCTCCGCTCGCCATTTGCATCCCAATCCCGCCCCCCTCACCTTTCTCCCCTTCCTTCTCACATCTCCTCTCCCTCAGGTCTCCCCTTCCCCTCGCCCCTTTTGCTCCTTTCCTGTCATTTATGCCCTCCTCACCCCATTCTCCTTGCCCGTCTCCCTCCCCCTTGCCCTGTCCATGTGTTGGGTTACATTAGCTTTAGGTTGTGTTAAGCTAGTTGGGTTGGGTTAGGCCTCGTGCCTCCCCCTCCCCCTTCCTTAAGTACCGCTCCCCATCCCTTTCCCACCTCCCTCGTCTGCCCCTTCCTTTGCCTTGCCTCCCCCTCTTGCCTATCCATATCCTGTCTCCCTCACTTCCTCTTGCATGCCGTCACCTCCCCTTCCCACCACCATCTACCTCCTTGCCCCTTGCCTCCCCTTTCCTCTCTTGTACCTGTCCATCCCCCCCTCCCCATCGTGCCTCGCCTTCCCCTCGTCCCTCTCCCTCCCTGCCTCCCCTTCCCCTCACCCCTCTCCCTCCCTACCTCTCGGCCATGCCCTTGTCAGCCATTTCCAATTGCCTCTTTGCCTCCCCCTTCCCTCTCTTCTTATGCTATGTTAGATTGGGTTACATCAACTTATGTGAGACTATGTTAGGTCAATTCAGTTGGGATGGGCAAGGTTACTTTAGGTTGCATTAGGTTGGGTTGGGCTACTTAGATTAGGTTAGTAAGGCAAGTTAGGTACACTAGGTTAGGTTAGGCTAGGCTAAAATAAGAGTCTCTTTAGTCAAATATGGCCCTTAAATGCAATGCAAATTGGTTTTTCAGCATGGGATTTTCATACCAAAAAAAATAAAAATGTTGGTTTCGGTATCATGCTCATCTGAGAAGTGATAGATTTTACAAGAAAGTAGAGCCATTAGAGGCATGGTGACTTATCACCACCAAGTAGTTTTGAATATGGTAAAGCACACATGAGCGCAAGGTGATACCCTCTCCTAATTGGGGATGGGCAAGAAGTGATTTTTTTGAGCGAGTTGAGAAGCGAGTTTTTTTTGGCAACCACCATTTTTTGTTTCACCTATTTCACTTGTGACACCTCTCTCTCTCTCTCTCTCTCTCTCTCTCTCTCTCTCGTTAAAGTGAGGATCGTACTAGCCCAATCTACCACTGAATGAGCATAAAGATGACGAAGGATCAAACCAAGTATGGAAAACCATGGGGAGAGAGATCCATGGGGAGAGAGATAGAAAGTATGAAACACTCAATCTATTACAAATGTGTGTAATCAACAATACATGATAGGCTTCTTATATAGAGAGAGCCTTTAGAATAGTCAAACCATGTGGGATCATCTCATCCACATCTCTCCTTATGGATATCCTCAATCCACATCTCAACATCATGTAGTCCACATCCTAGGGTGGCTACTTTGATTCTTTCTTATACCATACCTTAGCCTCTAATTATGTGCTCATGGCAATACAACTTTCAACACCTCCCCTTGGTGCCATGATCCTTTGGCTACTGCAAGGTGGTTAGATGTGAGTTACACGATCAAATCTCCCCTGGATGCTTACACGGCTATTCTCAAGTGGTCAGGTTTGATTTACAAACATATGGGTTGAAGGAGGCAAGGATGTTGCTTCTCAATACATGTTGTTCTTGTCATTCTACTCGTGGCTTGATGATGACTCCACGTAGTTGACTTGTTGGTTCTTCAATCTGCAATCTTCTTCCTTGTGTCCCAGCTTCTTGCAATGGTGACTCTTTGGTTTGTTCTTCAGTCTGCAATCACTTTGATAGTGACCCATCCTTCCGCAATGGTAGCACTTCATTGATGTTTTATTGGAACAGTGCTTGTTCTTTATTATAGTTGTTGCGTGTTGATGTAGCTGTCGATGTTGATGTCGATACCTTCAACTCTCTTTCTTTTTTAAGAAGAGAGGATACACATTCCTCAAACTTTGGATCTGGCAAATTCTTCAAAGTGGTTGTCAGTGCACTGTACTGTACAGGCATGCTTTTAAGGAGGATTGCAAGTGCATCTTTTTTCCCTACTTTTGCATTTATGCCTTCTAGTTGGGTCATAATGCTTTTAATTTTATTGACAAATCGCGCCATGGATTCATTAAAGCTCATGTGCAAACCATAGAATTTAATCTTAAGATGGATTTCTTGGTTTTTGGCTTTTGTACCAAACACTGTGTTCAACTCATCCCATGCATCCTTGGCACGATCCTTGGAGTCTATATGATGAATTATGTTTGGTCCCAAGTGCAAACCAATGAGTGATAGTGCTACTTCATCTTTTTCCTTCCAGGCATCACTTTGTGCAACGGGTATGTCTTCTTTTATAGTCTTCCAAAGCTTTTGATGAATCAGGAGATACCTCATTTGTGTAGACCACGTGTGAAATCCTTCCCTAGTGAACTTCTCAAAAGTTGGGGTGTGTATCGCCATTGCAAAGGACTTACCAGTTTCAAATATGGTAGTATCTAATTGCATACAGAAAATCTGAGTTGACAGCGCATAGAACTCAAAAAATTGATTATTTTTCCTTTTTGGAGCATGTGCAAATTCCTCCTAGACTGCAAGTTACGCCTTGTCAAAGATTTTGTGGAGAAGAGAAGGCCTTTGCTAATGTGGCACAGGGATTCACATGCAGAATTCCATACTGTTCTTAGCAAGGGTTACTATGTGCTTAGGTGGCATGATGATGTGGCATTAACCTAACCTTAAGCCTTAACCATGGTTTAACTTAACCACAGTGCTCGTTGTAGATAGAGTTGAATGGGATGTAGTAAAGCCTCACACAGTGGCTTTCTACTGATGGAAAACCTTACAAAACCGGCAATCTCAAACTCTCGGTGAGCACTCAACAGAAAAAACTGAAAAAAAAGGGAGAAAGACTAAAAGCAGCATAGCTTTTTCTCCATATATCGGAATCACGAGCTTTCAAAACCACATTGAAGATGGAGAAGAGTCTACGATGAGAGCGGACGAGGTGCCTCATGAAAGGAGGGCTTGACACTCATTAAGGGAGTGGGAACACCTGAAGCTATAATACCATGTTAAAGTGAGGATTGTACTAGCCTAATCTACCACTCAATGAGCATAAAGATCACAGAGGATCAAACCAAGTAGGGAAAACCATGGGGAGAGACATAGAAAGTATGAAACACTCAATCTACTACAAATGTGTGTAATCAACAATACACGATAGGCTTCTTATATAGAGAGAACCTTTAGAATAGTCAAATCATGTGGGATCCTCTCATCCACATCTCTCCTTGTGGATATCCTCAATCCACATCTCCACCTTAATCAACAATACACGATAGGCTTCTTATATAGAGAGAACCTTTAGAATAGTCAAATCATGTGGGATCCTCTCATCCACATCTCTCCTTGTGGATATCCTCAATCCACATCTCCACCTCATGTAGTCCACATCCTAGGGTGGCAAACCCCTTGATCAGCAAGGAACCCTCACTCTTCAGCCTCCTATGCAGCAACACCCCATCAAATAAAAAATAACCAGCCTACTCGAAGCTAGGGGCAACTGTTCACGACCACAAGCTTGATGAGAGTACAAAAGGGGAATATTGCATAATCAAATTTGAACAAAGATTCATGCATATGTCAATTTTGAATTCATACATTGCCTCTTAGAAATGGCGGCTCAACATTGGATTCAACGAGGCATAGGTCTCTCTGCCCCTCCTGCACTGTGGGTTCTGCCAAATCCCCACACCCCGCATTGCAATCAAGGATTGTCTCCATGTTTTGAGAAGGCCTGTAACAACCTCGTCCAAAACAAACGTCCACGTTGCATGCCACCTGCCAAAACACCAAAAATCATTCCAAGCCCACTTGTGTGTTTTAAACTATGGCAAAGTCACTACACAATTGTCAAGCAATACCTTGCACAGGCCTTTCATCCCCATTGTGCACCCATTCCGCGGTACTAATCTCATCCTCCACAAAGTCATCCAAGGAAGTGGCCCTATACTCCACATACACCTGCATGTACACCATACATGCATTATGTGGACCTGCATATAACACACACGAACAAACCAAATCTGCAAGTAACATAGGTGCCACGGAAAGCCCTCTTGTAAAACCCTTTCATGATCAGAGCACATACATCTATGTTGTGCTCCACACATATTGGTGTCTCAGAGTGAACGACCTATGAACAATTTAATCTCCACTGTCGGCGTCCCATTTCTTGATGCAAACGTTCATCTTCTGTGGAGCGTGTGAGAAGGCTGACTAATGATGTCATTGTCCCTATGACTATAAGAACACCATTGTCTGCACTCGATCTGCAAGATGGAATGCTTCAAAAGCATCATCCGTGCTGAAAGTATTCCAACATGGAATGACATCTCCCCACCCAAATACGCAAACCTTACTTATGCATGTATTTTGTTGCCTTCATACCTTGTTCCATGGCGGTGATGTCATGCTCCTCCTCAACTTGCTCTCCACCTTCTCCCCTTATGGGGGAGAAGTTGTGTGACCGCAACTACAGGAGGCAATATACGTAGGCCTTTCGACCAATGAGACCGTTTCTATAGAATCCAATATATTACCGATTATTTGAGCTCCTGCTCTGTCTAAAAGAAACAACGTCCAAATGTAGAGAGTGTAGTCTTCTCTCGTACCTTTGGGTATGGGACTATCCAAGTGTATCAGATAGCACTTTAGCCTCACAAATAAGGTCTACATAAGTGGTAGTGACCACTCCTTTCGACGCTAGCTCTAGGTCCTTGATAACACAAACAACAACTCTCCTTCATATTCTGAGGGCACTTCTACTAAACGGCATTGGACACAAATATGTCATCTCTTGTCTCATGAGAAAAAGCTGCCATGCAACAGTCAAGATAGAACAACTCACTACTTTGTGAATAGGCCACACAAGTACCAAGGAAAGAGAGATGGCAAATGAGGGGGAGGGAGGGAACTATGCAGGGAGGTTAGGGACTTAGGTTAATCATTTCATCTTATTGGGACATGGATAGAATACATGATTTTATAATCTATAATGGTCTGGATTAATGACCCTCTTCATGTGGATTCACCTACTTCCACATGGGGAGGCTCTAGCATAATTTATTACCTCATGGGATCCCCTACCTTTGCCTCATGCATCAATGACTTCTATGTTTCTCTACCACAATAATCACACCTATCTTTTCTTTAGAGTGTCCATCCCCCACCACATGACACACACTATGACAACATCCACACACACCACCTAATGACATCCACTTCAATCATATCTTATCCCTTGAGTATGCAAAATGTCTTTTCACCCTACTCATAGATCTCAAGGACATTCTACGCCTAGAAGATTGAGGCACTCTAATTACCCATTTCCTCTAGAAGGTTTCTCTACACAATTTCCCACACACCACTTGCCCACCGCCTATCAACTTAGTCCCCTACTAAAGTTACTATGATGATGAGTATAAGGAACTATACCATCAACGAAATTTGAGACAAAGCATCATCTTCCAAGATGAAGATGGTATGAGTATCACCATCTGGTCCGTTGAAAGATGTAGGTATTCATTTGCTAGAACAAGGAGTTTCTAAACATCTAGTTTAGCAACAAAGACGTTTCTTGAGCAACAATTTTCTCACGTACAGTTCACTTTGGAACTCTTACATGTGCACACTATATGACATCCCCCACTATCCACACCTAACCTCTCATAGCTACCCTGCCCTACCTCATGCATATTGTTTGCTACCAATGACATCAGACACATAGCTCTAAAGATCCACAATGGTTGAGCCAAGATTAAAAGGGCCTATGTACTGAATATATTGCATATGAACTAATTCCTTGGCTGCCCCAATCTTGGCAAAAAAATTTAATAGAGTGATCTACCCACAATTGGACCCTTAGCACCACCATTTCTATTTACAAGGCAAGGGATCCCACGAGCCCAAAAAGCACATGATCATTATGATAGGTCATGTCATGTCCAAGTTCTTTCATCATGTGCCTTTATTAACTCCAATGCTACAAGGGGTTGTATTCACTTACTCTACTCTAAAATGGGCATTTTATATGTCATCCTTCACTAAGATGATATGAAAGATTCAAAACATTTCTTTATGTTATGGTGGAAGTTTGAAATTTGAAACACAATATTGAAATTGGAAGTATCTTTTTACGTGCTCATCTTTGTAGTTTTGGCCCACCACCAATTTCTCTAAACTACCTAATGTTTCCTTGTTGCACTCAACCTTGAGTGTACCTCAACATTATGATCTATGGCATTAGATGTTGCGCTCATGCACACATTGTGTTTGCTTCAGCTCTACCAGTGCATTCCAACTTAATGTAGTATACGCAATGGGAAGTTTTAGCCATTTTCTTTTTTCTCTAAATCCATTCTTGCCTCTACTTATCAACAAGACTCTTAGCCCTAGTCTTATACCCATGATAGAGTTATTTCACATGAATGTAGAAATATTTGATTATGATTGTTCCAGAGAGACTAAAATGAAATCATATAGTCTTCACAAGCAGTTGTAGCTTGAATGAAGAGTTGTGGACTACTTTTTGATTAGCCTTCTTTTTAGTGCTAGCTTGTATCATACTAAGTCTCCTCCGGAGTGTTGATAAAAACTCAATACAAAGACCTTTGTATAAATGGAGGCTCAAGTATGTGTGGTTGTGTGGATTTGTATGTATGAGAGCATATACTTATACTATAGTCTACGCCAACCATTGGGCAATTGATAAGACAACAATGGGGATATCATAGTAGCTAGTCCCTGCTATACGTGATGGAGTTTACAATTTTCAATCTTTCGAGTGATTCTCATGAGGTTGGAACTGAACTATGTTTTGTTTTTTAGAGGGTGAGTTTGGGCCTGTTCTTAGATTTTGCTCGATATTGCATACAAGATCCTTGCCAAGGTCTTGATTTTGCGGTCATAGCCTCATCTTACAGCATTCATGAAAAACAAACCGGGTTCATTCAAGAGCGCAGCATCCTGGACAACATCTTCACGTTCTAGGATGCACCGTTGGCTGTCCTTCTCTTAGATTTTGAGAAGGCTTATGAGAGATGGAGTGGTCTTTCTTGGAGGGTACTATGTAGAGATTGGGTTTCTGAGACAAATGGATCAGAGGAGTTTATGTGCTTTATGCGGGGAGCTCTAGTCAAATGCTTATTAGTGGACACATGGGCAAGGCCTTTCCTCTCTCTCGCTCAATCCACTAGGGTTGCCCCCTTGCTCCCTTTCTCTTCTTGTTTGTGGTGGAGGCTTTGGGCTACTACTTGAGATCACAGGTGGAAGGCCTCACAAGGTCGATAATGTGATGAATTCTTTCTATCTTAATTGGTGTGTTGCCCTATTAACTAGATTGTCTAAGCATTTTGCTTAGACTGCTTGTTTGCGAGAGACTAAAATGACATCGTATAGTATTCACAAGTAGTTGTAGATTGAATGAAGAGAATGAGGTCTACTTTTTGAGCCTTCACCTTTAGTGCGAGTCTTTGTCATGGCTCATTCATCCGTTCGCCTCCGAAGTGTTAATAGAAACTCAGTACAAATATCTTTGTGCAAATAAAGGCTCAAGTATGTGTGGGTGTGTGGATTTGTATGAGCAAGGGCATAGATTTATACTATAGTCTACACCCACCTTTTGGCATTTATGATGTTGGTGGGGATGTCATAGTAGCTAGTCCCTACTAGCATTGATGATGTTGGTGGGGAGGTCATAGTAGGTAGTCATACTATAGTCTACACCCACCTTTAGACATTGATGATGTTGATGGGGATATCATAGTAAGCTAGTCCCTACTGTGCATGATGGAGTTTATGGTTTCAACCTTGTGAATGATTATCATGATATTGAAATCGCACTGCATGTGTTGTTTTTTGAGAATGAGTTTGGACATGTTCCTAGATTCATCTAGAGACTGATGTGCAAAATTCACCTTGTGAAGTTTTCTTTCGTGTTCTGGCTTGATACATTCTTTCTATCTTAGCTGGTGTGTTGCCCTATCAACTTGCTTAGAATGCTCATTTTGGGAGAGACAAAACGAAATTTTATAGTCTTCACAAGCATTTGCAGTTTGCTGACAAAAATTTAGTACAAAGACCTTTATATAATTGGAGGTTCAAGTAAGTGTGGGTGTGTGGATTTGTATGTGTGAGAGCATATATTTATACTATAGTCTACATCGGCCATTGGACACAAATGACATCAAGTGGGATGACATAGTACCTAGTCCCTGCTATGCCTGCAATCATGCCAGTGTGATGAGATTGACACTGCATTATGTTTTGGGTCTTCCCAGGATGCATTTGGGCATGTTCTTAGATTCATCTAGATAGACGTGCTTGCGATATTAGTGAACATGCAAATTTCACCTTGTGAAGTTTTTGTCCATGCTATGGCTTGTCTCAATATTGTGATACATTAACTAGAGTGTTGCCCTATCAGAGCTAGATTGTATCAGCATTTTTTGCTTAGACTACTTGTTTGGAGAGATTAAAATGAAATCATATAGTCTTTGCATGTAGTTGTAGCTTGAATGAGGAGAATATGGACTAATTTTTAATTAGCCTTGTCCTTTAGTGCTAGCCTTTTTCACGCTTGAGTCTGTCCTACACCTTTGGAGTGTTGATAGAAACTTAGTACAAAGATCTTTGTATACATAGAGGCTCAAGTATGCATGGTTGTGTGGATTTGTGTCTATGAGAGAGTATATTCATACTGTAGTATACATCCACCATTGGGCGCTGATGATGTCAATGGGAATGTCATAGTAGCTAGTCCCTACTATGGATGAGGAACTTTACGATTTTTAATCTTGCGAGAAACTATCATTAGGTTGAAACTGCATTGTGTGTTGTGTTCTTAAAGGATGAGTTTGGGCATGCTCCTAGATTCATCTACATAAATGCCATTGGGTGTGTTGACCTTAAGTTATTTTATTATGTGCTTACTAAAGCACATGACTTCTTCCTTGAGTGCTGAAGTGTGCATACTTGCTATATGAATGTTTCTTCGGCATGAAATGGGGGGAGATCTCAGATAACTGGCTTGTAGGCTACAAGTCGTTCACCTGAACTAATGTGAACCTTAGAGCCCACCCTTAATTTGAAATGTCTTCAATAGTTAAAGAATATCTTTGACTTTTCCCATGCACCAAATTAGTAAGACATTACTTATGATCAAAGGTCAATTCATTGTTTTCTGCATTAGGCTCTATTGAAGCAACCACTAAAATATGAGCATTGCTCATTGACATTTTTGTCAGTTCTCTCTATGCTTACACGAGTGTAAGTGTACTAAATACTCTCCCTTCAATAATAGGAAATTTGATTAGTTAGAATTAATAGTATATTTTTATTATAATGTTCCCTTTCCATCCTGCTCTACCTTATGAAGCACATTAAAGACCTTTACTTTGTAGCAATTTGTCAAAAATATAACTTTTCTTAAGGCCGTTATAATTAAGAGCAAATTATTTTTATTATCATATTAAGATTGACAAGCTATTCCTATTGGATGAATTCATTTTGTGTTTTATCGACAAACCTCTCATAATCGCAGAACATCTATTCTAGAGTTTTTTATATTTTCATTTATCACCCAGGAAAAAGGGCTCTATAATTTCTGGGGAAATTTCGGGCAATTTTTAAAATTTTACTTGAACTTGTCATTTACAAAATTAGACTAAAAATGATAACCTTGACCACTTTTTGAACCTAAGATCTTACTGTTTGATTAGTCTTTTATCTTGTTTTAGTTTAGTAGCATTAGCATTATTACTTTTAATTCTTCCTTACCTTTGAACTACATAGATAATGGTTTGAAAATATTTTTAATTTTTATAATTTAAACATCTTAAATCATGGGTCTCAACACTATTGGGCAATTTTCAACCATACTAAATAGATCTTATCCCCATTTTGGCACTTGATTACTCATATATAATGGCATGTGCATTGTGTAGGCCTGGATCTAAGTAGTTTATACTTAGGCCATCAAGGTTAAGATAAGATGATTTAAAATGACATTGACAAGTATGACTAAAGAGCCTATAGGTTATGATCTTTTATGTTGTAAATTTTTATACTAATGATTTAAAATATCAAAGACTATAACAACTATGGTAATAATTTCTTTCAACATTTTTCTAGCTTGGAATTATGACCACTCAGTGCCCCTATAGTTTTAGTATTTACTAAGAAATCCCTTAGGTAGTTATAATAATTTTATTAAGAGGATCTTTTTGGCTTGCCTTGCCTGAAAGGTAGCCTTAGTAATGGAACTCATCTTCAAGAATTGAAATTATGATTTTTATTTTCCAAAAATTCTTTCTCCCATATTTGGACATATTCCACATACAACTAGAGTTTAACTTCCACATAATTCCCAGTCTCTCTCTTTCCCCTAAAAATCCTCGTTTACTCTCTCTTTCTCTCTCTCTCTCTCTCTCTCTCTCTCTCTCTCTCTCTCTCTCTCTCTCTCAACTCTCCATCCTCTTTTCCATGCTCCACATCTAAGGCAGGCCTTATGAATGATTATGAGCATTCAACTTGTTTGTAACTTGGAGGTCATTTCTCACGAGTCCTCTAGCTTTGTCCTACATTTACTCTCTACTCTTTACACACTACTCTGTTCTCTTATAGTACTCTCTCTCTCTCTCCCTCTCTCTCTCTCTCTCTCTCTCTCTCTCTCTCTCTCTCTCTCTCTCTCTCCCCCTTATTTGTTCTATTCTTTACTCTCTCTCTCTCTCTCCCTAGTCTTTAAACTACTCTTTACTCTCTACTCTTTATACTACTCTTGCACTCTCTCTTTACTCACCATATGTTTCCCAGTATTTGTGCTCAACATCTCAAAACTAAATCATTTGTTCCAACTTGCTCTACTTGATTAAGACAAAACTCATGCTTAATGAGAGGTGACACTCCTATTACAAGCACTTGCAAAGTAGGAGTAATGATGGACACTTTACAGGTAGCAAATTGGATGAAATTATATGTGTATCTATATGTAACTCATGAATATGTATTGGCATTTATAGTCTAATTAATCTATACAAAGACTCCTTAAAGGAAAAGTATGATCGTTTTTTATGTCAATATTACATGCAAGATGGGACATTAGATATGACATATTTACTATTGCCACATGAAGTTTGTCAATTTGCAATGTCTACCACACTTTGAGATAAAAATGTTTTGAATTGTGTATGTTGCATTGCAATTATTGCCAAATTTAGACTATTGTTTTGTGCACAAGTAGCACTTTATTGCTAACGGTTTTCCCCGCCAGTTTTTAAATTCAAAACAAATGTTTTGTGATGTTAATGTTGCAAAGTGACAAAAGTGTTGTTGCAATGTGACACACGTAGCTTTTTGTTGGTTGTGTTGCTATTACTTATTGCTACCACCACCCCTGCTCTTGTAAAGTCATCTCCATTCCCTCCAATATCCCGTATCCCCATCGAGTCTCGTATTTAGCCCTATCCTACCCCAACCTTCCCTATTTGGTGCAACACATTCATGGTTGGCTTTTCGAGAGATTCTCGACTCTAGCACTATTCCACATTCCTTGAGCCAAGGTTGGATTTATTTGATCCCAAAGGGGGGGTAGGTCAAACATTTTCCAATGGAGACCAACTACTTTTTTGGACACTGCTTACAAGATCTTAGCCAAAGTCTTGAGCTTGCGCTTGCAACCCCACCTCATGGACATCATCCAGAACACATAAATAGATTTTGTTAAGGATTGCAGCATCTTGGAGTAATATCTTCATCTTCTGGCAAGTAGTCATTAGGGGAGAATTGGGGTCTCAAAAGGACCTCATAAGGAATGGATTAGGGAATGCTTAGTGGGCTAATGCAAGGGGCTTGGAGGGTCCCAAAGAGGCCTAGCCAGCCCAACCTAGGTGGGTTAAGCCCACCTCTCCCCCCATCAATGAGGGGAGGGGGCCACTTTTTGAAATTTGAATTTCAAATTTCGAATCTCCCTCCCTCCCTCTCTTTCTCTCTCCCTCCCTCCCTCTCTCTCCCTCCCTCCCTCCCTCCCTCCTCCTCCCTCTCCCTCTCCCTCTCCCTCTCCCTCCCTCCCCCTCCCTCCTCCTCTCCCCTCCTCCGTCTTGCTCCTCCTCCTCCCTCCTCCCTCTCCCCTCCTCCTCCTTCCGGCTCCTCCTCCCTCCTTCCTCTCCCCTCCTTCTCTAGCCGTCCAAGATCCCTCTCCTCTACTCCTCCCTCCTGCAGAATCTCTCCCCTCCTCCCTCCTGTAGCATCTCTCCCCTCCTCCTCCCTTCTACAGTGGTTGCCCTACTCTTCTCCTCCTCTTCCTCTTGCCCTCATCTGCTTCTCCTCCTCCCTCTTCCTTGCTACTCTCTCCCTCTCATTGCTCCATCTTTGCCAGCTCTCCCCTACATTTTAGCCTGCATCACTGATACCTCTCTTTAAGTACTCATGGCACCATTCGAGGACATATCGAACAAGTACCATGTGGACCTACAATTGGAGGCAGAATACGCAAGCACACGTTCTTTGGGATGTATTGGAACTCCTCAAAGTGTGCTCCACAGTCTTCGATTGCAAGGGAAGAAGCATCTTGACCTTTGGGTGGATGGAAACTTGTATCCTTTAGACCCTGCCACCCAAAAGAGTCCTCCTTTTCATACAGTGCATGATGTTGTTCGGTTTGTTGGCAAGGGACATGCTGGATTGCTCGGTTATTGCAATCGATTGAACCATTCTCAGACATTGGCTATGCAAGCAAGCGAGGTGCAGAGAGCCCAAGCAGAACTTGCACATTTGGGAAATATTACTATTGTGGCAATGCATAATAGTATGTAAGATCTCCAATTGTGAAACAAAGAACTCAGTGAGAAAGCACATGCACTGAACTTGGAGCGACATGAATTGGAAGAATCAATCCAGAAGCTTGCTGAAAGCAAACAAGATTTGGAAAGGTCTATCTATGCCCAAGTTCAACGTGCTGTGGAGAAGGAACGAGAGAAGTCGATAGAACGAGTACAAAAGTTGAAGGGAGCACCTTTGGGACTGAGGGAGAGGAAAAGACAATTGCAATCTATGGATGCATTGTCAACCAATAGTGGTGCCCGAAAGAGGAGAATACAGGCTGCAAGGTTAGTTCCCCAAATTTTCAATGAAATTTCTTATCCCAAAATATTTGTGGTGTTGCACTTTCCACTAAGACTCATTTGTACTCTACTTTAGGAATTTCATGCAAGATGTGATGGGAACAATGGAAATGGATGATAGTGATCCTTCATATGTTCTAAGAAGTTTAATAAAGCCAAGTGATGTCATGGAAGTGTTGAAGGACCCTAGACAAAAAGGGCTACGTAAACAAGTTGCTAGAGAGGTAATGAAGGATTTCAAGGGCCTCGTCCAAGCAAAGGAGGTGCTTGGAGCTTGTGATGTTGCTGGTGTAAGTCATGAAGCTTACAATTCTGTTTTTGAAATTTTCAAGTCTGCTATGGAGGAAAAGTATAAGATATCTACAATGCCATTGCCAACACCGTGGTCTGTAAGGCTTGCACATCAAGAAACAAACCAATGTGCTAGAGAAAATCTTAGAGGATACCATTGTGTAAGTGGCATAATGACTTGGAAGAGTAAAAAGAAATCTGGCATCCAAACGTTTGAGATGAATGCCTTCAATAATGTTTACATGGATGTAGAGAATTTGCAGAGAGCAAAGATCAAATTCTATGGGATGAGAGAGGAAGGTAAGAGAAATTCCCTCTTCACATTCAACTTTATTTCTTCTGATTTCTATATCCTTACTGAATTTCTCTTTCATTGTATAGTTGGCAAGCTAGTATTTGTTATAAAAATGGATGAAGCTCAGTTGGTAAAAGAGCACAAGCTAGAGAGGTTGAGCATTTGTATTATGAATGATGCCTTGCATTTTGCTCAAGGGGATGAGGAAGTTGAGCAGGGTTTCTCAATCCAATCTAAGAAGGACATATGGTGGCTTGTAGCGTTTGAGACCCCAAAGGAGTGCCACGAGAAATTGAAGTGGGTTTTGGAGAGAACCGGCATCCCGTCGATTATTCGAAGACAAGAGGCAGGGCAAACATTAATTGTGGATGGGCATGGAACATTTCAAGTTGAATGGCATCTAGTTGGTGATTTGAAGACCCTCAAGTGCTTGCATGGTTGTGATACAGGTGCAGATGCAAAATGGACATGCTTGTATTGCACCCACTCTCATAAGATGCAAAAGGGAAGCCTACAGTGGGAAAATGGCATCCTTTCTTGCAACCAAAGTGCAGCCCCTGAGCAAAAAGGATCCTAAGTGGGGCCCCATTCTACCAATTCCATTGGAGCGGGTACACGTGTGTACTTTGCATGCTGAACTGTGTATACTTGATAAGTTACTGTAAATCCATCTAGTTTATGCTTGGAATTTGAGGCCACAGCAAGTATCTGCACAATGCATTGCAAAAGCTGAAGAACTACTCTCACTAATGGGACTCCACGGAGGCAATGTGAAGCTTAAGCAGGACAAGAAACAATTAGGAAAGACACAAAATCTTCATGCTAAAGTGTCCATGGGAGCAATGGGGCCCTCTGTCCATTTGGAATACTCAAGGAATGGAGAAATCACACTACAGAGGGGCAGCATACTTCAAGAATACAAGACATTGGGAGTGGTATCACACGAAGCAATGCACTACATGAAATGTTCGATTGGTTTTATAGATGTCTAGAGGCCGGGACTCTCAAGCGCGATAAGGTAGAGGTCTCAAGTCTCGCAAAAGCGGTTCAACATGTCAAGAAGATAAGGAGATGTGCTGCTTGAAAGTCCTCAATAGGGAGCCAAGGGGTTGCACTTTGGTTGCAACATAGAGTCAGACAGGGGAAGCATTGGGTCCTAAGAGAGCCCCAAATATAAAATGTTTGATGAATAAAGTTAACACTATTTTGAGTCAATTATAGATTCCAAAATTCACAAATTGTTTGGAAATTGCAGAATTGCATGTGCAACATGGCAGGGCGGAGGGGTGAGTGGGTTGGGAGGGATGGTAGTGAAGATTAAGTATTACCGAACTGGCGACAAAAGACTGGGGGGGAGGAGGTGCACTCAAAAAACCCTAATTTAAAAGAAAAACCCTAAAGTGCTTTAAAAGAGACTATATAAAGCACTTCAAAACCCTAAAATCTCTCGTTTCTATGGCACGAGTTAAACAAACTACTAGACCCACTGGACACCATTTAGATGCTACCCGTTGTCCTCCTCACAACGCCATGGCCTCCGAACACACTGCAAGCCCCAGTGGCCAAGAGGGCAATGATCACCAGGGATCTGAAGGCGGTTCTCATCATCAGGAGTCCAAGCAACGCGATTCCCCACCATCCGACTCTCATGGGGGATCCCAGGGATCTCAGCACCATGAGGAATTCCAGCACGATGAAGGAACCAAGCACAATGAGGGGTCCTCTCAATCCTTCCACACAACTAACCATGGAAGTAGAGAGGTCTCCCGAGAGGGGCAAAATAGTCCAGTCAATCCTGATCAACTGCCCCTCCCTCCTCCGTGGGGTCCTGGCATGGAGCATCTAGACCAACAAGGGGAGCAAGAAAGGCAAAGAGAGGAGATGGAGAGATTACACGGGCCACAACAAGAGGAAGTATTTGGTGGGCTCGCAGATCTAATGAACCTTGGCCCCAATCCTCCAACCAAGCAGACCGCACAGAAGAGCACCATCAACCCTCTGTGCCTTGAGATTATCAGATATGAGGAGCCTCTAGTACGAGCTGAGCAAGAGCCTCAGCCTGCTGTCTCACAGCCTCGTGAAAAGGAAAAGAGACCAAGGACAAAGCAAACCCCTAGGCGCGAGAGGCCACCTCGAATGCCCCAACAGACACAAGAAGAGGAGTCTGAAGAGGTGGTTGCAAGGGAGGAGAGGCGAAAGAAGTTCAAAGTGGACAAGCAACCGTGGAGCCATGTCCAACACCTCTATGGGATAGAAGATCTATGGCGAAAGGTGGTAGAAAGTTGCAATGCACAATTAGCTGATTGGCAAGATGAGGAGCAGCACAGAGACTTCTTTGCTAGAAGCGATTTCCACCTAGAGAATGGCAAATTGTAGTAGAAAGTTGCACTGCACAATTGGTTAAGCTTCTTTGCTAGACACACGGAGAATAGTATGAGCAGATGTACAATTGGAATTTCAATGTGAAGGATGGGGATTTAACGTACCCTCACAATGTATACACAAATGACAGCCTCTAGAATCTAGCGGTACCTAGGCAACACTTGCACCTGCAGATTTTAGATGCAATATCACTTCTACTGGTGACAGGGACTCCAGTAAGAGAGATTGACCCATGGGCATGGCAAACTGCATGGAATCAGGAAAAATGTGCAACACGTAGAAGAGTATGCTCTATAACCTTGGGTGCAGTGCTAATATGATGGTGGAATTTATAATATACTCGGACTACGTTCAGAATTTGGTGTGCTAGCTAGTTTCAGATCAAGCCTTTTATTCTGCAATCGCAAACGTTGATTGTGCCAGTGCAACGTGCCGCTTGTTTGATGTAAGATGATTGCTGTGATTGCAGAGTTAGAGGTACCTATTTCTCGTGCCGTCTTGTGAACAGGCTGGCAACAGGAATGCCAGGTGGTTCTCAAGGGACCAAGCACACCTTTGAAAATCACCCATTTGACCAGGTATACCATAGTTGGGTAGGGATTCTGTTACTAAAACATGATCTATATCTGCAAAGCACAGCCATGTCTGCCGAATAGCAGGAGAGGGTTTCAAATATGCTCACATCTAAAACTTGGAGATTCATGGAAGAAGCACATACACTGCATAATTCTTTGCTAGGCTAAGAAGTTTTGAGTAGGCTGAGTGACCCCTATGTCCTTTAGAACCATATCAGCCATAAATCTCAATTTCATAGCTGCCCCAGAGAAGCGACCAGTCTCGGTCCTTGAATATAAACAGAAAATACAAGCTTTATAAATGGGAAGGTTTATACAATGAGGCCTCCAAGCTTTATGCATGGTAAGCTATATACAACGAGGAGCCCTAGCAGAAGTTCATATCCCTTTATGTGAGTATCCCGCCGAGAAATTCCCAAAAAATCTTTATATGTACAAGGCTTGCCAGGATCTGAAGCCCAAAGTATAGTACATGATACAATTACAGGAGAGACCTTCAGGGCTAACGTCCCCTATAACTAGTTTGAATGTCGCACTGCACTTTTTGTTGAGCCGTTGCAGAATGGTTTGAGCCTCCAGAATGGGAAAAGGGATGGCTGATTTCAGGTAAAAGAGAAGGATGGTGTAAGGACAAGATAAAGGCAAGGCCCTCTGGAACATTAGGTTAAAACCCCAGGTAGTGGAAAGTGGGAAGGGAGGGGACATGATGTCGCATGCTGAGTTCAGCAGGCGATGATGCAACTCAATACTATGAATAGGATTTGATAAAGCCCAGATTGTAAAGGACTTGGGAAGGCCTGCCAAACAAGTTGCCCAGGGAAAATCTGGAGGTTCCAGAGGCCTCTGGGGGCGTTGACTTTGTATATAAGGGCATTTCGGTCACCTGCAGGACAGTTTGCCCTATCTCTCGCCTAACAGCTTCGATCACTTTCAGATCCACACTATTGCCTGCAGCATCTGTAACGTAGAACACATTGATTGCCTTATTGCCCCTGGTGGAGACATCTGCTCTCGTTACGGATAGCCCATGCTCTCGGAATATACGTGTTACGTCTGATAAAAGCCCAACTCTGTCGCTAGTGCACAACTCAAGTCTCAAGCCCTGCAGAAAAACCCATATCACAGAGCCAATTAAGACCAAGAAAGTAGCAAAGATCTATGAACAGAAAAGCCCATGTTCTAAGAACTGATTGTGAGCAAAGCTCAGTTTTCTAGCGCTCGCTAGCTAACTATCTGATACAAAGCAAGAGTTACCCCAGAAACCCGGCGCTGAATGGCCGCTCTCAGGCACTGAATGACCCTTTGCCTCTCGGCCTCTGAATTGAGGATACGACCATCAACGTGCCGAATGTAATATTCCTGAGAATAAAGGAGTCAAGATGTCAAACAAAAATCTCCCCAAACCATTCATGAAGAAGACAAGGGATGAAGAAGCATACTTACTTGGTAAGCTCTCTGCCCGTCCGAATCAATGGTGGCATGGAAGACAACATATTCCATGTCCGTCAAAGTACACAGTGTGTCGAACAGCAGCTTGGGACGGTTCCTACACTGGATGTTAAGCACGGAGTAGCCTTTCTCATCGCAGTTCTCCACTGTTATCTTGCCATCCAGATCCCACATGTTCTCCTCGTCTTCTCTTTCATAGTCTCGATCAGCAAACATCATCTGGTGCAAACGTCTTTCTGTGTGAGTCACACTGGTAGAGAAGTCTGTCTTTGCCCCCTTCGAATCTTCGCTACCCTTCAGCACGTTGCAAAGGGACTCTTTGATCCTGTTGAGCGTCTCTTGTTCTTCGATTGGGCCGCCGTTGACTTCGTCTGTAACATAGATTAAGCAGCCCACTCTCATGTTGTGCGTCCAGAGCTCGGCAGCCACTACGTTGCATCGCATTTCGGCTAGGAGGGCAGAAATCTCCGACATAAGGCCGGGTCTGTCCGTTCCAGTAAGCTCTATGGCAGTGTGTTCGGCTGCGGATTGCACCCCAACGCTTCCCGGATACTGATGGCCAACACCAATACTCTGGACAAGTTTTCCGGGGTATTTCATGTCATTCTTGGCAACGTCTCCGACAAAGCAAAGAACATCAGAGAACAGGGCGCGGCCCAAAATGGAGGAAGGCTACGCGGAGCCCAAACCTTTTCGATAAATCGGATGGTCTCTTCGTTCGTCACTTTGTTTCCAGCAGCGTCTGTCACATGGAACACTGGAAACACAGAAAAGGAGTTCTCAAGACGCGCAAACAAACCGCGAATTTTTTTTCCCTACAAACCATCAGTGGGTTCTTGGAAGCGCCAAGAGGCGAGAGGGAGCGCGAAGAGCAAGCTCACCATCCATGAACCATCCGCCATCGGAGGAGATGTAGGCCTTGTGGATGGTGAGCTCAAGGTCCGTGAGGATCTGAACGACGTCGAGCAAAATGCCGTGGCGGTTGGAGCTATCGACCTGCAAGGTGGGAAGGAGGGGAGTGAGAGGAGATGGTGAAGGAGGTTAGAAAGAGAGGCGAAGGAAGCTAGGAAAGGAGGAGAGAGATGGCGAGCAAACCTTGAAAAGGGAGGATTTGTGGCAGGAGGAGTTATCGACGACGATTCTGCGAGAGAGAAAGAGAGAGAGAGAAGGAGTGAGAAGGGAAATGCAAGAAGGGAAGGCGAAGGAAAGAGGGAGGGGAAGAAGGAAGGACCTGGGGGGGTTCATGCGCCAAACGAACTTCTGATATTCGTCGAGTTCGAGCTGAGAGGTCGCCATGGATTCTGCAGATTGTTCTTGTTCTGTCTGTGTTCGCTCACAGGAGACCAAAAACTCCAACACAACGGAAAAATTGAACAAACTGCAGATGAAGATGAAGATGAAGATGAAGATGAAGAAAATGAAAATGAAGAAGATTTGCATCACCCTTATAGCTTTCAAGATCACCCCCCCCCCCCCCCCCCCCCCCAAAGAGAGAAGAGAGAGCATGATTCGAGCATGGAATCAGGAGAAGCCCCCCCTTGGAGACGGTGCCGTCATTCACACCACCTCGCTCGGGCACTGACATAAAAGATTTGTGTCGGGTTCATGATGGTGGCTGCCCACGCACTATCGCCTAGCTTGTGCAACTGTGACATGATTGGCCAATTACATCTCCTCCAAAACCTCACACCAATCACATGATTTTGAAATGAATGAGAAGCAAGATGATGGCCCACCATTCCTCCTATTGGGCCCTGGCTAGAACAACCACCTTTCACACGACGTTTTGGAGGATGGCCGACGGGTGGTGTGAACCCACACAGCCTTACCCTGAAGATAGGGGAAATGCCCAGGAATGAAGTTCTGAGAAACAAAATGGCAAGCGGCAATAGCCGCCCTAGAGCCATTTTGCATTTCAAAACTTCCAACCACACATTGAGGGTCCCACCACCGACAGGGAATCAGCAACAACTATGAGTGTGTTTCATTTCTACCTGTAATTCCTGGGTAACTCAACATTCTGCAGATCTTCTAGGCTGGATAGTGACTATTAAGCATCGTCTAGGCTAGACAGGGACATACACCTAGGTGGACGTTGATGGCCACCTGCCAATACATGGATTTGAACTTCTCCGAAAGAAGAGTGGAAGATCCTACAACTCAAATCTTTTTCAATCCAACCGAGAACCTTGATAGAAGATGAAATGAGCCTCAATGTGAAAGAACCACCCTTACCCTTACCTTTGCCCTCATCTTGGTTTACCTTAACCCCTAATCAATCATCTCCATCCAATGTCCAATGCAATGTTGTTGTAAAACCCGGGTTAATAATTTTGATTTTGGCCTTAGGAAAAAAAGATTAGATAGTTATAAATTAAGTGAAAATCCCCAAATTTACAAAATCCATTTCAACTTTATTTTATGTGAACACTTGTCAAATGCTAGAAAGAAACACCCCTTTAGTATATTTTACAATGGCTAAAATTGAGCAAATCAGCTTGGCTTTCTTTTCACTGAAAAATAAAAATGAGAAAAATGATCAGCTCAAATTTCTAAAATATGGATTAAGATTCTAGTAACTATGTGTGTTTTGAGATGCAAAAAACGGCTCACTTGGACCTTGGACACTATCTTTATTTTGATTGGTTGGGAAAAAAGTTCTTCGCTAGCATTGCTTGCAACCCCTCCTTGCATTCATTTTACATCCACTCTCTCCCCTTCCACCCCCATACTTGTCTCATCCCACCATGCTCGTCTACAAAGTAGGCACAAGTTTGTTACCCCCGAAGGATGACATCACACAAACACTCAATTCTGAACAACCTCACCACATGGATTGCACACATCATGCTTACCATCGATCTGGATTCTTAAACCCTAGGTATTACCATAGCAAACTCACATAGTGTGGTGATCGACCATGGTTAATCTACAATGTACGTTAAGTTATATTTCAAACTTCTTAATTTCAACTTAATCAGAATTATAGTCATATGCCCAACCATATCACAGCCTCCCCAGCACCATAAATAAACTCTATTTTATTTGCACAGGGACCTCACAAACTCCATCCTTTAAACACTTCCCCCCTCCACACACACTTCAAGATGTGGTAGCCCCCTTCTGTCTTGCATCCCGTCCTTCCTACAGTCTATATATGAACGACCTCAACCAATGCAAAACTTCCCCTTCCCTCCGTAAGTGCCTCCCTCCCTCTTTATGTCCCATCCTTGCACTAGTTTACATCAACCAACATGTTTCCTATCTTCATATCACCTCTTCATGTGCAAGTGAGCCTACCTTTTCCTCCCTCGTGCCTATGACTCTTCCCACCCACAACTGATCACTTCTCCCAAGCCACAAATTCTCTTCCATAAAAGTTTCTTTGACTTCACATTTTGCATGTGCTTCATTCTCCTCCATCCCCTACCTTCCATCTCCTGTAGCCTACATTTATAATTGGCCCATCTTACAACCTTCCCATATGTCTTGACGCTCCACTTTTTTGAATATTCTCTTTGACCACCACATCTCTTCTAGGAAGCGTGTCAAGTTCAAAGTCTCTACCTTATGATCCAACAACCTTTGCGAACTATAGATGACAACATCTATACGATCAATTAAATCTATAAAGTCATGGATGAAAAATGTATTCTTATCAAAATACTCAAGACATCAAATGCCTTTATCATGACAAAGTAGGACCTAAGCCATATGTCCCAAAAGCTCATCATATCCAATGCTCTCATGCATTCGTCATTTTTTGTCATGCCCTTACAAGATTAATGAATAATTCCTTCTCCTTCCTGATCTTCATCCCTATCCCCTGATCGAAACGGAAGTAGTGACCCTACGATCTATATAGTTCATGCGAGTCGCGTTGAATCTGGGTAATTCTCAATTGAATATAACTCAAACATGGCAACAAAACATGAGTCTTTAAGGAGATCTCACATGAGAGGATTCATTTAACATCAATTTACATGGAATAGTCACACCACACTATAGAGTTGTGTCTTGGTGGTTGGGACAAATACATAACTTTGTATCTTCTATCAAGCTACTTGGGAATATGCATGGGATATGTATATATTCTTGTTATCCCTTCAAGTTAAGGCATCAAGAATGGCATGGAATTTCTATTAGTTTCTTAAACAACGTTCATTTATTTCATGTCAATATCACTACTAGTTCCTTGTACTCATAATTATATTATCTTCTTGGATCATACGATTCCTTTTTCTAGGTTTCATGTATAGTTGCTTCCTAGTTTTTTTGTTCCTCCATTAAAAATAAGCTGACATAAACCCTAAAGAAGTCCTTTAGTGGAGAGCATTCTCTCTCTCTCTCTCTCTCTCTCTCTCTCTCTCTCTCTCTCTCTCCCCTATTTCCACAATTATGTTTGTGAGAGAGAGAACTCTCTTTCTCTCCCCCCCCCTCCCCCCCCTCCCCTCCCCCCCCCTCCCTCCCCCTCCCCCTCCCCCTCCCCCTCCTAGCACTAGCTCCCTTAGCTTAACTCGAATGGTGATTTGGACTGCACCAACAGCTCCGAATGGGGCGTAAAACCCCGATGCGGTTGGCCGTCAGGATCCTTTTGCGCCAATAATCTACATCCATGTTCGGGACACCTGCTCCTCCTATTGTCTGTCGCGCGCGGTGATCGCTACTCGCGATTTAAGTTTGAGACATCTCTTCAACTCAGATCGCAAATCTAAGGCCACCATCAGCTTCGAAAGGGGGGTAAAACCCCAATGCAGTTGACCGTCAAGATCTTTTTATGCCCCCTCATCCCTTCTAGTACTTTCATACTTGTTGTACCTATTTTTTATCGTGTGTGCGCTGCCAATCGCCAGTTTCTTGATGCGCCACAAGTTCAACCATGGCTTCCACCAGTCTCAACAAAAGAATCAATAGGAGTGGTCTTTCAGCACATTCCACTCCCTTGGCAAAGAGCTCTGGAGGTAGTATGAAAAACTCTCTATCTATAACGCCAATTAGAACAAGTGCTTTGCAAATGACATCAATTTTTGAGCCACCCACCATCATTTTAGATGGACAGGCAGCCCCATTCATTCCTGCACAAGGGAACATTCTAACAGCTCCATTCATGCCAGTTCAAGGTGACACAGCAGACACTTTCTCTAATGAAACTGGAATCTGGACATTTTTGACAGCTTTGCAAGGCACAATGGACCGCCAAGAGCAGGAGATACATCAGCTTTCACTGAAATGCCAATATCTAGAATACAAAAATGCAGATTTGGAGCAAAGGGTGGCCATGCAAGAGAGCTCCATAGCCAGCTTGGAGCAAAAGACTGTTATCCAAGAGGAGAAAGTTGCTGAAATGGAACAGATCTTGGAAAAAATGAGGGCAAATATGACACAACAGCCTCAATTAGATTGCAAGCAAGATATAGGCACCTCGGGGACATGGGCAAGTAAGGTAGTAAATGGGCATGCTCAGACAAATGCACACGTAGAAAAGGGGAAAAAAATAGAAGAAGGGATAGATGCCAATGAGTACAAAGAGAGAGAAAAAAGGTCACAAAATATTGTCCTACGGGGTCGATCTGAAAAAGAAAAAGAAACACCTCTCTCACTTGCAAAGGACATAGAAGACTTTTTTGCTGAGCACTTTGCCATGCAAGAGGTTGTGGTCTTCGGGGCACACCGGGTAGGGAGAAAGAGGGATGAAAATTCAAGTCATCGGGCAATTGTTTGCACAATGCTTGACACACGTAAGAGAGAAATCATCCTGGACAGCAACAGGATTTATTTAAAAGGAACACCTTTCTACGTGACAGAAGACCGCACCCCTATGCAACAAGAAGAAAGGAGATGTATGTATGAGACCCGAGTCAAAAAAAGAGAGCAAGGAGTTGAACAAGCTCAATAGGAACGCAAGGCCTATGGGACCCAGAAGAAGCTGAAAGTCATGTTTTGGAATTGTAGAGGCTTTCCTTGGCATAAAGGAGTTGGTCTGAATGAAGTGTTACATGATGCAGACATTATCTTTCTTGCCGAGACTTGGGAAAGGGATATACATAGGATTCCTAAAATGGATGGCTATTTGGTGCACTCCGTCTGGCAAAAGCAATCAGGCCTACGAGGGCAGGGAGGGGTAGCATGCAGATACAAAGACCATATACACGACAAGATCTCTATGGTCAAAGATGACATCCATAAGCGCTACATATGGGTTATGGTAAAAGGAAGCCCTTTGCCATTGTATATTGCAGGATGCTACATTCCTCATAGAGAATCCCCCTTCTACTAGAGGCATGAGATTGACCCATCCCAGCCATTTGGGGACCTATGCTTAGATATTGCTATGTTCAGCAAACAAGGAAATGTTATGCTTATTGGGGACCTAAATGCACGCATAGGAGACTCACAATTTTAATATCTCACATAGCAAGAATACATAAAGGAGCATGAGATAGACATTGACCCCAGTTGGTGTAGATGCTCGAAGGATAAAGTGGTGAATGCTCATGGTACATCATTGGAGCATTTGATGAATGGTATGCACATGTTGGTGGTAAATGGCACAGCCCTTTTCCCAACATCTAATTCCCCTACTTGTTTCCCTGCCAGTGGGGGGGCTAGTGTAATTGACTATGCATTGATTCATCTGGAAGCTTGCAATCTTATACACAATTTCTCACTTGGCCCGAAGTCTCTTGATTCGGATCACATACCACTCTATGTAGAGCTTAATATATTGCTGGCCAAGGCAACTTTGGAGGAGCATAAAGCAGCTGAGTGTGGCTATTAGGTGAACGAGGCAAAAAAGGTGGAATATGCTGAAAGTTTAGAAGCATGTCTGCTGGGAAAATAGAAATTTGGCTGGGCACAATTGAAGAATGCCATTCTCACCACAGCTAAGACAGTTTTAGGGTGCAAAAAGAGCAGTAAAGAGCGTAAGAAAGGGCTGCCATGTAATGACTGGTTTGATGCTGAATGCAAGGCAGTTAGGAGTGCACTAAAGGGGATTCCAATGGGAGATGAAAGAAGAGCAACCGAGAAGCAGTTCCATGCTCTCACACGTAAAAAGAGGCATGTTTATATTGAGAAAAAGGAATGGTCAGATGCAATTGATTTTGTCAAGAACCCTAGAAGAGCATGGAAAGGAGTTAAACAAAGGCCAAATGACATCATGGGAGATTTTACAGAAATAGAGATGCTTGAGTATGTTCAACAACTCTACATGCATCCCAAGGCTCGGCCCATGGCGAGCATGTCTCTCAGTGGTAATACTCAAGGTATTTTCTCATTGGAAGATGTGCAAGATGGCCTAAAGAAAATGGCAAATGGGAAGGCAGCAGACACTATACACCTCACAGTAGAACTCATTAAGTGGTCCAATGAACACACACAAAGGCACATAGTAATGGCACTAAACCAAGCATTCGTGTATGGTTTCCCAATCGATTGGCAAGAGAACTGGATCAAGCCAATTTACAAGGGAGGTGACCGCAATCAAGTGTCAAACTACAGAACCATTATGGTATGCTCTACTCTAGCCAAGCTATATAGTACAATAGTAGAGGCAAAGCTGAGTGCTTGGGCAGAGAAAGAAAGGAAGAGGGCAATGGGACAAGCGGGTTTCAGGCCCAAACACTCCACTGTGGATCATCTAGTTACTCTCCGAGTGTTGATGGAGGACTACCGCCTTAAGGGGAAGGCACTCTTTTGTTGCTTCATTGATTTTAAGAAGGCATTCGATACGGTGCCTAGGGATGTGCTATGGGAGAGAATGTTATGCATAGAAGTGCCTCAGGAAATAAGGTTTGCTGTCTTTAGACTTTATGAGAAAGTAAAATGTCAATTAAAATGTAAGGATGGGATGCCACAAGAATTTTATAGCAATATGGGGGTCAAACAAGGATGCCCACTCTCACCCACCTTGTTTGGTTTATGCATTGATAGACTTGAGGAACTGATGCACACAGAAGCAGGTAAAAGAGGGTTGTCCAGCCTCTACCTAGCAGATTTTGAGATTCACTTGCTTCTTTATGCGGATGATGTGGTTGTTTTCACTAATAGTGAGGGTAAGATGCAACAAATGATGGATATCCTCAGCATTTTCTGTTCGGAAAGTGGGCTAGCTGTGAATGTTTCCAAAACTAAACTCATGATAGTCAAGACTATACAGCCAAGTAATCCCCCTTCAATCTCATATATGGGTCAACTTGTTGATACAGTGCACTCATTCAAATACTTAGGCATTGAAATTCCAGCCAATAACAAATGGAGCAGCTGTGTGCAACGGAGAATTGATGCAGGATGGGGAAAGTATTATCAATTTGAAAATGACTGCAGCAATACCAACACAAGAAGGTGGCAAGTACGAAACATGACTTCAGGGCATATGTGGTACAAACAGTGCTCTATGGGGTAGAGGGGTGGGGGGGGAGTACACCATCATCAAAATGGAATAATGTAGAAAAAATGCAGAAATCTTTCATTAGAAGACACCTTGGCATCAAGGCTACCACACCCTACTCTCTCCTACTCCTAGAGACAGGATGCATACCCATAGAGTTGCATGCCTTGAAGAGAGTACTCAGATACATCACAAAGGTCAAGCGCATGAATAATGAAAGGATGCCAAAGAGGGCATGGGTAGAAAGTCAAAAGTCCCAAAAGACGAATAAGGGTAAGATTTTGGCATCTGGATGGGCACTAGATTTTAAAAAAATGGTTCCAAAAATGGGAGGTAGAGAGGTACTTGGACTACTCTCCAGAGGAGGTAGATGAGGATGCCTTTCATCATGACTTGCTGAATGCATTACACAGGAAATGGCAAACAGCTGAAAACAGAGATAAGTTTGAGTACTACCGTACATTTATCAACCCCTAATATTGGGCTACTTATACAGGAAGAGAAACAGCCACGCAGAAGTACATTTGCACACCTATGGCAATATATAAGCGAAGAGCTTTGGCCTCACTTCGCACCCGATCACACCAGCTGCAGATTGAAATAGGAGGATGGAAAGATATGCCAAAAGAGAGCAGAATATGCCAATTATGTGACCAGGGAATGGCAGAAACTGAAGAACACATGGTAATGATATGCCCTTACTATACTCACATCCGGAAAGCATTTAGCTCTCTTCTCGAGGGACATAACAGACTAGCTGATATGCTACATAGCGGGTCACCCCCAGCTTTAGGAACGTTTGTCTATAAGCTTTTCAAGCACAGGAACTCACCTAAGACATAAAGGTAGTTTCTCTTAATACCCTCCCCTCCAAGGGAGGAGTCTTTGTGTACGAGGATTTTGTATTGCTCAGGTCCCATAGGCCGATTTTTGGTCTTCAGAGGACGATAATATATTCTTCTTCTTCTTCTTCTTCTCTCTCTCTCTTTCTCTCTCTCTCTCACACACACACACTATAATTCTATTATTTTCTTGGATCATGCAATTCCTTTTTCTAAGATTCATATACTTTGTATAACGATCCCTATGTTATGTGGCTTGAGTTCTCTTGTGTTCATGTTGAAGGACGGCTCTTGTAACTTCGTTTTGCTAGGCTTGCTTCACTCTTACACTCGCTCACACCTTCAGTAACACCATTGTTCACATGCGTTCCGTCATTGACAACATCGTTCTGCATGCACCATCTATGACACTAGTGGCCCTTGCTTACTTGCTCCTCACACCAGTGGCCCTAGGCCTTCGGTAACACTTCCGAAAGTGTTAGGAACCCCCCTACCCTCCCCTCAGACACATCCATTAGGAGTTTTAGTGCCACATCAATGAAAGGCGGCTAGCCAGAAGTGGTCATGTGCTCTAGGAGAGAGTGTCCTTCCAGGGGTTATCCAAGCCCAACATGTGATTTGTTTTTGTTTTTTGGGGGGAAAAAAACCAAAACTCCATTAAGGGAAGAAAAAAAAACTATACAAAGAAAAAGAAAAGCCGACTGCCTTAAAGCAAGGCAATAGCAGGCACAAACAGCCAAACAAGAGCTTGAGGTGCAATCTGTCTCCCAAATCTTTGCTGTAGTTCTAGATGTTAACCAGAGTGATTGCTCTAATCAGCTGCCAGCAAGTATAAAGGCTATCTCACGCGACATGTGATTTGTTTAAGGACGTCTAATTTGCTCCAACCCAACGATTGTAATCGTTACCTCCCACGAGACATCGCCACATGCCACATTCTCAAAAGTCTCGCAACCCATCGTGAGCCCAACTGCCAAGGTACATCCATCCGTCGGTTGATATTTCAAAAACTCAAATGCACCCCAACCCTGGTGTTTTCTCCTGCATCAAGATTCAACAGAACCGCTCAGCATTTCTAGGATTTCGTAGCACAGGTTAGCGCAATCTAAGCTGGCAGCTGCTCTTTCGAAGCGTGAGATCTAAACCCTTTTTGCGTGCGGCCCAATCAAGGGTTCACACTCTCGTATCATCTTAAAAGTTGAAGTTGAAACTTGCCCGATCTGAAAAAAAAGGCCTGCAGAAATGACTGATGCTTGCACGGTTGTACCCACGGTCGAACATGGAGTACAGCTTTTGGCCGCGTATCCAATAAAATCAGGCAGCAATCGAGGAGAAGATTAACGGCCTTAATGTTGGTGACATGATGTACTGATTTCCAGTAGATACAATCTATTGTAACGGACGCTTACATTGTTCAACGACAGTCTAGAGGTTTAGCCTCAATATTCTTCTCTCGACGTTCAAACTTCATATCGTTTCTTTTGACATAATCGTTTACGGATATCCTTGCATCACTCCGACCATCGAGAGCTTTTCTTTCCTGAATAAAAATCGGCAAATAGCAGAACTTTCAATAGGAGACGCACAACTAGTTCAAAAAGATAACAACCTTTTCAATAGGGGCATGCAAGCCAAAGGAAACAGTAAAGCTAAAATAAGATGAACCTTGGATCCTAACTAACCTTCTTGCAAAGCCACCATCTGATAAGCTGCCAGATTGTGGAGCAATGACTCCATCTCTGCAAGGATTTTGATCTTAGGTAAATAGAGAGTGGAAGTCACCTTTAAAATGCATAGATCTAACAATTGACTTCCCATAATTCATCTTGAAATTTATACCGGCACTATGCAAATTATGCCCTTCTCTAGCTCAACATCGATCACCCATGTATCATTTCTTGAGCCTCCCACCACTCATAATTGCCTATTTTTTGGCTTGGTCACATGACCTAAATGGTGATCCCTTGCTCTTCTTCAAGTGCACATCACAATTAAGTTGAATCACTCCTCCTCCTCTTCGTCATGAGCCTTGCTGGTTGATTTACTCCTCCTCAACCTTAGTATCGATGATATTATGCCGATGACCACCGTGTATAAGATGTCTCTCATCTAGGAGCTGTACATGAGAAGTTGGATTGACATATCAATGTAACCATAGATAGTCTATCTATGACTCATAGTTAGTCTAGGGAACATTAAATCCCTTTTCTTGGAAGTGACTCCAAATGGACAATTTTACAGTGATAACAAGGAACTCCCCTAGGCATCCCCTGGAATTGAAATCAAATCCTTGAAAATTAGGTCTTGCATTCGATGGCATTTTGAGGTACACTATCCTGGGAGATGGAGAGAGGCAAATGTTCTGGAGCCATTTGATCGTAATTTGAGTGAGCTAGAAGTTCACCAACGCTTCATAAAAGAATCTTGCAAACCAGGTTTGCTTGCCTCAAGTTGTGGCTACCAAATGTTGATGATCAAAAGCCCAAGAAAAAACTGAAGTGCATCGACTTTTGAGATGAGTGGCTCCCTTATGGGAATTGTGTCGAATACCACCTAACAAATTGCTTGTCAATGACTGAGGAGTATGAACCCTAGATTTATGATCATCACGAATCAATTGGCAAACTGTGCCCTCGGATTTTTTTGTAAAACAATAGCCATAATATACCACAAAGTAGACCACAAATGATGCATCCAAAGTGAAAAGTTCTCCAACCAAAATGTCTTCACTTGGGTAGTTAAAGGCCCTCTGGTATTGATTCATTTTGCTATTTACATTTCCATTTTCTTTCTTCTCAAATGCATGAAAATCACTTGACTCTAGCCTTTGCAAGCCGAGCAAGATGTTTGCAGCCAAGCTTCTCATCATCACCAAAGGACGATGCTTCCTACCCTTGTTGTAGGGTCCAAGAGTTAACACGACAGTATCATAGATATTTAACCTTCCATTTTTGCCCATCTTTCTACCTCCTCGATCCATGAAAGTTACGTTACACATGGTAGCTCTTCTCTAAGCTACCAAATGTTCTACTTTTTTTAAAGGGTTATCCATGCATAATAGATGGTATGATTTGGTTGTTTACACTTTCATTTGGGATGTATTTCATGGATAAGTTTTGCAAGTTACTTCGCAAAGGTGTGTTTATAGTCACAAGTGGTTCTCTTTTATTCTCTCTTAGGTTAGTTGCTTGTTCAACAAGATCCATTCATCTATTTAAAGTGGCATGCCAAAGTTTTGCATTTCTCTCTTTGCATGTGTGTTGGTTTGGTAGTTATCTCATTTCTATGTATTTTATTGTTTGTACATTTTATCCTCATTTTCTAATGATTGTTTTATGTAGCTTGGTTTGATTTCTAATGAGTGTTTTATGTAGGTTGATTTGATTGTACTTAACATATTGTATTCCAATCGACTTTATAATACTTATTTGAAAGCCTTGACAAGAAAAAGCCATTACACTTGTAAGTTAGAGAATGGGCTGTCAATGGCAGTGTTTCACAGATTGAGAGTGTTGGGTCTACCATGCTTGCCCTACTTGCTTGCTTGCGTGCACTACTTTCTTGCTTGTTTGCACTATTTGTTTGCTTCCCTGCTTGCGAAGCATACTAGAGAGGTCGTGGGCATTCGTTGGAGGCTTGGAGATATTCGCTAAACCCGCTTGCTGTGCCTAGAGCTGCTGCTGGTAGTCAAGGGAGCTTGGCATGTAATGTCGTAGGCTGCTGTTGGTGCTTTAGCTCATTGGTTGAGCAACTAGATTGTCATGCAGGAAGCTTGAAGGCATAGCGATGGAGGCGGCTTAGCACTGTGGGGAGCCACTTTGTGAAGTGGGCTAGCAGAGAGCTCATTGGATCCTGTTGATGGCCGTCGAGTTTGGAGTTGTTGAAGAGGCCTACTATTGTTGCTTGGATATCTTGTAGTATTGCCTTGATGCCACTTGTTGAAGGTGCTGCGAGACTGATTCCTACTAGTTGTCGGCTTTAGTTAGGAGTAGAGTGCTGCTTTCAAAGGAGATTATTCGAATGCTCTCAAAGGACTCTCATACTCCCCCTATCTCAGAGATTATTTCTCACAAGCACAATGGATGGACAATCGCTTTCAAATGGAATGAATAACTCTCAAGGGACTCTCGAAGGAGATGACAGAAATCTTCTTTCAATGGATGGAATTTTCTCTCAATGGAAGAGAATGGAACACTCAATCTCTCTCGATCTCTCAATCTCTCAATCACTCTCACAAGAAAGATGGCGCTTCAGCAGAAGGCAGAACCATGCTCTGATACCATGACAAAATATGAAGAGGGGAGAGGAGAAGAGTGGAGATGAGGAGAGAGGGCACAACTAGAAAGCACACCACAAATGACTAACTGTACACTAGATTTAGTTGAAAAAATAAAATATATACAAACCCTTTTAGGGTTAGGGTTAGGGGATCTAACCCTTTCCTTTATAGCACTCTATAAGGTTAGTGCTATGCACATATGATCACGTGATGGTGCTATGCACACATGATCACATGATGTTGAGCGTCAACTCTCAACAATGTGTAGATCAGAATCAAACTCAAATACCTAGATGTTTATTGGTTCTTCCATTAGGTGTCAAAGGGATTTTCCATTCCAAATACCAATGGTGTATAGGTCATTCCTTAGCCAAAAATACCAACTTCATCAAATTTTTGTCATTCCCATCAAACTGAGTTTAAAAAGACCAATATGTCTTGGTTCATGATAGTTGATAGTAGTAAATAAGTAGTCAAGATCTCATTACATCAACTGAAATTTCAGAGCAAAGATGAAAGATCCAAGTCGAAACTTTTTGCCCTACACCTACATGGAAAATAGTAAATAGTTCTTGGTCAAAAAGATGTTATTTTCCAAAAAAGCCCCTAAAGGGGATATAGTGTCCTAATTAGTAGGGTTCCTTGTGTGACATCCTTCATCCATCACGGTCTCTTCCAATGGATGTCGGTGTCATATGATAGGGTACCTTCTCTTCAATTATCTGTTAACTTACTGGGATAAGCGGTTAGACTTTCGTACATCAATCAAGGTAAAGCAAAAGTTAAAACTATTGTCTTACACATGTAACTGTAGGCTTCAAGGCCCAACCACAGTTGTCATCCCTATCCATCTCAAGAAACTAACAATAAGAAGAGGAAGCAGGGAGGGGGCTGAAAAATGTACAAAAGACTCCATTCAACTTTTGTTCAAATGAGTTGTTCGAAATTATTCAGGCAATCATTGGTGACCCCTAATTCTTCCAATGCAGCAAAGAATGTAATGTGCTAGGGGTCTCCAAGATTAAAGAACTGCATCAAATATTCCTATTGGTCTTATCGGTATAGTCAGATTTATATGGTTCTTTCTTAGTATATTCTTCCACAATTTTTCATGTTAGAAAGAAAAGAGCATAGAGTTGAAATACTTTCACTTGTAAGGAAAAAATGAAAAGAAGAAGTCAGACCTCCTCTTCCTAAGGTGCCTCCACTTTGATAAATTTTCAAAGGGATTTTTTTTTAAATTTTTTTTGAAATGTAAAATTTGTTGTTCCCTTAATCTGCAGCTTATACAGATTAAAACACGAGTTGAAATGGTGCCAAAAGAACTAGACTCTTATATTTAGAAGGTAAAAGTTGTGCCCATATGTTATAGACTACACAAGGGAGCCCCAAATTCATATATTCCCATGTGTAGTAAGCTCAATAGTGTCTATCACAAATATTGTTGTTAAACCACTCACGCCATATATAACGTAAGGAGTCACTTTTTTTTGACTACCAATTGGTCAAATGATGATTAGCTATAATGAATGGTAGAAAATCATGGAGAGAGCAAGTCGAGTGAAGGAAATGTGGGAGACTCAGGTGCATTTCAACTGTTTTTGGAGCATTGTAGTCTACACCACTAACCATCCCTCGTTGCTTAACTCTTTCCAAGAGTAGAGAATTTTGAGGGAAATTGGTTCTTTGTCGAAACTCTTCTAGCTACCCTAAACATGCTTAGGGAAGATGCTCTACTCTAGCAAGCATCTTGTATTCGAATTTTTACGAGTAGAGGACTTTGTTAGAGCTCGATTCCTTTGTAAGAGGAGAGAACTCCAACATGGCTGAGATCCTCTAGGGAGACCCCCATTCATAGGACTTCTATAAGACGTATGTGGGGAGGGCTAAGATTTTTGCCTCGTGGTTCCCTACTAGTTATAGGCACTTTATAGTCTAGGGATTCCATCTTATAAGAAATAGCTATAGTAGAGGATTGTGGGTGGAAGTAAGCGGGTTGGGAAGAAACTTTGTGTAGACTCGAAGGTTAAGCGAGACTATCAAGAAAAGTAGTTTCATAATCGATCTTCCTTTTCCTTGTCCCCTCGTTCAATATGGGTATCGATAGGCGTATGATCGCTATTGTAGAAGTCCATTACTTTTCTATTGTAGTGGTTCTTATGGAAGGTATCAGATAATATACACAATTGGGTGTCAACCCGATACTGTGTAGAGGTTCCAAGCCTTTGGAGAAACCATGGGGGATGCTTCATGAGTAAGGGAAACAAGGGTGTAGTTGCCACTAACATCTTGGGAAGAAGTATAATCCTTCCATGCAACAAAAACCAGGATCCCATCACGGACATGAATATGTCCATAGTGGCTCTATGTTAAAATGTAACATAGTGCATTCTAAGCTCATACAAGGTTTTGCAACTTGTAATATACATCGTTAGCCATGATGAGTCAAGTCGTGGAGTTTCTCCACTCCCTAGTGCCTCCTAGTTTCCTTAAGAGTCATCTTTGGATCATCTCGAGCTAGTGGAAGGGCTAAGATTAGAGCTAAATTGACTAAGGATTACGGGAAATAGGAGACTAATTTTGGAGCTCTCCCAAACTCATATCATCAGGTTCCATTAACCCGCATGAGATAGGGGCAACATAGGGCATCGTACGTCGGGCATACTAGGAAGGTATGCTGCTTGCTCTCCATATGGAGATGGGTTAGTAAATTGAGGGGTTGGTGCATAGATGTTGTGCTCAACTACAATGAGTGCTACACTACATAAAGAATAAGCATGCAATGCAAAGAATCTATGGAAGGAAAGCAGCTTGTAAGTTATGTGAAACAACTACATGAACATTTTCACTAGCACATTCGTTTTTGGTCGATGATAAGTGGAGCTTCAGTAAGTCAGCTTGGTTGCCATAGTATCTGCTCCTTGCCACCGTCCCCTATCTTGCTAGTGCACTTAAACCCGTGGCTCATTGGGGGAGGGAGAAACATGAGCACAGACGAGGCAAATGCTACGAGATAAGGCAAAAGGGAGCCATGAAGTATGGACTTATTCTACATCCAATAATGCTACAAGATGTTGAGGCTCCCTTTGATGCATGTGGAGGCTCACTCCTCAATGTGTTAACTCCACGGTTTGCACCACAATTCACGCAATCCAGCTTGGGAGTCGTGCAAGGTTAAAGGGGGCTTTGGATGCCCTGTATTCCTTTACGATTCCTTCTTTTCCCAAGGTGAGAAGATCTCGCCATTAATGCTCCCTTTTCTCCAACCTGGTGTTTCAGGGCTTGAGGTAGTGGGTTGCATGTATCATCCACATCTCCTCAACTCCTACTCGGGCATACTTGGTTGTGTTCTCCCATGTGATTATTTTCCCATGACCACTCCATCATTTTAAAAAAATAAGGCCTTCGCTTTTCTTTATAAAAGTAATTACCTAAGGCTATATATATGCATCCATATTGGGTCTCTCCTTTTGTAACCCCATGCATTTTAGGCATTGTGCTATGACATTTCTTGTCTATACTTAGGTAATGTGTCCCAACCATGGGGTTAATTTAGTGGTAACATTCCACAAATATATGTACACATATGTGCCCACAAGTAGTCTCGTGCTTAGTGGTGGTCGCATGCAACAAGGTAATTGTTCTCTATATGTAATTTTTGAAAGCATTTCTGACATTTTTTGAGTATGCACAATCTCTTACTTTCTCTCCTTTGGACTTATCATCAAATTCTATGGCCCTCCTAGGGTATGGATTAATCAATCAAATAGTTAGTCCCCCCAGGGGTCGGTATTCAAGGTAAAGTCCTCAAGTGATCCTCCATGCCCACAAGGATCTAGACTTTTTCTCACACCTCTTGGGGGGGTCAATATGCTACCAAGTGGTGCAACGTGTCACACTACTGGTACTCCTTCCTTAGAAAGAGCAGTCAAAGCTTCTCTTTCTAAGGTGCTTCCACAGGTATTTTTCAAAGGGATTTATTTTAAAAAAATCATTTTTCGAAATGCAAGATTTCCTATGAGCTTAATCAACAGCTTATATAGATTAAAACCCGAGTTAAGATGGTGCCAAAAGAACTGGACTATTATACTTTAAGGGTAAAAGTTTGTGCCCATATGTTACTGACTACACAGGGGAGCCCCAAATTTGTATACACCCTTGTGTAGTAAGCTTGATAGTATCCATCACAAAATATTGCTATCAAACCACTCATGCTACATATCATGTAAGGAGTCACTTTTTCCAACTACCAATTGGTCAAATAATGATGAACTGTAGTGAATGGCCGAAAATCATGGAGAGAGCAAAGCTTGCAATGGGAATGTGGGGGAGTTGGGTGCATTTCAATTGTTTTGGGGGCAGTGTAGTCTACACCACTAGCCATCCCTCATTGTGATAACTCTTTCCAAGAGCATAGAATTTTGTGGATAGTTGGTTCTTTGTTGAAACTCTTCTAACTACCCTAAACATGCTCAAGGAAGACGCTCAGAGAAGACACTCTACTCTAGCAAGCATCTTGTATGGGAATTTTTTGAAAGCAGAGAACTCTGCTATAGCTCAATTCCTTCATATGAGGAGAGAACTCCAACATGGCTAAGATCCTCTAGGGAGATCCCCATTAATAGAACTTTTGCTAGACGTATCTAGGTTATGTGGGGAGGACCAAGCTTTTTGCCTCATGGTTCCCTACCAGTCATAGGCACTTTATAGTATAAGGACTCCACCTTATAAGAAAAAACTACCGTAGAGGAAACAGAAATAAATAAGAAGGGATCCCAGGTTGTGGGTGGAAGTAAGCGGGCTGGGAAGAAACTATGTGCAGACTTTGAAAGTTAAGCGGGACTATCAAGAAAAGTTGTTTAATAATTGACATCCCATTTCCTCATCCCCTCGTTAAAGTATAGAGTATAGATAGGCTAAGGAAGGATAGAGATCGTTCACTTCAATAAGCTTATGATCATTGTTGTAGAAGTCCATTACTTTTCTATCCTATTGGTTCTTGTGGAAGGTCTTAGATCATACATGCAGTCAAGTGTCAACGCAAAACTATGTGGAGGTTCCAAGCCTTCGGAAAATCCATGAGAAATACTTCATGAGTAAGGGAAATAAGGGTTAGTTGCCACTAACAACCTGGGAAGAAGTATAATCCTTCCATGCAATGGATACTAGGATCCCATCAACAGACATGGATATGTCCATAGTGGCTCTGTGTTAAAATGTAACATAGTGATTTCTAAACTCATACAACCTTTCACAACGTGTAACATACAACATTAGCCATGATGAGTCAAGCTAAACACCTTGTGGAGTTTCTCCGGTCCATGGTGCCTCCTAGCTTCCTTAAGAGTGATCTTTGGATTGTCTCGAGCTAGCGAAAGGGTTAAGGTTAGAGCTAAAGTGATTAAGGACTATGGGAAATGGGAAACTAAGCTTGTGGCTCTCTCGAATTCATACCATCAGGTTTCATTAACCTGCATGAGATAGGGGTAGCATAGGTCTTCGTTCATCAGGGCATACCTGCAGGTTATGTTGCTTGCTCTCCATATGGAGATGGGGTAGCAGATCAAGGGGATGGTGCCTAGTATTGAGCTCAACCGCAACGAGTGCTACACTATGTAAAGAATAAGCATGTGATGCAGAAAATCTATGAAAGGAAAGCAAGTCGTAAGTTACGTGAAATGACTACATGAACATTTTCACTAGCACATTTGTTTCCAGTCGATGATAAGTGGAGCTTCAATAAGTTGCTTGGTGGCCACAGTATCCACTCCCTGCCATCGTGCCCTGCCCTCCTAGTGCTGGATGAGACTCAGACCCATGGCTCATTGGGGGAGGAAGAAACTGAGTGCAGAGGAGGCAAATTCTATGAGATAAGGTGAAAGGGAGCCATGAAGTATGGACTATTCTGCATCCACCAATGCTGCAAGACATTGAGGTGCCCTTTGATGCATGTGGAGGCTCTCTCCTCAAAGTGTCAACTCTGCAATTCACACTATCAAGCTTGGGAGTCGCGCAAGGTTAGAAGGGCTTCCTCAAGGGGCAAGCGCCCAGCCTACCTTGCATAAGCAGTAAGAACCTTCCCTAAAGCCTAAGCCGTATCTCCATGAGAATCAAGGCTTTAAAAGTAGAATCAAGAGAGGAGCTAGAACCATAGGAAGATTCTAATGTCCACCTTTAATATCTCAAAAATTAAAGGTTGTATGCATATAATTCGTCCTACTCTGAATAATTCATTTACGTGCGAAGTAACTTTAATAATGCTAGGGCTGTATATGAATCTTAGAAAAAGGAATTGCATGATCCAAGAAAATAATAGAATTACTGTGTGTGTGTGTGTGTGAGAGAGAGAGAGAGAGAGAGAGAGAGAGAGAGGGAGAGAGAGAGAGAGAGAGAGAGAGAGAGAGAGAGAGAGAGAATGCTCTCCACTAAAGGACTTCTTTAGTGAATGAGGGAGCATGCACCGCCTTAAAATATGGTATTTCCCTAGCTTGTACAGCTAACCCACAATTAGTTTGAAAGGAGTAGCCTAAACAATGTGCCTCCGCTTTTGTGTTGGGGTTACAGTCCTTTGGGGAACTCACCGATGGACAACAAATGTACAATGTTTGCATACCATGGTGGGAAGTAGTCCACCATAAATAGGAAGTCGTGTTTTGTTTTACTATGATACCAACATGAAAGAGGCCCACATCTGGAAGGTCATCATCAACTCTTGTGGCTGCTTCACCTGAAGAGATCCTTGATAACTTATATGTAGGTTGGTGCAATTGTCCTGCTCTCATTAGGATGTCAAAGTCAAACTCTTGAAATAGAAGTATCCACCTGCTCAGTTTGCCCCTATGCATGGGTTTGTTAAGCAAGTATATCAGAGCTTGATGATCAGTAATGATATTAAACTTGTTGCCAAAGAGATAGTGCCAGTATTTTGTCATGGCATAGACCATGACCAAACCCTCACGTTCAGTGGTGCAATAATTTCTTTCTACTCCATTGAGTTGCCTGCTCGCAAAATACATAGGTAGGTCCAATTTGTGCTCTTCATCTAGTTGGGCCAATATTGGACCAATCGCCAGCCCACTTACATCTACATGCACATGGAAAATGACATCCCATTGAGGTTGCTACAAGATGGGTGCCTTTACTAGATGGTCCTTGAAGTTGTCAAATGCCACTTGTTGAGGTGCAAACCAGTTGAAGGATTGCTCTTGGCAAAGGAGTTCCATCAGTGCCACCACTATGTCGGCATAGAACCTTATGAATCTTCTATAATAACCCACATGTCCTAAAAAGGACTTGACTTCTCTGGGTGTACGAGGAATAGGCAAGGTCACTATCACTTCCACCTTCACTGGGTCCTTGGTCATTCCCTCAGTCGATACAATGTGGCCAAGGGTTCTCCGTGGTCATTCCCTCAGCGGAGAAGGGTTCTCCTTGGTCATTCCCTCAGCCGAGATAATGTGGCCAAGGAGAACCCCTCGCAAGGGGAGGAAGAAGCATTTGTCATGGTTTAAGCACAACCTAGCTTCTCTACACTTATCAAAAACCCACCTCAACTTATTGATGTGATTAGTTTGAATAGTAGGTTCAAGGAGGAGCATTCTTACCATTGAACACCAAGAAGTCATCCAAGAATACCTCAAGAAACTTTTTGATGTTCTCCTGGAAGAGTTTAGTGGCAAGATGTTGAAACATTGCCAGTGCATTGCACAGACCAAAAGGCATCGTCCAGTAAGCATAGGTCCCCCATTGGGTGATGAAGGTGGCTACAGTTTCCAGCACCCTATCAGTAAAAGGGAGAGGGAATGTATCCCGACATGTGGTAGCATTCAAATTCCTATAGTCAACAAAAACACGGAGTTTGCTAGTCTCTCTTTTGGGCACTAGTATAATGCCGCTCAGCCATTCAGAGTTGTCAACATGGTAGATCAACCACGCATGCTCCATCTTTTGAATATCAGCATTCCCATAGTTAGGATTCATGCGATATGGTCCCCTAATCATTGAGTCTGCTTTCGGATACAGATTGATGTGATGCTCCATGAGCTCAGCAAAGGTATTTACTTTAAATCCTTGTTTGATCAAGTAAAGACATCGACATACTCTTGGAAGAAATCAAACAATGCAGCAAGGAGATAATCATGCTCCTAGACCCAACTGGCTACCTTAAGATGTTGTGGTTGGTCCTCTGTACCAATGTTGAGATACTACCAATCTCGTTGGTCAACTTGGGTTATACTTGTTGAGGTGGAGTTATCCGGTTCCTTTGCTGTCACTGCTTGGTGCATAGGAGTATCATCTAAAGGGAAATACCCTACTATTTCTTCCATCCAAGACCTTGGAAAGGATGGCTTGGTGTCCTCTTGAAATGGTTGAGATGTGGAGGCATCACTTGGGGCCATTCTCTTTTTGCTTCTTTGTGCTTTCTTGAGCATTCATCTATATGGTAGTCCATCCACCTCATATATAGTTTTGGGAACCTCTTGTGTCATCAGAAGGTTAGCTTCTGACATGTATAAGTCAAGTAAGGCAAGGTCTATGACATCTTCTTCTCCATGTATGCTATGGGCTTGCCCGTCACGTCTGAAGTTTGAGACTCCAGTGCAAAATTGAATGGTTCCTCCCAGTTGTCCTACCTCCTGGTCCCTCCTAGGTTAAATAGGATGCATGATGGAGTCAACTATCCCTCCAAGAGTCATCTCCAGCACCAACGACCTTCGATTAACATCCGTCAGTATGTGGTCAGCCTCTCCTTTGGCATAGGAGGGATCCCATGGGTCTACAGGTCCATGAGTGTCTCCTGCAGTACTATCACCATCAATGTCTCCTTCAGCACCATCACTATGCTCAAATAGTTCATCATCTTTGTGTATAGCATTATTAGCCTCATCACTATCACTATCAGTGTTTCCTTTAGCACCATCACTCTACTCAACCAATTCATCATTTTTCTATATAGCATTAATAACTTCATCCAATTCCTCATCCTCTATTGTTACCCCATGTTCTATTTCCTAGTATGATTCATGTGTCTCCATTGCTGAGTCATGGACTTGGCTTTGAGTCACCCTGTTGACCCCTCCACCAAAAGGCATTCATTCATACATTAGATCAGCCAAACTAGGTGCAAATGCTTCCTGGCTATCCATGAAGTACTAAGATGGGCTTTAGGATCCTCTTCTAGGCATAACTCCACCATATTGATGGCTAAGGATCCTAGGGCCCCCATCCAATTCAAGATGACAGCTTCTTCCTCATCAGGTCCAGCATGTTCCAACAAGTATGTCAAACTCTCACCATCATCTCGTGCTATTGTTGCATAAGTTTCATCTTGAAAGGGTGAGTCCTCCACATATGCCAACTCTTCTTTTTGTATGGGCCAATCCCCAAGTGCACATCACTCCTCCTCCACCCCTGCTTCTTCTTCAAAATCCTCTTCCCCAAGTTCCATGGGTATGTGATGAGCCCTACCAGTCACCATGTCTATCTCTAGGCATGTGGATCCCAAAGGCAGCTAAGCTTTATCACTTGACTAATCTTGAATGGCCCTGATCGCAACCATGGTTTACTGAGAAGTAGGGGATATGTCTACTCACCTTCCATCATATCAAGTGCGATAAAATTGGACGAGAATGTAACTCCTCGATTGACAGCCCCCATTGGCTTCACCTTGTGTTGATCTGCCATGCGCACTTGAAAATGAACATAAGTTGCCCAATTGTTGGAGTGTACCTCTCAGCATGATGTTTACTACTACCCCACCATCCAAGAAGACATTATTTAGCTCTACCCTATTGATTTCCACCATGAGCGTGGGACTTTGTTCACATGTGAGGGTAGCATAGGCTGAGCAATTGTCTAGTGTCACACTGTCTTGAACTATTACTGTCTTTGGTGTGGATCTGCCTTGAAAAGATCCCCTTGGGTGACATCTTGGCATGCAATTCAAAATGCAATAGTATGATGCTTGATCTGTGGAGACAATAGATAGAGTTTTTAAAGGGTGATGGGCCTAAATTCCATCAAGTATTCAACCAAAGATTAGGGCTGGACAGTAATAGTCACCTTTTGTGCCTTCATCCACCACCAAGCTTCTGGCTGAGGGTCAAAGCTTCTGCAAGGGAGAGAAGGTGCCTCTAGATTCTTAATCAATTTTTCATGTGGTGACTCTTCCATCACCCATTTCCCTTTTTCTTGGGCACCACTAGGCTTCACCCCCATCTCCTCTTTGTTCATTGTGCTTTCCTGAGTGGAAAGTGGATGGACCTGCCTATGACTCCTTCTCACGTTTTTGTCCTAAAGTTGTCACTTTTATTGCAAACCTCACTATTCAAGACTTGCGGGAGGGTAACTAAGGTGTGACACCTTTATCTTCAGAACTAGATTGAAGATCTTTGGTGACATTCCTGACCACCTCCTGGTACCTTGAAGGCATACATTGCTCACTTGGAGTTGAGGTACTTTTAGGGCTATTGACACATCTTGATGGCTGTGAAGCCCTTTAGGTTCTTTCTCATTCACTTATAGGAGAAGACAGGGGTGATGTATGACAAAATATGAAGAGGGGAGAGGAGAAGAGTGGAGATGAGGAGAGAGGGCACAACTAGAGAGCACACCACAAATGACTAACTGTATACTAGATTTAGTTGAAAAAATAGAATATATACAAACACATTTAGGGTTAGGGTTAGGGGATCTAACCCTTTCCTTTATAGCACTCTATTGGGTTAGTGCTATGCACATATGATCACATGATAGTGCTATGCACACGTGATCACATGATGTTAAGCATGAACTCTCAACACCTTCCCTCAAGATCAACATCATGAAGTAGGCCTTCCCTCAAGATGATGTTTCTGGGGAATCGAAGAAGGACTGAACATTACATTCCATCACACATGAAGTAGGCCTTCCCTCGAGATGATGATTATGGGGAATCAAAGAAGGACTGAAGATTACATTCCATCACACCCCTTTAATGGGAATGTCCTTCCTCTGGGTCAAACCAAGAGCTAGTCGGTGTTTCTTGAATAGCTCTTTACCAAGTGGTTTGGTAAAGATATCTGCAACATTTTCTTTGCTATCACAATGCTATAGTGTGATGTCACCAAGTAACATTCTTTCTCTAAAGAAGTGCTCTCTGACATCAATGTGCTTTGTCCTGGAGTGATATAATGGATTCTTGGCCAATGCTTGAGCCGATTGATTATCACAGTATATTGTTGTTGGCTTTGACTCATCAAAGTAATCTGTTTCCGATAATAGTTTTCTGAGCCATATAGCCTCACATGCACCTATAGCAAGTGCTCTATATTCTGTTTCAATCAAAGACAAAGAAACAGTTGGTTGTTTTTTGGACAACCATGATATAGCACCTTGACCAAGGAAAAATGCATATCCCTATGTCAATCTCCTAGTCTCATATCTCCGGCATAGTCATTGTCATAGTCTCCATGCAACCATGGATGACTTCCTCTGTATTCTATCCCAAACTAACTTGTACCTCTGATGTATCTCAAGACTCTTCTGGTTGCATTCCAATGAGATTGCTTTGGATTTGCCATAAACTATGCTAGTGAGCTTATTGCATAACAAATATCTGGCCGAGTGATAGTTAAATATATAAGAGATCCAATGAGCTACCTGAAGTACTTGTCATTGGCTATAGGCTTTTCTAAATCTTTAGTAAGTTTCAAACTCTGTTCCATGGGAGTGGCTACAATCTTGCAATTTGTCATATAAAACTTCTTCAAGAGACTGTCAACATACTTGAGTTGACTCATGAATGTGCTATCTGAATCTCTCCTGAACTCAATTCCAAGACAACAATGCATAAGTCCAAGATCTTTCATGTCGAATTCTATAGATAAGTCTTGTTTTAGTTTTCTAATGAAGCTATCCTTGCTTCCGATCACAATCAGATCATCTACATACAAAAGTGCAATAGTAATGTCTTCCCCTTGAACTTTGTAGTAAAGAGTATGATCTGCATTGGACTTCATGTATCCCAGATCAGCAAAATACTTGTTGATTCTATCGTACCAACTTTTGGGTGCTTGCTTTAAGCCATAGAGACTTTTCTTAAGATGGCAAACCTTATTCTCTTTTATTGGTTCAACATAACTTGCTGCTTGTTGCATGTAGACTTCCTCATTTGGATAACCATTGAGAAATGCGTTCTTGACATCGAGCTGATACACATTCCATTTGTTGAGTGTTGCTAGTGATATCAAGAATCGTATGGAATCCATCTTTGCTACCATGATGATTTCCTCTGCCGGGGAAATTCCCTCGATTACAACTGGTGGATTGACCGCTTTGGTCGTATTGCTTCTTGTGGCAATCTCTCATAGTGTCCAAACTTGTGACAGTAGTTGCACTAGATGTTTGACATGTTGGTGGATGCATTCCCTTGTCCTTGGATTCTTCCTCGATTGGAATGATTTCCTCTGCTGATTCTGATGCTGCTGAGGATGATGCTGATGCTGACTTTGATTTTGTTGCTGATGATGACCACTTTTCTGATATGATCTACCTCTACCTTTGTCTCTACCTCTGGTTCTGTTTGAAGCTGTGAATGCCTAATCATTAGAATGACCTTTTTGTGCTTGAATGGCCTGAGTCCTAAGTTCTTCACCAAGTAGGACTAACTAAAGTTCTTCCAGTGTCGGTATTTGCTGTTGAATAGCAATACTCTAGACTAGATTCTTATATCCCTCTCCTAGTCCATTCAGGATTACTTGAACCATTTCTGTGGGGTTCATAGTCTCTCTTGCTGCTGCAAGTTGATTGTTGTAGTCTTTTATCCAGAGTACATAAGCATGACTGATTTCACTACTGTTGTAAAAACTCTGGTTGATCTGATTTCTCAGTGTGAGAATCCTGGATGTGTTCTTGGACTTGTAGAGAGCTGCGAACATATCCCATGCTTCTTTTGATGTCTTGACTGTGTTAAGTTGTCCTAGCGTGACATCTTGCACATTATGCTTGATCAGATGATAAGCGTACTTGTCTTTCTTATCCCGTTCTGATCAAATGAGCTCGGGCAGGATCTGCTACTGGTGTAAAAACTATTTGTGTAGCTGTAGATCCTGTTGCTGGTGCTGTGAAGAATAGGTGAAGTAGAGCTACCACTGGCTAGATCATCCAATGATCTAGGTGTAGACCCATCAACATACTCCCATTTGTCCTAATGTACAAGAATGGTCTCCATTCGGTATTTCCATGTACTATAATTGGAGTTGTTTAGCTTAGTAGATGCCTCCAGATTGAGATTGCTAGTCGTAGACATGGTGCAAGAAATGTACCCAAAAGTGTCATGAAAATCTCTATATGAATCAACTACAAAAACACTAACTATGGCAAGTGAAATCTTTGAATTATCGGTGAAGATAGAACTACAATATATAAAATCTGATCTATGTTACAAGGCTTGTGGCGAATGATGCCAGGAATAGCCAAGAGGGTTTACAAGGCTGAAATGATGTGCACAATGCCATGAAATAGCCATATAGGTGGCATGTGTGTGTGAAATCAAATGCTATCTACCCACTGAATGATCAACAATGCCTTTAAACAACTCTGAAGTCGGCTCACTGAACTGATAAATATCAAGTTTTAGGTAATGTAATGATGTGAAACTGTATATGAGCGTATGGACTGACTCCAAGTAGGTACTAGTCGGGAATTTCGAGCATGGCTTAGATTGGCAACTTGGGGAAATTTAAAGCATCCCCTCTATGGCGACCTAGTCTTCTCTGATCTAGATCTATACCAACCGTCAATTGAAGAAAGAACAACAAATAATTCCTTTTCTTTTGTTCTTTTTAAGTGATGGGTTAGATGTGTCAATGTAGAGGCGAAAGTGTGTGAAGGAAGTGGTTTTGTTAGCGAGGCTCAAATGTGAGTGTAACTTGCATCAAAATGTGCACATGATGTGACAAGCACGTAGAGCACAAAAAATCGAGAGACTTTTCTTTTTGGAGCACCCTCAAGTTCTTCCTGGATTAAGAGATACGACTTGATCTAGGTGGAGGGGCAAAAGGAGTGCAAATGGTGTTCAATGATGATGTGGCACTGTGCCTAGCAAGAGGTGTACTTGTGAAGCAGTGATGAGGTGGTAGGAGTGGTCACATGAAGTGCCTGTAGAGCATTATGTGTTCTTGCAGAAGTCGATGATGACTGTGCTACTGATGTGGCACTGGTTGACCTAACCCAAGGTCAGGTTCACCTAGCCATGGCCTGCTGATGTCAGCAAGCGGTCAGACTACCACATGGTAATGATGACATGGCACATGAGCTGGTAGGCTGATGTGGCTAGATGATGTGGCCTGCTGATGTGGACTGCCACCATGGCAAATGATGTGGTAGATGTTGATGTGGCAAGGGTGACATGTCACTGCTGAGCTGGCAAGAGTGACATGGTAGGTGATGTGTCCTACTGACATGGATTGACACTATGGCAGATGACATGGTAGTGTTGACTGTGATTGATGATGTTGCTATCGATGATAGCTGGTAGATCGATTGATGACATGGCAGCCTCACGAGGCTACTGATATGTCACCTTGGATGATGTGGTAGAGGATAAGATAGGTACATGTGGCACATCAGTGTGCCTGATGATGTGGCAAGTGGATAAGACTCCACGTGGGAGCCTATGGTCCAAGCGTTGGAATCTTCATAGATTTCGATGGAATCTATAAGTTTCCATCATCATTGCTAGAGTCGGTCTACAGAGTTGTTGGAGGTGCACGACTGGCTGGACGCAGTCGCCTTAGTGGCCTGGGCTATATGGAGCTTGCAGCTAGAGTATGAAGCTGTGAATGGGCTTTAGAGCCTATTGCACCAAAGCTTTGGATGGAGAGGGCATTGCCAGTCGGTGCTTGGTGGTCGTTGGCACTTTCACGGAGCTCTGGGAGCTACTGGAGCAGTTGGGTTTGTTGTAGTTGCTAAGTTGCCCGTATTGCCTTTCGCCCGAGCTCATGGCTTGCAAGGTCTATTGATGGTGAGGTGACCGTCGGTGGCGCGGCTTGAGAGCAACTGAGGCTTTGGTCATTAGATGCGCGTGACTACTGGAGAAGGCCCGTGAGGTCTTGGAGCTTTGCTATGCAGTTTTAGAGCAATGGAGCATCGGCTCGATACTGCTAGACCGGTTTGCAAGCGCTTGGAGTCGCGTAGGTGCTCTAGGAGGCTATGGTAGAAAGCCGCTAACTTGAGGCTAGAGCTCGAGGTTGACATTGCTAGTAGGATATGTCATGGTGCATCAAAGGTAACGTTGGTGGTGTGGCATCGATGGAGGCAACTGGCTGGAGCTCTACTACCAAGTCGTAACGTTGTTGCACTATCGTTGTCGCTCCTAGATTATGGAGTATTGTAGGGAGCCGCGAGCACTGGTTGTAGAGAAGCTTGCTTGCAATAGAGGTCTTGCTTGCAATTTTCTGTAGATCTCACTCTGTGTGTTGATTTACCTCCACGGCTCAAAGCTTACACAAAAGACTTATAGTATTGCCCCTTCTTCTAGTGCATGTGAGTATATGTAATACCTCTATCTCTCTCAATTGGAAAGAATACAGAGTAGTAGCTCTCTCTCTCTCTTGAAGTGAATACTCCCTCTAAGAACTGAACCTCAAGAACTAAGATAATCTCTTGAAATCTCTCAAAAATGAACTGAAATCTAATTAGAAAACTCTCACTAATGGAATGAGCCAAATTCGATAGAAATTCTCTTAAAGAACTCTCAAATGAATGGAATTTTTCTCTCACAAAAGAGAGAACTTGATCTCAATCACTATCTCACTCTCACAAGAAGGATGGTGCCTCAGCAGAAGACATAACCATGCTCTAATACCATGACAAAATATGAAGAGGGGAGAGGAGAAGAGTGGAGATGAGGAGCAAGGGCACAACTAGAGAGCACACCACAAATGACTAACTGTACACTAGATTTAGTTGAAAAAATAGAAAATATACAAACCCATTTAGGGTTAGCTTTAGGGGATCTAACTCTTTCCTTTATAGCACTCTATTGGGTTAGTGCTATGCACATATGATCACATGATGTTGCTATGCACACGTGATCACATGATGTTGAGCATGAACTCTCAACAATGCATTCCTGTGCCCACTGTCCACCTTGTAGGAAGGAGGTGGGGACGCTCCTCTAGTGACTAAGTTGGTACTAGTTGGTGATGAGGCCTCCGATATTGATGTTGAGTCATCCTTACTACTCTCACCCTTTGTTTGTGACCTTGTCATAGCTCCCAACACTGCACCAATCAAATGGGGTTTGTCACCCTCCCCCGCCACTACTACATCAACCATGTTGACTTGCGATGTTGATTCCCCTTTGCCATTGGGACAATCTTTGGTGTAGTGGTCATTTGTATTGCACTATGTACAAGAAGGTCTCCGAATGGTCGTACAGCCATCTTGTTAGTGACTGTACTTGCCGCATCTATAGCACATGATTGGTCTACAAAAGTTGGTACCTCAACCCACCTCCATGTCCACCTTGGAACCCACCCCATCAACCAGGTTGATAAGGGGATCCATATCCACCCCCTAACATAGGTGGTTGATACTGTGCATAGTAGGGCAAAGGATAGAAGTATGGAGCCCCAATATGATTGGGACTAGGAGCTTAGAGCAAAGGAGGATTAGGAAGTAGTGGAGGTGGAATGGTAGGAGGGGTAGGTGGTTTAGGTACCTTCACAAGGGCTAAAACTAGGGGTACTAGACTCGAAGTGGTCGGTACAGCTCTGTTCACTGTAGCCACCAGAGGTTCCCCAGTTGGATACTCCAATAGAAGCTTCCTCAACCCTTAAGATACCTACACTCGGATACATCATGTCCATGAATTTCACAAAATGTGCAAAAGGAGGTCGAGGTGGGTACCTTATGCTTTGATGGAAATTCCCAATAGCCATGGCCAGAATCCTTGCAATCAGTGCACTAGAGACCACTTCTTATTTGAGTTTCAAAGGTTGATGGTCCATCCACCTTTGTTCTATCTTTCAGACCTTCTTTGATTTCTTCTAACTCCTTTTTGAGTTGTTGCCATGCCTGTGAGCCCTCTTCTCTCGGAAGTTAGATGGTCTGGGTGGGTGTGGAGGAGAAACTTATCTAGGAAGTCTTGTAGTGAGTCACGCTTAGGGAGTTTGTCAACCAGCCTTATAGCAATGGTGGAGGGTAAAGCCTTCAAAAACCACCCCTTCATGATGGCATCATTGGGTGGCACAGACATCTTTGCGGCTAGGACCCTCATCCTTCTGTACATCTCCGAGATACTTTTAACAGGCTTCATGGTATCAGTGTATAACTCTTGGACAATCATGTGTTTGAACATTCCCAACTTGAAACTGTGTAAGAATTCCTCCCTTAGGTCTGCACGTCTGAAAGTGGTTAGGGGGAAATTGATTGTACCATACATCTTCGGCATCGTCCAATGATGAGGGGAAGATGTGGTTTGTTACTTGGTCAGTTTGGTGACATGGTTGTCATCTGGTTAGCTGTCTGACATAGTTGTCACCCGATGACATGGTTATCATCTGGACAACTCGCTGACATAGCTGTCACCCAGTGACATTGTTGTCATCTGGACAGCTCGCTGACATGGTTGTCATCTGGATAGCTCCTTGACATAGTTGTCACCTGGTCAGCTCAGCTTGAACTTGAATACCTACAATAGGATGGAAATCAGTAGGCCTTTACTTGCCTGACACTTGTAAATAGACTGCATAGGCCTGTAGCGCTAGGCAATGAAGCGACAACAAGTGAGGAGCTGACACCATAAGCATCCATTCTTCATAACCAAGTGCATACCTATCAAATTTCTATCGGATCATGTGCCCATAATTTTGATAGCACTCAATAGCCTACATTTTTAACAGATTGCAATCTTTGGCACACATGCACCCGATCTATTTAATTGCCAACAATTCTCCTTAAGAGCACATTCCCATGTTATAGGGATCTAGTAACATAGTTGAAGGTAATGAGGGTTTTCTCCGTAGTGAGCTTTGAAGGGACTACTCCTAAATGAAAGTACAATAATACTATTGCATACAAAGAATGTTACATTGCACACAAATGAGAACTAAATGGAATATAGCACAATTGTAATAAGCATGCAAAAATAAAGGCCCAACTTTAAGAGTAAATTTCACAGCAATTTTGAAAACTCATAAAATTTTGATAATTCTCAAAAGCATAATAGATTATCCATATGGTTTCCCTTGCAATCAAAGAAATTGAAAAGCTGCATAATTGTATGATACAGCTTTTTGAAAAAGATATGAACTTTTCGAAATATTTCCTAGCCAAGAACATGATCTTTTGCTTCGCAATTCTATAGGAATCTCTACATCATTATCATAAGCAAGATCATCAGTGCTATTGGATGAAGAAGGAGGTGATCCATCCTCCTTGGCACTAGCAACAAGAACATTCTCTTCACCCCTATGAAGTCCTAATGTTGCTTCCATTTACATGTGAGATGTGTGGCATGTATTCTTTGTTTGGTCATGATTTTGGCCCTTTGCATTGACATATTGCCATTCCTTCTCTCTTTGGTATTTTTACACCATTGAAGATATTCTAGAGTTTTGTGAAATGGCTATAGCCATCAAAATTTTGATCCCCTTTTACATTGGTGGCCTTCACTACTCATGGTGACATGTGGCTTAGTTAGGGACTTAGTCCTAGTGATGATACATGGCATCTTTGTGGATTCTAACTAATGTTATCAATGTATGTAAAATATGCTTGGGATGCTATAGAATTTTGTGTAATGTACGCATGGCAATCATCCTATCTGAGCAGATGGTATTGTGGACTGAGTATTCTAGGATGTGTCACCATGGTAGCTTGGCTAATGCTATACTTGCAGAGATACAAGTGACTACCAATTTTTTTGTGCTGACTACTCAAAATGTGGTAATGGCTTCTGAATATGTCAAATTAGTTTATCGCCTATTGATGTCGATGTATTTTGGTGGCCAAAGATTGGTAGTGGCAATTGTTGTATCCGTTGATGGTCCACGTGTTGTGATCATGGCAATCATGTACTCCTTCTTGACGAGGAGTTGACCAAAAAGCACCACTTTAAGGGATTTAGCTATGGGGATATTTTGGAGGAGACATTGGTAGCCTTCATTCATGTGGCATAATTGGGGATTAGTTCACATACAAAGATGAGATCAAGGTGGCTGTGAATATATGGGCTTATGACAACCCTCTAGAGTATCCATCCCACAATTTTAGAGGCTTTGAGAGGCAAAGTGTAGCTATGTATGGGGATTGGGACTCTCACGCTAGGTGCTTCCTAGTGATCACACTTGGTAGCCTTTGCAAATAGTAACAATATCCTCTTTATGGGTTGAGACATCCCATGCTCATTCCAACCCGATCAAAACATGGGATGCATGCATCTTCTGCAACTAGATTAGTGAAGCATTCAGCAAAGAGAGAGCTAAGAGAACTAGAATGGAAGAAGCTAATGCAATATAGGCAAGATCTTGTTTATTGCAGATTTCCCCCTTCGTTGCAACTTTGGATGCTCTTGTAAAGTCAGTAGATGCCTTTATTAGATTGGTAGAGCATAATAGAATGGCAATGGCCAAGATGCATTCTAGGCCACCATCTTCCTTTTTCTTTGTAGCGATATGTGAAAAGCATCTCAAAGAGACAATCTTAGTAATGTATGATGCCAATGGGAACCACATTTCAGGTGACAACAATATTGCAAAGGTTTTTGTGGACCACCTAAGCAACATAGCGGGCTCCACGCCTAGCAGACTGGGAAAGCTAGAAAGGCCATTTTTTGAAGATGGAATTAAGTTCACCGTGATGCATATGCCAAAAGAAAAGGCGCTTGGAATAGATGGCTTCTCGATTGAATTCTTTCAGCGCTATTGGCACATTTGTGGATTTGATATGACTTCCTTGATAACTCCAAAATCCCAAGATAAACTTCAACCCAAGAATTGGAGACCCCTTTGTATGCTCAGCTACTCCTATAAAGTACTAGCCAAGGCACCCACCAGAATCAAGTTTATTTTGGGTTGGATAATTCACCATAGACAATAGGGTTTCATATACAGTAGAAATATTCATGATGCTATCTTAAATGTTTTGCTTGCAATTGATCATGCACTTACTCTCAATGAGAAGTTCCTTATGTTGAATCTAGTTCTTGAGAAGGCATATGATATAATGAGTTGGGATTATATACTTAGACCAATGCAAACATAAATTTAAGGATAGCTACCCAGATGTGAAGATAATAGATAACTCTATAAAACAGAAACAACTTGAGCTTTAAAAAATTGTTGGTATTTTTAAAGATGTTGGTCCATCAATGATAGAGAGGGAAGAGCATATAACATGTGGCACATCAACTGAAATGCCACAAAAGAACAAGCCACATGTGCAACCAGGCCGTAAAAGGGAAAAAACGATGAAGAGCAATTATAGTTGATGAAAATGTATCTGGGTCAAACTTTAAGGAGATGTTCTAGCAATGTTCTCTAGCAGCAGTGAGAAAGTATCTAAACAAAATTAGAGATACCCCCACTATAGAATGTATTTCTTATGACCGCATGTTGTTCAAGAAGCAAACCACATTTTTGCTTGAAAACATGCTCAATTGGATTATGAACAAGAAGCCATATGAAACAAAGGTGTTCAAGAAAAGAGAATATCATGTCTATAAAAATTGCAAGAACGCAATTAAGAAAAACAAGTTACCAAAGTACTTTACCCCTTCACAAATAAACATCAATCAACCCAATTCTGAGCCCATTCCTCTAGTCTCAACTTTGAATGATGTAGAGGAATGTTTGGTGTCACCCAGAATTGCTTTCACCCAAATAAGAGAACTAAATTCTAATGGTCAGTATGGAGTGTGTGGTAGCATTATTAATGTAATGCTAGACAGAACTAAAGTTCAACATGTTTTGTGGCCTCGCTTCCTTAATGATGATGCTTGCATAGTGATTGGGATAAGAAAAGAAAGAAGTTGGAGTACAAAACAAACTACCTCATTCGAAATGTTCACTCGTCAATACTAATGAAAGCATTGCACTTATAAATACAAAATTATACAAATCCAACAAAGTCTTAGTTGGTGCTTGATTGCTACTGCCGATGTGGCACTTTCAGCCAAAAAACATGGGAGAACCCATTATGCCCTATCAACATCTACGAAGACGTTGACAACGCCATCGTGTAGCTCAAGTTGGCCTTCACATGACAGTTGCCAAATTTGTCCAAATGATATTCTTATGGAAATTAGCCGCTTCTCTATCTTATTGAGAGTGCTCCTCTATCTTATTGAGAGTGCTTGTGTGTTTGCTTTTAGGAGCCCTCTGACCATTTTTCCTCAAGAAGATTAGAGTCTTCAATCAGTGTTTTTGCAGTTGATTTAGATAGTGATCTTCACGACACTTTGAGTACATTTCTTGCACCATGTCTACAACTAGCAATGTCAATCTGGAGGCATCTTCTAAGGTCGACAACTCCAATTACGTCGATGGATCTACACCTAGACCATTGGATGATCCAACCAGCAATAGCTCTACTCCACCTATTGTCACAACACCAACAGTGGGATCTACAGCTACACAAACAGTTTTAGCACCTGTAGCAGATCCTGCCATTGCTTGAGCTCAGGAAGATAAGTATGCATATCATCTGATCAAGCAGAATGTGCAAGATGTCATGCTAGGATAGTCAACACACTCAAGACATCAAAAGAAGCATGGGATATGTTCACAGCTCTCTATGAGTCAAAGAACACTTCCAAGATTCTCACACTGAGAAACCAAATGTGAGTGGCCCATGTGCCCATGTGGGGGTTAAAGGTCACTGTGCCTTTACCCCGGTTATGTACAATACTCAAACACATATATAAATGAATGAAAAAGAAGATTAGGGTGGTTCTGCACCCACCAAAACTTGTGGCTCTCTCTCTCTCTCTCTCTCTCTCTCTCCTTCTTCCGTTCTTGCTTTCGTTGAGAGCACTCTCAACTGGTATCAGAGCCCGGGTGATCTAGCTGAGCGTGTTCATTCTGCTTGAAGCTCAGCAGCTCTGTGGGAGGAAGGAGAAGCTCTGTGGGAAGCTTTGTGGGCAACTTTACTTGCATCCGAGTGTGCAGAATGGGAGTCAACGCTTATCCATTGCCATGTGGCATAAATCTAAGGTTTCAAAACCTTAGAATGAAAAATGCATAACAGAGAGATGAAATCGAATACACAGAGATCTATAACTCTGAAAATCCTCCACCGAATCGCGCAAGAACTGACAGGTAGGGGTTTTTGGGCATTCGAAACGCAATGGGATAGACGGTTTTGGAAACCATGGTCTCAATCACTGCATCCAACACATGGACTGAAAAACGTTTTTGGAAACAGAGCTGTTTGTAAACTCCACTGGAGTGCGAATGATGAGCAACATAGAAGTTTTAGGACCTCTTGAGTCCATCGGAACTGACAGATCTACAAATGGTTGCTCCAACACCAAAAGCAAGCAATAGTTGCCTCTACAAGTCAATATGGAGTCTCTGTCATCGAATGGAACAGGGAAAAGCTCAAAAAACGACTTTTTCTTTGAAAACACTTAACAGGCTCTCAAAACCACTTCGCAAAGCCAAAGTAACTTTTCCAAAGGTTCTTCCAATGGGATTTTGGAGTTTTGGCAGAAGAGAGATATTTGCAGATTTTCTTGCTGAGTCCGATTATGCAATGGCGCCCATGTTTTGAGGCATCTCAAGTTCTATTTTCAGTAGCGGTCATTACCGTGGGACTATGATTTCTTGAGCATACCTTATGCAAATCACTCTGGTTGCAGTTTGAGCAGTGTGCGCTCATTTGTGGTATGCATCGGGTTATAGTGGATGATTTATAGGCCATTTGGATGCATTGCGGTCCTTATTGGATGCGCTGATAGGCCCAAATTGCCTTGTGGGATGCTATTTTTATGGACGCTTTGTACATGGATGCTATTTTATGCTGAGGGACAGCTTTGACACATTGCAGGTGATGCACTGATAGTGCTATGCTCTCTTGGATGAGATATTATTAATGCATATGCCAGTGGACAGTGTTTATGCTTGAGTCATTTAGCACTTATTGGCATTTTGGATTGCCATTGCAGTTGGCATTTTCTTTTGGGCTAGATTTGCTCATATGGATGCATAGTATATGCACATGAGTCAGATGCTTTGAGCTTTGAGTTTTGGTGATATTTCACTCTATTGTGGCATACACATTTGGGTGCACCTGGTATTTGGTGTGATTCTCTCTTGCAGGCACTAGCATTTGGGATTTTGTTTCATTTGCATCATGGCATCCTCTTCCATGTCTAAAAGTAGTTTTTCAGCATTAAAAAGTTTGATGGGACAAACTTTTCTTTGTGGAAAGAATAAATAAGGGATGTGCTTATTTAAAAGAAGCAGATTAAACCCTTGGCAGGGATTGAAGCTAAGCCTGCAAATATGTCTGAGGATGATTGGAATGAGTTGGATGCATTAGCAAAGTCTACTATTAGACTTCATCTTGTAGAGTCAATAGTAGTAAATGAGCAGACTACGGAAGATTTGTGGAAGAAACTGTGTGCCACTTATGAGAAGGAAATTGCCTCTAATAAAGTTTACCTCATGAAGAGGTTGTTTGAGCTGCAGATGAAGGAAGGGGTCTCCATTGCTTCTCACTTGAATGAATTCAATATTATTTTCAGCCAGCTTCAGGCTCAAAAGATGAATTTTGATGTGGAGACTAAGGCAATATTTCTCTTATGTTCATTGCCATCCTCATGGGATACCTTCCGTATAGCTGTCAGTAACTCTGCAACTGGTGGAGTACTGAAATTTGATGATGTTGTGGGTAGCTTGTTGGCCGAGGAGATTAGACGGAAGTCTATGGATGGCAACAAGCAGGATGCAGCCTTAAATGTGCAAAGGGGCAGATCACAGTTCAGGGGGAAGTCCCAAGAAAGAGGGAAGTCTCGTAGCAAATCCAGGGCATGGAACATTGAGTGTTACCACTGTGGCAAGAAGGGTCATATGAAAAAGGATTGCTACAAGCTAAAAAGAGAGCAAAAGGATAAGAAAAAGAATGCAAATTGGGGTGCAAATCAAAAGGAAGAGAGTCCAAGGGAGGACAAAGGAAAAGTGAAGATCGAGGAGATCAATGCAGTCACACAAGATAGTGACAATGATGTTCTCTTCATGTCTAGTTTATCTGCAGAGTTGCTTACCACTTCAGATGATGCATATTCCCAGGATTGGATTTTGGATTCTGGTGCTTCATTCCATGTTACTCCCCATAGGGAATGGTTCTCCACTTATGACAGTGGAAAGACAAGTTGTGTGCATCTTGGAAATGACTATGCATGTGACATAGTGGGAGCAGGTGACATAAAGTTTTCTTTTGCAAATGGGTCTGCATTTGTTTTGAAACATGTGAGACATGTGCCTAAGCTGACCAAGAGTCTCATTTCAGTGGGTCAGCTAGATGATGCTAGTTTTCACACCACTTTTGGCTTTCAGAGTTGGAAAATTCAGAAGGGCTCTATGCTTTTGTCCAGGGGTGTCAAGTGTGGGACTTTGTATCCCTTACATGTATCAGGGGTATTTGATCATGTTGTTGCAATAACCGAGCAGCCAAGCACTTCTTTGTGGCATTGTAGGTTGGGGCACATGAGCCAGAATGGAATGAAACTCTTATGCCGTTTGGGTTATGTACCGCATTTGAGTTTCTCTGATTTTGAATTTTGTGAGCACTGTCTCTATGGGAAGCAGACTAAATCAGCCCATAAAAGAAGGGGAAAGAAAGAGTTTGAAATGCTTGATTTGGTGCATTCAGACGTATGTGGTCCCATGCCTACACGGTCATTAGGCGGGGCTGAATATACTGTGACATTCATTGATGATGCAACTAGGAAAGTGTGGGCTTATGCTATAGCTCGGAAGAGTGATGTGTTCCAAGTATTTTAGAAATGGCTGGCCTTGGTTGAGAATTAGTCAGGTAGAACGATTAAATGCCTACGGACTGACAATGGTGGAGAGTATCTCTCTCATGACTTTTAGCATTTCTGTGATACACATGGGATTAAGAGGGAGCTCACATCCCCTCATACTCCAGAGCAAAATCCAGTTGCAGAAAAGATGAACCGTACCATTCAAGAAAGGTTGCAATGCATGCTTTCCAATGCAAGTCTTTCTGGTGGTTTTTGGGCTGAGGCAATGAAGACTGCAGTGCATGTGATCAATAGATCACCTAGTAAGAGTTTGGATGGTGGTATTCCTGAAGAGGCATGGAGTGGCAAGAAGCCCTCTTACTCTCATTTGCGTATATTTGGGTGTGAGGCATATGCACATGTGCCAAAAGAGCTTCGAAAGAAGCTAGATCCTAAGTCTAGGAAATGCATCTTTCTGGGTTATGGTGAAAGTGGAGAGAGGGGCTATCATCTCTGGGATCCAGAAGCAAAGAAGATCATACGCAGCCATGATGTGGTCTTCAATGAGAAGAAGATGCATAAGGCACCCATGAGGGATGTGGAAATGAGGAGAATCACTTTCCAGGATGTGAATCCACCTGCATAGGTTGATAGACAGCAAGTTGTCGATGCACCAAATGTGCAAGAAATGGTACCACCAAGTACTCCCATAGGTATACAATCAAGGGTAGATGATGGATCATCTATTGGTGGAAATGATGAGCCAAATGTGGCTGATATGTAGGTGGGACAGCAAGCTGAAATGCCCTTGAGAAGATCTTCTAGAGTGTCTAGACCGCCTGATAAGTTTGTTCCAGGGGTAGACTATGTGATGCTTACTGATTGCGGGGAGCCTTCTTGCTACAAAGAGGCTATGATCCGCAAGGATCAACGCAAGTGGGAGTATGCTATGCAATCAGAGACGAGTTCACTTATGAAGAATAAGACTTGGGACTTGGTTTCTTTGCCACATGGAAAGAAAGCATTGCCATGTAAATGGGTCTACAAAATGAAGGTCACAGGTGATGATGTGCCCAAGTACAAGGCCTGTTTGTTTGCTAAAGGGTTCAAGCAAGAGAAGGGTGTGGACTTTGATGAGATGGGCTATCGTCTCTGGGATCTGGAAGCAAAGAAGATCATACGCAGCCATGATGTGGTCTTCAATGAGAAGAAGATGCATAAGGCACCCATGAGGGATGTGGAAATGAGGAGAATCACTTTCCAAGATGTGAATCCACCTACATATGTTGATAGATAGCAAGCTGTGCATGCACCAAATGTACAAGAAATGGTACCACCAAGTACTCCCACAGGTATACAATCAAGGGTAGATGATGGATCATCTATTGGTGGAAATGATGAGCCAAATGTGGCTGATATGCAAGTGGGACAGCAAGCTGAAATGCCCTTGAGAAGATCATCTAGAGTGTCTAGACTGCCTGATAGGTTTGTTCCAGGGGTAGACTATGTGATGCTTACTGATTGTGGGGAGCCTTCTTGCTATAGAGAGGCTATGATGCGTGAGGATCAACGCAAGTGGGAGTATGCTATGCAATGAGAGATGAGTTCACTTATGAAGAATAAGACTTGGGACTTGGTTTCTTTGCCACATGGAAAGAAAGCATTGCCATGTAAATGGGTCTACAAAATGAAGGTCACAGGTGATGATGTGCCTAGGTACAAGGCCCGTTTGGTTGCTAAAGGGTTCAGGCAAGAGAAGGGTGTGGACTTTGATGAGATATTCTCTCCGGTTGTGAAGATGACCACACTTAGATGCATGCTTGGACTAGTGGCAGTAGAGGATATGGAGCTTATGCAAATGGATGTCAAGACAGCTTTCTTGCATGGGGATTTGCATGAGTAAATTTACATGGTGCAGCTAGAAGGCTTTGAAGAAAAGGGCAAAGAGCATTTAGTTTGCAAGTTGAAGAAGAGTCTCTATGGTCTTAAGCAAGCGCCTAGAGAATGGTATCAGAAGTTTGATGCTTTCATTCGGTCCCAGGGTTTTAGACGGAGTGAAATTGATCACTGCCTCTACACTAAAAGGGCTAAGGATAATAGCCTGATAATCTTGGCACTATATGTGGATGATATGCTATTGGCTAGCAAGAATACTTATGAGCTAGATGCATTAAAGGCCAAGTTGCATGAGGCCTTTGATTTGAAGGATTTGGGACTTGCAGGTCATATTCTTGGTATGCGCATCACGCATGATTGGAGTAGGAAACTCCTTTGGCTTTCACAAAAAGAGTATGTTACAAAAGTATTGCAGCGTTTCAATATGGAGGGGGGGAAGGTAGTGAGTACTCCATTGCCTCCATATGTGAAACTGAGTCATACATATAGTCCCAAATCAGATGAGGAAAGGGCCATGATGGCCAAGGTTCCTTATGCATCAGCAGTTGGGAGTCTTATGTATGCTATGATAGCTACTAGACCAGACATTGCATTTGCAGTGGGAGTTGTTAGCCGGTATATGGCTAATCCAGGAAAGAGGCATTGGGAGGCAGTTAAGTGCATCATGAGGTACATGAAGGGTACCAAGGAGATGTGCATCTGCTTTGGTAAAGGAGACATGCGTGTACTTGGGTACACAGATTCAGACTATGCAGGGCATGTGGATAGTAGGAGATCCACTTCTGGTTATGTTTTCACCTTTGCAGGTGGTGCAGTGTCGTGGATGTCTCGCGCACAAAAGTGCATTGCTTTGTCTACCACAGAGGCTGAGTATGTTGCAGCCACAGAGGGTTGCAAGGAGGCTATATGGCTTGATCGGCTAGTGGGAGATTTGGGGATTCATACAGGTGTACCGACATTGCATAGTGATTCCATGAGTGCTATTCAGCTAGCACGGAATCCGGTCTTTCATGCAAAGACCAAACACATTGAGGTCAGGTACCATTTCATCAGGGAGGTACTTGAGGACAAGCGCATAGAGCTTGTCAAGGTTCATACAGATGATAACCCTGCAGATATGCTGACGAAGAGTCTACCTAGTCGGCGATTTGAGTATTGTCGTGTATTGATGGGCATTGGATAGTATGCTCACTAGTTGTTCTCCCTTAAAGGCACATTGTCCTTTAAGTGGGAGGTTGTGGGGGTTAAAGGTCATTGTGCCTTTACCCCGGTTATGTACAATACTCAAAAAATGAATGAAAAAGAAGATTAGGGTGGTTCTGCACCCACCAAAACTTGTGGCTCTCTGTCTCTCTATCTCTCTCTCTCTCCTTCTTCCGTTCTTGCTTCCGTTGAGAGCATTCTCAGCCCAATGATGTGCTCATGACATGCCATGCAATCATGTGCAACATGGATGATGCCATTCTTATTTTTTCAAGGAAACCCCAATGTAAAAGTGCAAAAACATTTAGTGACAACTCATGTTGTATTTCCTGTAGCATGGGGTGTGCCACTTCCATTCCCAAAGGGCAAAACATATACATCAAACCTCAACATGCCTTGCCATAAGATAAAACCAAGTAAATTTGTGATGGTGGAAGTTGGAACACCCAATCTATGAACTTGTGAATGCCACTTAGCCTTTCAAGCCTTGGCTTCTATGAAGGCCGATCTTATGCATGTAAGAAGATGGGGTAGTATGGTTGCCTTTCCTCCACCACAAGTCACCACTAGGCAAGGACGATAATCATGCTATTCTTATCCATCCCATCTCATTGTTGCTCCCACAAGGTTGATAGTGTTTGCATCACATAGGTGATGATGGATGTTATGATAACCATCTATCAATGTGTGCCTATAAGTCTAAATAGACATTTGTGACATCCACTCAAGGTTCAGGAGTACCACTAAGTTTGATCTCAAACAAAAAGACAAGCCACAATAGGCATGTCTTTAACGATCTAATCAAACATTCAAGCCTTACAATGATAGTAATATAAAATACTCAAATATGTTGGGCTCAATGTTTGAGGTTGGGGTAGATGATCATTCCATGCTTACATTGCAAACTCCACAGTAGGTTGGCGTGTTTAAGTAATGTGGATGTAAGATTTTTGCACTTGTCCTTTCTAGTGGTCCTACTACCATTCTCCAACACAATTTCATGCAAACCATTTTGTCCATTTTATGGACAAGCTAGTGGACATTTCCTTACCATCATAACAACCCCATATCATACAATTGTGTATGCCCTTTGTGAGGTTGGTGTTTGCATTGAATGATAGAGAAATCATAGCCAAAGAGTGTGTGTTGTACTAGGAGTTCTAGTTCTATGTGTCAACTTGGGAGTTATCCCATATGCACTTGGTACTAGAGTGTGTATGCCTAGTCTATAAAGGCTTGTACTTCACTTGTCACATTAGATTGGATGAATTAATGAAAGCCTTTCTATATGTCTTCATTTGAGTATCATCTCCTCTCACCCTAGCCTATCTCTCTCTCACACAATCACCATGTTCCTTCATGGTATCAGAGCAGGTTGGCCTTACCCTAATTCGTCTTGCCACATCATCTCCCTCTTCAGCCCTAACCCTAACTCTGCTCAAATGCTACCGATGTTGTCTCCTCCTAGCCACTTGATTTCACCTCCTCCTTTCAGCCATTTGCTTTTGTTTTTCCCTCCATAGCCTGTAGCCTCCATTTGGACTATTTAAGAGCTGTCCTCAAGCGCTCTAGGTGCTCTTGGCAGCCTGTTAGCTTGCTGGTCATCACCTGCATGTGTGGAGCTTTCCATCACTAAATTTAGTGTTTTATTTGCTATTGTTGCATAGAGGCATACAACAGAGCCACCTTCGAGCTATTTTTAGGCCTCTAGCACACCTATGACAGTCGACTTTCATATTGGTGTCTTGCTACAACATTTCAGAGTGGCCTATTGAGCCGCCTTGCACATTTCAGACCTGCCTTTGCATTTTGGAGCCTCTCAACCCATCAATCAGCCGTTGGAAATGCCCATCGAAGCATATTTTTAATCGCCTTGCACATGTGGAGGTCGATGTTCCATTTCAGAGCCCTAGACTAGCTGCCGTACTTGCTAGTTATTCATTTCAGCTTGTTGTTTGGCAGCCTTCATGAAGACATCTTCCATCATGACTTCCTTGTCTGCTAGTTCCTTACTTGTGGAGAGTTAAAGGGGGAAGGCTTTCCCACATGGAAAAACTAGATGCCGCTGCTCCTTATGCATGAAGGAGTTTGGGACGTTGTTGAGGAAGACCACTTTGATACACTTGATCAGCAACAATGCAAAATATGGAAGCAACAGAATGCAAGAGCGATTGCTCTCATTGGTCTTTGCTTGGCTGACTCTCTCATTCATCATGTGGACTTCAAGTCAACTGCTAAGGAGATTGGGGATCACCTTGAGAGCTTATTTGGTAACAAAATCACCAACTCTAAAGTCTTTTGGAATCTCAAGTTCTATGATTTGAAAATGCAAGAGAGTAAAGAGTTGAGCGATGATTTAGCAACATTTCAGTCTCTTGTTCAACAACTCTCTAGCCTGAAGATGAGGACAAAATGGCTGTCCTTATGAAGAGTATGCAAGGGATACATCATTTTGAGTAGACCCTTGAAGCTCTACGCCTTTCCATTACCATGTTTGATGATATGGTGGCTCTACTTATTGAAAAGGACCACTGTAATAAAGATGCCATTCTTGCCTTTGCTGGTGATCACGCATTTGCTTCCATAAGCAAATGGAAACCAACAAGCATATTATTTGCAAATTTTGTAAGAGAAAAGGACATGTTGAGGCTAATTGCTTCAAGAAGAAGGAGCATGAACAAGAGAAGCACCATGCTTATTATTGAAGACCAGGTCGAACCTGAAGAGCCCCATGAGGGGATACATGTAGCCATAGCTGAGGTTCACAACCTCTCTCTTGAGCATTATTACTAGAATTCTTGGGCTTTCTAGGCCTTATATGATGCGTGTTTTTGTGATGAGTCAACAAAGGTTCTCAGCCTTGAGTAGTCCCTCTGAAATGAATGTATTTGGAGTCAATAAGGATACTCTGCCCTGAGTTGTCTCCCAAAAGGGTACTTTGCCTTGAGTTGTCCCCCAAAAATGATTGGATGGTTTTTTACTTTGGTATGATTGTATTGACCACCAGTTCAAAGTAAGGGGGAACGACGAGTGATGGTCTACCCTTAGAGGTTGCAAGTTGTGACTAAGAAGTCACTATTACACGGGAGGTGTTGGTGGATAGTTGGACTTGCTTTTTGTAGTATTGCGGTGGAGGGGGGATCGGTCTACTCCTTACATGTTGGGTCTCACACTCTTTGCTCTGAAGGGGGGTGTTGGAGAAATCATAGCCAAAGAGTGTGTGTTGGTGTGTTGTATCAGGAGTTCTAGTAGTTGGTTCATGCATGAGTGCCACGTGTCACCTTGGGAGTTATACCATATGCACTTGGTACTAGAGTGTGTGTGCCTAGTCTATAAAGGCTTGTACTTTACTTGTCAGATCTTATTGGATGAATGAATGAAAGTCTTTTGATTATGTCTTCATTTTGAGTATCATTTCCTCTCACCCTAGCTTCTCTCTCTCTCTTACACACACACACACACACACACACACACACACACACACACACACACACACACACACACACTCTCTCTCTCTCTCTCTCTCTCTCTCACACACACACACACACACACACACACACACACACACACACACACAGAGTGTTTCCTTCATTGAAGGCACAATGGTAGGTTAAAAGTTGTGATGTTACACTATCACAAAGGTGGGTAGTTTGTCCCTCAACCATCTAAGGTGCCATGTATTCAAGTGAGATCCCCATGTTGCTTCTAAAGAGGGCATCGTGTGCATAGGAGGTTCAGAACATGATGGGTCATGAGGTCACACATGAATAGAGATGTCCAATGATTATCATGGTGTGACCCTTAACAGAGACAGATGTAACTAGGTGTGAGATTTGATGTGAGAAAATTTTGACCTCCCAAATGATTTGCGAAAGCAACTTTATTGGATTGACAAAAATGCCCAAATTCTGTAACGATCGGGTTTGATTTGAGGTGAAGTGGTTGCTTGGGGTCATTGTATAATTCTCGGTGGCATCCTACAGAGATGGGTGTCACATCGAAGAAATGATGCTGAGCATGAGATTTATTGTAGATAATGTGGGAGTTATTGTTCACAGAAAACATTTCATAACAAATAAAAACCCTCAGATTCCAAAATTTAAAAGGTTTTATTCAAGTTTATCACTAAAATGCCTTGAAATTTGCAAGTATTTAAAATCTTCTATTTTCAAATTTTAATATTTAAAAATTGCCATCTGACATTAAGGGTGTTTACACACCGTCAAAGGGTACCCAAAAAGAGTCCTTAGCAGTCTAGAATGGCGGCACTGCATTACACACTAGCTCCCCATGGGTGCAAGAGCTTCTCGGTGATGGTTTTGTGATCTGAAAAAGTATGTGGGACCTCGAAAACTCTGATGATTGGCAAATTTGAAGGGTGCCCATTGTTGGGTAGTCGCGAGCTTGGAGAGGACAGGATGTGAAATCCAAGTAGGACTAGAAGGTCTGGCCATGGGTGGTGTGTGTGTATCGAGGTGCCCACCCCTTGTCAGAAAACTCAACTCCGATTGGTTCAATTGGCCGACCAAAGATGACTGCGCGAGCATTCACGTCCCATGATTGGGCTAGCTACCTGCTTTTCGGTTAGTTTTTTTTTGGGGGGGGGCGTTGTACTAAGATCGAAAGTGCCAACAATGTGCACATAAGGGGTGACCAAGATAGAATCCTGTAGGGCGTGAACGGAGGATGGTGGGCAGAGAGAGATACACAGGCACACCTAGTAGCCATGATTGGGCTAGCTAGCTAAAGGTTTGCCTAAATGATAGGGATTAAGAATAAGAAGATGGAGTTGTCAAATGACAAAGACACAAGCCATGGAAGGTGAGTTGTCATGTCATCTCTTTTTAGCTGCTCAAAGTTCTTATCATCACCTTCATCAAAGCTCCACTGCTCCTGCTCTCCATTTCCATGGCTTCTTCGACTCAGGGCCAAATCATCATTTGCAAAGGTGAGTTCCTCTCCCTGCTCGCATTCCTGCAATCCCATCGCTCCCACGCTTAGTTTACAGCTCCCTTGCTTGCCTTTTCTCACCATCTCTTCCTTGGTTTCCATACTTTTTTCCCCAGCTGCTGTCGCTTGGGACGCCAAACAGCCTTTGTCCATTGAAGATGTAGAGGTTGCACCTCCTCAGGCCGGGGAAGTCCGCATCAAGATCATCAGCACAGCCCTTTGTCATACCGATGCTTATACTTTGGATGGACTGGTTTGCCATCTCTCCTCATGGCTTCTCGAGTCCTGCTTTGCACTGTCTCTCTTTACAGTCAATATCGATTGCAATGCAGACTTTTCACTGCTTACACTCTCAAAATCGCACGGTTGTGCGGAATCTCAGAGCTCTGACTTAATTGTGCAGGATCCAGAAGGCAAGTTTCCATGTATTCTCGGCCATGAAGCGGCGGGGTAAGTGAAGGGAGCTTTTTGTTTCTTCGTTCATTATATAGTACTGTGGATTACTGCATGTTCTTCATTGCATGCCCTTTTTTTGCAGGATTGTGGAAAGCGTGGGTGCAGGCGTCACAGATGTTCAACCGGGTGACCACGTAATCCCATGCTATCAGGCAGAGTGTGGAGAATGCAAGTTTTGCAAGTCAGGGAAGACCAATCTTTGTGGGAAAATCAGGTCTGCTACGGGGATTGGTCTAATGCTCCACGACCTCAAGACTCGATTTTCAATCAAGGGCACTCCGATATATCACTTCATGGGGACATCAACATTTAGTCAATATACCGTTGTGCATGATGTCAGTGTTGCAAAAGTGGCTCCCCAAGCTCCTTTGGAGAAAATATGCCTCCTTGGTTGTGGTATACCTACAGGTCAGTGAGATGCTAATTTATGTCCTTGGATTCTGTTCTCTTGCTGATTTGGACTTGCGAAGGATACTGCTATGCTTTGTTCCTTTTTTTTTTTTCGCAAGTGTTGGAGAAAGAACAAAGAATTACAGGATTGCTTATGTCTTGCAATGCAAGTCAATGAATGAGTTTGACCCTGGATCAGTGACATAACTTTTGAGGCTTGTTGCTTGAATAGTTTGTCATGTTATTCTACTTTTTGTGTTTGGATCAGTGACATAACTTTTGAGGCTTGTTGCTTGAATAGTTTGTCATGTTATTCTACTTTTTGTGTTTTTGTCTGTCACTTTCCTTCACCCTCTCATTTGTAGGAAACAAGAGATTAGCCAAAGAGGGTCTTCCCTACCTGTTGTAGATTTTGGTTTTAGTTCAGAGATTATGATGCTTGTTTTATTGAATGATGTGACTTGTACTGTAATGCAGGCTTGGGTGCAGTCTGGAATACTGCCAAAGTGGAGCCTAACTCGATTGTTGCGATTTTTGGTCTTGGAACTGTTGGACTTGCTGTAAGTGTAGCTTTTCTTCTCTGTCCCAGACAAGAATTTGGTGAGAGGGCTGGTCAATATTGTCCAAGGCAAAAAATGGACACAACGTGATTGCTTTTGTTTGGCTAAGGTGTTTGTTTTCCATCTTCTTCTGTCGTTTCAAATGAACAGAAATCTTTTTCTTGTGGTGCTTGAGTGATCCCCTCAGAGCAATCAAGCATTGCAATGAAGTTTGCTAACTGTCATCACCTAATATAAGCATTGTACTGTCTTGGGAACGCTCAAACTTCACTAATCTATGCAGGTTGCTGAAGGTGCAAAAGCTGCTGGGGCTTCTCGAATTATTGGCATTGATCTCGATCCAAAGAAAGAAAGCCTTGGTACATTTTACCTCTGCATTTGTCATCTACGAAGCTTTCATTCTCTTTCCTCACCAAATGCTGCCTCATGTGGAGGTTAAAAGAGACACTTTGCATATGAGATTGTGTTACTCTGTTGTTTTGGGAATGTGCTACAATCTTGCAGGAAAAGAGTTTGGAGTGACTGAGTTTGTCAATCCTAAGGACTATGAGAAGCCCATTCAAGAGGTGATTTTTTTGCTCTTGTTCTTGTGGTTTTAATTCTAGTATCCACATCCACGTTTGGTTTTTTCTCATGGTGCCTTGTACTTCTTTGAATCTATTGGTGTATGAAGTCTCTTAATGTTTTCAGAGACCATGTTGCCTACATCGCTCATCCTCTGCTCCTAATTCCTCACAGATGAACTCAAATTATTATACTTTGTTCCATGCATTGGTACATAACTAAAGAAGTAGCCTGTGGAGGCTTAAAAATCTTCCAATTTCTGACAGATGAACGTAATCATTATCATAATTCAATGAAATTGAATTAAACAACTGCTCAAATCTAGCAGGCAGGGTCATGTGTATGCAATTGTATCCAGATGTAAATTTCAGGAGCATGTTATGAGAAGAAAGTAATCCATGAAGCAGTTGAAAGGCCTAAATGTTGATCAAGCCCCATCAGCAAGGCCTTTATGAATGATGGTTTTATGCGTTGATGAAAGAGAGACATCTGTAAAGCAGTGATAGAAAGATGAGAGGCCTCAGTGCTGGTCAGAGCCATAGTTACCAGGGAACAGGAACGCTTTGGGAATGTCGGAGGCATAGTTGCCAGGGAACGCCGTTCCATAGCTATGGAACGTTGGAATGGCGTCCTCTTCACTCAGCTTGAAGAGAATGTCTGTGGAACGTCAGGCCTCTGGAACGGCTATGGAATGTTCCATATCCCTTGTGGAACGTCTAGGGAACGTTTCCTAAGTTGTTCCCTTCATGCAGGTAAAGATTTGGGGCAGATTATCTAATCCTAATCTAATCGGCGCGATTCGCTGCTGTGTGTGTTCCCCGCTTGCAGTCGACCTCCATGCTTTGCGTGTTCGCCGCTTGCAAGCTTACTTCGACCTGCAAGGCTGCATGCAATGATGCAACACGTAGCCTATGCATAGCAGCTTGCTAATGCTATAGCCTATCAAGCTACGCTAGCCTACGCTACCATCGCGCAGCCTACGCTACAGCCTATGCTACAGCTAGCCTACGCACAGCTAGCTTACACATAGCTAGCCTACTGCATGCAAGCGTTCCAACACACACAGGCGACGGCACAAGATAGACTGGCTACTGCTATGCTACAGCCTACGCTACTGCTATGCTACAGCTAGCCTACGCACAGCTAGCCCACGCATAGCTAGCCTAGTGCATGCAAGTGTTCCAACACACATGCAAGAGGAGTTCTAGCTTGTCGCTAGAGGTTGGGCCTTGGCAGCACTAGCTTCTACGAACTGTTGGCAATAGAAACGCCCCACTGCATCATCTACCTCTGCCTTCCTGCCAAGGTGCCAAGTGGCAGCTAAGGAAGCTTGTTTCTTGCCCTTTCCAAGACTGGAAGTGGCAACTGAAATAGAAGGCATTGCTGAGACTGGAATACTTGTAGACACTGCACTTCCAACAGGCATAAAAGCTCGAGCACCATGCTTAGATGCATTTGCCAATGCTTTTAAGCGTAAAAGAACATATTCTGGCACTGAAGGACATATGCTAATGCCTTTATTCTGCTCTCCTAACAAGTGAGCTTTCACTCTCACTGAACTGCCAGTCTTTGGCTGGCCACAATAGCGGCATGTCCATTTTCGTGAACCTCCTGCAAGCACCTCCTCGGGATTTAGAAGGTCCACTTCCTTCCACCAAGGGGATTGGGCATCAGGGCGTGGAGGAGCCATGAGAATTCAAACTAGTGCACAACAGTCTGCTGTCAGGGACTGTGTGGTCCATATAGTCTTAGTGGAAAAACCCCGTGATCTTGTTTTGAGAAGAATCGGACTGCGTGTCTGAGGCCTGTCTCTGCGCCATGAGTATGTGCTCTCTGCGCTGGAGCGCCTCATGAATGAAGGCAGCAAGACACCCCTGGTCTGGGTATGATAGAAGTCTGGAGAGGGGTCCAAAACCGTCCCTGAAGAGACAACGATATCGACCACGGATCTCATAATACACTGGGCATCTGAATGCGAGGTGCTCCTCTGACTCAACCTCCTGTGGATCACATAGCGTGCATATGTGATGCTCCCTGGGTATCTCCTCAGCTCAGCCGCTCTTGATACGGAGTCGATGTGATGATACTTGAAATTGCCCGATGGAGATCCTTAACGAGTGCGGTAAGTGAAACCCTCCTCAGAGATGTGTAGGCAGTGGTCTCTATAGAAGTTAAGCTTCACTGGAAGCTCCCTCGGCTCCAACCAGGTCCTGAACGTGTGTAGCTGTAAAGAGGTCCTTTCGAATGACCTGAGTGTCTAGCTGTACTGAAAAGGAGGCAACCTGTACATATAGCAGTGAAAAACCCTAAACAGTGGAATAGAACAAGTTCCAGAAGATACTCTACAATGAGGAAAGACTTGGCCATTTATAGGTCTGGCAGTGGCCGACCCAGGGGCTGCTGCATGGCCGACCCCAGGGTCACTCAACCTGACCAGGGTGAAGCCCCAAAATGGGCTGGCCCTCCTGCCCTACAAACTAGACAATAGTGCCCGCATAAACAGAGTCAAGCCTATGCTGAATAGGGCGTGTACACCCTCATAGAAGCCCTCACTCACTATGAGATGCATACACTCACCTCATATCGCTGACACAGCTGCCACCTAGACTGACCACTAGACATCTTTTATGTTCTTTGCTGCGTTTAGATCACGTGGGTTACCTACCACCTTAATGACAATGTTGTCCCTAAAAGTTTTAGTCCTTCCACCTCAAGTATGAGGACCCTGGATCTCTAATTTCTCTGTCTATGGTTTGCCATCATGATAAATAGTGCATCCAAAGGTCAGTACGCATATGAGTACATTGTATGAGCAGGCATGAAATGCAGGTGTTTTGAATGCTTAGATCATCAGGGTAATATTTATTAACCTTCACAATTGATGACATTGTTTTTCTTCCTAAAGTCCGCATGATACATGATACAAACGCCCTTGTCCCAACTTTTACTTGGTACATAAGCTCGATGTAGTTTTTTTTGTGTGTTTTCTCCGGCCCTTGAATTTCGCAATAGTCAAAGTAGCCAATAATCTCAACTTTTTGAACCATAATTAATGGTCCAAGTGTGAGGTGGTTTTTATAAACTATGTTACTTGAAGGGTAGGAAAGCCGAGACTTCATGCTTATGGTGGTGAAAATATAATATTGATTGTGACATTGGTCAAAGCAGCATGTTTGAGTCTACATTTTGTAGCGTTGCTCGGTACCAAAAAGTTCTCATCTATGCATTTCTGCTGATTGTGTTCATTGCTTCCTCAACAGTATTTAAACCAATTCACAATGCTGCAGGTCATTGTCAGCCTGACAGATGGAGGAGTTGACTACAGCTTTGAGTGCATAGGCAATGTCAAACTTATGCGTGCTGCCTTGGAATGTTGTCACAAGGTGATTGTGTTGTATATGGATCAATTCTAAAGCACTTCATCTTGAATGGAGCTGAGGGTTATGCTCAAGCTTCTGCTTTTGTGCTTTATTCGCTGGCGGGCAGGGATGGGGAACTTCTGTCATAATTGGGGTTGCAGCTTCAGGTCAGGAGATTTCCACTCGCCCCTTTCAGCTCGTTACTGGGCGAGTTTGGAAAGGGACAGCATTTGGTGGCTTCAAAAGCCGTTCACAAGTACCTCAACTTGTTGACAAATATCTCAAGAAGGTAACGGTGCCATTTGTAGGATTTTGGTGCCTTTGATTCACTTTTGCATGTCTGTGTGAGTTCTGGAATATAAATTATAGAAAATAGGGCGGTGCAATGCAGTCTTCTTGATCGGTTCTGCCTTTGCTTTCATACAGGAAATCAAAGTGGATGAGTATATCACTCACAACATGTCACTTTCTGAAATCAATGAAGCGTTTGAACTTCTTCATGGCGGCAAGTGCCTGCGATGTGTAATTCATATGTGGTAGGACTATATTTTCGTTAGCAATGTTGCTAGCAGTAAACAGAATCTTTGGGCAACTGGAACATTTGTTTTATAATGCTGCAAAATCTTTTGTTAACCATGGAGCTGTTACTCTCCTCAGCAACATTACTAGCTGTAAGGAGAATCTTTTGTTGACGGAAACACATGTTTCATAGTGTTCCAGTATTGCTACCATGCTACATGACTAATGTAAGGGTGTTCATAAATCACTTTTTAATATAGATGAGGACCATAAGAGCATGATCGAAAGTTTGTGATTGTTCCCTTCTTTTAAAAGAGCTGTTCCTTCATTTTTCCCCATAATTTGGACCTAAACTGTTTTGCCAGGTGGTGTTACTAATCTTATGCTTTGGCATGTCTACACTTTTGGCATGGCTTCTACTGTTTCATTCAGACAACTGAACTGAACTCCTTTGTGCATAATTTTGGTGGTTAATCGTTAGGTTGACCCTCCATATACAGTTGCAACAATTGCAACGGATCTTTTTTCCTCCCAAAGTATTGTGATGGATCTTCAAGAAAGTCTTTAACTATGTTCTCTAACTAGAGAGAGCTGGTCTCAACTTTGGAAAGGCATTGAACCCTATTATGGTGATATTGGCATGATACCTGGACATCAGCATTAATATGTACGGGTCGTATGTAATTCATTCAAATCTTTCACTGCTGAACTCCCTTCTCAAATAGCCTTTTAGTCCCTTGATCACAAAACTGATCACTTTCCTCCTGACATTGCCCTATCCATCCATGTCCCTTCCGTGGCGTCCAATGTTTTTCCTCTCGTTCTTTTTCCCTCCTTTTGCAGGTTTGTTTCAAGACCTTGTAACAGGTGGCTTAGGTCTAAGTGCACTTTCGCTTCTGGCTCACCTTTTGCACGTTCTTGTCTAATTAGTAAGATTCTAGTTGGTGGCATAAATTTGATCAACATGGCATGCATTCGTGTTTGTTAAGTAATGACTTTGATAGACTTATGGTGTTAGACCCTCAACTTAACTCACATATGGCCCTTTTCCTTTCCAAGAGAGCTTTCATTTCTAGGTTCCTTGCAAATGAGAGTGTTTGCAACATAGGAGTTTGGCTAAAGGCTTTTGGTTAGATGGTTGATTGGGTTGAGCTTTTCTTTGGCAAATTTCATGAGGTTCTTTGATTTTGTGTGTTCCTTGCAATTTGAGTTTCTTAGTTTGTGCTTTATGATCTATATCTTTTCTTTGGCAAATTTCACGAGGTTCTTTGATTTTGTGTGTTCCTTGTAATCTGAGTTTCTTAGTTTGTGCTTTATGATCTATATCTTTACCTTAACCTCTTGGAGGCACTTGGGCTTTTTATTCGTATCTTGACTTTGCCTCTTGGATGCGTATGGTAGAGTCTTTTGGGATGGGGATTGGATTGCTTTTCATATGTGGCTTTTAGAGTAAGCTTTTTGTAGACAACTTGGATTGTGACCATAAATTAGGTCTAGTTTTACCTTATGAATCATCGGTGTACATTTTGCAAAAACTCGTTGATAAGGTGATGGTTTTCTTTGATTTTGTGTGTTCCTTGCAATTTGAGTTTCTTAGTTTGTGCTTTATGATCTATATCTTTACCTTAACCTCTTGGAGGCACTTGGGCTTTTTATTTGTATCTTGACTTTGCCTCTTGGGGGCCCTTTGCCTCTTGGATGCATATGGTAGAGTCTTTTGGGATGGGGATTGGATTGCTTTTCATATGTGGCTTTTTTTGTAGATGACTTGGATTGTGACAATAAATTATGTCTAGTTTTACCTTTATGAATCATCGTTGTACATTTGCAAAAACTTGTTGATAAGGTGATGGTTTTAAACTATGTAAATCTTTGTTATCTCTGCGGTAACGATCAAAATATTCTTAAACCACTCATTGTTCTATAACTCAAAATAAAAAAAAGCTATAGTTTTGAAGATGTACACTTGAGGTCAATTGGCAACATGCTCGCAAGAAGCTTGTACAATTTTGGAGAATGGCCTCGGATTGCTAACATATAAGGCTACTAGTTAATTAGGAACAAAACGTTTTTGACTACTCAAGCTTGTATAACAATGCTCACATATGGATGTGAGGATATATGTGGTAGAATTTTGAGGGCAATTAGGGTTGCTCAAGGCAATTGCTAGCAATCTCATCTATAAGAAGGGACTTGACTCCGATTGAGTACCTAATACAAGGTTTGGCATGCCATGTACGAGTTAGACCAATAATAATTAACAAGCTCTAGTGGTACACAATATGTGGCAACAAGCAATTAGATGCAAGTGCAAGGGTCGAGTAGATTAAAGAGCCTACCTTTGTTTGATAATGAAGATCCCTTGCTTTGCATGCTAGCTAGACCTAGATCTTAGACTCTCAATCAGTAATATATTTACATTTTACATACCTTGATGATGTGAGGTAATCCAAATGGGAAAGTAATATATTTACATACCTTGATGATGTGAGGTAATCCAAATTATTCCCATTTTACAAGGCATCTTAGGGGAGTTTATATTTCCATTACTATATTCTTAGAGCATAGTGACAATAGTGCATGTGCACCAAGCAATGCTTGGAACTTGAGGTTTCTTGAAGGCATGCAAAATATCTTGGCCGCTTGAGGGCTCACTTTTTGACTTCTTAAAGCACTCTCTTTGTAATTGCCATGATTATTTATTTTACAAATAATAGTCTTCAATATGCACACCAAAATCAACAATCATACACATTTATAAACATGAATAGTTTGGCCAAAGATAGTGAACACCAATAACCAAGTTTGGATAAGGTAGAGTTTATTCAACTCTAACTAGTTATCTAAACCTCATGGTCTTAAATCAACTCATAACACAAATTATGCCTCTATGGAAAAAATGACGGAAATATGAGCCAAGAATATATCAAGAGAGGCCCTATAGATCCACAATGCGATTGGTATTGGCTCTTCCTAGATGCTCGAGCTCACATTGCTCGGCTTCTCCGTGGTAACTTATGGTTTACCCATGTCAATTACTTAGACCTAGCTCGGTTTGGGTGGGTAACTTGATGCCAACAGTATGCATCAAAGGAATTTAGAAGGGATCTCCCTTAACCATGAATAGAGGGAGTGTAGAAGGGATCCCCTTTATATTCCCACATGGCATGCATGAGTATTGTGCCACAAATATCACCAGACAACAAATTTTTTATGAGGATCATGGCTTGCTCTAACCTCTTCCACTTTATGTCTATGTAAGCCGCTTTGCTTTTAGCTTTAATGCTATTTCACATCATGGTGCATGAGTTGTTGCTAGTAGAAAGCAACCACGAATGGAGGGAGTATTTCACATCGTGGTGCATGAGTTGTTGCTAGTAGAAAGCAACCACGAATGGAGGGAGTATAGAAGGGATCCCACTAGATTCCCACGTGGCATGCACAAACATCGTCTCAGCTATACCTCTAGCCACCACCCTTTTTATGAGGATTGTGGCTTTCTCTGACCTCCTCCACTTGCTATCTAGCCTAAACTACTGTGCTTTAAGCTTTGTTGCTACCACATGTCATGGTGCATGACTTGTTGCTAGGAGCTATCCTTAATATTGTCTACACATATGCAACACTTCTACTGCTAATGAATGATATGTGTTGCGCTATGGCCATTCTTTTTATTCCTTCACTTCTTTGAGCACAAAATCGCACCTATGTTGAGTGTATTTGTAGTGTCTACTTTGATCCTTATTGCTCACTATTTTAGTCCTACCTTGCCGTTGCCTTGTTGTGCCGTTGCCTTGGTGGTGCATGTGCATGACTATTTTGTTGTCCGTACCTACTATGTTATTGCCTGATATAGCCAATGTAGCTGCAACACTCTTCTTTGCTTCTTTCTTAACCACCATACAACTCTATAAGATCTTCAAGTGACTTTTAAAACTCCTTTATGGCTTCAAAGATAGTTGCTCATTCCTCACAAACCATCCCTTTGACTATTAGCGCCAAGCCATGTACTTGAAATGCTCGTTTAGTTGCAAACTATTGAGGCCAAGTTACTTGAAGCATTATATCTACACTAGTGCTCAAATGCAACCCTTGCATTTTGTGTCTGTTTTGTTTGAAAACCAAGCCAAAACATATTTCGTTGGGCAACAATGTTTTCTTTTCCGAGCCCCCACTCCTTGGACAAGTGTGGCAACAACCCATAATGATGTTTTGTACTATTTCCATATACTTGTGCTTAAAATAGTGTAGTCAGTTCCATGGTAACGAACTGCTCTACGATGACCTCGAGCTTATGAGCTAGGTGACAAACTGGCAGCTCCCCACCGTACTATCCCCTCTCCCTTGCTCTAGTCCTCCCTGCCCATCCCTCTGGCTGAAGGTTTGTTGTACATACAGGCCGTACTGAGCAGTTCGTACAAGCCATACAACTGACTTTTTTTTTCCTGGCCTAGCTGTACACTACTATCAATTAGGCCCTACAAACAGGTGTTTTTATTGTACACTCCATACTGTTGGTCACACTATACAAACAAGGTCTCAATAATGTGCAATCAGTGGCCGTTCTTGAGACGTACACTGTTAATATTTATTCGTACAATTGGGCTGTACAATCAGGTCTTTACCTCGCTGATTCAAGTTGCTTCAGGCTGTACATTATTTAAAGAACACAAGGAATAGAGAGAGGATAGGGGATACCGTGAGTGTGGTGAATGGGGAAGAAAATGTAGGCATGTAAGCAACAAGAAGGGAGCAGACACAAGACACTAAAGCTTAGATGCAATAGAGCTTATATTCTCCACAATTTAACAAAGCCTAAAATTTAGCATTTTTAGATGATTCTTGTCCAAACCAAAATTCTTAGCTAGTTCTCCATTAGCCTCTATTCTCACTCTTGTAGAATAATGTGACCCAATCAATCTATTCTTTGCTAGTCATAGCGGAGGGAACAAGCTACATGGCTCATATAATAAATGATATTAATTTTTTTTTCCTACAAATCATGAGATATTAGAAGTATTTCTACTCATATTTGCCGAAGTTAACCAAATTGGTTAACAAGCCTCTGGTTGGTGCAGATGCAGGTTAATGGGTGCTTCCATTATTGCATAGACAATGTTAGAGACAATCCCTTACTACATATGGGGTTGCTCATTAGCACTGAGGATTTGATTAGGATTGTGGCCAGCATGCAGAGAATGTAGCTTGACTCTACTTGGGGGATGGTCGCATGGCTTATAGAGGGAGGCGATGCTTTCTTGATTGATCTCGCATTAGAACTTACTAGATCCAGGGCTAGCATGTGGTGAGGATTCAACCCTATGATGTCATGTTGCCTTCCTGCTATGCCCTGCACCTTTGCTAGAGGACAATGTATCGGAGACGGTGTCTAGCATCACTACTTGGAACATCTACTTGTTGTAGTTTGGTTATGAGGGGGAAATGGGTTTCCTCGATAGCCACTCTTGTCACCGTCACCATCTGATAAGACATCATTTACACTTAGTGTAGATACAATCATGCCTTCACACTAACAGGTCTATGCATTCTTAATTTTTTTAATTACTTCATCTTAAGTGTGACTCCTCCTTCATCTTATCACTTAAGTGTGTGGCCATCGTACTGCACAACTCAAAGGATGTGAGATTGATGGCAAATAGATGGTCATGGTCCTCTAGCCCTAGGAGGAATCATGATAAAATTTTGCACACTCATCCTCTCATGGATCTTGCACCTTGCATTTAAGTGCTTGATCTTGACTATGTAATCACGGAGAGATTTCATCATATTTTCATTTTGCCTCATATAATTGGTTAATAGGGATCCAACTTGGACCACTTAGAGCAAAGTCCACTATGAAGGTGGTGCAAAGTGTGTCCCAATTTATTTTCTCCTTAGGATTTAAAGCTCTAAACAATATGCCTGCCATACCATCTAGGCTCAAACCAAAGCAATTTACCTTATCAAGATCACCAATATCTCCAAAGGTCTCACAAAATTTCTTGAACCTTTCTACATGGGAAACGGGATCTCCTTCCCCAATGAATTTGGTGATCAACTTAGAGATAGTGATAGCTCTGCTTCTTGGTGAAGACCATTCTTGATTCATTGTTGGTGTAGGTATATTCTCGCTTCCTAGTACTTACACTAACTTGACTCTTATAGCATCATTTATTATCATGGTTGGTGAGATGGGAGGTGGTGGAGGATAGGTTGGTCTTGATCCATACATGTCCCTAGGATTAGGAGTATATTGAAGGTTTGGGTTATCAATATATATTGTAGTTGCATTTGGTTGGCTCAACATGGAATTGTGAATAGGTGGATCCCTAGGCATGGACATGCCTACTCCCACTATAAATGTGCTAGTTATAATGGGGGTGCAAAGTAATCCACAAGTAGTTTGTGGGGTATTTTAGCTTTGTGGGGTTGTGATCCATGAATTGATTCGATTGGGGCCCTAGTTTGGCCTTCTTGATTGATGTTAAGGTAGGAATGAGAAGTACCTATTGTTTCTTCATCCTTATATGTTGTTGTTTCCTCATTAGTTTGATTTGAAGGCTTCCTTGGCTTTTAGTGGTGTTTCTCCCATTTTCGTTGGCAGCACGGTTACTATTGCTAGTGCTTAGAAGGATGATTTTGCATAATTGTATTCTTCATCCTTATCTCTTCGGTTTCGTTTCTCTTCTGGCACCTCACTTTCTCTCATTCTTGCAAATGAAGGTAGAGGTTGTGGTCTCAAAGCAACTATGAATGTGTTGGTTTATGGTGTAGGTCATGCACTAGGCTCTACTCCAAGAGAAGGTTCTTAGATAGACTGGCATCTGCTCTTGTGGAACTCGTAGCAGGGACTCCATGGGCATGCCATACTACGAGTATTGCCCTTCTTGAGTTGGCATAAATTGTGTGCCCTATTGTGGGTCAGGAAAATACCTGCCTCCACTTTGGTGTTGTTGGAATCCAAGAGCCCTTTTCATGGTCTTGGATGTAGGAGGGTGGACAATCACTGGATATCCCATTTGTGCTCCTTATTGCCCAAAAATGGTTTCACTAATTTTGAATTTTCTAACAAGCCAAATCTAGCCTCAAGTCTTCCCATCACACTAGTGAAGTTTTCCACTAGTCAACTAGTAGCAGTCAAAGGTCTGGGAAATTGTGGTGTTGAGGTGTTAGAGTTTGGTGCCATTGTGGCCATAGTGATTGCTTGATTTCTCATGTTGCTATCCATGCTCATAGAATAATTGGAATTGGAGTAGTCCCCTTAGTTTGATTAGTGGATTGAGTAACGATTGACTATTGAGCTTCCTAACCTTAAGGACTCAAAGCTAGGTATGTAGGTAGATAAGATGGTATGTACATATATAGGTAGATAAGATAATATTTGAGGCACTATCCTCAGGCTTAGGGTGAGGCACTATCCACTTACCAAATTTTTCTAAGTCAATGTCTGGCTAAGTTAGCATTGACCTGCTAACTCACTATTGACCACTAACTCAACATTGACTATCTAAGCTAGCACCCCTACCAAAGGCTGCATTGTTCACTAACTCACCATTGACTACCATAGCAAGGAAGGATCCCAAGGGGCTGTGAAGGCTATGCTCTGGTGATTTCAATGCAATCAGCATGAAAACTTCATCCTTTCTTGGAGCACATGGTTCCAATTTACATGCCAAATTTTTATGTGTTTTCAAGCTAGCTACTAAATCACTCTCACTTGCACCAAACCAAACAATCCACGTTGATTCATCTAATAGAATCGGATGGAATGTTTAATTCACGCACCAGGCATCAAGTTTTTGCAAATTATATGAATCTCTCTCTACTTCTCTCTCTCTCTCTCTCTCTCTATATATATATATATATATAGCATCAGAGCCCAAAACCAACATGGGATGGACCCCCCCCCCCCTCGTAGGATCTTTATTTCACAATGAAAATATGATTATAGAGTTTTTAGCTAGAGGCTGATCATACAAAATGTGAGAAACATCAAAAATAAAAAGGATATCACTCTCCATGCTTGGCAAGTGCCAAGTGTCAATTTTTAAAACACATGCCAAATGAATTGGTGGTTGCAGAGGCTTCCAAGCCTTGGGTCACACGTTGGTGTAGATTCCTCTTAGAAAGCAACCTTAGTCCGTTAAAAGTAGGGCACTTTATCCCTTGTTGGTACTTGCAACAATTTAATGAAGCACACCACCATGGCACCCATGAACTGTCAGCTTTTGCATGCAAAAATAAACTCTAGACTTATCCTAGTCTCTGTGCGCACCCCCACCAAGCAAACAAATGTGCACACACATACATTAATTTCTCTAGTTGATCAAGGTCAACCCTCTTTGGCTATAATTAAAGGGATTTAACCAATAGCCAAGGTGTCTCAATTATAACTAAATCTCTCCAACCGAGGTTGGAATATCTTAGTTGACTAAAATCAACACTTTTGGCCTAATAAACCATGTCTCTCTGGGCCTTCTTGACCAAAGTCAAGTGTCTTTGATTGAATTCAATGCTTTGGCCAATTAAAAAGACTCTTTGACCATAGTTTAAAATTGAATAAGGAACTCTTTAATTATGATCAAGTAAGAGTTCAACTCTATACTTTACTTGGAATTTTTGTAGCTTGGTTTCTCAATCAGTTGACCTCAATTAAAAAGGATCTTTGTAAATAACCTCAATTGAAAAGCCTCAAGTTTGTAAATATCCATAACTTGTGGATAATCAAACAACATATCTTTGATCCATCCACTTGGCATTCAATGCCCAATAATTTTGAACCTAATAAGGTACCTATAAAATACCTTGCCCTAAGGCCCTTGCGAATTGTATGATACACAATCTGCTTTGGCTGAAGGCTCTCCTCCAACCCATCTACTTCTGGTGGATCTTTGATTATAGGTTTTATGGGCTCTGGCCCTTACTATTTCTTTAGAATACTCACATGAAAGGCATTATGAATCTTCTAATGCTCTAGCAACTGCAATGTACATGCCACATCATTGATTTCATTTGTGACCCGAAAGGGCCATAGTGGCTAGTAGATAGCTTGGCATACACTTTCTCTTTACTCTTAAGCTTGCTGGCTTTCTCAAATTTAAAAGTGCCCAATCACCTCTTTTGAGGTCTAGTCGCCTCCTATGCTTATTTGCAACTTCCTCTTCTTTCTCTTGAGCAAAGACACAAAAAGCTACATACTTCATGAAAACATTTGAGCTCAAGCCATTCCTGAATGACTTGAATCTTAGCACGATTCATCTAAATTCCATTCTTGAAAATGATATGCCCAAATTAATGGATCTATTCTAGAAATAATTCACTCTTCTTGCTATTGGCATAGAGATGATGGTTACACAGCTCTTTAAAGATAATAGCAAGGTGTTCCTTGTGTTCTTGCAATTGGCATAGAGCTATCATTACACAACTCTTTAAAGATAATAGCAAGGTGTTCCTTGTGTTCTTCTTTAGAATTTTAAAAGACTATGATGCCATAAAAGAAGGTACCAGTCAAATATGGATGAAAGATACGATCCATCATTCAGTTAAAGGTAGTATGCCTAGCATTTGTCAATCCATATGGCCTTACCAAATACTCATATAGACCAAAAGTAGTGCAAAATGCTATGTTGTGCACATCCTGTGGTTATATGCAGACTTGGTAATAGCCACCTTTTAGATCTATTCTGCTAAATCAGTGAAACTCTAGTGAGCTAATCTAGCACATCATGAATATGTGGAATTGGAAACCTATTCTTAAAGGCCATTTTGTTTTATGCATGATAATCAATGCACATTCAGAAGGAACCATGCTGCTTCTGCACTAAAAGTACAAGGGAACAGAATGTGGAGAGGAGCTGGGCTGAATTAATCCTTTGGATAGCAAGTTCTAGACCTAAGCTCTATCTAATGACCCTCTGGTCTCTGAGGGGGTAGTTCCCCTGGCAAGGCATCTGAAAAAAAATCTTTAAAATTTATAAGAAACCAAAAATTTTCTTTATTAGCATCATTCATTTCAGCATGCACTTCCAAATATTTTTCTTTAATGAAAACCATGTATGCTAAAACAATAGATTTCATGGATTTACTAATAGAAAGATCATATACAAGAGGGATTGTGTCCCCTCTATTCTTGGAAATGATTTGTTGCATTTTTCCCCTATGTACAAAATCTAAAACTCTTTTAGGAAGAGACAACTTCACAGTCCTGCGATGAAACCAAGGCATCCCAAGAACTACATCATGATGCTTGAGAGGAGAAATGAAGAATTCTTTCTGATCCACATAACTCTATACATGCACAAGAAGCTTCCCAATCAAAGGAGGAATAGGCATAGGGTCCTTGTGAAACATTTTATTGGAATCTAGGGCCTTGCCCAACTCCTCAGCCTTGATACTAGTCTAAGAGCTAAGTCCTTTGATAAAAAATTATATGTTGCCCCTGGGTTAAAAAACAGAGTGCCTATTTGTCTCTGATCTTTCCCAAGCAATGCATGAATCTCTCCCTTCAAGGTCACTAAATTTCCCTATACATCCAAGACTCCTCTTGCCACTAGCCTAGGTGGTCCTTGCGGCTTCTTCTGCTTCCTTGAGAATGAAGGCCTCTCAGGACACTGGGGAGTCACATGCCTCTCATTTCCATATTGAAAATACTTCCCCTCTTTGCGAAAAACAACAATCTACTTAGGGATAAACTAGGACTTGCCATTATAGGCTCTTGGCATTTGAGTGCCCCTTGGCCTCTAAGGTGGAGTCCCTTTTTCTCAGTCTGAGGAAACTTTTTCTTTTCAGACCTAGAAAAATCAAGTTTCTTTCTTTCAGTATTCCTTGCCTACAAAGATGGCATGGTGGTAGGGTCTTGCATGTGGATGAGACTGGCTATAGAGGCTGAGTGCATTATATCTTGTATGCCTTTTATATGTTGGGTATTAACTACAACCTATATCTTTGGAGTTAGACAACCTGTACTTTCTATTTTTTAAGTAGGGCATTCTTAAAAGGAGCAACCAGTAAATAGGCATCCCAAAACTTCTAGTTGTAAGCTTCTACTATATCCCCTACATCCATGTGCAAGCTCTCCCAACCCAAGAGGATGTGGTCTCTGAATTGCATAAAGATTTTTTAAATTCCTTCCAATCCTTTAAAGCAAAGCCATCTGTGGTCTGAGCACTCAACCATTTAGCTGCTACTTCATGAACACTTTTCTCCTCAAGCCATTCTTGAATGGCTTGAATCTTAGCACGATCCTTTTGAATTCCATTTTTGAAAATGATATGCCCCAAATAATAGATCTCTTCTAGAAAGAATTCACTCTTCTTGCTATTAGCATAGAGCTGATGATTATACTGCTCTTTAAAGATAATAGTGTCCCTTGTGTTCTTCTTTAGACTTTGAAAAGGCTATAATGTCATCCAAAGAAGGTACCTGTCAAATGCTTGTATGGATCAAAGATACGATCCATCATTCGGTTAATGGTGGCAGGGGATTTTGTCAACCCAAATGATATGACCAAATACTCATATAAACAAAAAAAAAGTAATGTGGAATGCTATGTTGTGCACATCCTATGGTTATATGCGGACTTGGTAATAGCCACTTTTCATTTCTATCCTGCTAAATATAAAAAATCCACTGAGCTGATTCGGCAAATCAAATTGGGAATCTATTCTTGATGGTCATTTTGTTTAGTGCATGACAATCAATGCACATTCAAAAGGAACTATGCTTCCTATGCACTAAAAGTAGAGGGGAATAGAGTGGAGAGGAGCTGGGCTGAATTAATCCTTTGGACAACAAGTCTTAGGCGTGAGCCATAGTCTCCTCTTTCTAAGTGGCACTGACCATGTGAAGTGGTTTGTTGGGTGGCTCACAGCCAGGATTAAGCTCTATCTAATGATCCTCTAGTCTCTCAGGGGGTAGTTTCCGTGGCAAGGTATCTGAAAACAATCTTCAAAACTTACAAGAAACTAAAGTTTTCTTTATCAACGTCATTCATTTTAGCATGCACTTCCAAATATTTTTCTTTAATGAAAGCCATGTACGTTGAAACAACAAATTTCATTGCTTTACTAACAGAAACATCAGATACAACATGTAGGGTGTTCTTACAGATCTTCATAAAAGGAGCAATCAGTAAATAGGCATCCCAAAACTTTAGTTGTAGGCCTCTACTATATCCCCTACATCCATGTGCAAGGTCTCCCAAAACCAAGGAGGATTTGTTCTAAGAATTGCGTAAAGATTTCTAAAGCCTTTCCAATCCTTTGGAGCAAAGCCATCTGTGGTCTTTGCACTTGACCAATAAAGCTGCATTCTTCATGAACACTTTTCACAATGCAAGCCATTCCTGAATGGCTTGAATATTAGAATGATCCATCTGAATTTCATTCTTGAAAATGATATGCTGCAAATAATGGATCTCTTCCAAAGAAAGGATTCAATCCTCTTGCTATTGGCATAGAGCTGATGATTATGCAAATCTTTAGAGATAATAGCAAGGTGCTCCTTGTGTTCTTCTTTAGAATTCGAAAAGACTAGATGTCATCAAAGAAGGTACTAGTAGTCAAATGCATGTATGGATGAAAGATACGATCCATCCTTTGGTCACAAATGTACAAGGGGCATTTGTCAACCCAAATGGCATTACAAAATACTCAGATAGACCAAAAGTAGTGTGGAATGATGTGTTGTTCACATCTTGTGGTTATATGCAGACTTGGTAATAGCCACTTTTCATATCTATCCTGCTAGATACTAAAACTCAGGTGAGTTGATCCAGCACATTCATAAATACATGGAATTGAGAATATATTCTTGATAGACATTTTGTTTAGTGTGTGATAATCAATGCACATTTGGAAGAAACCATGCTTCTTTTGCACTACAAGTATAGGAAAACATAAAGGAGAGGAGTTGGATTGAATAAATCCTTTGGATAGCAAGTCTTGGACCTAAGCCATAATGTCCTCTCTATGAGTGGCACTGACCCTATAAGGGGGTTTGTTGGGTGGCTCACTACTAGACATAAGCTCTATCTAATGAACCTCTGGTCTCTCAAGGGGTAGTTCCCTTGGAAAGGCATCTAAAAAGAAATCTTTAAAACTTACCAGAAACTAAAATTTATCTTTATCAGCATCATTCATTTCAACATGTGCTTCCAAATGTTTTTCTTTAATGAAAACCATGTATGCTAAAACAACAAATTTCATTGCTTTACTTACAGAAACATTAGTCAAAATAGGCCCTTTGTTCTTGACAATGATCTATTGCATTTTCCCCCTATGTACAAATTCTACAGCTCTTTCAAGAAGAGACAACATTAGACCCGTGCGATGAAACCATGGGATGCCGAATGCCCAGTTCACCTTTGGGTCCATAGCCCTTCCTCGATGCACATCTTTGAATTTCCAGAGCACAAGGTAGCTATACCCTTTAGAGGCCGTTCCTGTGTACAACAAAACTGGAAAATTTTCCAAGCTTTGCTTGGTCTTCCATTGTTCCCGCGCCATGCTCTTGGTTCTTGCTGCCAATTCATGGCAAAAATTTACTCCGATGAAGATGGGATTTCAGCCTCGTCACCCAAGCAAATAGGGGCTTGGCATAGAAATAGCAAGTGACTCCTTTCCTCCAATTTGTGAAATCCATCCTCCATCACAAACATGATGTGTTTTTTAAATTCATAGGTTTCTAGTGTAGCATGGCGAGCATGGGAACAATTGCCATGCCTGGCAATGATATGGTAAGCCTTTGACAAATTTGCCAGGATCTCAGTACGTGGGAACTATCTCTTAGCTTCATCTGTTTGACTGCTCCTTGGCTGGGCCCATTAACCTTTTGGTTTTGGACTCAGCCATAGGGTCATCATCATGTACATGCTTCGAGAAGATTGTATAGAGAGTCATTATTGCCGTTGGATTTTGATCCAAAATCATAATTTGATGAGGGAACGTGTGATTGCCTTGATTTAGGGTTATGCTCTATATACGACACTAGATGAGATACAAGCCCAACATCTCCTAGCAAGTAGCAAAAAGGAATCAAGTCAGCTCTTGACATGAAAGCAAGGGTAACTCAAGAAATGGTACTTCATTCCATGAAACATGAGGAGTTCACTATTGAAACTGTTGGGGAAGGCCTGAAGTACATGTTTATGATATTCATATAAAGTGCCAAACATGCACTTGTCCTCATGGAAAGGATTGACAACAGGAAGCCATATCTTGCATGCAAGCACCTATAATTTATTTGCATGAGGGTTCTTGGTCTCAGCTAGAATGAGAACACACCAACCAATGTTGAAAGAAAAAGATGTTGGGGAGGCTTTGAATCGAGATCACACATACCTGAGGTTTCCTAAGATGAAAAGAAAGTAAAAAAGGTTGTGGTGGGCTAAGTATTCCACCTTGATGTATTTTGTAAAATCCCTTCAATGGGTAATGCCATTTTCCACTTGGCATATGATGACATTTTTTGAATATATTGACCATATTATCCAGCAAAATGTTCTTCTACATCTTATGTTTTTGATACCAGCATATCCTCAAAATTGTAGTACTTATCCACACCCTTTTTCTTTTGCAAGGCTATATTTTAAGTTTGCATGCTCTTTGTTTTGGCTTGGTACTATGTGCTCATTTCATGGATTCTGAAACAATGTCTTGTTATCTTGAGTTGCACATTGTTTCAATAGTCTGTGAATAACAAGATGCATGCAATTCATATGTTGTGATCATTTTTGGAGGGTGATGGACAATTCCTCAATATAGGGAAACCATGTTGGATTATTTTGACATGCATGCAATAATAAGATCAAGTGAGGACTTTGTCGCATGTGAGTGTTTCCTTTATAGAAATTACAGTGTTGTTCCAGATCGTTTGTGAATTGTAAGTTGTGTGGGATGGGTACGATGTGACAAGTTCATGCATGTGGAGGGAGGTGTGTGGAAATATCTCAATTTAGAAGCACCTTGACATGGTTTGTTGACTTGTACATGATAGTGACATTGAGAAACGCTTGTGGAAAATAAAAGTGTCCTCTTTGCAAGGTTGTGGGGTTGTTTTTTTATAGTGAGTTGCATGGAATGGGTTGTATATGGTTTTTCAATATTGCCCTTGCCCCTAAAGGGATGAGGTTCCCTCAAGGTCCATATTGACAAGGACCATGTTGGTATGCTTTTTTGTTGCTTAAGTGCAATAAATGAGTGACAAAACCATAAACATAGAGGGGTTTATAGAAGGAAAGAGTCACTAATGCATGGGTTAGGGGACCTTTCAGGGACATATGACAAGGACCGTGTTGGTATGCTTTTGTGTTGCTCAAGTACAACAATTGAGTGCTAAAAACCATATACGTAGAGGGATCTATAAAAGGAAGGTATCATGAATTACAAGGGTTAGAGTGACGTTTTTGATCAAGAAGTTGGAAGAGGAGTTTGGGGAATGATAGTGTTCCATTTGCTTTATCATTAGAATGTTGTAATTATTTCATGGTTTTCTAGAGCATTATAATGATATGATGCATTGGGGAGAGAGTGTGACTGAGAGGGAGAGATTGTGTGGAGAGGGAAAGATAGTGTAGAAAGACAATGTGGCTAGGATGACAAACTTTATGCAGGTAGAGGTAGGGAGTGGGATGGGACTAAAAGAGGAGAGATAAAAGAGGAAATAGAACGTAGAGAGTAGAGATAGATACAAAGATTGATATAGAGAGTAGAGAGTGATACAAAGAAATATTGCTTGGCATTTTGGAGAATCCGATCACTGGCATTTGCTTGCCATATGAGCGCATTCACATACAATCAGCTCCTAAGGCTAGCCGAATAGGCATCAACCTAGGTCGACCTATCTACCCCTACTTAGGGTAGTACATACCAAAATTGCTAGAGAGAAGTAGAGGTGAGTGTGAGTGAGAGGAAGTATGTGGAGAGAGAAAGATAGTGAAGAAAGACAATATGGCTAGGATGACAAACTAGATGATTTTATGTAGGCAGAGGGAGGGAGTGGGGTGGGATTAAAAGAGGACAGATAAAAGAGGTGATAGAACATAGCGAGTTGAGATAGATACAAAGATTGTAGAAAGTAGAGGGTCTATAAAAGCAAGGTATCATGAATTGCAAGGGTTAGACTGAAATTTTTGATCAAGAAGTTGGAAGAGGAGTTTGGGGAATGATAGTGTTCCGTTTTCTATATCATTAGAATGTTGTAATTATTTCATCATTTTCTAGAGCATTATAATGATATGATGCATTGGGGAGGGAGTGTGAGGGAGAGGGAGAGATTGTGTGGAGAGAGAAAGATAGTGAAGAAAGACAATGTGGCTAGGATGACAAACTAGATGGTTTTATGTAGGTAGAGGGAGGGAGTGGGGTGGGATTAAAAGAGGAGAGATAAAAGAGGAAATAGAACGTAGAGAGTGGGGATAGATACAAAGATTGACATAGAGAGTAGAGAGCGATACAAAAAAAGATTGCTTGCCATTTTAGAGAATTTGATCACTGGCATTTGCTCGCCATATGAGCGCATTCACATAAATCAGCTCCTAAGGCTAGCCGAATAGGCATCAACCTAGGTTGACCTATCTACCCCTACTTAGGGTAGGTCTGCTTCTATTTTTCTTATGTACCAAGCCTAGTATACATATAACTACCCTCTCCCCTTTCAGTCATCTACTAAAGCTATAAGTAGTACTACATACCAAAATTGCTAGAGAGAAGTAGAGGTGAGTGTGAGTGAGAGGGAGAAAGTATGTGGAGAGAGAAAGATAGTGAAGAAAGACAATGTGGCTAGGATGACAAACTAGATGATTTTATGTAGGCAGAGGGAGGGAGTGGGGTGGGATTAAAAGACTCAGGGGGGTCACTATATATAAACCCTCTATATCACGTGCGTTCAAGGCCTATATTTAAAATCCCTTATCTGTAAATTTTTTCATTAATAAAATGTACCCCTTTTCTATACAAATCTGTAAATTTTTTCCAAAACTATTTTAAATAGTCCCTTATGTATATTTATTTCTGTAAATTTTAGAAATAAAAAATATCCTTCTGTTGAACTCACGTGATAGGGTTACATATGATGAGTGACCCCCCCGAGTTAAAAGAGGATAGATAAAAGAGGTGATAGAACGTAGAGAGTAGAGATAGATACAAAGATTGTAGAGAGTAGAGAGCATTACAAAGAAAAATTGCTTGCCATGTTGGAGAATCTGATCACTGGCATTTGCTCTCCATATGAGCACATTGACGTACAATCATCTCCTAAGGCTAGCTGAATACGCATCAACCTAGGTCGACCTATCTACCCCTACTTAGGGTAGGTCTGTTTCTATTTTACTTCTATACCACGTGTATACATATAGCTGCCCTCTCCCCTTTCAGTCATCTACTAAAGCTCTAAGTAGTACATACCAAAATTGCTAGAGAGAAGTAGAGGTGTGTATACAAATTTGTCTCTCATTTTCGGCAACTATCTTTAAAAGTTTTATCATCTAGTTTTGCATCCTTCAATTTACTACTTTTTCTCTCTATTTTCTTGTAGTAATTCTTCTCCATTTTTAACAAGTTTCCTTTCCTTCCTTTTAGTTTGTTGTTGTCCACACCTTGATAATTTTTTATCTTGAGTAGTGCTAAAGTTTTAAAAGCAAACACAGATGATTTGCTCTAGTATTCTTCACATACCTCTTCTTGCATGGGGCCTTTTGACAAAGATCCATCATTGTGGGATTTTAGGGATGCTCTTACGGTTCCTTGGGGAGCCTGAGGGCTCCATTAGTTAGGACATCCTCGATCAAAATGTGTACAACCCACAAATAGTCTTGATTTGTGCCAATGCACTCTCTCCTCTCAAGAGAAGCATGACGTTGTTTTTGTGAACTTCAACGTGTAGTTTTTTTCTTTCAAAATTGAGCTACTATAATTATAGACTTGCTAATATATTTGAAAAGAGTGGCTCCCAATTATTTACAAAGGTGAACAACCAATTTTCAATTTTGTGATGCAAGGCAATATGATGTTCTTTCTGTGAATTTCCACATGTAATTTTTCTCTTTCAAAAGATAAGGTTAATCAAGTTCCAATAATTATAGACTTCCTAATGTATTTTAACAAGAGTGGCTTAAATATGTTTCAAACTACCTTTTATAAGATCATGATATGAAGCTTAAATAGTAATATGAAGCTTTTAATGTTCACGGTAAAAGTTTGGTTTAATAGCCCATCCCACAAAAAGTTTAGCAATGGTTGATGTGGGCCACCATGGCCTTAGTTACCACCACTATGGTTGATGTGGATACCATGGTTGTTGATGTGGGCCACTAGTTCATGTTGTTGATAAATGTCTTGTCCAATAAGAAGAGCACTATCCGTGGCAATGGAACCACCTCTAGCACGAGTGATACCAATAATTATGGACCCTACGATTAAAGACTAATGCAAAACCTGCAATCAAAGTGTGTGGATCACATGATTCAATAAGAACAAGAAAGGTATGGCTAGATTCCAAGTTCGTGAGTGTGCCAAAAAAGGAGAAGAATGGAATTTGTGAGAATATGTGGGAGACCATAGAAACTAAAGCTGCACTTTCATACTTTCACGTATAGGAAATGGATCTCATTGGGCATTGAAGCTTTCTGTACATAATTCAACACTATATGTAGCCTTGATCGAAAAAGGATTCACAAACTTACATGAAATTAAACACATGGAGTAGGTTTTCGATATTATGATTGTGCCTAAAAAGAACGACAAGATCCACATTGATGCCCTATAAACAAATGTGAAAAGAGTCAACGTTTATTTTACATTCCTTGTAGAGAACGAAGTAAAAATGTTTGTGTGCTATAACCCAGGGGAGATCAATGAAGTGGCCACCAAATGTAGATGGGCCTCATTGTATATGAATTCCAAGTTGTAGAGAATAAACTAAAGGTTTGAGCAATATAACTGAGTCGAGATCGACAAAGTGACCACCCAAGTAGATGGCCTATATACAAAGCGATAATAACGGCTCGATGGGGGGACATACCGATAGCTTTTATGCATAACTTAAACATTTGCATGAGCGATTTTGGTAAATTTCTTTAAAATGAAATCATGGAAGGCACATGTGTTTATTGTAAGATAGGAGAGCATTTGGGTTGCTAGAAGAAAGGAGGGAGAGAGAGAGAGAGAGGTGTATGGGAGAAAGATGTTGTAGACACGTGTACTTCTTCCCACATGCAGATTGAGTAGGAGCTCATAGAGCTTTATATAAGAACGTGGTACATCGTCTTAGCTAGCGAGGGCACACCAATCACCAAGGGCACACCAATCACCAAAACAACCCGTGCAACCCAACGTGTAAAGCACTATCATGGTTACTTGGCCAGCACTAGGACGTTTTTTCAAATTCTGAAATCCTGTGCTTCCACATGGCACAATATACACCCTTAGATTTAAATTCTGAAAGCCCAAAAGCTTTGAAAGCTTTTGAAAAGCCATCTGCGTAAAAAGCCAAGCTTTGAAAGCTTTTGAAAAGCAATCGGTAAAAAGCCAACTGCACCTTTAAATATAGGCGAAACATACCGCTTGTCTATTAAATACAAGTACTGCCTCTCCTATCGATCAGACCCAAAAGAATATCTGTAGAGGTAATTGATTTTTTTCTTTAGTTTTCATGCTATCAATCCTTCTTTCTCCCTGCTACTCTCTCGACCTTCTTCTGCGGCTGGTTTGATTTATGATTCCAAGCCGAGCTGGGCTTCGTATAGCGAAGCCAAAACTTTGATTTTCTTTAGTTTTCATGCTATCAATCCTTCTTTCTCCCTGCTACTCTCTCGACCTTCTTCTGCGGCTGGTTTGATTTATGATTCCAAGCCGAGTTGGGCTTCGTATAGCCAAGCCAAAACTTTGATATACGCTCCGAGGGCATGATAGCATCGCGGGTTTCATGCACGGAGAGCTGGAGTAAGACTGCCCGGTAGACTCTAGTGCCTCAGCCACAATTGAGAACATAGAAAAGAGGATGTCAAAAGTATCCACGGGATAGAGAGCCGGTAGCGACAGTGGGGTAAGATCTGCGGGCAGTCCTCTCGAATCCCGACATCGATCGGTTGGGAAGGGGGAGAGGAAACCGATGCAAAAGCGGTGGAGAAGGAAAGCCCGCAGAAATAGACAAGGGAGGGATTGGGAAAGATGTGGATATTCAAAAACAGAAAGAAAGGTACGCGAGGAGAGATTGTTCGAGCGATGTTGAGATCAAGGATTGAAAGTTTCAGAACGAATCTATAAGGGAGGAATTAAAGAAAAGGGAGCAGGGTTGTCATGAGCACGAGCAAAGGTGCAGGATTTCGAAGAGGGGGGTTGGGCGTGTCTGCGGGTGTATGGACAAGGGAAGTAGAGGGGGAGCGGATTGCGATGCAAGAAAGATGAGTAAGGACGCAATAGATTCTTTGTAGCTCGGAGCTGCGAGCAGGGGGTGAACATGGAAGCTTGCTTGCTTGCTTCGAGCTCATTGAGCAGAGAGCGGCAGGAAGGATGGCATGACGTTGATACTACTGTTGTGCGAGTGAGGGTGCTACTGATAATGCCAAGCGTAGAGGAGATGCTTTTGCACAGGCGTTCCGTGCCCGCTTCCCATGCAAGAATAGCTACTGATCCCAAGCCCCCAGCTCCAAACTTTACCGCGAACCCGTTTGTGATCTGCTGCAGCTACTCAGTGGCTGAATCTCGTTGCGACAAGCTAGTTCGGTAGTGGGGCGCCTTTCACTGGGCAAAACGTTTGGTGAAGATCGTTCTGGATCGCATTTTCGACATGGTCGATCACACCATGAGCATGGCCTTCACCGATCATCCACAAAATTATCTGCGCAGTCAGGTATATATGTGGGAGCTTGTAGTTCTTTGTTAGGAAGGAAGAACTACGGTATTTAGTGGAGGGTTTGTGTGAGTAGATGTCGATGGATTGTTGAACCATTATCCGTCGTCCAATACTAAAGATGGGTTCTATCGGCAAAGGTCCAAGATGAAGTTGGGTTCTGTCAGCTTTTGCCGTATTCCTCAAGAAGATCATGAAGCCCAAATGCTTTTAACGCGGTCCATAGCATATCATAGTCCTCCATTACAACATTCTGTCCCATTCCTTCATTAAGTCTTGATGAATGCAAGTAACACATTTACGTAAGCATGCGAACATATCATCATTCTTCACGATCGTCTTCTTACGGGCTTATACGACAAAGTTGATAGAGACACCATATAAAGTCGCTTGATAAGGTGTTTTGTGTGTGCGGACAGTCTTGATGGAGTATTGAATTGTCTGTTGTGGAACATCATTTTAGCGATCATTAAGAACGCAACTTCTATCTTAGACTATGTTGTGTGCTTTTATGCTCATGGGAAAGAAGAGCTTCGACGGAAAACAAAAAGGGGAGGGGAGAGACGAGAGTAGCTCCCCCGACTAGAACAATTACAGCATGTAAGGGTCCAAAAAAATTGTCGGATAATCTCTGTCCCAATTGTTCACTGCCTTGCTATTAACTCTGAGATGATCAAAAGGTGCGACGAAGACTCGACCCTCTACAGAACTGCTTAGCTTTGCATATGCTTATGTCTCTCAATTGCCCAGGCATCAATTCCAAGCATCTTGGGCTATGTGATCAACTATAGCTCATGATCCACGGCTATATGCTTAATTGTGCAGGGCTTTTACTGTGTGATCAATTGTAGCGGATAATGTCCAATAGTCCAACGTTGTCTCATCAATTATAGCTAATGATCTTTATCAGCTACATAATCAACTTCAGCGGATGATGTTCTTCAGCCTATTCCATTATTTATTAGCAAAACAGAGAATGTTGCCGGTAGTGGAATTGAGCCTCCGAGAGATAGATATCAGCACACGGACGATGTCTGACGTTGGATTGTGTATAGCTTTTCTGCTTGAATTTATCATCTTTAGGAAATTGCACATATGCTAACAAACATATCCAAACATGCTGAACACGAGGAATGCATATTGACTAATCATGATTGTTTTTCAGATTCCAACACTCCAGCAAAGAAATAGGCCACTTGTCGTCGAGCTGTGGACGTCAGAAAGGATACTCCACGTAAGTACAATGTACGGTCATTTCAATTCTGAAATGTTTCTGCACCGTCTGTTGCTCTGGTCCGCATTAATGCGCTACACCTCCAACACTGGAGGTGACTATTCGAAACGGGGGGATGGCACGTTCCCCTATGATATATAATTTTTGGAGAGACATGTGCCGGCTCTCCACCATACATTACGTATGGTTTTTTTTTTTTTAACTCCTCATCTTGAGCACGCACACTTCTTCGCACATTCTGTTTCCGCAAGGGAACATTACATTTGCTTGGTTTGACCAACATACTAATCATGTCTGCAACACTTCTGTTTTCGAGATGTTTGCAGCCTCCAAACGAGTGTCTTCTCCTAAAGGTACGCACAACAAAATGTATTTGCTTGATTCAAGTTATTTTATCAATTCTTTCACCTTCTAAAGATAGAGCTTCAGTCCATTTTGTTTTTCCTATTGCGTTTAGACATAACAGACAGCCAATACAAGCATTTTCTGGCTTTTTCATGCCATTCTTTAAAGGCCTTCAATTCAGCAGGAGTGGGAGTAGTACCCAAAACTGGTTCTGCAGTTTCACCACTGATGTACTCCCAAACTCCCTTTCCCATAAGGAAGTTTGTCATCCTGAACTTCCATGCTTGAAAGTTGTTCTTGTCAAGCTTCTCACTGACAATGGTAGACAGATTCTCAGACATTTTACAAATCACGAATTGCAACAGCAACCTGTAAACACAGCAAATGCCTCACAAGGGCAGATAGCAAAACTTCTGCAAAAAGCCTCACAGGGGCATATCTGCAACACTGACGAAAGTGGTATTTCACCACACAGTCACTTCCTAGTGACGATTTTGCATCAACAGGCAACAGGCATGAGTCTGCAACTCCTAATATCTCTGCACACAGGCATACGATGCAATTTCTGTGGCACCTTTCCACCGCGACTAGCCGCGCAGTGGTCGCACAGCGAAAAATAGGGCCTTTTTCTGAATGCCTGCGAAGAACTTCTGCCTTCAAAACGGGCCCCGAAACGGCCTCAAATCAAAAAAATAAAGTCACCAAGGGCTTCGCCCTTACCCGCAGCATATACTGCGCTCTCGTCACACCGCGAAGGGCCTCTCAATCTGAAACAGTGCACTCCTACACTTCTGGCTGTGCTACCTGCAGAGATTTGCTCCCAAACTCGAAATAGGAAAGCAACACTGGTCCTCTTACCAGGACACCACAAACTTGGCTTGCTTTCTTGAGCTCCTTACCACGAACAAGGCTCTGATACCATGTAAAGAATGAGGGAGAGAGATAGGAGACTCAAGTTCAGCTTTCTTCACAACACACAAAAGAGAGAGGACACAAGGTTGGAGGGTGAAGCCTTTCTTCACTTTTGCACACAACAACAATACAATAGAAGAGGGAAATACCCTATATGTCAAAACCTAGAATACGTGGTTCATATGTGAACCCAAACCAAAAACATACATGGTAGTCTAACTACACCACGAGTACAACTAACATAGGCGGTGACATAAATGATAGTCATCCAGGAGATATATCGGGGGTAGAGCTTGATATCTCAACAATTTGATGTACTGACAAAAGCTTCTTGCTGAGCTTCGGAACATAGAGCACATCTTTCACTAATCCTTTCGTACCAGTGAAATTGTTCATAGGGATAACGCATGTCCCTTGAACCATATTCGGTGTATTGTCTGCTATATAGATGACATTTTTCTGACCTTCTAATGGATTCATTTTTGTGAACCATTCCTGGTGATTTGTCATGTGAGATGATGCACTGCTGTCGATGTACCAAGGATCTTGGTCCACTTGATAGCTGTAATCCTCTTTGGGATTGAAATCAGTGTTTGAGTACACTGTATCAGTCTGATGCATTTCCTCGCTTGCAAGAAACATATTCCCATGTTCATTTGCAAAATGATTGTGACTAGAATGTCCACCACGATGATTTCCTCTACCTCGGGAATTCCCTCGATTACTGCTAGATTGACCGCCTTGGTCGTACTGCTTCTTGCGGCAATCTCTTTCATAGTGTCCAAACTTGTGATAGTAGGTGCACTGAATGTTTGACATGTTGGTGGATGCATTTCCTTGTCCTTGAAATCTTCCTTGGTTGGAATGATTTCTTCTTTGATGATTCTGATGTTGCTGAGGATGATGCTGATGCTAATGTTGATTTTGTTGCTGATGATGACCACTTTTCTGTTATGATCTACCTCTGCCTTTGCCTCTGCTTCTGCTTCTATCTAAAGCTGTGAATGCTTGATCATTAGAATGACCTTTACATGCTTGAATGGCCTGAGTCCTGAGTTCTTCACCAAGTAGAACTGACTGAAGTTCTTCCAGTGTTGGAATTTGCCATTGGATGGCAATACTCTGGACTAGATTCTCGTATCCCTCTCTTAGTCCATTCAGAATGACTTGAACCATTTCTGCGGGGTTCATAGTCTCTCATGCTACTGCATGTTGATTGTTGTAGTCTTTTATGCAGAGTACATAAGCATGACCGGTTTCACTACTGTTGCGAAAACTCTAGTTGATCTGGTTTCTCAGTGTGAGAATCCTAGATGTGTTCTTGGACTCATAGAGAGCTGTGAGCATATCCCATGCTTCTTTCGATGTCTTGACTATGTTGAGCTATCCTAGCATGACATCTTGCACATTCTGCTTGATCAGATGATAGGCGTACTTGCCTTTCTTATCCCATTCTACTTGAGCTCAAGCAATGGCAGTGCGGAAACTATTTGTGTAGCTGTAGATGCCGTTGTAGATCTTGTTGTTGGTGTTGTGACAATAGATGGAGTAGAGCTACTTGTGGCTAGATCATTTAATGGTCTAGGTGTAGACCCATCGACATACTCCCATTTGTTCTGAAGTACAAGAATGGTCTCCATTTGGTATTTCCATGTACCATAATCAGAGTTGTCTAACTTAGCAGATGCCTCCAAATTGAGGTTGCTAGTCGTAGACATGGTGTAAGAAATGTACTCAAAAGTGTCGTGAAAATCTCTATATGAATCAATTGCAAATACACTAACTATGCCAAGTGAAATTTCTATACCATCGGTGAAGATAGAACTGCAATATATAAAATCTGATCTATATTACAAGGCTTGTGGCAATGATGCCAGGAATAGCCAAGAGGCTTTACAAGGCTGAAATGATGTGCACGATGCCATGAGATAGCTGAATAGGCTTTACAATGGTGGCATGTGTGTGTGAAATCAAGTGCTATCTACCCACTGTAACAATCTGCAATGCCTCTGTACTCTCTAAAGTCTGCTCACTGAACTGATGAACGTAAGGTTTTAGGTAATGTAATGATGTGAAACCGTATGTGAGCGTATGGACTGACTCCGAGTAGGTACTAGTTGGGAATTTCGGGCATGGCTTAGATTGGTAACTTGGGGAAATTCAAAGCGTCCCCTCTGTGGCGATCTAGTCTCGATCTAGTCTACTCTGATCTAGATCTATACCAATCGTCGATCGATGAAAGTACAACAAATAATTCCTTTTCTTTTGTTCTTTTTAAGTGCTAGGTCAGATGCATTGATGTAGAGGCAAATGTGCATGAAGGAAGTGGTTTTGTCGACGAGGCTAAAATGTGAGTGTAACTTGCACCAAAATATGCATGTGATGTGACGAGTGCGTAGAGTACAAAAAAACGAGCGACTTTCCTCTCTGGAGCACTGTCAAATTCTTCCTGGATCAAGAGGTACGGCTTGATCTAAGTGGAGGGGCAAAAGGAGTGCAAATGGTGCTCAATGATGATGTGTCACTGTGGGTCACATGCAGTGTGATGTGGCACTGTGCCTAGCAAGAGATGTGCCAGTGGAGCCCTGTGCTGAGGTGGCAGGAGTGGTCACATGAAGTGACTATGGAGCATTGTGTGTGCCTGCAGAGGTCAGTGCTAATTGGACAGCTAAGGTGGCACTGTTGAGGTGGCACAGATGATGATGTCAGTAGATGACATGGCATAGGTGACATGGTAGATGATGTGGCACAGGTGACGTGGTTGTGGTGACATGGTACTGGTGATGTGGCTATGCCAACATGGTAGATGATGTGGCAGTGATGACATGGTTGATGAGGTGACATGGTAGGATAAGGTGAGTTGATGACATGGCAGTGTGGGAGACTGCTGACATGGCACTCACAACTGACATGGTAGATAAGGATTGCCATGTGGTAAAATTTTAATGAATGACCAAACCCAGGTTCCACTGACCTAACTCGGGTCAAGGCCTATCTGCCACATGTCAGAACGCGAGGCACCGGAATCTTTCGAGATTTTGACTTGTGGATTTCCATCGATGTCGAGGTTCCATCGCTAAAGCTAATGGAGCTTGACGGCAGCGAGTCGGGCTAATGCATGTGTGGAAGGAGCCATCGGTTGACTTTTGTTGCTTGGAGGCGGCTAAGGAGCCTAGCGCTGCACGGGCTATGCGAGGTCATCGATGGGGAGCTGGCTCTAGTTGAAGGGTTGGAGGCAAGCTCGTAGTCATTGCAGCAAAGTTGGCGTTGGCACAGCTAAGGTCGCTGATGGAGAAGGAGCCATCGGTGGGTCGCTGCAATAAGAAGGAGGACTGGTTGCCCGTTTGTTTGGGTGGCTATGGAGACTTTGCAGAGGTGAGCCGATGAGCTAGGATCAGTGGCTATGGAGTAGCTGTAGAAGGTACGTGAGCCTTTAGACATTGGAGGTGTGTGCATTGCGGTCTACTAGGAGCTTGGGTTGGCGAGATCTTTGGCGGCTATGAAGCTTGTCTGTGCACGGAGGAGCCGAAGTCGTGGGAGCGGCGCATTAGGTTGGCCGATGTAGCAGATAACAGGAGACCTTGTCATAGGAGACGGACAAAGAGCTAAATGCATGAGTTGCCTGTTGCTGCTATTGGGTAGTCTGCTGAGTGCTACCCATTGGAGAGGTAGGCAATATAGTCACATAGTAGAATCGCCTACTACTGGATATGCAGAATGGAGGTGCGCTGTATGGCCCTCGTTGTATGTCACAGCAAGTGCTCCTTATTGTTGAGGCTCTTGCTGAGTTCGTTGAGCCGTGGAGCGAGAGCTGGTTGTAGAGCTGAGTGCTGGCTAGAGCTAGAGGAGCGGCTGAGAGCTTTAGTTGTTGGAGCTCCCTATGCACTCAGCCACTGAGAATAACTATCCTCTCTCTCTCTCGGATCTTACTACAGTTCCCTTAGTACTCCAAAATGGTACTTTAGAAATCTTGCAATAGAGCTCTCAATACAAGAAGGATAATCTCCATCTCTCTCTCTCTCTCAGACCACTTGCCTTCTAAGCTCTAAAGGACGCAGATAGAAATCTTGTCACACGAAACACCAAAGAGATTCTCTCTCACAATAGAAGGGATGAAATGGAATTCTCTATCACTCAATGGACGAAAATTTCTCTATCACTCATCGGAAGTGAAAGAACTCTCGATATCTCAATCTCACAATCTCTCTTAGTTTCAATAAAGGAACTCTCTCTCACTCTCTCATATGGATCACAATGCCTCTGCAAAAGGCAAGGGAGCTTTGATACCATGACAAAATATGAAGAGGGGAGAGGAGAAGAGTGGAGATGAGGAGAGAGGGCACAGCTAGAGAGCACACCACAAATGACTAAATGTACACTAGATTTAGTTGAAAAAATAGAATATATACAAACCCATTTAGGGTTAGGGTTAGGGGATCTAACCCTTTCCTTTATAGCACTCTATAAGGTTAGTGCTATGCACATATGATCACGTGATGGTGCTATGCACACATGATCACATGATGTTGAGTGTGAACTCTCAACAAGTGGGTCCACGTATATCCCAGTGGGTCAATGAAGCCCCCATCTAAAATCCACAAGTAGTAGTCCCTGAAAAGGCTAAGCTTCACATGAAGCTCGTTAGGGAAGGGAGAGGGGTAAGGGTAGGGAGAGCGATGAGGGGAAGGGAGAAGGCACGGTGAGGGGGAAGGGGAGATGAGGGAGGCACTAGGGGGATGCTGAGGAGATGTAGAGGGGCTAGAGGGGGAGGCCAAGCGAGGCAAGGGGGAGTGAGGTAGGAGGGGGAGGCATGGACAAGTAGGAGAGGGATGCGGAGGGGGAGGTGAGCGAAGGGCAGGCGAAAGCGGCAAGGCAGAAGGGAGGGGCAGGCAAGGGAAGTAGGAGAGTGATTGGGAAGGGCAGGGGAGGGAGGCGGTAGGGGGAGCCGAGGTAGGCAAGGGAGGTGGATGCAAGGCTTGTGGGAGGGGAGGAAGGAGGGGGCTAGGGAGAGAGCTGAGAGGAAGGGAGAGATTGGAGGTGGGATGGGAGGCGACGGCAAGTGAGGGCAAGGGAGATGGCAGGTGAGGGGGAGGGAGGGAGCCATAGAAGGGGGAGGGAGAGCACGAGGAGTGACTCAATGTAGGTTAATTATTTCATTTGGAGCAGGGGCATTAGCTTAGGTCATTTATTTTCAAGGGGGCATGGAAAGAGGGCGAAATAATAATTAGGAATTTTGGTTTAAAGTTCAAGGAGGGGGCATAATAATGGCACTTCTCTAAAACTTGCTTGTGCTTTTTTGGATTAACACTAACTAAATCTACATTTCTTTGCTCAAGGACTCCATGTAGCTTGTGGAATGAAAAGCTTCTTAGGGACCCTTGATCCTTAAAATGGCCTATCACCCAATTAAAGGATGTTAGAGTTAGCTCAAATGTCCACCTCTCATGTAACCCACCAATATTCTGTGTACCCAATGTTGTAAGGCCCCCATATGAGGAGAAGCCATGATGGGTATCGGATATTGGGAGGGATCCCCAGTTTAGACACTGGAAGGGGTCTTAGAGTAGACCAGATGGTTATGAGACGGCTTAGGAGCCAAGAGTAGATACCCGTCTGCACAAAGGGGGGGTTCGGGGGGGCGATAGCCCCCCCGATAGCAGGGGGTCCGGGGGGCGCAGGCCCCCGGTGGGGGTCTGGGGGCAAAGCCTTCATCTGCCCGACGGCATGTTTTCTGAAGGGTCGGTTGGTCTTTCAGGCCGACTGTCTATTAGGCCGACTGCCTATTACAAGGCCGACCGTCAACCACTCACACTATATAAGTGGCCACCCCCTATCATCATATCACCAGTTCTTCATGCTCATAGTCCTCCGTCCAGCATTTGTCTAGATCACCATCGAAGCTCTGTCTGTAGAGCGCACGGGTGGACAGCCAACCATCAGTTGTATCAGCAGTTTGGTATATCAGAATTTTTGTATTCTCTCCAGCTTTCCATCGTGTACTTGCGTTTTGTTGTTATCTTCCGCTGCGTACTATTTTCTTACATGGTATCAGAGCTCAGGCTATCTGAGTAACGACTTTATTGCAAGTTCAACGAGCTTTGTTAGCAAAGGCTACTAGGAGTGATGGCTGCACCAACCCCGTTGCGAATTCGTCCACCTGCCTTCAATGAAGGCAAGCTCGATGGGACGAATTATACTTTGTGGAAATTCAAGATCAGCGCGATCTTGGATTCATATGAGCTTCTGGATACTGTTCTGGGATTGGATCCAGAACCGGTTGGATCACCGAATCCAAACAACCCCAAAGTCATAACGCCACCGAATGCAGATCTTCTTCGGGCATGGAAACGAAGGAACGCAGATGCACTCTGTGCTCTTGTTACCAGTTCAAGTGATTCTGTTTTGACTCTGATTCAGCACACAGACAAGGCAAGTGAGGCTTGGAACATACTGAAAGGTCAGTATGAAACGCGGAATCAGACCAGAATTCAAAATCTGGAGAATATGCTTGCTGCAGAGAGGTGCTCTGATGGAGAATCAGCAGAGACATTCATCACACGGATCAAGAATCTACGTGATCAGATGGCGGCGGTTGGGATTACAAAGACCAGCGAAGAGTTGGCCAGAAGGTGCATTCGGATCCTTCCACAAAAGTACGATGCGTTGGTCACGACACTCAACACGCAGGTAAGAAATCCACCCCTCACTTTTGAAGAGTTCAGCGCTATGCTTCTAGAGGAGGAGATGCGAATGAAGACCCGCGATGGCGGAAGTGATGCAGCATTCTCAACCACATCCAAAGGGAAGGGTGGAGAGAAGAAGAATGGTAAGAAGAAGAAGTTTTCAGGTAAGTGCCACTACTGCAACAAAAGCGGTCACATGATCAAGGATTGCAGAAAGAAGCAGCAGGACGAAAAGAATGGCACTACACAGTCTTCTTCGAAAGGCAAGGAATCTGCCAACACAGTTGAAACTGAGTTGGAGCTATGGGTTGCAATTGAAGAAATATGCTCCTCAACAAAAGTTTCAACAACGAATGATTCGTGGCTCCTTGATAGTGGAGCGTCCCGTCACATGACCAGAAAGAAGGATTGGTATAGCTCTTTCAAGCCTCTACAAGAGCCCATGAACGTGACGGTCGGTAATAATGCAAAATGCCCTGTGGAAGGTACAGGTACTATCTCTCTTTCCATTCAAGAGGGTGAAACTAAAGAGCTTTCTGATGTATTACTAGTTCCTCAACTAAAGAAGAACTTGCTTTCGGTTGCTGCGATAACTGATCGCAACTTGGAGGTGCGTTTCAAGAGGACCGGAGCAGAAATCCTTAATGCAGCGGGCAAGGTGGTCGGCAAGGCAGTAAGGAAGAACAATCTCTACGAGCTGACGGCACTAACAGTCTCTTCAGGAGTGGGCATCAGTAAGGTATGGCATGAAAGATTTGGTCATCTTAGTTATCCTATTCTTTTGGAAATGCAGAAAACAGGGATGGTTGCACACTTGCCTGCACTCTCAAAGGTGCAAGAACCTTGTGAAGCTTGTATGATGGGCAAGCAACAAAGGAAGGCTTTTCCACATGAGAGCGGCTATTGGGCAAAGGCTCCTCTAGAATTGGTTCATGCTGATCTCAGTGGAAAAGCTCCGACTCAAGCTTTGGGTGGATGTAACTACTATATGCTTATCGTCGACGACTACAGTAGATACATGTGGGTGTATTTTTTACGAGATAAGGCTGAAGCTCTTGGAAAATTCAAACAGTGGCAAAAGATGGTGGAAAACGAAAGCGGGCTGAAGGTAAAGAAGCTTCGCACGGATCGAGGAGGAGAGTTCCTGTCAAAAGAGTTCGACACATACTTGCACGAGAATGGCATTAAGCGCCAACTCACGACTGCACATACTCCGCAACAAAATGGTGTTGTAGAGCATCGCAATCGTACTGCCATGGAGATGGCACGATGCATGGCACTAGGTAAAGGATTGCCTAAGTCTTTTTGGGCTGAGGCAGTCAATACAGCAGTCTACATCCTCAATCGAAGCTTCACAAAGGCCTTGACGGGCAAAACACCTTTGGAGTCTTACTCAGGTAAAAAGCCTTCCGCTTCTCATTTCAGAACATTTGGATGTGAGTGCTTTGTTCATGTTCCAGATAGCACCAGAAAGAAATTAGATCCAAAGAGCAGAAAGTGTATCTTCATGGGCTATAGCCAGGAGTCAAAGGTGTACCGGCTATATGATCCAGAGGCAAAGAAGATCGTGGTCAGTCGTGATGTGGTGTTTTGGGAACAGCCACATACAGTGGAGGAGGAGGTATGCCCTTCCACTTTATCATCAGCCGTAAAAGTAACTCACCTTGTGCCCGTATCTAAAGCAGAGTTGCAGAATGAGGAGGAGTACTTCGAGGAACAGACTCCACCAACACCACAACATGCCTTGGCTCCACAAGGTAAGCCACTTCCAAAGTGGGCAAGGCAGCTCTTTGATGAGAAGAATCCGGTTCCAGACTTGGCAGAGTCATCTGCAGATGGACTTCGACGATCAAAGAGGATAGAGGAGCAGAAAAGGGCTTCTGAACACATAGTCAATATGGCCTTGATGGCTGAGATTATGAAAGTTCAAGAGCCTATGAATTTGGATGAGGCAATGGCGGATCCAAATTGGAAAGCTGCCATGCAAGAGGAGTATGACAGCATCATGAAGAATCAGACTTGGGACTTGGTTGATCGTCCAGAAAAAAGGAAGATCATTGGTACCAAATGGGTATGGAAGGCCAAGTACAAATCTGATGGATCTTTGGAAAAGTACAAGGCTAGGCTTGTTGCACAAGGATACTCTCAAGTTGAAGGCTTTGATTTTGAGGATTCCTTTGCTCCTACAACAAGGATGACAACTATTCGGGTGGTACTTGCCTTGGCTGCTCATAAGCAGTGGCCGGTGTTTCAAATGGACGTGAAATCTGCGTTCTTGAATGGACATCTCAAGGAGGAGGTATATGTGTTCCAGCCACCAGGATTTGAGGTGCCCAATTCAGAGAACAAGGTTTGCAGACTAAAGAAGGCATTGTACGGGCTGAAACAGGCCCCAAGGGCATGGTACCAACGGATTGATAGCTTTCTCATATCTATTGGTTTCTCAAAAAGTGCTTCTGATGCTAACCTGTATGTTTGTAAGCAGGATGGCAAGTATGTGGTAATAGTCCTTTACGTGGATGACTTGATCATCACAGGAGATCATGAGAAGATGCTGCAACAGTTGAGGGAGTCGTTGAGTTCCGAGTTTGAGATGACAGATTTGGGGCTCATGCACTTTTGCCTCGGCATTGAGGTTTGGCAAAAACCTGGCAGGATTTTCATTTCTCAGCAGAGATATGCTCGCGAGATCTTGAAGGCATTCGGTATGACCGAGTGTAAGGACGTGGTCTCTCCCATGGAGGTGAATGGTAAGCTCTCAGTGGAGGATGCATCACCACTTGTCGACATCAAGGAGTATAGGAAACTTGTGGGGAGTCTCATTTTTCTGTGCAACACTAGACCTGATATCAGCTTTGCAGTTGGTGTACTTAGTAGGTTCTCAAATCAACCTCGAGAGAACCATTGGAAAGCAGGGATGCGTGTGCTAAAGTACGTGAAAGGTACACTGGAGTATGGCATTACCTACAGAGCAGGGAAGACCTTGGCGGGTTACTGTGACTCAGATTGGGCGGGAGATTGTGATTCTAGAAAGTCAGTTTCTGGATATTGTTTCTCACTTGGTTCAGGAGTGTTCTCTTGGATTAGCAAGAAGCAACCAACAGTGGCACTATCTTCGATGGAAGCTGAGTACAAGGCAGCATGCATTGCTACTTGTGAAGCAGTTTGGCTAAGGAGGATCCTGCAAGACATAGGAGTTCCAATCAAAGATGCGACGGTTCTAAAATGCGACAATCAGAGTTGCATGGCCATCGCAAAGAATCCTGTGTTCCATGCTCGTACAAAGCACATAGAGATCCAGTATCACTACGTACGAGAGCTCATCGAGGATGGAGTCATAGAGCTGGAGTATTGTCCCACAGAGGACAATTGCGTAGACATCTTCACGAAGGCTCTTGGGAGTGATTTATTGTTGCGGCATCTACATCGACTCGGCATTGGTCCGAACACGTAGTTCATCTTCGGGTGAACATTGAGGGGGGGTGTTAGAGTTAGCTCAAATGTCCACCTCTCATGTAACCCACCAATATTCTGTGTACCCAATGTTGTAAGGCCCCCATATGAGGAGAAGCCATGATGGGTATCGGATATTGGGAGGGATCCCCAGTTTAGACACTGGAAGGGGTCTTAGAGTAGACCAGATGGTTATGAGACGGCTTAGGAGCCAAGAGTAGATACCCGTCTGCACAAAGGGGGGGTTCGGGGGGGCGATAGCCCCCCCGATAGTAGGGGGTCCGGGGGGCGTAGGCCCCCGGTGGGGGTCTGGGGACAAAGCCCCCAGCGGCAGGGTCCGGGGGCTGCCGGTAGCCCCAGGCCCGACGGTATGACCTATGCGCGATCCTTCATCTGCCCGACGGCATGTTTTCTGAAGGGTCGGTTGGTCTTTCAGGCCGACTGTCTATTAGGCCGACTGCCTATTACAAGGCCGACCGTCAACCACTCACACTATATAAGTGGCCACCCCCTATCATCATATCACCAGTTCTTCACGCTCATAGTCCTCCGTCCAGCATCTGTCTAGATCACCATCGAAGCTCTGTCTGTAGAGCGCACGGGTGGACAGCCAACCATCAGTTGTATCAGCAGTTTGGTATATCAGAATTTTTGTATTCTCTCCAGCTTTCCATCGTGTACTTGCGTTTTGTTGTTATCTTCCACTGCGTACTATTTTCTTACAAAGGATATGATGGCCATGCTCATTAAGGAAATTTTCAATTGGTGTGTCAACTTTGGGTCTTGATATGTGTAGCTAATGAAATCATTAGGAAAAAAGGTAGTAAAACTTAGTCGTGTTAGTCATGTATCTTATCAGGATTTTATTTAGGTGTTTAGATTTCTAGAGAATATAATTGAGGTCTATAAATTTGGAGTTCTAGACATTGCCTCCATAAAAGCTCCATCTAGGATGCATACTTTTTAGTTGTCTCATTTGCACGATATTATGTGGTGTATATTAAACACCTCGAGTTTCCCTACATGGGTTGTATGGCATATGCATTCAGTTTGGTCTAATAGACCTTTGCGCTCTTCTCTCTCCCTCTCTTCCCCCCCCCTCTCTCTCTCTCTCTCTCTCTCTCTCTCCCCCCCCCCCCCTCTCTCTCTCTCTCTCTCTCTCTCCCCCCCCTTCTCCTAGCCCTCTGCCCTTATATTTGTGCCTCTCCATCTCCCCTTCTATTGTATCTTGCCTCTCCCTCATTCCCCCCCTGGATCGCACCTCTCCCCAGCTCCTGCAGCCATCCTCCTAGCCCCTTTTGCTACATTGTGACTCTCTGTGATCCTATCCCCCCACCATTGTACCTCTCCTAACCACCCTCCTAGCCCCTTTTTGTCTGTTGCATGCGGAGATGCGACTCATTGGATAAATTGCTTTACTTGCACATTGTATATGTATGGAACATGAAACCGGAGGAGAGAGCGGCATCATGTATAGCAAGACTCAAAGCTTTACTCTCAAGCACGGGTCTACATGGAGGGAATGTAAAAATAATCAAAGACACACAATTGATAGAAAAATCAAGAAATCTTCCAAATACGTCCATGGGAGGCTCAAAGGCATGAAGATTTTTGTCCAATCACGGAAAACATTGATTAAATATGCATTGGAATTATTCAAAAGAGTTATGTGATTGCACCACTAATTTAAGGATCACACTAATTTGGAAGTTAATCCTCATGTGAGATCCTTGCGAATATGTGTTTGGAAAGCATTGGACAATATGGTAAAGATCTTGAGGAAGGCTTCCATGATGTGCAACTATATAAAGTCATTGTGAAAGAGTTCATTGAAGCCATGGTAGATGGATGGGGTGAATCCCACATTACTTACTACATGGTGTGTTTGGTCTTTGCTTTTTCAAAATTTTAATTGCAATTAAATTTTTCTTTGTATTTTTCCTACGTATGCAGCACATTCTTTATGCTCATGTTCCATGGTTTCTTTATCAATATGGTTCGTTGAATGTTTGAAGTGCCAAAGGGATGGAAAAGTTTCATTATAGAGCTCAAAGTGCTTATTTCAAGAGTATACAGCATGGAGGTGGGATTAATGGAAGTAATGCTCTTCATGAGATGTCTGAGTGGTTCTATCATGGTATAATTGGGTCCTCCTATGAAAGGAATAAAGATTTGCAAATGGAGTTATTCCAAGTAGTTCGAACTCAAAAGAGTAAAAGAAGGCATTCATGGATATCTTTGTAAGCTTCCCAAAAACATAGAAGTTGGTAGAAGTTATGTTGAAAAGCATTGGATCGCTAAACCAAATGTAAATTGATGTTAATCAAAAGCGCACTTCGATATTTCTTGTGGACATTTGATTAATAGAAGCGTTAAATTTTGTACTTGTGGACCCAGCACTCAATTTTTACATTCCAACACATTCAAGAAATAATTGTTACAAAAGCACAAGGGAGCCTAAGTTTGAGGTAGCCAACGAGAAAGAGGCGAGGGGAGGGGTAATTAATAATGATGTGCAAAATAAATGTACCGCTATATAAATGCAAATACCTTCATTATCTCAGTACCACATCACTCTCTTGTACTAGTACATTCCATTCTACCTTCACATCTCCCATAGCCCCACCATCACCGGTATGGCAAGAACAAAGTAGACTGGAAGGCCGATTGATTCAAGAACAAGACTCCCAAACCCAATCCATGTATACAATGCAATGATTGAAGATAAACAAAAGAGGAGGTAGGAGCAGGAGGAGAGGGAAAAAAGTGATGAACACCCAGACAATGAAGAAGGAGATCATGGGGAATAATCAAACCCCTGAAAGACAGCCAGAGGTGGAGTAGGAAGAGGTGATCCAGCCTGAGGCACCTCAAAAGCCAGAAAGTAGACCAGAAGAACAAGAATGCAAAAGACATAGATTGGAAGAATGGGCCAAAGCGAAAGAAGATGCAAGATGGATATGGATTCAATTGGCTCAATAGGAAAGGCAACAAATGGAGAACTAGCAACAACAATGACCAGCATGGCCCAATGCCACTCATGACTTTCCATGATCTAGACAGGGTGGAAAAATTTTGCTAGAATTGAAGCAAATAGCAAAAGGCAAAGACAAAGGTGGTGGTAGATGAGGTGGTGGTGGAGGAGGTGGTGGTGGAGGTGGAGGTGGAGGTGGAGGTGGAGGGAGTCCCTAGACAAAGGCACCACATAAATCCTGGAATGAAGGTGCTTCTGGAGATTAGGAAGTATCAAAAGAGTGTAGAGCCTCTAATCAAGAGAGCTCCATTTGCACGATTGGTCAAAGAAATTTTACAATCTTACAGGGATGATTATCCTATTCAATCAATCGGACTGGCCACTTACAAGAGGCAGTAGAAATGGCTCTGGTATCCCTTCTTAAGGACACAAACTTGTGCACAATCATGACAAAAGACATGCAGATGGTGAGGCAGATTAGAGGCAACCCACCACATAGGCCATAGACAATTTGGTCTATCATTTAGTGATTTTTTATTGTTGTATTGACTATGGACACCAATTTTGGTTGTTAGAAGCAATTTTGTGCAAAGATGGTTGTAAATATTTCTAGTAATACAATACCTTTGGACACTATAATTCTTCTTGATAATTTGGATCTGTGCAGAGTGTTCATGCAATAATTTGATCTTCTCTCTAAATTTTTTAATTTGTTAATAATATTTTGTGCAAATTAATATGTTCTTAGTGAAATTAGGACTTCCACACCAAAGTAAGTTAAAAAAAAAAAGGCCCAATCAAGGGCATGAAACATTTTTCATCAAAATATCCATACTTTGAATTATTTACATCTTGTAAACCATGGGGGATACTTGCCCAAAAATAAATAAAAAATGACGGGGGTATGTGTGTGCGCAGGTGTGAAATTTGGCTAGATGGGGACCCCTATGTGGCCCAAAGATGCGCCTGCATGCACATACCCCCTCTGATGGAATTTTTTGAAACTTTTTTTTGGGGGGGAGAATCCCCATGGTGTATTACTACCTAATACACCATGGGAGATGCTTCCCCTAAAACAAATTTTAAAATGCCCCAGAAGAGGGCATGTGTGTGCATGTGCGATTTTGGGCCAGACAAGGGTCCCCGTCTAGCTCAAATTCATGCTTGCGTGCACATGCCCCCTTTGGAAGCATTTTTTTAGAAATTTGTATGGGGGAAGCTGTTGAGATATCAAGCTCCACTCGAGATATGCCAGGGTGACCGTTGTGTACTTATGTCACCGACTTGTTAGCTGGAGATGCGGTTGGTACACCGCCCACGAATAATAGCTGGATGACAGCTATCCTTATCTACTATAGTTTGTGGCTCAGTTAGTATGCCACCTTAGTTAGTTGAGTTTGGTTTGAGACCCACATATAGGGTTCTTCTATTTTCTTTGTAAGAGAGTTCTTTTGGCTTTCACAACTAAGAAGAGGAAAACTGTTTTTAGCCTCCACCTTTGTGTGTATTCCCCCATTGTGCATGTGAGAAAGCCACAAGTGAGACTCCTTCCCTCTCTCCCACAATCTTCACATGGTATCAGAGCCTTGTTCGTGGTAAGGAGCTCAAGAAAGCAAGCCAATTTCGTGGTGTCCTGGTAAGAGGACCAGTGTTGCTTTCCTATTTCGAGTTTGGGAGCAAATCTCTGCAGGTAGCACAGCCAGAAGTGCAAGAGTGCACTGTCTCAGATTGAGATGCCCTTCGTGGTGTGGCAAGAGCGCAGTATATGTTGCGGGAATGGGCAAAGCCCTCAGTGACTTTATTTTCCTGATTTGAGGCCGTTTCGGGGCCCGTTTTGAAGGCGGAAGTTCTTCGCAGGCACTCAGAAAAAGGCCCTGTTTTTTGTTGTGCGACCACTGCGTGGCTAGTCGGTGGAAAGGTGCCGCAGAAATTGCATCGTATGCCTGTGTGCAGAGATATTGAGAGTTGCAGATTCATGCCTGTTGCCTGTTGATGCAAAATCGTCACTAGGAAGTGACTGTGTGGTGAAATACCACTTTCGTCAGTTTTGCAGATCTGCCCGTGTGAGGCAAAAGCTGTGTTTTTTGTAGTGACAGAATATTTTGCAGTGTTCTGTAATGGCATCTGATTCTCTTTCACAGATTGTCACTGAAAAGCTTGACAAGAACAACTTCCAGGCATGGAAGTTTAGAATGATGAATTTCTTGATGGGAAAAGGCTATTGGGAATTCATTACAGGAAATGAAGAAGAACCTGTTCTTCCTAATGTTCCCAGTCAACAGGAAATGCAGGCATTCAAAGGATGGCATGAGAGAGCGAGGAAAGTTATGTACTGGCTGTCTATCAGTATTTCAGACTCCATGATTGTGCATATTCAGGATGCAAATACGCCAAAGGAGGCATGGGATACTTTGGCAAAAATGTATAGCACAAATACGCAAGCCAGGAAAATGCAACTCAAACAGGAGTTGCATAATGTGCAGAGAGAAAACATGAGCATCAATGACTACCACATGAAGGTGAAGAAAATTGCGGATGCACTTGCTTCCATTGGGTTGCCAGTGGATGATGACGATTTGGTTTCTGTGACCTTGAATGGTCTAGGAAAGGATTATGCATAGTTCCGGACATCCATTGCCGTCCGTGAAAAATTTCCTGATTTTGAGGAGCTGATTGCTCTTCTAATTTCTGAAGAGCAGAGAAATGGTGGTGCATCTTCTTCAGCAGGAACTTCAAAAGAAACTGTCTTCTACTCAAATGCTGGCAGAGGTAGAGGCAGAGGTAGAGGAGGCCGATCTGCAGGCCGTGGTAGAAATCAAAATATGCAGCAAACGCAAGAAAACCAGTCCTATGCAGGAGGACGTGGTAACTCTAGAGGCAGGGGGAGCCAAAGAGGCCGTGGTGGATGGCAGAGAAGCCAAAATGCAAACAGCAATGTTGAATGCTACTATTGTGGCGAAATGGGTCATATGGCTAAGGACTGCTATAAAAAGCAGAATGACATTATGAGTGGAAAATTGCAGCAAGGTAATTATGCATCTTCTAGCAGGCAGGGTGATGACAGAAATGAGCATCTATTTATGGTGCAGCATATGACCAATTCTGTGACAAGTGCAGAAGAACAAAATGATGTGTGGTATGTTGAATCAGGTGCGTCAAACCACATGACAGGTCATGCAGAATGGATGCAAGATGCAAGGAAGATGGAAAAGCCAGGATTTGTGGAGACTGGTGATGATACTGCACATCCTATTGTGCAGATTGGCAAAATTCCTTTGTCTATGCAGGATGGGAAAAAGAAATACTTGTCTGATGTAATTCATGTCCCGAACATCACCAAGAACCTGGTTTCTATTGGTCAGATGGTTGAGCAGGGCTTGCAGGTCAGATTTAATCCTCATGGATGCTTTGTTGAGGATATGAAAAATAATGGTCGCTTGATAGCAAAAGGAAAGAAGAAGGGCAGGATGTTTACGTTGGATGCGGACATGCCTGAATTGAGTGCAGCAATGTTTGCACATGGGACCGGTGTAGTTGCAGATATTGATATCTGGCACAAACGCATTGGTCATGTTAATATACAGCGACTTAAATCAATGCAAGCCCAAAATATTGTTGCAGGATTGCCTAAATTCAAGGTTGCAGAAATGCACAAGGTTTGTGAAGCCTGTCAATTTGGAAAACAGGCAAGGAAATCTTTTCCTAGGCATGTTCAAGAGAGTAAAAAGCCATTGGAATTAATCCACTCTGATGTGTGGACTACAAAAGCTGCATCTATTGGAGGCTGTCACTATTTTGTCACATTTATTGATGACTTCAGCAGAAAACTATGGGTGTATTTTATGAAAAAGAAAAGTGAAGTGTTTGGGCACTTCAAAGTTTTCAAAGCTATGGTGGAAAAAGAAATAGGCCTGCAAATAAAATGCCTAAGGTCAGATGGAGGGGGAGAGTACCTCTCAAATGAGTTTGCAAGGTTCTTGCAGGAGCATGGTATAAAGCAGCAATATTCATGCAGTCATACCCCACAGCAAAATGGAATTGCAGAAAGGAAAAACAGGCATATTGGAGAGGTATCTTGGGCTATGCTAAATGAAAAAGATCTACCAGATTATTATTGGGCTGAAGCAGTTGCTACATCAGTCTATATAATGAACAGGACTCCCACTGCAGCAATACATGGCATGATGCCAGAGGAGATGTATACTGGTAGGAAACCAGATATTTCTCATTTGAAGATTTTTGGTTGCATTGCCTATGTCCATGTGCCAGATGAGTTGAGGTCCAAGTTGGATCCAAAAGCTGAGAAGTGTGTCTTTACTGGTTATTCTCTGCAGCAGAAAGGGTATAGATGCTATAACCCTTCTACACACGCAAGTTCACAGTGAGCAGAGATGTTGTTTTTTATGAGATGAGCAGCTGGTATAAACCAGTAAATGTGATGATTGATGTAGATGCACAAAATGGTAATGCTGCACAGAATGCACAGCAGCAATCACAAAATATCAGTGGACCTGGAGTGTCCTCTACCAGTGGTTCACATACTTCGCCATGGACAGGCAGATTGAGATCAGGAGAATCCCCTCAAAGCAATGCAGAGAGTGATACGCAGGTATCACGAAAAGGAAAAGAGAAGGTAGATCAGCCCATGTTTGATGTGAATGCAGGTCACTCTTGTGTGGATGGTGAATCCAGTGGCTCAGGACAGAGCATTGATGATGAGTTGGGTATTCCTTCTGTGGTTACACCTGGAGTAAGGAAGACCAGGGATGTTTTGAGAGCACCTGCAAGTGAGCCTATTTTGCACAGGTCTACCAGGGTAAGGTATCCTGTGGATAGGCTGAAATATGATGGATTTACAGCCATTCACTATGCCTATATGGTCAAAGTGATACAGGAACCAGAACCCACTTCTTTTGAGCAAGCCATGGGAAATGAAAAATGGGAGAAAGCCATGGATGAAGAAATGGATGCCTTGGATGCAAATGCTACATGGGAATTGGTGCCTTTGCCTAAAGACAAGAATGCAATTGGTTGTAAGTGGGTTTATAAGATCAAGCACAATGCAGATGGTTCTGTGAATAGATACAAGGCAAGATTAGTTGTCAAGGGGTATGCACAGACATATGGCATTGATTATGAAGAAACTTTCAGCCCGGTTGCAAGGATGGCAACCGTAAGAGCAGCCATTGCTATGGCTGCATCAAAGGGATGGTCTTTACATCAGATGGATGTAAAGAATGCCTTCTTGCATGGTGATTTGCAAGAAGAGGTCTTTATGGAGCAGCCAGCAGGTTATGTTCATGCTATTCATCCGGAGTTTGTTTGCAGGTTGAAGAAAGCCTTGTATGGCTTGAAGCAAGCACCTAGAGCATGGTCTAACAAGATAGGACAGTATCTTGTCACTATTGGCTTTCAGATTTCCAAGGCAGATTTCTCACTCTATGTGAGAAAAACAGAGAAAGGGATTATGCTGCTGGTCATTTATGTTGATGATTTGATCATCACAGGTGATAGTGATGAAGATATCCTTCATGTCAAAATGCTATTGAGGCAGAAGTTTGAGATGAAGGATTTGGGAGAGCTGCGTTATTTCTTGGGCATTGAGGTGATTAGATCACCAAGTGGGATACAGCTCTTGCAGAGGCAGTATGGATTGGACATGCTGTCCAAATATGGGATGACAGGCTGTAAGCCTATTTCAGTTCCTTTGGAGCAGAATGTGAAGTTGAGCACAGATGCAGGTGAGCTTCTGGAAGACCCTACTATGTACAGACGCATAATAGGAAGTTTGATTTACATGACTATTACTAGGCCAGATTTGAGCTATGCTGTTGGGTTGGTAAGTCAGTTTATGCAGGCTCCAAGAAAACCGCATTTGGATGCGGCTAGACGCATACTCAGGTATGTGAAGTCCACATTGCAGTATGGACTATTTTATGAGGCTGGGGTTCAGATACAATTGCATGGATACACTGATGCTGATTGGGCTGGTAGTGTTTTTGATAGACGATCTACCAGTGGATATATGTTCTCTTTTGGGAGTGCTGCAGTCACTTGGAGCAGCAAGAAACAGCCTACAGTTGCCTTGTCGAGCACAGAGGCTGAGTACAGGGGTGCAGCAATGGCTGCATGTGAGGTAGCTTGGTTGCATAAGCTACTCTATGATATGCATCAGTCTACAGATGGGCCAGTTGTCATTTATTGTGACAACATGAGCAGTATACACTTGGCAAAGAACCCAATCTTTCATGCCAGAACAAAGCACATTGAGGTGCATTATCACTATGTGCGGGAGAAGGTTTTACTAGGTCTTATTGATCTAGTTTATGTCAGCACAGAGGATCAGGTAGCTGACATATTCACGAAAGCATTGGGCACAGAGAAGCTGCGCAAGTTCAGAGACCTGCTTGGTGTGCAGGATTTGGGATTGAGCTCGAGGGGGAGTGTTGAGATATCGAGCTCCACTCGAGATATGCCAGGGTGACCATTGTGTACTTATGTCACCGACTTGTTAGCTGGAGATGCGGTTGGTACACTGCCCACAAATAATAGCTGGATGACAGCTATCCTTATCTACTATAGTTTGTGGCTCAGTTAGTATGCCACCTTAGTTAGTTGAGTTTGGTTTGATACCCACATATAGGGTTCTTCTATTTTCTTTGTAAGAGAGTTCTTTTGGCTTTCACAACTAAGAAGAGGAAAACTGTTTTTAGCCTCCACCTTTGTGTGTATTCCCCCATTGTGCATGTGAGAAAGCCACAAGTGAGACTCCTTCCCTCTCTCCCACAATCTTCACAGAAGCATCCCCCATGGTGTATACTACTTGTTTATGAGAACACAAAAAATTAACATAATCAAATTCAATGATATTGCAATATACCCAACATTTGGGGAAAAAGAGAAGTATCTATTAAATTTTGATATGTATATACACTATTTCTTGTATACTCCAACAAATGCACTTTTTACAAAATACTTTCTTGCTTTGCTTGAGCTAATATTGCTGCTCTTTTATGAGATGATAAGACAATGGGTTTTGTGAATGTCTCTACAAGCTGCATGGCATCGTAAACACATTTGTCGAAGCACCCAAAGCAGCGGGCCACAATAAGTATTCCTACTAGTCTCTCTCCAAAAGTTGAAAGTGCAAAATCCCACCTCACTAAAATACTGCACGCAGATGGGGGTAAAGGCACAAAGGAGACTAGCTTTCAAAGTGCCCTGCACTTTATCATCTCCTTCTTCCCATAAGGAGAGAATGAAGTATGGAGGCACACTAGGCTATGTCAATGGAACATTCCCATGTAGTGTCCTAGTACTACATCCACACCAATGTTGTCACCTCGACCCCCAAGTTGTATATCAACTTCAATGACATCCTCAAAGTTGTGATAACATCAGTATTCTTTTTTAATCTCATACTAAGAACATAAAATCATTCATATTGACAAAATATCATGAGCTTACAATGTGGGTAGCATCTTTTTTGTCATATCCCAGTTGAGAAATACTAATGGAGCTTTTGATTTCATCAATTATTGCAGGTGGTGTAGATGATGAGGCCGCCACAGTGGTCTCGACTCTCTGGCATTTTTGTTCCCTCTCTGCATCCAATCTTTCTTGGACCTCATGAAACTCCATCTCTGTAACTGCTGCATTACTGGAGTCATGCATTTCCTCACACACAGTCAAGATCAAATGCTCCAAAGTGTTTGTAGGTGCCAAATTTTAGCCTAAGTTGATACTACTCTCCCAATTGGAGAGTGCCCCTAGTACTTCATCTTCTCTCAAATTTTTGATGTATTGGATGTCAATCAAAAACAAATATTCTCTATATTCAATCAAAACATATGGAAGGGTTTCCACCAAAACCTCCGTTGTACCTTCCTCCTCTTCTTCCTCTTCTTCCTATTCTTCCTCTTTTGGCTATCTTGTGGATGATTTTCTTCTTGCTTCTTCGAGCACCATAGCTACTTCTACCGTGTGCTCCACTTCTTATGTGTGCTTTTCCTTATCCAACGTTGCACTGGACAACTCTAGAGCAAAGGCGGCTTCTGCAACCACTTGAGATTCTCTTCAACTTCAACATATTACCTTGCTGCTAGAAGAAGAGGTGGCTATATCTTGATGAATGGAGGTGCATCTGCATCCTCAATTTCCAAAAGAATTACACAATCGGCTATTTCCAGGGATACAAAATGGGTTCCTATAGAACCCGCTTGCAGATTTAACTCTTCATCCTTTGAAATTCTTCTAAATTTTTTTGGAGTATGGGATTTACAAATTCTTTGCAACCTATGCCTAAAACCACTATCAGCTGCCTGCTGTGCTGCTGCTACTACTGGGTGACATTTGATAAGGAGATTGATAGGAACCCATTCTACTCTATCTATGTCTAACCAGATCATGTATGACTTAATTTTGTCTCTGATGTAATCTACCACATCTCTGAAAAGATCCAGGTGCCTGTGGACTATGCCAATGGCATCTATCTCACGATCAAAAATATCATACAACTCCGCCTCTCTACTTGAATAACAAGTAGAAGCGATGAAGTCATGGAACTTCAACTTGTAGGGTCTAAGTTCATGTCTCAAGCCATGTACATGTGCTGAAACTTTATGTCCTTTTTTGGTATTACAAAACCCAACAATGTGACCCTTCCAATGCTTCTCGATCTTTTCTAGAAACCTTGAATGGACCTATTGCAGATGGTTGCATTGTGACCCAAGTCATTAGCCTAAACTATTGAGGGATCCAAACATCACTCTCATCCTTCAAAGTACGACCCACACAAGATTGAATTGATATCTTTGGCCTTGGGGAAGGGGAGTGCTTCCCCATTGTAAAAAGAATGGGAGCAAGCAAAGAAAAAGATGATGGGAGGAGGAAGAGGTTGAGAGGAGGAAGAGGTTGAAAGGAGACTGAGAGGAGGTTGAGGAGGAAGAAACTGAGAGGAAGGTGGGAAATCAATGGGGATAGTTTGGGGAGACTCCTAGGATTGGAAAATTTTAGATTTTTCGAAGGGAAAAAACTAGTGAATTTAGGGGCCTACCAAGAGAGGGAGGAGGGTATGGAGACCCAACAAAAGTCAAGGGAGGGAGTAAATGCGCCAAGAGGTGGTGGGGGAAAGAGGGACGCAAGTGGGATCCTAGTGGGGACCAAGAAAGGACTTTGCACCAATGAGAGGCCAATATGGAATCCTCCATTTCTTTAATGCCCAAGCCTTCCCATTGGCTGGTTTGCTAAACACAAATATTAAGGGACTAATCCAAGAGTCCCTTTTTTAGTCCTAACCTTTCGATTGGGCAAAGACCCCCAGTTGACCGTTTTGGGCAGACTGGGTCGGTCACCCAATTGAGCCTAGCCTGGTGGCTATATAAGAGCAAGCCCGTGAAGCCCATTTCATCACTGGCTTCAGCAACCCTGATGCCTTAGCATCTAGCCTCCATCTTCTACTATTTCTAGCATGCCATTGAAGCTTCTTTCACAGGAGCGCACGATTGGGAGGCAGCGCCATCTATTGTATCAGTTCTACAGTAATCAAATTTTTGATTCTCCATACTATCTTGTTTTCTCTCTTGCGTACGAGATCCTATTATCTGTTGAGCACAGACGTTGTATTATTTTCTTACATGGTATCAGAGCCTGTACTCCAACAAGAAGATTTGGTAGTGTGTTTCAGTTTGCGAGCAGATTGTGAGAGATGGCCCAGCCTGCAAGACTGCGAATCCCACCGTTCGGCGAATGCAGAAAGTTGGATGGCTCTAACTATCCTCTCTGGAAGTTCAAGATGAAGACCATCCTAAGCGCATATGAGCTTTGGGACACTACTATTGGGGTGGACATGAGGCCGGCGGGGATCTAGCCAATGCAGGACAACAAATAGTACCAACTACGGATGAGATTCTCGCGTGGACAAGAAGAAATGCAAATGCGCTGTGTTCTATTGTCTGCAGTGTTAGTGATTTCGTCATGGCGTTAATTCAACATGTCACCATAGCGAAGGCATGGACGGTCTTGAAAAATCAGTATGAGACCACGAATCAGATGTGGATTTAGAATCTGGAGACTCAACTCGCGAACGAGAAGATGTCTGAGTCTGAAGCGGCAGAGAAGTTCATCACCAGGGTTAAGAATCTACGTGATCAGATGACTACGATTGGCATCACCATCACCAGTGAGAATCTAGCACGAAGGTGCATACAGATTCTCCCACCAAAGTACGACGGTCTTGTTACGGCGTTGAATACGCAGAACAAAAATCCGCGCAACTTTGAGGATTTCAGCACGATGCTTCTAGAGGAGGAGATGTGTCAAAAGATGAGGACTGGAGAAGATTCAACTTTCTAGACCGGATCAAAGAAAGGTAAGGGTAAGGACTCTGGTAACCCATCTTCTTCTGATAATAAAAAGAGAAAGAAGAAGATCAAGTGCTTCTATTGAAACAAGGCAGGGCACAAGCAGAATGAGTGCCGAAAGAAGATTGCAGATAAGAAGAATGGAGTAAAGAAAGAGTCCAGCAACAGCGCGCAGGTAGTACCAATAGAGCTGTTCGTAGCAATTGAGGAGATTTGCATGGAGGTAGTTCATGTACCTACAGATGAACCTTGGATCATTGACAGTGGTGCATCGCACCACATGACCAATCGGAAGGATTGGTATACCTCTCTACAGCCGATAGGGAATGACATCATGGTAGCAATCGGCAATGATGCAAAATGTCCAGCAAAAGAAAAAGGTACGATTGCTCTCAAGTCAGATGGAGTTGTAAAACAGTTGTCCGATGTTCTTTATGTGCCAGATATCAAGAGGAACTTGTCCATTTCAATGATCACGGATTGGGACCTCAAAGTTCAATTCGATAAGAATGGTGCATAGATCCTGGACCTTCAAGGGAAGGTTGTTGGTAAAGGTACAGGCGCAACAACATTTACAAACTCTCAGCTTTCAGTGCTTGAGCGGATGTGAAGAACACTAAGCTGTGGCATGAGAGGTTTGGTCATCTAAACCTTAGTTCTTTGAAAGAGATGCATAAAAGTGGAATGATTGCAGCTACCAGAAATTTCAGATTTGCCCGATGTATGTGAAGCTTGCATGATGGGCAAGTAGCATCGGCAGCGCTTTCCTAAAGAGGCTAGCAGGGCAAAGGCTCCTCTAGAGCTCGTTCATACGGACCTCTGCGGAAAGATGGAGACGGAAGCTTTGGGTGGTTCCTTCTACTTCATGACACTGATCGATGACTATAGTAGAAGGATATGGATATACTTCCTGAAGACGAAAGACAAGGCTTTCAGTAGGTTCAAGGAATGGCATGTAATGGTTGAGAAAGAATCGAGGAAGAAGGTGAAGAAGTTGAGATCAGACAGAGGTGGAGAGCTCACATCGACTGAATTCAAAAGTTACTGCAAAAGTCACGAAATCAAGAGACAGAAACCCTCGCCACATACATCACATCAAAATGGAGTAGCAGAACGCAAGATGCACGTCATCTGTGAAATGGGCTGGAGTATGATGAAAGGGAAAGATTTGCCAAAGATTTTCTAGGCTGAAGCATATAACACTGCAGTTTACATCCTGAATCGTAGCTACACGAAGGCTGTGAATAGGATGACTCCACTGCAAGCCTTTTCTGGTAAGAAACCTTCAGTTGCACATTGAGTTTTTGGATGTGACTGTTTTGTGCATGTCCCTGATGCTACCAGGACCAAATGGGAACCGAAGAGCCGGAAGTGTATTTTCTTGGGCTACAGTGAAGAGGCAAAGGGTTATCATCTCTATAACCCTGTTACCAAGAAGGTAATTGTAAGTCGTGATGTGGTCTTTTCAGAACAACCGCATCAATTGGAGGAGGATGCTTCCTTCCCAGACAACCAGGACTAGGATATCCATCCAGTACTGCCACCAATAGTAGACCGAACTCCCCCAACAGTGCTTGGGAGGATTCAAGACAAAGAAGATGAAGAAGAGCCTGCAGAACCACAACGGCAACGGCCATTCCCGAAGTGGGTAAAGCAGCTTTTGGATGGCAAAGAACCTCCAGCCATTGAGGAGGAACCATCCGAATACCACTGGTCCAAGAGATTAGAGGAGCAAAGAAGGGCGCAGGAACACTTGGTCAACTATGCTTTGATGATAGAAGTGATTCGTGCTGATGAACCCAAGTGTCTTGAAGAGGCATAGCATGATGATAGGTGGATAGAGGCTATGCAATCGGAGTATGGCTCCATAATGAACTTGGGACCTCGTGGATCGACCACCAAAATGCAAGGTAATCGGAACCAAGTGGGTGTACAAGACCAAGTACAAGTCCGACGGCACGTTGGATAAGTACAAGGCTCGGCTCATGGCAAAAGGATTTGCACAGGTACATGGTTTTGATTATCAAGATACTTTTGCTCCCGACTAACCACAATTCGCAGTGTTTTGGCATTAGCTACCCAGGGAAGTTGGCCCATGTTTCAGATGGATATGAAATCTGCCTTTCTAAATGGAGATCTCAAGGAGGAGGTATACGTGGAACAACCACCAGGTTTTGAGATCCCCAGTTCAGAAGGTAAAATCTGCAAACTGAAGAAGGCACTTCATGAGCTGAAATAGTCCCCACGAGCGTGGTACCAGTGAATTGATCCCTACTTTCTGCAAAACGGGTTCAGGAGGAGCCCATCTGATGCAAATTTGTATATCTTGAAAGAAGGAGGCAGGTGTATGATCGTGGTCCTTTATGTGGACGAACTTGTCATAACAGGGAACCATGAAGAGAAGATCTTGCAGACGAAGCATTTGCTAGGAAGAGAGTTTGAAATGACATACCTCGGACTGATGCATTTTTGTTTGGGGATTGAAGTTTGGCAGGAGCCGAAACAGATCTTCATTTCACAGCTGAAGTATGCTGGAGAGATACTGAAGGCATTTGGCATGGCTTAGTGCAAGACAGTTGGTACCCCTATGGAGGGTGATGCAAAGCTCTCAAACGAGGATTCATCACCACTGGTGGACGAAGCGAAGTACAGAAGGCTTGTGGGCAGCTTGATTTACCTGTGCAACACACGGTCGAACATCAGTTTTGCAACTCGTGTACTAAGCCAGTTTTCCAATAAGCCCTAGGAGAACCATTGGAGGTCAGGGATGTAGGTGTTGAAATACATCAAAGGCACACTTGATTATGGCATCACATATACCAAGGGTAACATCTTGACCAGATTCTATGACTCGGATTGGGCAGGAGACGTGGACAGCAGGAGATCAGTGACAGGGTACTGTTTCTCACTTGGATCTGGAGTTGTGTCATGGGTCAGCAAGAAGCAACCCATAGTTGCTCTTTCTTCTACCGAGGCTGAGTACAATTCTGCATGCTTTGCTTCTTGCAAGGCAGTGTGGTTGAGGAGGATTTTGGGGGACATGGGTGCAGTGCAGAACAAGCCTACGCAGTTATCATGTGACAATCAGAGTTGCATGGCAATTGCAAAGAACCCGGTATTCCACGCTCGCACAAAACACATTGAGATTCAATATCACTTTGTACGCGAGCTCATCATGGATGGAGAGGTCAACTTGGAGTACTGTCCGACTACAGAGAATGCTGCAGACATCTTCACGAAGGCTCTTGGAAGAGACTTGCTGGAGAGGCATCTTCATCGACTTGGCATTGGGCCAAAAAAGTAAGTTCACTTGCAGGCGGACAGTGAGGGGGGGTGTTAGATATCAATGCTCCACTCTCATGTAACTACGCAGGAACCAGCTAACTCTACTTGTAAGCCCCCCATATGAGGAGAAGGCATTTGAATAGCTCGATTATCCGGTAGGTCTTGGTTTGGACACCAGATGGGGGCCATGTGTGTCCTGATGGATGGACGGCTTCAGATAGAGTTGGTACACCGCCAACTAGGCTACATGCAAGTGCAGGAAGGCATCCCTTGACTGACCGCACTGAGGGTAGATGGAGCATTTCCTGGGGTAGCCCACTCTCGGGTTGCGGGGCCCGTTTGGAGCCTCAAATGATCCCGAATGGCTCTAGGCCGAACGAAAACCATAGGTGGGTTGCTCTATTTTGCGCACCGGTTCTATCGTATGGTCGGTGGCCTGTTTCGGGACCGACCCCCAGTCGACCGTTTTGGGCGGACTAGGTTGGTCACCCAATTGAGCCTAACTGACTATGACTAGTGGCTATATAAGAGCAAGCCCGTGGAGCCCATTTCATCACTGGCTACAGCAACCTTGATTCCTTAGCATTTAGCCTCCGTCTTCTACTGTTTCCAGCATGCCATCGAAGCTTCTTTCATAGGAGCGCACGGTTGGGAGGCAGCGCCATCTATTGTATCAGTTCTACAGTAATCAAATTTTTGATTCTCCATACTATCTTGTTTTCTCTCTTGCGTAGAGATCCTATTATCTGTTGAGCACAAACGTTGTATTATTTTCTTACACATATAGGGCTTTTCAAACAACCACGTGCTTAGACTTTCTTGGTTCTATAGTGCATGCATCACAGGGAGTCGTGACAATTGTGAGGATAGTACGACTGTGAAGACATGGGAGATAGTTCAAGTTTTCCCTCTATGTGAAGATGTAGTGACAAACAATGGAAAGACAAATGATGACTCACCATAGTTTGGGGAGACTTTTAATGACCTCAAAAACTATCTGAAGAGGGGGATAACTTTGCAATTATCACTGACTCTAGGGAGAACAAGGAAGATGACCCATCCTTTGTGTTGTAGAGTACCAAGCCCAAGCACAAGGTTGAGCAAGCATTTAAGGATCATTGGGGAACAAGCTATGAGTAGTGAGATATAGTAGTTGGACCTATCTAAAAAAATTCAAGAGAGGCCACAATTACTAATTGTTACATAAGAGTATGCAAACATTGTATACTATTATCTATTAAGAGCTCCAGTTCCCTAACCCTAACCCTAAAGGGGTTTGTATATATTCATCATTTTCAACTAAATCTAGTGTATAGTTAGTCGTTTGGGATCTGCTCTCTAGTTGTGCCCTCTCTCCTCATCTCCACTCTACTCCTCTCCTCTCTCCATATTTTTTCATGGTATCAAAGCTCCCTTGCCTTTTGCTAAGGCATCGAGATCCTTGTTGAGAGTGTGTGAGAGATTGAGCGATTGAGAGCTCTTGAACGATCATGAGTTCATTTCATTCTCTTCTGTTGAGAGAATTTTCGTCCATTGCATGAAAGGTTTCCATTGAGTGATAGAGAAAATTCCATTCATTGCATTTCTTCTTGAGAGAGTTCTTGAGATATTCCTATTGCATGAGAGAGAGTGAGAGTCCTTTATTTCCATGAAAGAGCTATTTCTATTCATTGGGAGACTCTATATGAGTATTTTTATAAAAGAAAGAGAGAGATTTCTTGAGATAGAGAGTGAAGGAGCCTTTGATTTCTAAAGCTATCAAAGCAAGGCAAAATACACGCTACTTAATGGTGGCCAACTCCCAACAACGAGCTCCTCTACAACAACTAAGGTACACAGGTGACAATTCTCTACAAATAAGCAACTAAGGTTCAAGCAAGACTTCAATAAGCCCCTACAATAGTGACCTAGCCATCGAACTACATCCATAGTGAGCAAGGACCACCTAAAGCGACCTACAAGCATTCTAGCCTAAAGCACTATAATGATTACCAATGACCTAACTATGTAGCTCATAGCCAAGCTTGCAAGACAATGGAGATCAATAAGGCTCCATCAATGATCCACAATGGATCAAAAGATGCACCTCCAACTTTTCCTACAACATGAGAGGCAGCAACTAGATTGGATGCCAAGGCAGTTCGCATGCAACACAGTCGATCTATACAAATGCAGATGGCCACAAGCTCCATCATCTTCTTCACAACAAAGGTGACACCAACAGACACAGTGAGCAGCTAGCTCCACAGCCACATGAATGTTGACACAAGCGACGAGAAACGGTCTCTAGCTCCAATGGAAGAGGTGAAGCTTAGGGCTCAAGCTTGGGCTCAAAGCCTCCATAGATAATGGAAGAGACAATTTATTTTGTCACCAAGGCAGAAGAGGTGATTTTAAAGGGCAAAGTGTGTTGAGATATCGAGCTCCACTCGTGATATGCCAGGGTGACCATTGTGCATTCATGTCACCGACTTGTTAGCTGTAGATGCAGTTGGTACACCACCTATGAATAATAGCTGGATGATAGATATCTTTATGTACTCTAGTTAGTGGCTCACTTAGTATGCCACCTTAGTTAGCTGAATTCAGTTTGAGACCCACATATAGGGTTCACCTATTCTTTTGTACTTAGAGTTCTTTTGGCTTTCACAACTAAGAAGAGGAAAACTGTTGATTGCAACAAGCAAGGTGGTAGTACAAGCAAGGTGGTAGTGCAATGGTTGGTTGCATATGATATATGGGCCCTTGATGGGTCCCCTTGAGGGGCAAGGTCCATATCGACATTCGATTGGAAATATAGGGCATGTCAATATGGCCCTTTCCCCTAAAGGGGACCCCTCAAGGCCATATCAAAAGTTGCATTTATACAAGCTATCTTAGGATCATGGTGGTTTCCTTCAAAATTATTACAAGATGAATGTGGTCACTAGCCTAGTGGTTTTACAAGATAGGCGGCATACAATTTATTTATATATATATATATACCTTTGTAAGACTAGAATGAACAAATATGGAGAGAGGAGAGGACAAGAGTGGTATGAGGAGAGAGCGCACAGCTAGAGAGCACACCACAAATGACTAACTGTACACTAGATTTAGTTGAAAATGATGAGTATATGCAAACCCCTTTAGGGTTAGGGTTAGGGTTAGGGTTAGTGTTTCTAACCCTTTCCTTTATAGCGCTCTATGTGTTAGTGCTATGCACAATATCAAACATATGATGTTGAGATGGTTCCTCAATACCATCCCTCAAGATCAGCATCATGAAGTAGGCCTTCCCTCAACATGATCATTTTGGGGAATCGAAGAAGGACTGAGCAATACATTCCATCACACCCCTTTAATGGGAATGTCCTTCCTCTGCATCAAATCAAGAGCTTGTCGGTGCTTCTTGAAAATGTCTTTGCCAAGTGGTTTGTCCTTGGAATCTTCCTTTGTTGGAATAGTGAACCGACTTTGGTAGAAGCACCTATCGATCAATAGTGAACCGACTTTGGTAGAAGCACCTATCGATCAATAGGTATTCTTGATTTGATTCATACAGATGTATGGGGTTATGCATAGACCATGATTGTGACTTGAATGTCCACGTGATGATTTCCTCTTGGAAATTCCCTCTATCATTGCTAGATTGACCGCCTTGATCATACTGCTTCTTGTGGCAATCTCTTTCACAATGTCCAAACTTATGACAGTCGTTGCACTGAATGTTTAACACAATGGTGGATGCATTTCCTTGTCCTTGGAATCTTCCTCTGTTGGAATGATTTCCTCTTGGTTGTTGATGGTGATGCTGTTGAGGATGATGTTGATGCTGATTTTGGTGCTGATTATGACCACTTTGTTGAAATGCTCTACCTCTTCCTTTGCCTGTACCTCTGCCTCTGCTTCTATCTAAGGCTGTGATTGCTTGATCATTGGAATGACCTTTGTGTGTGTGAATGGCATGAATACTAATTTCTTCACTAGGGTAACAGTGACTATAATTTTTCCAGTGTTGAAATTTGCCATTGAATGGCAATACTCTGGACTAGATTCTCATGTCCCTTTCCTAGTCCATTCAGGATGACTTGAACCAGCATGACAAGTTTCATTGCTATTATGGAAAGTCTAGTTTATCTGGTTCCTTAGTGTGAGAATCCTGGATGTGTTCTTTGACTCGTAAAGAGCTGCAAACATATCCCATGCTTCTTGGATGTCTTGACTGTGTTGAGTTGTCCTAGCATGACATCTTGCACATTTTGGTTGATCAAATGATATGCATATTTGTCTTTTTTGTCCCATTCTTCCAATGCTCGGGAAATGGTAGAATCTACTGCATGTGTGGACATTGGTGTTATAGGTGTAGATCCCACTACTGATGTAGGAGCTGCTACTAGACCATCTGATGGACTAGGTGTTGACATACTCCCATTTGTCTTGAAGTACAAGAATGGTCTCCATAAAATATTTCCATGTGCCATAGTTGGAATTGCCTAACTTAGCAAATGCTTCCAAATTGAGGTTGCTAGTGGTAGACATAGTGCAAGAAATATACTCCAAGTGTATGTGAAAATCACTTTCTAGATTAACTACAATATGAAGTATTAGAGTGAAGAAGAAACCGTAACATATAATCCCATATGCTACAAGGCTTGTGGCAAACGATGCCGAGAATAGCCAAGAGGTTTTACAAGGCTCAAATGATGTGCACAATGCCAAAAAAATAGCCAATAGGCTTTACAATGGTGGCACGTGAGTGTAAAATCAAATAATGTTCAAGATGAGCTACGCTACTCTGATCTAGATCTAGACCAACCATCGAGTGATGAAAAAGCAGCAAATAATTCCTTTTCTTTGTTTGTTTAGGTGCTGGGTCAGATGCGTCGATGTAGAGGCTTGTGCACGTGTAAGAAGTGGATTTGATGCCGAGGCTAAAATGTGTGTGATACTTGCACCAAAATGTACGTGTGATATAACGACCGCACAAAGCACAAAAAATCAAGCATTTTTCCTTTTTGGAGCACCCTCAAAGTCTTCTTGTATCAAGGAATATGCCTTGATCTAGGTGGAGGGGCATAAAGGGTAAAAATGATGATGTGGCAAGAGGGGTCACATGCAAAGTGTGTGCCAAGCAAGAGGTGTGCCTCTAGAAAACTCATGAGGTCACACCTGTGTGCATGTGCAGTGACTACGTGTGCCTATGGAAAGGCTACTGCACTTGACAACAAGGGATTGCCACATGGTAGTGATGAGTTAGCACTACTGAGGTGGCAGCAGAGGTGGCATTGTTGATGTGGCTAATGATGTGTCACTAGAGATTAGGTGGTAGATGAGCTGGCCCTATGATGTGGTAGGTGATGTGTATTGGCTAATGTGGACCTTCGAGATGACATGGCAGTCAATGCTGATGTGGCTATGTGATGATACAATTGTGGTGACATGGGCTTGATGACATGAATGTTGATGTGTATGCATGCATGTTGATGATGATGTGTCACCCAATGATATGGTAGTGAATTGATGACATGGAAGATCAGGTCGATGAGGCACCACATGGAAAATTGCCAACCATACCTGACTGTGGGTGACTCGTTGGCCGCATGTCACCTACCTTAGTGATAAGAATTGACAAAGTCTTTCTAATGCCAATGAAATCTTTGAGATTCTGCTAACAGAAGTTCTTGACCAGTGAGCTTTTTTATGGAAGAATTTCGGAGGCACTAAAACTACGTGAGCAAGGTCGGTGAAGCTATGGCAAATTGTAGCATTATGGAAGCTGCCTTTGCATGCTTGTGGGAGTCATTGAGGCTATCGAGATATTGAGCTACTAGAGAGCTAGCGTTTGTCATAGCTAGGCTATGCTATCATTGTTTGTGAGCTCATAGGTGTCCTGCCACATGAGATAGTTGTTGCAGAGGAGGCATGAGCACCCTTGGAGATGTTGCTAAGGCTTGGCACTTTGTAGTTGGTGAGGTTGATGTTGGCTATGCAGAGTCATTGAAGACATTCATTGCATGAGTCATTTATAGGAGCCATGAGAGTGCCTACGCAGGGTCGTTGAAGATGTTCATTGCATGAGCCATTTTTCAGGAGCTGTTTTAGAGTCATGAGAGCACCTGCCCCCATCAATATTCAAAGAATAAAAATATAGTTGCATATGAAGGTTAATAATGTAGCAATAAGATATGCTCAAAGTCTTCAAGCTAAAAGGTAGATGCCTTGTTGCTATGTGGCTAAAAATATATGTCCCTTAGAATAGGCAAAAAGGGACCATATGGGGGACAAAATGATAGTCAACCATTGGGTTGAATAAGTCAGTCAACTCTAAGGTTAACTAGCTTGAACCTTAGAAATAGATTTTAGGCCCCAAAAATGCCATATGTCAGTATTTGAGAAGGTTCTTTGAAACCTTAGCCATGGCCACACAAAAAAAAGAATTTAAAAGTCATCATCACATCGCCATTGTGGGATGTCACTACAAATCATTCTGCCTGGAGGAGAATCCTTTGAGTGCTTAGAGAAATGCTCAAAGCTTTCTCTACATCCACTACTCCAAAGCACAAAAATATAATAGACAATGTAAAGAAGAATGGCAATAAATAGGCCAGCTGCTAGGAGGGCTTTCTGAGAAGTCACAACAACATATTGAAGATGCCCTTCTAGTTGTTTAAACAATAGCCAACACATGAAGCATGTTGTCAACTAATAGACAATTGATGAAACCCGAATGGTATGTATCTCTTCTCAATAACCAATGCATAATGAAACCTCACGTGGCTGTTGCAAAACAACCTTCAACCACAACCTTCTTCAAATGCTTGGGATACTATTGGTAATAAGATTTTCTAAATGTTTGAGACATAATTCACAACAAATGAGTTATGATTTTTTTAAAAACACGTTGGATATATTATAAAGGTCCATGCACTACAAGAAAAAGCTCCAAAAAGGGAGGTCCTAAAGGGCGACCATGGCTTAGCTACCCTTTTAGAAGGATTAAAGTGCAGCCAACATGATATTGGTTGGCTAAAATGTTGAGATATCGAGCTCCACTCGTGATATGCCAGGGTGACCGTTGTGCATTTATGTCACCGACTTGTTAGCTGCAGATGCGGTTGGTACACCACCCATGAATAATAGCTGGATGACAGCTATCCTTATCTACTCTAGTTCATGGCTCAGTTAGTATGCCACCTTAGTTAGCTGAGTTTGGTTTTGAGACCCACATATAGGGTTCTTCTATTTCTTTGTACTAGAGTTCTTTTGGCTTTTCACAACTAAGAAGAGGAAAACTGTTTTCAGCCTCCACCTTTGTGTGTATTCCCCCATTGTGTATGTGAGAAAGGCGCAAGTGAGACTCCTTCCCTCTCTCCCACTATCTTCACATGGTATCAGAGCCTGGTTCGTGATAAGGAGCTCAAGAAAGCAAACCAAGTTCGTGGTGTCCTGGTAAGAGGACCAGTGTTGCTTTCCTTTTTCGAGTTTGGGAGCAAATCTCTGCAGGTAGCATAGCTGGAAGTGCAAGAGTGCACTGTCTCAAATTGAGATGCCCTTCATGGTGTGGCGAGAGGGCAGTATATGCTGCAAGTGATGGCAAAGCCCTCGATGACTTTATTTTTCTGATTCGAGGCCATTTCGAGGCCCGTTTTGGAGGCAGAAGTTCTTCGCAGACACTCAAAAAAAGGCCCTATTTTTGCTGTGCGACCACTGCTCTGCAGGTCGGTGAAAAGTTACCGTAGAAATTGCATGGTATGCCTATGCGCAGAGATATTGGGAGTTGCAAAATCATCCTTGTTGCCTGTTGATGCAAAATCATCACTAGGAAGTGACTGTGCGGTCAAATACCACTTTCGTCAGTTTTGCAGATCTGCTTGTGTGAGGCAAAAGCTATTTTTTTTGCAGTGATAGAATATTTTGCAGTGTTTTGTAATGGCGTCTAATTCTCTTTCACAGATTGTCACTGAAAAGCTTGACAAGAACAACTTCCAGGCATGGAAGTTTAGAATGACGAATTTCCTTATGGGAAAAGGCTATTGGGAGTTCATTACAGGAAATGAAGAAGAACCAGTTCTTCCTAATGTTCCCAATCAATAGGAAATGCATGCATTTAAAGGATGGCATGAGAGAGCTAGAAAATTTATGTACTGGCTTTCTATCAGTATTTCAGATTCTATGATTGTGCATATTCAGGATGCAAGTACGCCAAAGGAGGCATGGGATACTTTGGCAAAAATGTACAGCACAAATACACAAGCCAGGATAATGCAGCTCAAGCAAGAGTTGCACAATGTGCAGAGAGAAAATATGAGCATCAATGACTACCACATGAAGGTGAAGAAAATTGCAGATGCACTTGCTTCCCCATTGGGTCACCAGTGGAAGATGATGATCTAGTTTCTATGACCTTGAATGGTCTAGGAAAGGATTATGCACAGTTTCGGACATCCATTGCCGTCCGTGAAAAATATCTTGATTTTGAGGAGTTGTTTGCTCTTCTAATTTCTGAAGAGCAGAGAAATGGTGGTGCATCTTCTTCAGGAGGAACTTCAAAAGAAACTATCTTCTACTCAAATGCTGGAAGAGGTAGAGGCAGAGGTAGAGGAGCCTGATATAGAGGCCGTGGTAGAAATCAAAATATGCAGCAAACTCAAGAAAACCAGTCCTTTGGAGGAGGATGTGGTAACTCTAGAGGCAAGGGGAGCCAAAGAGGTCGTGGTGGATGGCAGAGAGGCCAAAATGCAAACAGTAATGTTGAATGCTACTATTGTGGTAAAATGGGTCATATGGCTAAAGACTGCTACAAAAAGCAGAATGACATTATGAATGGAAAATTGCAGTAAGGCAATTATGCATCTTCTAGTGGACAGGGTGATGACAGAAATGAGCATCTGTTTATGGTGCAGCATATGACCAATTCTATGACAAGTGCAGAAAAAAGAAATGATGTGTGGTATGTTGACTCACGTGCATCAAACCACATGACAGGTCTTGCAGAATGGATGCAAGATGCAAGGAAAATGGAAAGACCAGGATTTGTGGAGACTGGTGATGATACTGCACATCCTATTGTGCAGATTGGTAAAATTCCTTTGTCTATGCAGGATGGAAAAAAGAAATACCTGTCTGATGTATTTCGAGTGTATTTCATGTCCCGAACATCACCAAGAACCTGGTTTCTATTGGTCAAATGGTTGAGCAGGGCTTGCAGGTCAGATTTAATCCTCATGGATGCTTTGTTGAGGATATGAAAAATAACGGTCGCTTGATAGCAACAGGAAAGAAGAAGGGCAGGATGTTTACGTTGGATGCGGACATGCCTGAATTGAGTGTAGCAATGCTTGCACATGGGACCGATGTAGTTGCAGATATTGATATTTGGCATAAACGCATTGGTCATGTTAATGTACAGTGACTTAAATCAATGCAAGCGCAAAATATTGTTGCAAGATTTCCTAAATTCAAGGTTGCAGAAATGCATAAGGTATGTGAAGCCTGTCAATTTGGAAAACAGGCAAGGAAACCATTTCCTAGGCATGTTCAACAGAGTAAGAAGCCATTGGAAGTAATCCACTTTGATGTGTGGACTACTAAAGCTGCATCTATTGGAGGCTGTCATTATTTTGTCACTTTTATTGATGACTACAACAGAAAAGTTTGGGTGTATTTTATGAAAAAGAAAAGTGAAGTGTTTGGGCACATCAAAGCTTTTAAAGCTATGGTTGAAAAAGAAATAGGCTTGCAAATAAAATGCCTAAGGTCATATGGAGGGGGAGAGTACCTCTCAAATGAGTTTGTAAGGTTCCTGCAGGAGCATGGCATAAAGCAGCAATATTCATGTAGTCATACCCCATAGCAAAATGGACTTGCAGAAAGGAAAAATAGGCATATTGGAGAGGTTTCTCGGGCCATGCTAAATGAAAAAGACCTTCCAGATTATTATTGGGCTGAAGCAGTTGCTACAGTAGTTTACATAATGAACAGGACTCCCACTGCAGCAATACATGGCATGATGCCAGAGGAGATGTATATTGGTAGGAAACCAGATATTTCTCATTTGAAAAATTTTGGTTGCATTGCCTATGTTCATGTGCCGGATGAGTTGAGGTCCAAGTTGGATCCAAAAGCTGAGAAGTGCATCTTTATTGGTTATTCTCTGCAACAGAAAGGGTATAGATGCTATAACCCTTCTACTCGTAAGTTTACAGTGAGCAGAGATGTTGTTTTTGATGAGATGAGCAGCTGGTATAAACCAGTAAATGTGATGATTGATGTAGATGCACAAAATGGTAATGCTGCACAGAATTTGTAGCAGCACTCACAAAATATTAGTGGACCTGTAGTGTCCTCTAGCAGTGGTTCACATACTTTGCCATGGACAAGCAGATTGAGATCAGGAGAATCTCCTCAAAGCAATGCAGATAGTGGTACGTAGGTATCATGAAAAGGAAAAGAGAAGGTAGATCAGCCCATGTTTGATGTGAATGCAGGTCACTCTTATGTGGATGGTGAATCAAGTGGCTCAAAAGAGAGCATTGATGATGAGTTGGGTATTCCTTCTATTGTTACACCTAGAGTAAGGAAGACCAGGGATGTTTTGAGAGCACCTGGAAGTGAGCCTATTTTGCGCAAATCTACCAGAGATAGATATCCTGTGGATAGGCTTAAATATGATGGATTTATAGCCATTCACTATGCTTATATGGTCAAAGTGATACAGGAACCAGAACCCACTTCCTTTGAGCAAGCCATGGGCAAAGAAAAATGGGAAAAAGCCATGGATGAAGAAACTTGGAAGCAAATGCTACATGGGAATTGGTGCCTTTGGCTAAAGACAAGAATGCAATTGGCTGTAAGTGGGTTTATAAGGTGAAGCACAATGCAGATGGTTCTGTGAATAGATACAAGGCAAGATTAGTTGTCAAGGGGTATGCATAGACATATGGCATCGATTATGAGGAAACATTCAGTCTGGTTGCAAGGATGGCAACCGTAAGAGAAGTCATTGCTATGGCTGCATCAAAGGGATGGTCTTTACATCAGATGGATGTAAAGAACACCTTCTTGCATGGTGATTTGCAAGAAGAGGTCTTCATGGAGCAGCCACCAGGTTATGTTCATGCTCTTCATCCTGAGTTTGTTTGCAGGTTGAAGAAAGCCTTGTATGGCTTGAAGCAAGCACCTAGAGCATGGTCTGACAAGATAGGATAGTATCTTGTCACTATTGGCTTTCAGATTTCCAAGGTAGATTTCTCACTTTATGTGAGAAAAACAGAGAAAGGTATTATGCTACTTGTCATTTATGTTGATGATTTGATCATCATAGGTGATAGTGATGAAGATATCCTTCATGTGAAAATGCTATTGAAGCAAAAGTTTGAGATGAAGGATTTGGGAGAGCTGCGTTATTTCTTGGGCATTGAGGTGATTAGATCACCAAGTGGGATACGGCTCTTGCAAAGGCAGTATGGATTGGACATGCTGTCCAAATATGGGATGACAGGCTGTAAGCCTATTTCAGTTCCTTTGGAGCAGAATGTGAAGCTGAGCGCAGATGCAGGTGAGTTTCTGGAAGACCCTACTATGTACAGGTGCATAGTAGGAAGTTTGATTTATATGACTATTACCAGGCCAGATTTGAGCTATGCTGTTGGATTGGTAAGTCAGTTTATGCATGCTCTAAGGAAACCACATTTGGATTCAGCTAGACGGATACTTAGGTATGTGAAGTCCACATTGTAGTATGGACTATTTTATGAGACTGGGGTTCAGATACAGTTGCATGGATACACTGATGCTGATTGGGCTGGTAGTATTTCTGATAGACGATCTACCAGTGGATATATGTTCTCTTTTGGGAGTGCTGCAGTCACTTAGAGCAACAAGAAACAGCCTACAGTTGCCTTGTCAAGCACAGAGGCTGAGTACAGGGGTGCAGCGATGGCTGCATGTGAGGTAGCTTGGTTGCATAAGCTACTTTATGATATGCATCAGTCTACAGATGGGCCAGTTGTCATTTATTGTGACAACATGAGCAGTATACACTTGGCAAATAACCCAGACTATCATGCTAGAACAAAGCACATTGAGGTGCATTATCACTATGTGCGGGAGAAGGTTTTACTAGGTCTTATTGATCTAGTTTATGTCAGCACAGAGGATCAGGTAGCTAACATATTCACGAAGGCATTGGGCACAGAGAAGCTGTGCAAGTTCAGAGACCTGCTTGGTGTGCAGGAATCGGGATTGAGCTCGAGGGGGAGTGTTAAGATATCGAGCTCCACTCATGATATGCCAGGGTGACTGTTGTGCATTTATGTCACCGACTTGTTAGCTGCAGATGCGGTTGGTACATCACCCATGAATAATAGGTGGATGATAGCTATCCTTATCTACTCTAGTTCGTGACTCAGTTAATATGCCACCTTAGTTAGCTGAGTTTGGTTTTGAGACCCGCATATAGGGTACTTCTATTTCTTTGTACTGGAGTTCTTTTGGCTTTTCACAACTACTGTTTTCAGCCTCCATCTTTGTGTGTATTCCCCCATTGTGTATGTGAGAAAGGCGCAAGTGAGACTCCTTCCCTCTCTCCCACTATCTTCACATAAAAAGGTGAAAATTTTATAGCTGCACTATTTAACATAAAAAAGGCTAAAAAAAGGGCAGCTTTTCTTGGTTGTCCTTCTTTCTAATCACAAAAAAGGGTGGTCTCTACTATCTGCCCTTTTTTCTTCCAAAAATGCAAAAGAAATGGCAGCTTTTCTTGGCTTCCCTTTCTTTGCAGTAATAAAAAATGGTGGGCTCTCATATCTCCCCTTTTTGTTACATTTACCAAAAAGGGTAGCCTATATTTTCCACCCTTTTCTCCTATAATAATGACAAAAAGGTGGACTTTTATTTCTTGAAAAAGTGCAGCCTCTAATATCCTCCCTTTTTTACAAATTTTTATATAAAATACAAGAGCTAAAAAATAATGTAACATTTGAAAATCGTATGTCTTTAGTGCTTTGTCTAAAAAGGCTTACAATTCGAGTTTTATAATTACTTATTAGCCCTAGAAATAATGCTAAAGTTGTGTGAAATCGATGGAATATGACAGCACAAATTGTGGATCAAGGGCATGAAGTGCATTTTTTATATGCTAGCATGACATAAAGAACTTGTTAGGTTTATCAATAGGTAACATAAATATTTGATAATGTCATCTAACTTGATCTTGTTAGAATTTTGAGCATGTAGCATGAATACTTGTCCTTCTTGGGGGTTATCTATTAATCTTTGTTCAATAGGTGATTTTATTAAATAAATTTTACATTTGCACATAATATTAAAGAATAATTTATTCATTACTTTTTTATATTATACATACCATGCTTCTAAATCACCATTGAGAATGGCTCCAAGCTAAGGGTGTCCACCTTTGTTTTGCTATAACTTTAGCTTTAAAGGGGGAAAATAACCATTTTTACATACTAAATGGGTAAGTTTTTCTAGTTTGCTAAGGATTCTCTCTTTGAGGTCTTCAAACACAACATCACACGTATTCATCTGCACACAATTATATGGTTTGATTGAAAATTGGAGATAACTATATCCTTACTTTCCTGCCCGTCCCCCCATAAGGAACATGGTTGTGGTGCCCATTGTGAACAAGGAAACACTATGATATTAATCCCATTATATCTCATTCATTTGACATTAGATGCACATGTAGATTAATAGGAAGACACCTCCCTTGTGTGGAGCTTAAGGTAATTCATTGATAATTTTTAGGATTCTTTTCTAATAAAAATAGTAATCAATATTTAATAATTGATAAAAATAAGGATTTCATGTAGGACATTGGGTAGCTAGAGGGACAATTTAAATGATTTTGGATGTCTAACATGATAAGAAACTAGGAACAAATGGAAGCAAGGAATGGCACCCAATTTTCATTTTTTCCATTTCTTATGTATGAAATGGCAACACTTTCTCAAAGTTCCATATATTTGTTCGAAAGGGCTGTTAGAAATGGGAACCCATTCTTGAGCTACCATTTCTTGGGAAGAAACAAAAATAAGAAATGGCAACATCTCCTTGTTTTTCATTTCTTAGGAATAAATGGTAGTATAAAATGGCAACCATTTCTTGACTTCCATTTCTTACAAAGAATTGGTGGCATAAAATGGCATCCATTTCTTACATCATGCATGAGAGTAACAAATATGCATCGGTTCACTTCTATCATGTGTGTGTGTGTGTGTGTGTGTAATCGATATGATACTTTGTGTAGGCCTTAACAGAGTAAGATCATTATTCTTAAAAAGTTTTATGTGGATTGGATATTATTTGCATGGTTGGGCATGCTTAATTCTACAATTCTTACCATGCATCATGCATGAGTGTTAAAACTATGCAACGGTGTACTTATAGCATGTGTATATGTCCAATGGACATGATGCTTTGAAAAGGCCTTAATGAGAGTGAAAATCTTGTGCTTGCAAAGTTTAATTTGGATCAGATATCATTTGCATGATTTGGGCATGTTGATTTCCACATTTCTTACCATGCATCATGTGTGAGTCTAAAAATATGTATCGGTGTGCTTCTAGCATATGTGTGTGTGCCCAGTGGGTACGATCCCTTGTACATGACTTAATGAGAGTAATATCCTTGTCCTTACAAAGTTTTATGTGGATCAAGTACCATTTACATAGTCAGGCATGCACATTTTTATATCAAGAACCTTCAAGAGCTGGTTAGTCTTGGAATGACTTACCCAAAGTTGGGTTATCATCTTGCGTATACTATTGGATGGCATACACAGGTGACCTAGGACTCTTGGACCTTGGTCCCTATAACCTTGAAAGCAAGGATGCATGTGTGCCACTGGGAGTATTTTGTGTTTTTGGAATTAAGGATTGTTTTGCCTATTGTTTTGCTTTAGGTTATGGTTTCTTGAATTTTAGTAGAATAGTCACTAAATGTTATATATATATATATATAAATATAAATATATAATTATACGTCAAAAAAGGAGGTGTGGGTGGCTATAAGGCAGTATAGACACCCTGCTTCCATCGATTTACTAGGAAACATTTGAAGAAGGTATCTCCATGTATAGTGTGGAGAAAAACATGTGGTTATACAAGTGGCTAGTACAAAGATAGTGGAAATGACATTAGGAAAAAAAAGGAGCTCATTTTGGGGCCATTTAGGGTTTAAAAAATAGGCTTCAACCAATCAGAAGAGGTCCAACATAACATTGGAAAAAATATAAAATAAGTCATATTCAAAATCTTTTTCTTTTATTATGTCTGACATACGTGATCTTCAAAAGATGATTTTATGGGCATAATTTTATGATTCTGACATTGCCAGCACATCTGAAGCGAGCCAAAACCCCCAAATCGACCCTGGAGACACCGAAAACCGACGCCCGAAGGCCTGAAAAAGGGCAAAAATGCTCGGAATGGAGGATTTGCACAAAAGTGTGATTTGAATAGCTAGTATGTCACGAGGGCAAAGTTCACACCTAAAAATTTTTCACTTTTCCTTTGCTCCCCGGGTTGGTCCCCTACCTTGTCATCTCGCGCCCTATCTCCACGATCCATTACGAGAGCTGGACCTCTATTCTGCTTCCCATCATCTTAGATCGAGCTTGCTCATCAATGTGCCCTCGTGACATACAGCTGTCCAAATTGCGCTTTTGTGCAAATCCTCCATTTTGAGCATTTTTGCCCTTTTTCGGGCCTCCGAGCATCGATTTTCGATGTCTCTAGGGTCAATTTGGTTGGCCCGCATCGGATGCGCTGGCGATGTCAGAATCATCAAATACTACACAAAAAATCAAGGATATTATATATGCACTTAATGTGAAGCCTGAGTACTACACTGACATTTTTGCACAGCAGTAAGTATCTGTATTTTATGGCATTTCCCATATTTTGAGTGCAACAAAAATAGGTAAATAGTGAATATCTTACAGGGCCCCAAAATGAGTTCTCTTCTTTCCTCCCTTTATGTGTTTTACGAGTTCTCATTACAAATTCTTACCACAGGTCATTTTAATTACAAATACATTGTGCTAAATTTGTAAGTTTTGAACTATTTTCAAGATTTAATTCTTATCATTTACAAGGGACATTCATGTATATTGGTAAAAAAAATGACCTTCGACTAGCAATTGTTACTATGATACTCATAGAACATTGTGTAAGAAAGAAGCCTGGTCTGTAAGAGATCAATAAAGAGCTAAAATATGATATATGGATGGTCCCTGAACCTTGGAATTGGACCATATTATCTATACTTTGAATAAATTGCACTAGAAATGAGATGAATGAATGTGAATTTAATTGGCAGCTTAAATACATACTAAATAGTATTAAAATGAAAATTAGGGCTCATGTATCATGCTACCTTGATTTACATTGTTCCTAGAATGCTACCAAGATTTCCTAGGGCTGTTTCTTAATTACTCGTGTTGAACGACATGGATAACAATTGTGCAAGGGTATTGAAGCCTGCCTTCCCATTTATAGCTAAGTAATGTTGCTTTTTTGGAATAGTGGTAGGTGAGTCCCTGCACTTTTCCACAACATTTTCAGGAAACGCTAATGGTAGTTCTTGTGGCATGAATGGAGAAGTTTTTTCATGAGTTCCCATGACTAGAAACTCTTTCATCATGGATGTAGCAATCTACTTTGAGAAGAAAGCCTTAAGTCCGACTATTGTGTTGTATTTTTTGATAGTATTGGAGAATTGCTATAGTATAACAACCTAGTTCTTGATAGAACTTTTTTGGATAGCAAAAAATGAATGAGCATATGGTTCACACTATGTGTGCCTACTTTTTGTATATATGTTCTTGGATTTGGACATGGTTAGGGGTGTAAATTTTGGACTAAACTTTGCAGTCAACTAGAAAAGTGATGGCCTAAACATGGAGTGATATTGAGGATCTTATGGATTGATTGGCTGTTTTTGCAAATTATTGTCTAACTACTTATATGGAATGAAAATAGGAAGGATTTCCCTATGGGAATTTTAGATTTTGTTCTTCTCATTTTTTGTTTCCCTTGCACTTAATTTAATATGTGTACCATGACTCCATTAACTTGTTACTTATGCAGCTTTCTGTTAATGGACTGGGGTCTCGGATATTGGTTTTAGGCAAGGGAAACATTTACAATGCCCTCTCTCTCATCAAATAGCTTGTTGAATCTTTGGAACAGTTAATGGATGAAGATAATAATTCTCTAATGGACTTTGCTAAAAACTCCAAAAATAATGAGAAATATGTTTGTCTATTCCAATTCTCGCACATTAGGGGAGAAATGGGGTCTCAAAAGGGCCTCCAATTGGTGTTTCCTAATTTCAAGGGGTTAGAGAGATATTTGAGGTGTACCAAACAATGAGAGTGCTCCTTTGTGTGGGGCACTGGTATGTTGATGTGTACAAAAGGCCATGTTGAGCATTTATGGGTGGGTAGACATCTCACCCATGGTTTAGACCTTGATCTCCACTCCTAGCCATTGATCTCATCTACAATCCAAGGGATACATTCAAATTTGGGGTAGAACACTTCCAGCCATTAGATCAAGGTCTAGATCCAAGGGATACAGTCAAAGGATAAAGGGATTTCTCTGTTCTACTCCACTTTCTGCAACACCATTCGCAAGCGTCGAGGGACATATACATGTACTTGTGAAAAGCAGAATGACATCATGAATGGCAAATTGCAGCAAGGCAATTATGCATCCTCTAGTAGACAGGGTGATGACATAAATGAGCATTTCTTTATGGTGCAGCACATGACCAATTCTGTGACAAGTGCAGAAGAGAGCAATGATGTGTGGTATGTTGACTCAAGTGCATCAAACCACATTACAAGTCATGCAGAGTGGATGCAGGATGCAAGGAAAATGGAAAGACCAAGATTTGTGGAGACTGGTGATGATACTACACATCCTATTGTGCAGATTGGTAAAATTCCTTTGTCTATGCAGGATGATAAAAAGAAATATCTGTCTGATGTATTTCATGTCTCAAATATCACCAAGAACCTGGTTTCTATTGGTCAAATGGTTGAGCAAGGCTTGTAGGTCAGATTTAATCCTCATGGATGCTTTGTTGAGGATATGAAAAATAAAGGTTGCTTGATAGGAAAAGGGAAGAAGAAGGGCAGGATGTTTACGTTGGATGCAGACATGCCTAAATTGAGTGCAACAATGTTTGCACATGGGACCGATGTAGTTGTAGATATTGATATCTGGCATAAATGCATTGGTCATGTTAACATACAATGACTTAAATTAATGCAGGCCCAAAATATTGTTGCAAGATTGCCTAAGTTCAAGGTTGCGAAAATGCACAAGGTATGCGAAGCCTGTCAATTTGGAAAACAGGCAAGGAAACCATTTCCTAGACATGTTCAAGAGAGTAAGAGGCTATTGGAATTAATCCACTTTGATGTGTGGACTACTAAAGGTGCATCCATTGGATGTTGTCATTATTTTGTCACTTTTATTGATGACTACAATAGAAAAGTTTGGATGTATTTTATGAAAAAGAAAAGCGAAGTGTTTGGGCATTCCAAAGCTTTTAAAGCTATGGTTGAAAAAGAAACAGGCTTGCAAATGAAATGCCTAAGGTCAGATGGAGGGGGAGAGTACCTCTTAAATGAGTTTGCAAGTTCCTGCAGGAGCATGGCATAAAGCAACAATATTCATGTAGTCATACCCCACAGCAAAATGGACTTGCAAAAAGAAAAAACAGGCATATTGGAGAGGTATCTCGTGCCATGGTCAATGAAAAAGACCTGCTAGATTATTATTGGGCTGAAGCAGTTGCTACACCAGTCTACATAATGAATAGGACTCCCACCATAGCAATACATGGCATGATGCCAGAGGAGAGGTATACTAGTAGGAAACCAGATATTTCTCATTTGAAAGTTTTTGGTTGCATTGCCTATGTTCATGTGCGAGATGAGTTGAGATCCAAGTTGGATCCAAAAGCTGAGAAGTGCATCTTTATTGGTTATTCTCTGTAGCAGAAAGGGTATAGCTGCCATAACCCTTCTACTCGTAAGTTCACAGTGAGTAGAGATGTTGTTTCTGATGAGATGAGCAGCTGGTATAAACCAGTAAATGTGATTGATGATGTAGATGCAAAAAATGGTAATGCTGCATAGAATTCACAGTAGCAATCACAAAATATTAGTGGACCTGTAGTGTCCTCTAACAGTGGTTCACATACTTCACCATGGATAGGCAAATTGAGATCAGGAGAATCTCCTCAAAGCAATGCAAATAGTGGTATGCAAGTATCACCAAATGGAAAAGAGAAAGTAGATCAGCCGATGTTGATGTGAATGTAGGTCACTCTTACGTGGATGGTGAATCCAGTGGCTCAGAACAGAGCATTGATGATGAGTTGGGTATTCCTTCTGTTGTTAAACCTGGAGTAAGGCAGACAAGGGATGTTTTGAGAGCATCTAGTAGTGAGCCTATTTTACACAGGTCTATCAGAGTTAAGTATCCTGTGGATAGGCTGAAATATGATGGATTTATAGCCATTCACTATGCCTATATGGTCAAAGTGATACAAGAACCAGAACCCACTTCTTTTGAGCAAGCCATGGGAAAAGCAAAAAGCCATGGATGCCTTGGAAGCAAATGCTACATGGGAATGGGTGCCTTTGCCTAAAGACAAGAATGCAATTGGCTGCAAGTGGGTCTATAAGGTGAAGCACAATGCATATGGTTCTGTGAGCAAATACAAGGCAAGATTAGTTGTCAAGGGGTATGCACAGACATATGGCATTGATTATAAAGAAACATTCAGTCTAGTTGCAAGGATGGCAACTGTAAGAGTAGTCATTGCTATGGCTGTATCAAAGGGATGGTCTTTACATCAGATGGATGTAAATAATTCCTTCTTGCATGGTGATTTGCAAGAAGAGGTCTATATGGAGCAACCGCCAGGTTATGTTCATGCTCTTCATCCTGAGTTTGTTTGCAAGTTGAAGAAAGCCTTGTATGGCTTGAAGCAAGTACCCAGAGCATGGTCTGACAAGATAGGACAGTATCTTGTCACTATTGGCTTTCATATTTCCATGGCAGATTTCTCACTTTATGTGAGAAAAACAGAGAAAGGTATTATGCTGCCTCTCATTTATGTTGATGATTTGATCATCACAGGTGATAGTGATAAAGATATCCTTCATGTGAAAATGCTATTGAAGCAAAAGTTTGAGACGAAGGATTTGGGAGAGCTGCGTTATTTCTTGGGCATTGAGGTGATTAGATCACCAAGTGGGATACGGCTCTTGCAGAGGCAGTATGGATTGGACATGCTGTCCAAATATGGGATGACAGGCTGTAAGCCTATTTCAGTTCCTTTGGAGCAGAATGTGAAGTTGAGTGCAGATGCAGGTGAGCTTCTAGAAGACCCTACTATGTACAGATGCATAGTAGGAAGTTTGATTTATATGACTATCACCAGGGCAGATTTAAGCTATGCTGTTGGGATGGTAAGTCAGTTTATGCAGGCTCCAAGGAAACCGCATTTGGATGCAGAGCTAGACATATACTGAGGTATGTAAAGTCCACATTGCAGTATGGACTATTTTATGAGACTGGGGTTCATATATAGTTGCATGGATACACTAATGCTGGTTGGGTTGGTATTATTTCTGATAGACGATCTACCAGTGGATATGTGTTCTCTTTTGGGAGTGTTGCAGTCACTTGGAGCAGCAAGAAATAGCCTACAGTTGCCTTGTCGGGCACAGAGGCTGAGTACAGGGGTGCAGCAATGGCTGCATGTGAGGCAGCTTGGTTGCATAAGCTACTTTATGATATGCATCAGTCTACAGATGGGCCAGTTGTCATCAGTCTACAGATGGGCCAATTGTCATTTATTGTGACAACATGAGGAGTATACACTTGGCAAATAGCCCAGTCTATCATGCTAGAACAAAGCACATTGAGGTGCATTATCATTATGTGTGGGAGAAGGTTCTAGTAGGTTTTATTGATCTAGTTTATGTCAACACGGAGGATCATGTAGCTGATATATTCACGAAGGCATTGGGTGCAGAGAAGCTGTGCAAGTTCAAAGACCTGCTTGGTGTGCAGGAATTGCGATTAAGCTCGAGGGGGAGTGTTGAGATATCGAGTTCCACTCGTGATATGCCAGGGTGACTGTTGTGCATTTATGTCACCAACTTGTTAGCTACAGATGTGGTTGGTACACCACCCATGAATAATAGCTAGATGACAGCTATCTTTATGTACTCTAGTTAGTGGCTCGGTTAGTATGCCACCTAGGTTAGCTGAGTTTGGTTTCAGACCCACATATAGGGTTCATCTATTCCTTTTGTACTAAGAGAGAGAGTTCTTTTGGGATTTCACAACTAAGAAGAGGAAAACTGTTTTCAGCCTCCACATTTGTGTGTATTCCCCCTTTGTGTATGTGAGAAAGCTGCAAGTGAGAGTCCTTACTTCTCTCCCACTCTCTTCACAGAGGGGGTGGTGGAGATGGAGGAGGAAAAGGGGAGGGGGGGAGGGGGAGGGGTTGGTGGAGATGGAGGGCAGAAAGGGGTAAGGGGTGGTGGAGATGGAGGGGGGGAAAAGGGGGAGGGGATGGTGGTGGAGATGGAGGGGGGAGGGGGGGAGGGGGAGGGGGTGGTGGAGATGGACAAGGAAAAGGGGGAAGGGGGGAGGGGGAGGGGGTGGTGGAGATGGAGGGGGGAAACGGGGAAGGGGTGGTGGAGATGGAGGGGGGAGGGGGGAGGGGGTGGTGGAGATGGAGGGGGGAGGGGGTGGTGGAAACGGGAGGGTGAAAAAAGAGAGAAGAAAAAAAAACTTGACGGATGAAAATCCAAAGGGAGGAAGAGGTGGTCACTTGAACGCTCTCCAAGTCTTTCTCGATGTAACAGGATTATTGAGGAACAATGGACGGTGGGTGGATGGCTAGGTTATCGCAGCGAGATGCTTGAAGTCACTTACCATGTAAGGATGGGAGTTAGGTGGTGGTCGATGGAGAGGGAGAACTGTCTTACGTAGGGCTTGGAATGAAGAAGAGGATGGAGGCAAAATGTGAAAAATCAAGAATGAGGGGTTGGAGTGGGTTTTTATAGGAAATGAGTTTAGGTTTAGGATTTAGGTTTAGGGCTAAACCCTAAAATCTTCTCGAGCCGTAACTTTTTATGGATAGCTCGGTTTGCTCTTCTGCAAAAAGGTGAAATGACCGAAATTGCAAGCTGTATGCATTCGTGTCCACTACCTAGCTTGATTGTTTAGCAAGTGGCTTCTATTTAAGAAATAAAGAAAATTTCTTGAGGTAGTATGCTTGGGGTAGATATGTTTGGCTAGAAATGGAACAAAATTTCACTCTCCTTGCCCTTGAGTGTTATGTTCGTGAAAATTTGAAGTAGTTTGTTTTTTTAACACATACCTGCATATGTTTACTCCTTACTTGAGACGCTAGTCTCCCCGACAGTGGCACCAAATGTTGACTCTTTCCTATGGCTTCCATAGAAAGAGCAGGGTATTCTCAGAATGCAGGGTTCCGAGGCTTTTTGTAACCTACAGATATATTGGGGTTGTCATTTGTAGTATACGTGTAGCTTAGGACCTCGAGTCGTGTTACGTTGAGAGATGTAATCTTAAGTGTGGTAAGCAAACATAGTGCATGCATGTGTAAAAGGACTGTGTATCATCATGGTTGAGGTAATGAAGGCTTTTGCCTTCATTGGGGGTTGCAGGGTTTAGGAGGAGTTTAAGGGTTAGAAGGAGGTTCCAAAGTTTAGAAGGAGGTTCCAGGGTTTAGAAGAGGTTCCAGGGTTAGAAGGAGTTCCAAGGTTTAGAAGGAGGTTCCAAGGTTTAGAAGAGGTTCCAAGGTTAAAAGGAGTTCCAAGGTTTAGAAGGAAGTTCCAAGGTTTAGAAGAGGTTCCAGGGTTAGAAGGAGGATCCAAGGTTCAGGGTAGAGTACATGGTGGAGAACTCGTCTCCCTCGTAGATCATGGAGGTTAAGGGTTGAGGAACTAAGGGTTTAGGAGGAGCATAGGAGTGGGAGAGGAAGAAGGTCTATGAGCATGGGGGAAAGAGGAGAGAGGAGGGAGGAGGAGGAGGAGGAGGAGGAGGAGGAGGAGGAAAGAGGAGGTGGGAGGAGGAGAAGGGAGGAGGAGGAGGAAGAGGGAGAAGGAGAGGGAGAGGATTGGGTTGCAAGGTTGGAGGAGAGGGGAGGAGGGGTTGCAAGGTTAGGACATGTTTTTGGACGTGGAGTGCAAGGAAGCATGGACACTTGAGACAATTGCTTGGAATACCAAAGTAGAACTCAACACAATGCCCCAAAGAGTGTGGGCTTCATTCCATTATAGGGTATTTATACAAGTTGGAGAGCTTCTCTCTCTGCATGTAGGAATTGTACTGCATTCTCTCTCTACATGTAGAACTTGCATATAGAAGTTGCATGTAGAAGTCGTATGTAGAACTTGCATGTAGAACTCGCATGTACAACTTACATGTAGAACTTGCATGTACAACTTGCATGTAGAACTCACATGTAGGAGTTGTATGTAGAAGTCATATGTAGAAGTCGTATGTAAAACTTGCATGTACAACTCGCATGTACAAGTCGTATGTAGAACTTGCATGTACAACTCGCATGTACAAGTCGTATGTAGAACTTGCATATACAACTCACATGTAGGAGTTGCATGTAGGAGTTGTATGTAGAAGTCGTATGTAGAACTTGCATGTAGAACATGCAAGTTGGATTTCTAAGAGGGATTTATTTCTAGCCTTATGCAAGTACAAGTGAAGCTTTGCCGCTACTCTACATACACATTATGTTCTACCTAAGTCCATGTTGGCATAAAGACATCAACCGTAAACCCCCCGCAAACTTGCCTCTGCCCCTGCCCTGCAGGCCCGCCCGCCGCCCCTGCCCTGCAGCATCGCCCCACCCCCCGCGCCCTACCCCGCCCCGCCACCTGTGCCCGTCGCCCGTCGTCCCACCCACCTCACCGCGTGTGCCCGCCGCCCTGCCACTCGTCGCCCGTCGTCCCACCCCGCCCCGCTCCGCACCTTGACCCGTTGCCTCGTCGCATGTGCCTACTGCCCACCTGCCACCTCGCCTCGCCCGTCGCACTCTCCCACCACCCCCTTCCCCTCCACCCTCCCTGCTCGCTCCTGCTCCTCTCCCCCCACCCTACATCCCTCTGCCCGTGTCCCCTCTCCCCTCCCCTCCCCTGTATTCCCCCCCTCCGCCCCTGTCCCCTCTCCCCTCCCCTCCCCTGTGCCCCCCATCCCGCCGTCGTGTGCATCCCCACCCCCGTCCCCTCTCCCCTCCCCTCCCCTGCACCCCCCTAGTCGAAACCCCCCCCCGTCGTCCCGCCGTCGGGGAAGCCCACCCCCATATAGTTTTTTTTAAAAAAAACTAACCTAAGCACTAAACTAACCCTAGGTTAGATTAACCTCGATTAGGTTAGTCACACCTAGGCTAGGTTAGATTAACCTAGGCTAGTTTAGCTAGCCTAGGTTAGTTTAACCTCAGTTAGTTAATAATAGTTAGGTTAGTCTAACTAACCTTCAGTTAATAACTAACTGTAGTTAGTCAACTTAGTTAGGTTAACCTCCCAGTTCCAGTAACTAGGAGGATCTAGGTTAGTTAACCTAATCAGATTAACTTGGTTCCAACCCCTCAGTTGGACTTAAAGTCCATTCACACCACCCTTAGGAAACACCCCCCATAAAAAGCAAAATTTACCCATACTTTAACCCCTCGTAACTCATTCGTTTGGGACCCAAAAAGGAACCCGTTTGAGCCCAGATTTCACACATGGAAACACCATGCTACAAGGTATTTTTCCAACCCATTGCACACCATTTCGGCATCCCTAGCACTCGCTCATTTGTGCCCCCGTGCGGGCCTCATTTTGCATAAATTCATTCGTATCTTCACGCCGTGACCTCCAATTAAGGATCCGTCTATACCGACACAGTTCCCTACACATGTAGGACAATCTTAGGCACATTCTTAACATGATGGCCCCTACAAAAACTACCACCACTCTAACCCTCCCCATAAAACTTCATCCACCCCCACACTTGTGTTAGAGACACCCTTGGCAAATCTCACCTAGTCTGCATGTAACTATGTTCCGACCAATGCCTCCGACTCTAATGCTCACCACATCTGCATATAACTACACTACAATTACCGCCCCCACAAATCCTCTATCCCGAATCCCCCCTTGACATTCAATCACTCCCTTTAACTCCTCCATGCCCCAACATGGTTGGACACCGTCGCGACAATGATGGGGATATCGATCTTGATGTAGAAGCTGACAATTTCTTTAATCGAAGAAATAATAACAATCAAGGCAGATGCCCCTTGGAAAAACTGGAACTTCCCAAATATAATGGTAGGGGAGATCCAGCCCACTTCCTCTAGCATTTTGATGCTGCATGCCGAGTAGGTGGAGATCAATCCCATGAAACCAAGGTGGCTTGGTTTCCCATGGCCTAAACTGATGAAGCGTCTGAATGGTACCTAGACCTTCTAGTGGAAGAGCATGCCAAATGGGACCTACTTTAAACAAAATTCAAATGACGCTTTCAAACGGAGAGGCTACAAGATGATCCCGCTTTCCAACTAAGCAAGATCGAACATGGCCGATGAGAAGATGTACGCACGTACCTGGTTAAGATGAAAAGATTAATTGCCAAATGTGACCCATGCCCAGATGCAAAGTACCTCACGACATGGTTCATTGCAGGACTAAGAAAGAAAATTTGAAAGGATATGAAAAAGATAAGTAGCTATGAAATGTTCAGTGCTGGTCATGTGGCAGACATTGACATCAAGGATGGCATGACCGACTCAGACACTAGCAGTGATGACGGCAGATCTAGTACACGCGATAAATGCTCCAAAAAGGGCAAATCGAAGGCCACTACCGAAACATCAAATGAAGATCGCCTAGAGGCCATGACCCTGAAGCTGAAAGAAGACGTGATGCAAGCCATGGAACAAAAACTTCACTTGTCTCAGCCACCAACTCAGACATATCCATGACAAGAAAATGTCTGGTGTCCACACTGCATGGCCAATCATACAGCAAATGAGTGCTCGGTCCTAAGAGCGAGGGTCACTAAACAAGAAAATCCACCACCAAAGTTGTGGTGCCATATTTGCATCGTCGGTGGTCATGATGAAAATAGTTGCATCTTCAACATGCGCAACAACCCGCCTCGACCTCAACAATACCAAGCAGCACCCATGCTAGTATACAGGCAATTGGCACTTGCATAAGCACCCCTAGTTCTGAGGCTAAATCCTGTTCCCATTGGGACACAAGTCCCACAACTACTCAAGAATCCGAATCCATGACCATATCCAAGAGTACCAAATCCAGCTCCTCAGGCAATTCCAATACATCAATTACAAGCCAAGGAAGTAGACTCGCCATTTGAGTATGAAGTAGAGGACCCAGTGTACTATGTAGAAGGTGCAAAGGGTCTAATACCAGTTTATGCAACTTTTGAAAGTAACTTATGAAAGCATTCCAATCCAACCAAAGCAACTTATGAAAAAGAAAGCACAAGTGCCTCCACCTCTGCCAAGCAATGAGTAGCCGAGCTCATCCACATCAACTCCCGAGTCTCAAATAAAAGAAGATCCATACCCAAATGCAAAGGTGGAGAAGGATCATTTTCAAGCACTTCAACAATGGGTACAAAACGAACAAGCTCAATTTGAGCCTAAGAAACAAGCTCAAGACCCAATCCATGACTTGGCCCCACAAAGTATTGATACTATACTTGAGCCTCTGTTCCAACAACAGACTCCACAACAAAATGTACCGCCACGTCAACTTGAAGGAGCCTCACTCTCTAGCATCCTGAGTTGCCCTGTGTCAATTCCCATCGATATCCTCCTACGGAATTGTCCCAATCTCTGGGAGAGTTTCAAAGGATGTACCGCCATGTCAACTTGAAGGAGCCGCACTCTCTAGCATCCTGAGTTGCCCTGTGTCAATTCCCATCGATATCCTCCTATGGAATTGTCCCAATCTCTGGGAGAGTTTCAAAGGATGGATTGAACTTGCAAATCTCCCTCCACCTATGAACAACATCGAAGATATCCCTGTGCGAATGGGTGAGAGAGATGACATACGCAACATTATTGTGCCTTTGATCCACAAGGCATATAATGAAGTCCAACCCATAGTGGATGGTGGAGTAGGTGTAAATGTCCTATCAAAGGAGCTCTACAAAGAATGGGGTCTCCCACCAACGTCCACAAAGATCATAGGAGTCCGCTTTTCCCTTCAATTCACAGTCTTGGATCTCCCCAAAAAAACCTATCAAATCTTACTGGGACGTCCTTGGTTACGGGAGGCATCAGTCCTCCATGACTGGGGAACTGATAGACTGACAATCCAGAATCGAGACACCACAGAAAGGGCGAATGTGGGGACTGGAGCTATAAAACCAACTGTGCCTGGAGCATTGGATGACACATCTTCAACGACAATCTCAAGCAAATCAGCTCCCTTACAACAGCATGCTATAGCGGGCGATTCAAAAAGCAATGTAAATAATTGGATACAAACATTGGCAACCATCGGCAATTTCCATTCATTAGACCCCATGTTCTCACAGATAGATGCTAAGGCACTACAGGTAGACCTTCCCACATGAAGAACCAATCGATTTAGAGATGCCATTCTTTATGGCTGACCTCGAGTGGGATAATGAACTTGAAGAAGGTACCCATACCAATGATGACTCAGATTTTCCTTGGGACCTTGAAACAGAGGCTGAGAATGCTAAAATTGAAGATCAAATCTTTGATAATGACTTAGCCATTCTGCATGCTCTAATGGGAGTCGAGCTCCCAAAAGTTGAACCTCCAAAGTTGAATAATAGTAGAAGATCCCGCAAGAAAGCTGAAGGAGGAAATCGTAGAAAAGCCAAGGCCGAGAACTTCAATGAATTCGAACGAGTCCCATCGAATTGTACCTTGCAAAGTCAACTCCCTCAAAATTAGAACCACCGCCTCTTGAATGGTCCCCTGAGGGACTGGGAGGAGTATGTGCAGTAAATGAACCCTTACTTGGAAACACCTTACTAGTGGAAAATTTACCCCACAGTTCCCAACATAAGAAGTTTCAGAAATATAAGCCACATGTAAAAATGAAGCTCGATTAAAAAGACAGTCAAGAAGAGCCTAACCAATTAGTAAATGCAACTATGCCACCCAGTACACATGACACATGTCAGGCTAGTTCAATGCCATCAGAGGTTGATCTTCGAGAAGTGCCAGAATACTTCAAGAATTATACAAGTGGTAGTGCACCAATAGCAATGCCAAGAACACTAAGAGAATCTGAAGTTCAAGCAACTGATAGCATTGGAGAAACTCCAATCTATGAGGGACCAGCAAAAACACGCACAATAAACCTCGCCCTTGAAGGGGAGGAAGAAAAACTAGTTTTCATTGGGGAACGGCTTCGACAAGAAGATGAAACCAAACTCAAAGCACTCCTAATGGAATACCGTGACTGCCTAGCATGGTCATACAAAGAGATTAAAGGAATTTCACCCAAAGTGGCAATACACACGATACCTATAAGGGAAGGTGCTCACCTTGAGGTATGTGGACCTTATCGCACAAATCCTAAATATGGCACCATGGTTTATGACAAGCTAGAAAAACTCCTAGATGCCAGATTCATCTACAAGATAGAGCACACTGATTGGGTTTCACCCATTGTCATTGTGCCTAAACGCAACAAGAAACTCAGAATATGCATAAACTTAAACAATGTGAATGCCGCCACAATTAGGGATCACTATCTCCTACCCTTAACAAAAACAGTGTTGGAAAAGATGGCAGGTTCAGAAATATATAGCTTCTTGGATGGCTTCAGTGGCTATAACCAAGTGCAAATCACTCCTAAAGACCAATCAAAAATAACATTTGCTATAGAATGGGGTATTTTTGCATATAGAGTCATGCCATTCAGCCTTTGTAATGCCCCAACCACATTCCAACGAGTCATGTTCACAGCTTTCAAGTCATTTATGAATAAGTTTTTACAGGTGTTTTTGGATGATTTGTGCATCCATTCAAACAAACAAGACCACTTCAAATATCTTGAAGCAGTACTTATCAAATGCAGGGAGTATGGCATCTCCCTAAATCCAACAAAATGCCAGTTCATGGTCACCCACGGAGTTGTTTTGGGACACATCATCTCTCAACATGGGATTGCAACTGACATGGACAAAATCAAAATCATCATGGAATTGCCTCCTCCTACAAATTCCAAAGGTGTACAGGTTTATGGGACATGCCGGCTATTATAGAAGATTTATATTGTGGTATGCCATGAGAGCTAGACCACTTTACAAATTATTAGTGGAGTTCTTATGGACCAAAGAGTCTGACCAAGCTTTTGAGCTTTTAAAGTGGTGCCTAATCATAGCACCCATCCTTATATCTCCCAATTGGGATATTGATTTTCATGTTCATACTGATGGATCCAAGTATGCAATTGGGAGTGTGCTTTGTCAACCTGGTGAACATAAGAAAGACTACCCATTCTACTTCGCCAATTGACAACTCAATGATGCAGAGATCAACTATACCACCACAAAAAGAGAAGCCCTAGCAATGTGTATAGTGTAAAGAGATTTCGGTACTATCTACTGGCAAATGATTTTGACCATTGAGCATTGTTTTATCTTGTGAACCGTTCGTGTACAACAGGAAGAATAATCAGATGGCTCCTCTTGCTTCAAGAATTCAACTTCAAAATAGTGGTCCGCAAAGGTGCCCAACACTACATTGCTGATCACATATCTCATGTCAAGTCATGAGAAGAAGCCACTGGAGTAGAAGACGACTTACCAGATGCCACACTATTTCAAATAGATGATGTTCCAGAGTAGTATGGAGATATCATTGGGTACTTGATGGCAGGAAGACCACCACCTGGAATGAAAGTAGTAGATGCTAGAAAATTGATTCTAAAGGTTGCACCCTATCAACTCATTGCAGGACAACTGTACAAGATGGGCAAGGACCAAATATTAAGAAGATGTGTAATGCCTCATGAGATCATGCCAATCCTAAGTGAAGTCCATGAAGGCATTGCAGGAGGACACTTCCAAGGTAAAAGGCTATGATGTATGCCAACAGACTACTAAATCACAACACAAAGACTTCAATCCCCTAACAACAGTTGTTGCACAAAAACCATTTGAAAAATGGGGGATTGACTATGTGGGTCTCATATATCCAGAAGCAAAAGGAACACAGGCATGCTACATCATTGTGGCCATTGATTACTTTACAAAAAGGGCTGAAGCTAAAGCAGTCAGAAAGGCAGATGCCAAAAGCACAACAAGATTCTTATACAAAAATGTGATCACCCGATTTGGATGCCCCATTGAAATTGTGTCGGATAGAGGCACACATTTTGTCAATGAGGTAATCCAAGAACTCATGTCTCACTTCATGGTAATCCATAGAAAAAGCACACCCTACTACCCCTAAGGGAATGTCTAGGCCGAATCCACCAACAAAATAATATGCATTATCCTCACCAAGGTAGTAGAACCACAACGTTCTAATTGGGTAGAGAAACTGAATGCAACCTTATGGGCATACAGAACCACATTCAAGGTCAGTACATAGAACACACCTTTTCAATTGGTGTACAGCCTTGAAGTTGTGGTCCCACTCGAATTTGTAATACCAAGTCTACGCATAGAGTACAGGAATGCATGGGAGACCATGAATCCTTGAAAGAAAGGCTCTATCAGTTGGAGAAGCATATAGAGACAAGACTAGTCGCCTACCATGCCATGACAATAGAAAAACACAGAAGAAAGGCATGGTTTGATAGAAATATGAAAGCTAAAGACATCAAGGAAGGTGACTTAGTCCTATTATACAATTCCAAAGTACACAAGGGGAAATTGAAGTATCTAGGTCAAGGATCCTACCGAGTATGAAAGATGAATCCCATCGGAGCTGTACTGCTAGAAACATTGGACGGAGTCCAATTCAACACAACAATAAATGGGAGCCAACTGAAGCACTAATACATCAACACGCAAGCCATCCCCGACAAAAATGAAGATTTGGGAAACCAAGTCTTCCTTAGTTAGGATTAGATTGTATCACGAGCACTCACTTGCATATGTACTTCTTCGCACATATAAGTAGCATCAATCAATTTTAACCTAGGGCTTAGAAGTGATGCTTGAGTTCTAGTTGTCCTATGAAAATCCCAGCAACAAAAAAAAAGCATATAGTTAGTCCATACCTAGCTCCTAGGTCACGTGCACTCACACACTTTCGCTTAGACACATAGATGATTGCATGAATAATTGTACCACACACTTTCATTCCACACTATCAAAGCATGTATAAAAATAAGATCTCACACACACACAGAGTGGTCATATAGGCATGCCAACCAATCTAATGATCAATGGTACACCACATGCACATGGATGTAGGTTCAGAGAGATGCTGCCACTAAAGAGGATGTGCAGAAAGAGCCCACCGCCTCAACCACAAGACCCCCTCCAGAGTTCGCAGCCATCTACATCCTCTCAACGATGGTGACCATAGCCATTCGTGGTCCAGAGCAATAGCTCCAAAGAGGATTCAGTGCATGACCAAGAAGAACAAATGCCACCCCAGTCACCAACAGCCTTACACATCCATTGAAGGGGCCTAGTCACTAGAACTTGTTTGGCCACCCACATTGACTTATGCTCTTTCGCAGGAAGCAACATTTTACTTAGAGCAAAGGGGTTTAGGCAGTTTGCATGAGAGCCTAAAATCCTTGGAGGGCAGTCCTACAATGACCACATACATCAAGGATTTTCTCCATCCTTACCACTCTAGCAATACAAAGGTTGGCAAGTACAGTACAATCACTGTACATCAAAGCAAACTAAACATTATCCTCGATAGTACAGTCATTCAAAGGGATCTCTCACTACCAAGACAAGGTGCCAAATACCCTAAACGGCCTGTCGATGCAAAGTTTATCGAAGTATAGTCTCTCCTCACCAAGGGCACACCGATCCATAGAGACGGCATATTGCTTCGCACAATCCTTGACCATCGCCTCAAGGAAGCAGCATAATTCCTATCCACAATCCTGGGGGTTAAGTACGGCAAGAATCGATCCCTTCCACTCCGCACATTTTTTTTGCTGACTAGGAAGCTAAAACAAGACTGGGTCCAGCACTTAGTCATCTTCTTTACAAATAAACTAGATGGTTCTTTAGGCCAAAAATGTAAAATTCCACACTTATTGGCTATAATCATCAAAAAAGAACTACAAGAAAGAGAAATGACTCTGCCCTAGTCACCAAAACCAATTGAGGAGTTAGACATACCCTTCTCACCAATATGGGAGCCGTCACCAACTTCTCCTACTATCACATTGATAGGTGCAGCTGCCTTAGAAGAAATACCTATTCTAGAGGTCGAGATTGTGGAATTGCCCCAAGAGATGCTACAGCTCAGTGCACAACTGCAACTAATATATCTCCAACAACAATAGCAACCAGAGCAAGATTGGCACCAAAACCTGAGGAAAGATCGGCACCAGAGCCTGAGGCTAGATCCCACCCATCGACGCCATGCCAGTCGACGAGCCACAAGGGGAGCTAGTGCCAGATCAATAGTATGACTATTGTACACAAGGGACTGAAATACCATTGGAACAACCTCCCCCAAGTACTATAGAATCATCGGGCTGGCTACATGGGCACCACTTGTATTAGCAGTATCGCCAGACCTCATCACCATTTGTCATTCTCCAACATCAAGCTCGCCAAATGATCCAAATGTCAGAACTATTCACTAGCTTGGCGAAGGAGGAATATGCAAGAGAATTGGAAAGACAGACTACAACGAAAATCAAAGACCAATTCAAGACAATCGCCATAGAGGTCAAGGCACTTCGAGCACAGATAGATGAGAAGGAGGTAGAAGAAGTGCGCATGAATCAAGCTCTCCAAGCTCAAGAGAAGGCAGTCAGGGATGTGACCTCCAACCTCCACCAAAGTCAAACATAGTTGACAACAGCAGTACAAGCAACAACAATCTTACAGACCTACTATAACTCCTTAACATCCGCACATGCTCAACAGATGGAGGTAGTGGCACAAGCTTGACTCACTCTAATTCACAAAGAAGAAGAGCTTCAGGATTGCAGAGACAAGCTTGAAGAAATGAAACAATCTTTGGCAATGTGTGCCTTCAGCATTGATGAGCTTACAAGGGAATGCAGAATCTTAAAGGACCAACTTGCTACTGCTCAAGAGGCCATCAAGAGGCCAGCACTTCGCAAGCACAAGTCTTGGACCATCTTGGACCAATGGTCCAATACCACTGAAGACATTCCTCAACAGGCAAAGGTCACCTTGCAAATGTGAAAGCTTAAGGAGGCATATACAACCATCTACCATCAATACAAAGAAAAAATGAATGAGATGCACTCCCAAAAGATAATCATCTCCAAGCTTGAACTCCAATTGCTAGTGCACAACAATGAGCATTGGAAGGAAACACCAATGAAACCCCACTTCAATGCACAGCAGTGGTGTACCAAGAGCTTGTGGCTGCTCTACAAGTGCAAGATCACCTCAACGCACGCATGCTTATCCAATGGAAGCAACTCCAAATCAAGATTATATCTGCTCATCCAACAATCAAATGAACATTCCATTGGGACCAAAACCCTGCGCATAATTTGCCAAGACTTGTCCGAAGATGAGAAATATATATTCTACCTATCTACGTATGTTGGGTTTATAACACTCAGGATGGATGCTTTCATTGCATATGTCTGCCTCTTGGGTAGTCCTCCCCTCAGGGTTATTGTAGGTTTGTTGCCATTACTACAAAGGCCATCCCTATTATTTGCAAGGCACGACATAACCGACATCCCACCCATGCAGCTGATCATCCCATCGCCCTCGCAAAAAGAAGTGTCGGAAGTTGACAAGGCCTATCTCACATCCAATTTCCCATATCTAACCACTCTTTATGCCAACATCATAACCTCACTTACCCTTGCTGCTACCACCCTCTTAACCTTCCCCGAGCTCCATCCTAACACCTATTCCCTCCATCGTCTCTTTGCTCTTGCCTCTCACCATTTTCAACTACCCAACAGTCACAAACTTATGAGCCCCTCACACCTAGATTTTCCCCCTCCCTTGCTAATCCTACCCTTGAGGATTACCAAGCTGCTCAAACCATTTGCCTAGTTCTTTCTCCCCTCCCCTTTGCTCCCCCTTCCGTAACTAAGACTCTGCCATATTTCTCCCCCATGTCCCCAAATTCTCTCCCTGCCCCGTCATCACCTCCGACACTACTTGTGCTTCCCTTAGTAGAAAATGACACAGTATTTGATTTTGAATATCAGGATCCAGATAATCCAATTCGTATGCCCATGCCAAGATCCCATGATGCGTATGATTTTGATGACATACCACTTCCCAGTAACCCCATCAAGGAATTTTGGAGCAAATATCCTGATATAAAAACTCGAGGTGGATGGATAACTTTTCTACCAACCTTCATCAACATCAAATTAGTGAAGGTTGGATTAGCAAGTTGGATCCACAACCTGATTGGCACCGCTCCAAGCTCTTTGATGTAATCTTCTTGAAGGAGTACCTTCAGGCACCTCCATGTCTCAGAACCCATCCCAAGTTTTATGTAGTTCCACGGCATAAAAAATGGGAAGCCAACAAACACACTTTGGCTGAAGATCGCTTAATTGGCCAATGATCGAACCATAGTCTGGTGTAGAATGGAATATCCAAGGCACAATTGTCTGAGAGCTTCAACAGCATGAGCAAATAATGCGCGACAACATTGATCGCTTCCTTCGCCTAAGTGCTATATTCTGTAAAACATTGGAATTCATTCTGGAGGCCCCATGTTACCTCGATTCCCATTTGCCTCCACTCAATTTCAATCCCAATGAACAGGTTGATGCTCATATTACAAGCTGACTCTATCAAAGAGTGATCTTCTTAGAAGCATGCCACATATCTCTGTTCGAGAAAATGGTGGATACAGGCTACCTAGAAACTGCACAAAGATTGTATGGTGCTAAGGCTTTACACCAGGATCAACTGGCACAACACAAGTTCCACAGCCACTGTACTAAAAGCATGGCAACCCAGGTACGTGCTTGCAATCAGCCATAACCTGAGGATGGGTAATAAAATGGATCCGGGAGTATGTTGTCTCTGTGCCAACATGGACTTAGGTAGAACAGAATGTGTGTGTACACTAGCAGCAAAGCTCTGCTTGTACTTGCATAAGGCTAGAAATAATCCCTCTTAGAAATCCAACTTGCATGTTCTACATGCAAGTTCTACATATGACTTCTACATACAACTCCTACATGCAACTCCTACATGTGAGTTGTATATGCGAGTTCTACATGCAAGTTCTACATATGACTTCTACATACAACTCTTACATGCGAGTTCTACATGCAAGTTCTACATACAACTTGTACATGCGAGTTCTACATGCAAGTTTGACATATGACTTCTACATATGACTTCTACATACAACTCCTACATGCGAGTTCTACATGCAAGTTGTACATGCGAGTTCTACATGCAAGTTCTACATATGACTTCTACATGCAACTTGTATATGCAAGTTCTACATGTAGGGAGAAAATGTGTTAAAATTCCTACATGTAGAGAGAGAAGCTCTTCAACTTTTATAAATACCCCATAATGGAATGAAGCCCACACTCTTTGGGGCATTGTGTTAAGTTCTACTTTGGTATTCCAAGCAATTGTCTCAAGTGTCCATGCTTCCTTGCACTCCACGTCCAAAAGCATGCCCTAACCTTGCAATCCCTCCTCCCCTCTCCTCCAAGCTTGCAACCCAATCCTCTCCCTCTCCTCCTCCCTCTTCCTCCTCGTCCTCCCTTCTCCTCCTCCCGCCTCCTCTTCCCTCATCCTCCTCCTCCTCCTCCTCCTCCTCCCTCCTCTCTCCTCTTTCCCCCATGCTCTTACACCTTCTTCCTCTCCCACTCCTATGCTCCTCCTAAACCCTTAGTTCCTCAACCCTTAACCTCCATGATCTACGAGGGAGACAAGTTCTCCACCATGTACTCTACCCTGAACCTTGGATCTTCCTTCTAACCCTAGAACCTGTTCTAAACCTTGGAACCTCCTTCTAAACCTTGGAACTTCTTCTAACCATGGAACCTCTTCTAAACCTTGGAACCTCCTTCTAAACCTTGGAACTCCTTATAACCCTGGAACCTCTTCTAAACCCTGGAACCTCCTTCTAAACTCTGGAACCTCCTTCTAACCCTTAAACTCCTCCTAAACCCTGCAACCCCCAATGAAGGTGAAAGCCTTCATTACCTCAACCATGATGATACACGTTCCTTTTACACATGCATGCACTATGTTTCTCCTATGTTTGCTTACCACACTTAAGCCTAGGTCTCTCAACAGAACACGACTCGAGGTCCTAAGCTACACGTATACTACAAACAACAATCCCGATATATCTGTAGGTGACAAAAAGCCTCGGAACCCTGCATACTGAGAATACCATGCTCTTCCTACAAAAGCCGTAGGAAAGAGCCAACAACCCTCCAAAATGCACCTTAATCTTAGCCCTTGATCTCATCTCCATCAATTGCCTTCATCTCCACCCTCCAAAATGTGCCTAGATCTCAGCCCTTCATTTGATCTCTTCATCTCCACCTTTGATTTGTCCAATATCCAATGGTCCATAGCATATGGCGACTTCTCCCTCTTTATTAGACCCCCCTTTTGTCAACTCTTGCCAGGTTTGGAGCCCACCAAAGGTGCCTCCAACCATTTTGAGCATCCTAGGCCTTTGATCCACCATCCACCATCCACCTCCATCCAAAGGCTAAGGTTGATCAATTTCAAAATAAAGGTAACCATGTCAGTTGAGTAAATGATAGGGGACCCTTAGCCCATGGGTTACCATAGTGGGTTCACTTGGTCTTAAGTTAATCCATTTCTTAATCCATTCCTTATGAGGCCCTTTTGAGACCCCAATTCTCCCCTAATGGCTGGTCCCCTTTCTCTTGATAATTTAGGGGTTGAAGTGCTTCTCGCTTCTAAAATCAGCTACATTAAAGGTGATGCTACATAGTTTTTGTGGTTTGGAGGGACTTTCTAATGAGGACCGGGATGCTATTTCTTTAAATCAGATCATGACAACAAAATTGTTGCCCCCAAGAAGAGCTCAACTTGCACTTACACAAACCCCTTCTTTCCTCCTTGTGTGTTGGAAGCCAAGCTCATGGCATATGATAATAAGACATAGGAGCTCCATGACATGAACCTTCTAGCCCCATTCACTCTGGACACTGGATTATTTCTTGCTAACTTAGTGGATGTTGAGAAATTGTCAAAGCTGAAGCTAGGAGGGCTGCATATAATTTTCAGATTATCATTGTGCATAATTACCCATTGGTGAACTTTTTCCCTATGTTAACCTTTGTGCCATGGGTAGCACTTCACTCGTGAGGGTCTTTAGGAGGTGTAAAAGCAGGATTTTAAAAACTAAAAGAAGAACACCAAAATAGTTGATTGACATTTTCAATGTGGGGCATCCTTAAAATGCAGTTGTTTGCAAGAAAGCATTGATTGTGAAGCGCAACCGCTATGGTTGACCATGCGATATAATTTATTGCTCACAATCTACCTTCTTTTTTTCGAACCATCCATTAAAAGTAGTTTTTAAATCTTTTCTCCTTTTTATGAAGTCTAATGACATGGTCCAATTATATAAAGCTTCACTCAACTTCTTCTATAGGAGGGAGTTGGTTTTGACACTAGTGAAAGTTTTGGAGAAGAACCCATAGGCCCCCTTGCTATGCCACAACCTTCTCCCGGTATCATCTCCTATGGGGCTCCTTATGTTAAGGTCACTAGCGGTAGCCATTGAGATGTTTTGGTCTAGCAAGGAAAGAAAGGATTGTTGGTTGTACAAGTATGGCATGAGGACCTATGCATGGCTTGTTGAGAGTTGTGGTGCCATGAGCACATGTAGAGCAAAGGTATGAGTAAAGGGAAAGCTGCCACATGGCATGGAGGAGATATCCCACATGTGAGCAAGCAAATGGATGTAAGTACCCTCACCTATAAAAGGGAAGTTCATTTGAAGTAAATCAATCAAGCACTTTGCACTATCTCAAGATTCTCTTTATGAGTCCAAGCTAATCTATCTTGGAACCTGATTGACTTGAGATACATGTCATGAGCACTCTCTTCATCATGTTTCCACATACGTTCCATCCACCTTAGAGCGCTCCATAGATCTTGAGGCACACATGTTTTGTCATGGTATCAGAGCATAGGTTTAGCTCTCCTAGTTTAGCTCATTAGTAGTTCACTAGGATTGCTCCCATTCCTAGATTAGTTTCAGAATGTAAGATTAGTTTTAAATCTAGAGAGTTCTTTAGAGTGTTTCTTGAGTTGTGAGAGAAATCTAGATTCATTCTTCTTGTGAAAGATTTCCGTCATCTCCTTCGAGAGTTATTCATTCCGTTTATTCCATTCTTTGTGAGGACTTGAGAGTTCTTTGAGAGAGTTCAAAGAAAAAGAGAGTGAGAGGTCTCTTTTCTTTTCTTCCTTGTGAGAAAGAGGAGTCTCCATTGTTCAAGCGAGGAAAGGTTCAGCCATCTCCTAGTCAATCACAAGTAAAGGCCCATTGCTCTATGAGACTCGACTACATCTACAAGGCAACTCAAGCCTTGCATGCAAATCTGAAGGCAGCAACCATTCACAATGAACGGACTCCACTATAAGCTCTCGACTGCTCTAGTGCTCACAACTCACAGCCATCAATGGCTAAGCTCTTTCGTCTAGCAACCTTCAATGAGAAACTTTGTTCGTAGCTTCTAGCCATCAGAAGACTTCGACGCCTTCTGATCTAGAACCCACGACTTGCAACAACGAATAGCCCAAACGGCGCCTCTCAACCAACGATCTCTACAGCCCCGCCTTCAAGCGAGTCGCCTCCCTCAACAAAGCCAACCTAAGGCTCTTGCAACTCCCTGCGCCATCTCCGACAACCGATCAGCAGCAGCCCGAACAGCGATGCCATAGACCTGGAACAGCGAAGCCCAAGCTTCATCGACCTGCTCTCCAACAACAAAAAGCTCTTAGCCATCAACAGCCAAGAGTTGCAGCCAACGACTCATGGTAGCTCTGCCTCGACCGACCAGCTCTGCAGCATATTCATCGTCGCACGCCGTCGTTGTCTCTGCAGTAGAGAAGCTTCAAAGCTTCCATTTCTTTCCCTAAGGTTCACCACATTTTTGACACGTGGCAGATAAGGTTTGGTGTGGTTAAGTTGAACCTTGGTTAAGCTAATGGTTAGGTTCAGCTAGACCATGGTAAAATCTGTGTAACCATGGGTAAACCTATTTGGGTTTAAAAATTGCCACATGGCACAGTGCCTTTTAAGCACACAGCCTCTTGTTAAGCACAGTATGGAATTCAGCATGTGAATCCCTGTGCCACATCATCAAAGGCCCCTCTTCTTCAAAAAAGCTTCAACAAGCCATAACTTGCAATCCAAGAAGAATTTGCACATGCTCCAAAAAGGAAAAGTGATCGTCTTTTTGAGCTCTACGCACCTATCAGATCAGAATTATTGTATGCAATTAGACACTGCTAGATTTGAAAGTATCATCAAACTGGTAAGACCTTTGCAATGGCAATCTGCACTCCAACTGTTGAGAAGTTCACCGGGGATGGATTTCACACATGGTCTACACAAATGAGATATCTTCTGATGCACCAAAAGCTTTGGAAGATTGTAAAAGAAGACATACCCACTGCACAAAATGATGCTTGGAAGGAAAAAGATGAAGCAGCACTATCACTCATTGGATTACACTTGGGTCCAAACATAATTCATCATATAGACTCTAAAGATCATGCCAAGGATGCATGGGATGAGTTGAACACAGTGTTTGGTGCAAAAGCCAAAAACCAAGAAATCCATCTTAAGATTGAATTCTATGGTATGCATATGGGCTTCAATGAATCTACGGCACAATTTGTCAACAAAATCAAAAGCATTATGACTCAACTAGAGGGCATAAATGCAAAAGTAGGAGAGAAAGATGCACTTGCAAATCTCCTTAAAAGCATGCCTGCAGAGTATAGTGCATTGACAACCACTTTGAAGAATTTTCCAGATCCAAAGTTTGAAGAATGTGTATCCTCTCTTCTCGAAAAAGAAAGAGAGTTGAAGGCATCGACATCAACATCGACACATCGACATCGACAGCAACACTCAATAGCTATAATGAAGAACAAGCACTATTCAGTAAAACATCAGTGAAATGCTACCATTGCGGAAGGATGGGTCACTATCAAAGTGACTGTAGATTGAAGAACAAACCAAAGTGTCACCATTGCAAGAAGCTGGGACACAAGGAAGAAGATTGTAGATTGAAGAACCAACAAGTCAACTACGTGGAGTCATCATCAAGCCATGAGCCAAAAGGTGACATCAATGGAATGTATTGAGAAACAAAAACCTTGACAACCTTGCCTATATGTTTGTAATCAAACTTGACCACCTGAGAGTAGCTATGAAAGCACCCAGGGGAGGTATTGACATGTAAGATCCACACTTGACCACCTTAAGTAGCAAGGTATGCACTAAGGGGAGGTGATGGAATGTAACTCACATCTGACCACCTTGCAGTAGCCAAAGGATTATGGCACCAAGGGGAGGTGTTGAGAGTTGTGGTGCCATGAGCACATGTAGAGCAAAGGTATGAGTAAAGGGAAAGCTACCACATGGCATGGAGGAGATATCCCACATGTGAGCAAACAAATGGATGTAAGTACCCTCACCTATAAAAGGGAGGTTCATTTGAAGTAAATCAATCAAGCACTTTGCACTATCTCAAGATTCTCTTTATGAGTCCAAGCTAATCTATCTTGGAACCTAATTGACTTTCTTGCACCATGTCAACTAGCAACCTCAATCTGGAGGCATCTGCTTAGTTAGACAGCTCAATTACGGTACATGGAAATACCGAATGGAGACCATTCTTGTGCTTCAAGACAAATGGGAGTATGTCGATGGGTCTACACCTAGAGCATTGGACAATCCAGCCACCAGTAGCTCTACTCAATCTGTTGTCACAGCGCTAGCAACGGAATCTACAATGGGATCTACATCTACACAAACAGTTTTCGCACCAGTAGCAGATCCTGCCATTGCCTGAGCTCAAGTAGAATGGGATAAGAAAGACAAGTATGCCTATCCCCTGATCAAGAAGAATGTGCAAGATGTCATGCTAGGACAGCTCAACACAGTCAAGACATCAAAAGAAGCATGGGATATGTTCGCAGCTCTCTACGAGTCCAAGAACACATCCAAGATTCTCACCCTGAGAAACCAGATCAACCAGAGTTTCCGCAACAGCAGTGAAACCAGTCATGCTTATGTACTCCGCATCAAAGACTACAACAATCAACTTGCAGCAGTAGGAGAGACTATGAACCCTGCAAAAATGGTTGAAGTCATTCTGAATGGACTAGGAGAGGGATACGAGAATCTAGTCCAGAGTATTGCCATCCAACGGCAAATTCCAACACTGGAAGAACTTCAATCAGTCCTACTTGGTGAAGAACTCAGGACTCAAGCCATTCAAGCACGTAAAGGTCATTCTAATGATCAGGCATTCACAGCTTCAGACAAAAGCAGAGGTAAAGGCAGAAACAGAGGTAGATCATACCAGAAAAGTGGTCATCATCAACAAAATCAAAGTCAGAATCAACATCAGCATCAGCATCATCCTCAGCAACATCAAAATCAGCAAAGATGAAATCATTCCAATCGAGGAAGATTCCAAGGACGAGGGAATCCATCCACCAATGTGTGAAACATTTAGTACAACTACTGTCACAAGTTTGGACACTATGAAAGAGATTGCCACAAGAAGCAGTACGACCAAGGCAGTCAATCCAGCAGAGGGAATTTCTGAGGAAGAGGAAATCATCGTGGTGGACATTCTAGTCACAGTCATTTTGCAAATGAACATGGAAATATGTTTCTTGCAAGTGAGGAATTGCATCAGACTAATACAATGCACCTAGACACTGATTTTAATCCCAAAGAGGATTTCAGCTATCAAGTTGACCAAGTGGAACAGGATCCTTGGTACATCGACAGCGGTGCATCATCTCATATGACAAATCATCAGGAATGGTTCACAAAAATGAAACCATTAGAAGGACAAAAAAATGTCATCTACACAGCAGAGAATACACCGAATCCAGTTCAAGGGATAGGTGTTATCCCTATGAACAATTTCACTGGTTCAAAAGGATTAGTCAAAGATGTGCTCTATGTTCCGAAGCTCAGCAAGAACCTTTTGTCAGTAGGTCAAATGACAAAACACAACTACAAAGTCATCTTCGACAGTGATGAATGCACTATCAGAGACAAATCTAAAAGATGTCAGCTAGTAGCAAAAGGTGTCAAGGAAGGACACTTATACAGAATGCTAGCTACAGTACCAGATAAGCATGCCATGTAATCTCAAATGCAACAGGTGGCACTATCTGCAAAATGGCACAAGAGATATGGTCATGTCAACTTCAAGTACTTGTTAGATCTAAGGAATCAGAATATGGCAATTGGGATTCCGAAGCTACAGTTTCTTGGAAAGGTTTGTGAAGCATGATGCTTCGGCAAACAAAAGCAAACCAACTTTGTCAGAAGTACCTCTTGTGCATGAGGTATTCTTGATTTGATTCATACAGATGTATGGGGTTATGCCCAGACCCGCAGCATCAATGGTTCACTTTACTACTTGACCTTCATCGACGACTACAGCAGATATTGTTGGGTCTACTTTCTGAAAGAGAAATCTGATAGACATAGGGATATGCATTTTTCCTTGGTCAAGGTGCTATATCATGGTTGTCAAACAAACAACCAACTGTTTCTTTGTCTTTGACTAAAGCAGAATATAGGGCACTCACTACAGGTGCATGTGAGGCTATATGGCTCAGAAGACTATTGTCAGAAACAGATTACTTTGATGAGTCACAGCCAACAACAATATACTGTGATAATCAATCGGCTCAAGCATTGGCCAAAAATCCAGTATATCACTCCAGGACAAAGCACATTGATGTCAGAGAGCACTTCATCAGAGAAAGAGTGTTACTTGGTGACATCACACTGCAACATTGTGATAGCAAAGAGAATGTTGCAGACATCTTTACCAAACCACTCGGTAAAGAGCTATTCGAGAAACACCGACTAGCTCTTGGTTTGACGCAGAGGAAGGACATTCCCATTAAAGGGGTGCGATGGAATGTAATGCTCAGTCCTTCTTTGATTCCCCAAAATCATCATCTTGAGGGAAGGCCTACTTCATGATGTTGATCTTGAGGGAAGGTGTTGAGAGTTCACGCTCAACATCATGTGATCATGTGTGCATAGCACCATCACATGATCATATGTGCATAGCACTAACCTTATAGAGTGCTATAAAGGAAAGGGTTAGATCCCCTAAACCTAACCCTAAAAGGGTTTGTATATATTCTATTTTTTCAACTAAATCTAGTGTACAGTTAATCATTTGTGGTGTGCTCTCTAACTGTGCCCTCTCTCCTCATCTCTACTCTTCTCCTCTCCCCTCTTCATATTTTGTCACTAGCTAATGATCCTCTATGGAAGCTAAGGAACAAACTCCTTGTACAAAACTTGAATATAAGGCTTTGATGCTTCCAAATGTGGACCAGTCACGGAGGCTCTGTAATGCTCTATGAGCCCATGACACTTATGTGTGTTATATTAACCCCTTGTGTAATGTTAGAGGGGTTGGACAGAATTATGGAAAAAAAAATTGCACCAAAGTAAGTTAATACAAAAGGTCCTATGGCATTACATGGGCACCTTGGTGACAATGCTAGCTATACAGTGAGCTTGTGTCACTATGCGGGACTTACTAATGGTTTTATGCAGGTCGAAAAATACTTTCTATCTATCAACCTAGTGCAAAAGCCTGCCTACTTCCCTGATGTGAGCCCATATGCATTGTAATGGAATCTTTGACTCCCTTTCCAATGAATGTGCATTATTATAATGATCTAATTAATCCTAGATGAATGTATTGGCACACTGTAACTTTTTCCTTTGTAATATTAATGAGGAACTAGGGCAAGGAACAAATATATCTTATTGGGAGTTCTAGTAGTACTTTAATTCTATGATATTCTGTTAAGTTGGTTAGCACTTTGATGCATCAGTGTGTGCTGCTTTTTTGAAGAAAAAGGGAAGTATAGCAACTCGTAATTCAGGATGTTCCTCCAAGCATTTGGTAACCAAGGAATAGAATTGATGTGATAATTATTTTTGTACCTAGTCCACTAGTTGTTAGGATGTTGAGATGGACAAGGATAACTATCGTGGTTGGGTTATGAAGCCTACACTCCCACAAAACATGGTACACATGTTCTAACATGCTACGATTTTGTATGGATGCAAGTGAGTCCGATCGCTTATCTCAATATTCTCGTCAATAAAAAGAGAGAAGGATACCTTATGATGCTGCACCAACACCCAATAGAAGAGATAGTAATGGATGATGGATGTAGATAGTGGAACTGTCTTAAATTGGACATTGTTACCCCTTTAAACCTTTTTTGATAGGAAAAACTATCTTTTTGACTAGGCAATGTATGTTGTTTCCAATGCAAGATGTAGAGTAGATTTGCACGTGGACGTCTAAAACTTTACTATGAAAATTTTGTTGATGCAACTCTCAAGCACCTAGTTATTGCTTTCAACTATGATAGGCCAAAATATTTTGGTTCCCTTTATTTATGTGGATGGGAATCATAAATTCTGGTGAAGGTAACATTTTTTACTAAGGACTAGTTTGTACACCATGGGTACTCCATTTGGAAAGCCCTATAACACTTAATGGAAAAGTTAACCATCATGTGGATATTTGGCTTTGATATACATATGTACTGTAAAACTTTGGAATGCATGGTCATGTTTGTGCAATGGATGCTATGGATTGGGCTGAATTTATGAAAAGCTATGCTTATGGGACATATGGAGAAGTAGATACCTTAATGTAATAAGTAGCGCATGTGCACACACACACACACACACACACACACATTACTACTTGTTTGCACTCAACCATTCACACATACAAAGCTCGCACTCCCTTATGTAGTAGTAATACATTTCTAGGTTCATTCTATGTTTAATGTAGGGTACTATCAATTTGATGGTGGGTGAATGGTCTACTAAGAGAACATACTTGAAGAAGGAGTACTATCAATATGATAGATGCATGGAGAATTTATGTACATGTGCTTTTGATTGGTGTGGATTGTTCCTTTATGAGTTAGCTCATTGTCATACTATGGTTGTGTGGTTAGCTTAATTGCATAAGATGTGTGTGGTTTTTTACGAGCACTTGTCTATTGTAATAAATCTTTGGGACACTCTTCAAGGATATCTCTTCAATAAAATCTTTTTCTTTCTTTTTAAACTAAGCTTATTTTGTATTAAATTGTCTATTGTATCAAACTAACTTTGTATTAAATTCGTTCCTTTTATAATTATAAATATATAATTAAATTGGATCTTGAATAATGGTTGTTACTTTTAAAAATCTAAAATTATAATTTAATTTTCTCTATCATACGGTGGGTAAAAAAGAATTGACCTTGAAGCTAAGAAGCATGGGTTATGGACAAGTCTTGTCATAATGAAGAACATGTTGGTCTACGTTGGAAAGTGATGGAGTAATGCTATATTTGGTGATATCTCCTGGTGGTGATTGTGTCTCTCATCTCGCATTATAGTCCTACCTCAGTTGTCTCCTAACTTGATTCCAGCAATACTTTGCACACTTCATTGCTCTTCAAACCTCCCTTGCTCTTTGTGCTTGCTCCTTGCTACTTATCCAAGCATCCCCAGTTAGCTGCCTACTACCTCTTGCCCCTAGGTCCTAGCATTGCACTTTCATTTATTCTATTGTAGCCTTTGCTCGTTGGTCTTTGCTTTGACTCCTTTGAAATTCATAGTTACTGGCGCAAGCTCTTCCAACCCACCACTTGCTTATGGCATCTTATCACGTATGGGGCTATACTTGGTCTATGTCTTATGGCACTCTATTGCATGTATGCTTCAAGAACTATGGACTGGTTGCTGGTAATGTGACTTTGTTAGTGGTCTCGCCGATTTATGCATGATTTTTTATCTCATGTAGGTCGCTTTTGATTACCAGCTTGCTGTTGGTGGTATTCCACACATTCCCTTAGCTAAGCGCTATAGTTGACTTGATTTGCGCTTGCTATTGCAAATTGTCATGCTTTATATATGTATGTGTTGCTCTTTGTATGCGTTGTTATTCATTCATTAGGTCCCATATCTTGGGGTCCTAAAATTTAAGCTCTCCTCTTGTTCTTCATATCCTTACCTCAATGATTGGATAAAGCTCCTTGCGGATGATGATGATGCTCTCAAAAGTGAAGCCTCTAATCTTGCAGCCATACAACTTAATGACGACCGCTCCTAGAATGAGTTGTTTTCTCTCATTCCAAGCCTTGACATTGACATCCTTGTTCTAAATGGTGCCTTTACATTTCCCATTGTAGCTAGTCTTGCCACCTTCAATGATAACATCCATAGTTTCATGAACTTAGAACTCCTCAGTCATGATGATAGAAAATCCTTTGCAACACTCTCTCACTCCCTTAACCTCCTAAACCCCTTGATAGAAGATACCTCAAAAAATTCTCCTCTTATGTAGCTCTATATTTATCAATTCTCATTCCAAGGGCTAGAGGTTCTTGTGTTTGAAAGTATCTTTTAATCCTTTTGTATTTATAACTATAGTTATGTATGTTTTTATACAGAGATATAATTGTTAATGGATTTTTTTGTTTATATATAGTTGAAACTTTCATTTCATTTCATATTTATTTTATGACTTATAATCTTAAAAGTACCTTCTTATTGTTTTAATGTGTTTTGATTACAAAGTTATATATATACAACTATTTAATTACTTTTTTACTTTTTATGCTTACAAGTTATTTAATCATTTAGTCCCCTTATTGTTTTTTTCTTCTTTTCATTTCATTCTTTGATTAGTTTATCTTAACTGAGGAGACTTCTTAATTAAGCTAGGTAAAGTGACTTCCCAAGTAATTTTCTTAAACTTTATATTCTTTCAATGGTACTTATAATTTTTTATGCGCTCTTTTGGTTTAGGTCTAATTTATATATTTCCTTATGCATGACAATTGTGTATATAAAAAGGGAGAGAACCGGATGCTTCCTTTCATTGCAATCCTATAAGCCCATAATGCACAAGGAAGCTCCAAGTCCCATGCTATTACATGAGTCTGAGTCATTTTGCTAAGCATGATCATTATTTCACCATTGAAGTTATCATTTAATCCATTACATTGAGGAGTGGAATGCCTATGCTTGATTTTTAGCTTTTCACATAAAAGATCCATCAACTCACACCAACACATCAAATTTCTTCATACACCACCCTAGTACCCACACAGACTGTTGAGTATATCACTGTTCCAATAATAGCTCAAACTGTCCCACCATGGCTGGACTTGTGTAGCTGTACAAGTGGCACTAGATGTGGATGCCATCACCATTCCATGTATCCCAGAGATCATCAATTTTAGAACAAAAGAACGGGCAAACAAAACTCATCATCAACTTAATGCTAGGCGATCTACATGCAACTCAAGTTTAATATTCCCACACTGCACATGAAGCTTGGGTCACATTGAATACCACATATGAAGAACAAAATATGGGAATTATTTTGACTTTGCAATGCACTCGATACCACATCATAACTCAAACGAAGGTATTGACTACAGATAGATACATCGGGATCAACTGCATCCTGGCATCTCCGTATCCACATCTCTATCTTCAAAAGTATGTTTACTTTGAGGAGAAACTTGGATCACATACCACCATTGCGGATCAAAAAAATATGGATGGTAGACCACCTATGTTCAAGAATGCCATCAGTTGTATTAATGGATGCTCAATTATGTATGAATTTGAACATGTACCAATTCACATCTTTTCGATTGTGTGGTGTTGCCTACATGAAATCCATGCTATACAAAAGATATTTGAGCTTTGCGATAGAAGTTGTAGCTCTTTCTTTAGGTTTCATATTCCATACATGCACTATATGTAAGTATAGCAACTTGTCACGATCAAGCGCATCTTTGCATGCAAGACACAAAATTGCATTGTTTATACTAGGATGTTTAAAATTGCATTCCAGCATTCATCAACTTTGTCTCGATCCATTGTACTCTCTTTATCACAACTTCATGAAACTGTTGCTCCATTGGTAATTGCCATCATCTACATTGTTTTTACTATTTTTCGTGTTCTTTCCAATTTGTGAGTGATGCAAAAGACATATGGGTCTGTTGCATTTGCACTTGTCTAGATTTAAACATGCACTTTGATGTTTTTAAGTCTCCGAACATATGCCACTTAGTGTTGAAAGATCCAAACCCTTCAACATGAAGCACCTCTCCCTTGGTTTGAGCATCTATAATGCTTGGAATTGGAGATAGTTTAGAGACCAAGTAAGATTGGATCTCTTTAAGGACTTCAAATGCTGCAAGCCACCAAATATGTTTTTATGATTGCACACTAAAATCTTCAAACTTGCCTATCTTGTGCATGTTCATTCAATTAAATGCCACTAACTACGAGTCCACTTGTACTTGTGCCGCTGATGTAGACACACATAAATGTGAAAGGATCTATGGCTTGAAATATTAATTGAAGGATGATTATGATGAACATACACTGTTAAATTCCACCCACCATTAGTGGCTACCATCGCTTGATTTCAGCAACTATGCTGCCTTAAGGCAAGGCTCCTTCAAAATACGCACATGTATAAATGTGAGGATAGGATTCCCATGTAGATTCCAAGCATTCCCACATGAATTGAATGTAATTTAAAAGCTCAGTGACCTACAAACTTCAAGTGTTGTTGGTACTTAAGTGGAACTCTGGATGGTATTTAAAGGCAACTTTCCCAACCCACCCTCTTCTAACTCCAGCCTTGTCTTCGCACCCTTGTCTTCTAGGCTTTACCCCTTCTCTTTTAGACTCTAGTTTTGCTACTCATAATAATGTAAGTATAAGATTAAAACATTACACTTGCATGCATGCATGTAGTGCTATCTCCTTCCTTTGTGAGTCTATTGTTATAGACCTAGGCCTATCCTTGTTTGAAAGCATCCATAGATTGGCATCCGCACAATCCCAATATTATCAACGGAGGACAACAAGATGGTACCTTAGCATATGACTATGTGTACATGGAAATAACACTGAGGAATTTTCCAGTCGACTTGAAGGTTGCTCATTTATAGAATTAGACTTGCTTTTTTTGGTTAGTTGTGCATGGATCTCCTATAGATCTGAATAGATGAAGGGATAACTATTTCTTTGGGAGATTTCAAGAGAGTTTCCCATCTTGTTTCATCCAGTTCTTGAATCCCTTCAAGTTTTTTTTTGGGCTTGACTCCCAATAAAGGTCTTGCCTACTTTTATCAATGAATATAAGCAATTTAAAAATCTTTTCAACCTATAGATTTTGGAAAACTCCTTATATCTTGTGACTTATTTTCATTATAGAATCACTAATCATGTATTTAACAAGAGTAACTCTTCGTATACTACAATGGTGAAGGGTCTTGGGAAAGATTATGCACAGTTTCGGACATCCATTGGAGTCTGTGAAACATTTCCTGATTTTTTGGAACTTATTGCTCTCTTGCTGAGTGAAGAGCAAAGGAATGGTGGTTCAGCCACCTTAACTTCTCAAGAGACTGCTTTCTACTCGAATACAGGTAGAGGCAGGGGTAGAGGAAGAGGCCGTTTTGGTGGCCGTGCAGGAAATCAAAACCAACAGCAACAACAGGAAAACCAGTCCTATGGAGGAGGACGTGGTAGTTCTAGAGGCAGAGGGAGCCAAAGAGGCCGTGGTTCATGGCAAAGGAACCAGCAAGTAAATAGCAGCACAGAATGCTATTATTGTGGAAAGCCTGGACACAAGGAGAATACATGCTATAAAAAACAGAATGACATCAAAAGTGGGAAGTTGCAGCAAAGCAACTATGCATCATCAAGTGGGCATGGTGACGACAGAAATGAGCACCTTTTTGTGATGCAGCATATGGTTAACTCCATGTCAGGAGATGCTGCAGCTTGCAATGATGTTTGGTATGTTGATTCAGGTGCCTCTAACCACATGACCAGTCATGGTGAGTGGTTTCATGATGTTAGAAATTTGGATAAGCCAGGTTATGTTGAAACAGGTGATGATACTGCGCACCCAATTACGCAGGTTGGTAAAGTGCCATTGGCTATGCAGGATGGCAAAACGAAGTACTTGGCAGATGTACTTCATGTTCCAAAAATCACTAAGAACCTGGTTTCAGTTGGCCAGATGGTTGAGCAAGGTCTGCAGGTTAGATTTAATCATGATGGATGCTTTGTTGAGGACTTGAAAAATAAGTGCCGCTTGGTTGCAAAAGGCAACAAAAATGGTAGAATGTTCACCTTGGATGTTGATATGCCTGAGGTGAAAGCCGCTATGTTTGCGCATGGGAGAGGTGTCATTGCAGATATTGAGATATGGCACAAACGCATTGGGCACGTGAATATACAAAGGCTGAAATCTATGCAAACGAAAAACATTGTTGTAGGTTTGCCTAAATTCAGAGTTGAGGGAATGCAAAAGGTATGTGAAGCATGCCAAATGGGTAAGCAGGCCAGACATGCATTTCCCAAAAATGCTAAGGTGAGCAGAAGACCTTTGGAAGTAATCCATTCAGATGTTTGGACAACCAAAGCTGCTTCTATTGGTGGATGCCATTATTATGTGACGTTTATTGATGACTACACTAGGAAGGTGTGGATTTATTTTATGAAGCACAAAAGTGAAGTGTTCAGCCATTTCAAGGCTTTTAAGGCCATGGTTGAAAAAGAGAAAGGTGTTCATATTAAAGTGCTAAGATCTGATGGAGGGGGAGAGTACTTTTCAGAAGAATTTTGTGAATATCTGAAAGAACAGGGAATTCAAAGGAAGTACTCATGCAGGTCTACCCCTCAGCAGAATGGGGTTGCAGAAAGGAAGAACAGGCATATTGCAGAAGTAGGACGGGCGATCCTAAATGAGAAAAACATGCCTGATTATTTTTGGGCTGAAGCAGTAGCAACTGCTGTTTATATTATGAACAGAACCCCCACTGCAGCTGTCCATGGCATGACGCCTGAAGAAATGTATACAGGCCAAAAACCAGATATTTCTCACTTGAAGGTATTTGGTTGCATAGCTTATGTTCATGTTCCTGATGAGAAGAGAACAAAGCTGGATCCAAAGGCAGAAAAATGCATCTTTATTGGATATGCTCTGCACCAGAAAGGGTATCGCTGTTATAACCCTTCCACCCGCAAAATGCAAGTGAGCAGAGATGTTGTTTTTGATGAAATGAGCAGTTGGTATGCACCAACTGTTATGGTAGGAGATGCAGATGCAGGAAATGGGAATGCTGCAATAAATGCAGAGCAGCAATCTCAAGCCTTGAGTGGACCCAGAGAGTCCTCTACTAGTGGATCTAATGCATGGACAGGGAGATTGAGATCTAGTGAATCGTCACATGGCAGCCCTGATAGTGTTGTGCAGGTATCACATAAGGGAAAAGAAAAAGTAGACCATGCTCCAGTGTTTGATGTGTCTACTGGTAGCTCTCATGTTGATGGAGAGTCAAGCGGCTCTGAAATGAGCCTTGATGAGGAACTTGGGATTCCTTCTGTTGTTACACCTGGTGCAAGGAAAAGCAGGCATGATTTAAAGACTCCTGCAACTGATCCAGTTGTACGGAGGTCCACTCGTATTAAGTATCCAGTTGACAGGCTGAGATATGATGGGTATACAGCACATCACTATGCTTATATGGTCAAGGTTCTAGAGGAGCCAGAGCCCACATGTTTTGAGGATGCAGCAGGGCATAAAAATTGGGAAGCAGCTATGGATGAAGAGATGGCTGCCTTGGATGCAAACCACACTTGGGATTTGATGCCTTTGCCTCATGATAAGAAGGCTATTGGCTGCAAGTGGGTTTACAAAGTAAAGCACAATGCTGATGGGTCTGTTAGCAGGTACAAGGCAAGATTGGTTGCCAAAGGTTTTGCGCAGACATATGGAATTGACTATGAGGAAACTTTCAGCCCAGTTGCAAGGATGGCAACCGTGAGAGCAGTAATTGCTATGGCTACTGCAAAGGGATGGTCTTTGCATCAGATGGATGTGAAAAATGCCTTCTTGCATGGTGATTTGCAGGAAGAGGTTTATATGATGCAGCCAGAAGGTTATGAGGATAATTCACATCCTGATTTTGTATGCAGGTTGCGCAAAGCCTTGTATGGCTTAAAACAGGCGCCGAGGGCATGGTCAGACAAGATAGGGCAATATCTTGTCACTATTGGATTTCAGATTTCCAATTCAGATTTTTCACTTTATGTGAAAAGGACAAACAGAGGGATTGTGCTTATAGTCATCTATGTTGATGACTTGATTATTACAGGTGATAGTGATGCAAACATTAATGAAGTGAAGTTGCTGTTGAAGCAGAAATTTGAGATGAAGGATTTGGGAGAGCTGCGTTACTTCTTAGGCATTGAGGTTATTAGATCCCCGAGTGGGATATGGCTGTTGCAAAGGCAATACGGTTTGGACATGCTGTCCAAATATGGGATGACAGGCTGTAAGCCTATTTCTGTTCCATTGGAGCAGAAAGTGAAGCTCAATGCAGAGACAGGTGAGCTTCTTGAAGATATTACTATGTACATGCGCATAGTAGGTAGCTTGATTTACATGACTATAACCAGACTAGATTTGAGCTATGCTGTGGGGCTGGTAAGTCAGTTTATGCAGGCACCGAGGAAGCCACATTTGGATGCGGCTAGGCGCATACTGCGGTATGTGAAGTCCACATTGCATTATGGACTGTTTTATGAAGCTGGGTGTGCATTACAGGTACATGGATACACAGATGCTGATTGGGCTGGTAGTGTCTCAGACAGGAGATCTACTAGTGGTTTTATGTTTTCCCTTGGGAGTGGTGCCATCAGTTGGAGCAGCAAGAAGCAGCCAACAGTTGCCTTGTCGAGCACAGAGGCTGAGTACAGGGGTGCAGCAATGGCTGCATGTGAGGTAGCTTGGTTACGGAAGCTACTTGCAGATATGGGACAGTCAATTCATGCAGCAGTTGTCATTCATTGTGACAACATTAGCAGCATCATGCTTGCTAATAACCCAGTTATCCTGCTAGAACGAAGCACATTGAGGTGCATTATCACTTTGTGAGAGAGAAGGTTCTAGCTGGTGAGATTGATCTTGTCTATGTCAGCACTGAGGAGCAGGTGGTTGATATTTTTACGAAGGCATTGGGTACCGAGAAGCTTCGCAGATTTAGGAGCTTGCTTGGTGTACGTGAGATGGATTTGAGCTTGAGGGGGAGTGTTGAGATATCAAGCTCTACCCCCGATATATCTCCTGGATGACTATTATTTATGTCACCGCCTATGTTAGTTGTACTCGTGGTGTAGTTAGACTACCATGTATGTTTTTGGTTTGGGTTCACATATGAACCACGTATTCTAGGTTTTGACATATAGGGTATTTCCCTCTTCTATTGTATTGTTGTTGTGTGCAAAAGTGAAGAAAGGCTTCACCCTCCAACCTTGTGTCCTCTCTCTTTTGTGTGTTGTGAAGAAAGCTAAACTTGAGTCTCCTATCTCTCTCCCTCATTCTTTACACAAATGACGAAACACAATTATCGAGTCATCTTCGATGATGATGAATGTACTATCAGAGATAAATTCAAAAGATGTCAGCTAGTAGCAAAAGGTGTCAAGGAAGGACGCTTATACAGAATGCTAGCTATAGTACCAGATAAGCATGCCATGTCAGCTCAACCGCAACAGATGCCACTATCTGCAAAATGGCACAAGAGATATGGTCATGTCAACTTCAAGTACTTGTTAGATCTCAGGAATCAGAATATGGCAATTGGGATTCTGAAGCTGCAGTTTCTTCGAAAAGTTTGCGAAGCATGCTGCTTCAACAAACAAAAGCGAACCAACTTTGTCAGAAGTATCTCTTGCGCACGAGGTATTCTTGATTTGATACATATAGATGTATGGGGTTATGCCCAGACCCACTGCATCAATGGTTTACTTTACTACTTGACTTTCATTGACGACTACAGCAGATATTGTTGGGGTCTACTTTCTGAAAGAGAAATCTGAAGTGTTTTAACAACATGCAAGAGACATTGTACCACTTGGAGGAGCTCAATGTTGTCGACAAATTGATTGTGGATCATGTGCCCAAAATGGTCATTGAGTCTCGAAAGTGAAAGGCTACCACTTCCTTGACAATTGTAAGGGACGGGGACCCGCCGACTCCCCTGAGTGAACGGGCCTCAACCACAAAGTTCAAGAGACTCAAGACATCCCAAGGCTTGAATCAATTTTCAAAAGTGACCTCACAACTAAGTGAACAAAATGGGGATTATGACTTATTGGACCGCAAGCACATTACATTGGTCAACCCATGCCCGTGAAATTGCATGTGGTACACGATCTTGAGAAATTTATGCTTCATTGTGTCAGATATCAAACTAAATGTTCTCTGCCATTGTGTGGTTCAAGCGAAGAGGAAATCCTACTGGCTCTCTAGTGACATGCACTGTACACAAGTCTATTACATTTACATCATGATGCTCATGAGCACACTGCACATTGTTAAAGAGGAGCCCTGTTAGTGTCATTACCTAACTAAATTTTATTCATTTGTTGCTTTTGCTTACAATGACAAACGTTTACAGAATGCAGTGAATGAGTCAACACCAAGAATGAGAGAGGACAGTCTAGGGGTTGAAGTGGATCCCTCTAATCGATCCCATCCTCCATTGCTTCTCTGATGCAATCAGCAACGACTACTAGTCTTGGGGCCCTCTTTATGGAAAGCTATTCTATGTGTTCTGGGTTATAGTGCACTTGTATTCGTTCCTGAAGGGACTAATGGGTCGACAGAACCGGACACCAAAAAAAGCTATTCTTCACGTTCTAGGTTATAGTGCACTTGTATCCGTTCCTAAAGCGACTAATGGGTCAGCAGAACTAGACACCATGGACTTGTATCCATTCTTGAAGTGACTAATGGGTCGGCAGAGTCTATGGTCTTCTTTCTTCACAGCGATAACTACAAATAGGAAATTCTCGTCTCATGTTGCAACATCAATAGGTCCTAGTTGCAGCATTACTATAGGATGGGCTTCTCTCACCACTCACTTAGGTCATTCAAATAAAATGACCCCAGTCACATTTCAGGTGGCCTTACTATGAGGAATACTCAAGCAAGTAGCTCAAGCTCTTGTGTCTTGTCACTAGCCTGACAGCCTCACCGCTGTATTTCAATTTTTGTACCTTAGAGGAGCATCTTGTAGGTTCACCTGTGAATTTGTTCATTATGGCAAAGACCCAGATTGCCTCATTTGGTCAGAGGTCTTATAAATTATGCTATCTAGCTCGTTTTTATTAGCTGCTCTATTTTTTATCATTCTACTCGTGGAACTTTCCTATAGTAGGGCACCTTATTTTGGGAGCTGGTCATCTCATTTTGGGATGATTTTGGAGCTAGTTTCTAGATGTTTTTGCTAGTTTTGCGAGGCATGACCTACACAACCCTTTTGGTCAGTTACATTTGAAGTAAAGATCAATGATTCAGTTTAGTTTTTTTAATTAATATGAGTTGTTGCTCCTGTTATGAACTGGCCACTCTCAGTAAATGCATTAAAATTTCTTGTGAAAGTTGGTTTTGTTGTTGATTTACTATTTTGGACCTGGTCACCTCAGTTTTACCTTCGTTGGTCATGTTTTAGGGACGAGTTTGGCTTTGTTGGTGCTTGCCCTATCAACTAGTCTTGGAAAGTGTGGTACTAGCTCCACCGATGCATATTTCTTCTCTTGCCTATTAGTGAAATCACATAATATATTATGTACATCTGACCCCTCCCTACCAAGTCCAAACACATCTTCATATGACCTGACATGTGAAGTAATGATGCATCCAAACTGGTAGGCTAAACTTCTCTAGTTTTGGAAGGCCTGCTGCCTTATAAAGAGCCCCCATTGGTAGATGTAGATACAGACATTGAGGAGGCGCCTATAGTATGGATAGCTATATGAAAATAGAGCAACAGATTCAAGGTTGCACAAGTTGTAGAATAGATGGGGACTGGGTTGGTAGGCAATGCAAAAGGACAAGGATTGGGCCATCAAATTGGACCTAGAAGGTGCCTAGAAGATGTCAAAGTTATGGCAAGAGAGCTAAGGCATGTGGCAGTCTGCCACATGGCCAAGTAGGGCTTGCAAAGCCCAAAGAAGATAGACAACTAGGTGGCTCAGTGAGCCTGCCTGGATCAGCAGCCTATTTCCCATACTACTAAATTGCTCCATATGGACGGGACAAGGCATTTGGACCTATAAAAAGAGCCTCTCAAGGGAGCATAACTCATTGCCTACAGATCCACTAGAACAACATTTGAGGAGTAGACTGGAGCAACATGCATGTACATTAACAGTAGATTTTGGTATAGGTTGAGGCTTGCATAAAGACCTTGGCTTGGACTTTTATTGGCCTAGGAAATAGCAGACCGGTTTGCCATTATTGGACAACTACTACAACAAGTAGGTCCGATCAAATTGACCGGATTGGCCCTACTTCTATCGGTTGGATTAAGGTTTAGATTGGCATGAACCTTGCCTATCCCTATATAAATGGCCATTTCTGGCTCCTTGGTTGAGAACCTTATACTCATCCTTTGTAAGTTTAGAAATAACAAAAATATTGCTTATGATAGGTGCTTGGATGCCTAAATTTGTAAAACTGGATATCACACGAAGAGTTCAAAGGGAGGCAACCTTGGCCGTCATTCAGTGCAGCAAGGTGATCAAGGTTACAGCAAGCACTGCCTTACAGTTGGCTGTCCACAATGAGTAGTCTAGAGGTGAGATTGCGAGCACCACGATGCCTACTAACACTTTACAGGAGCATGCACGCTGAGGGATTTAGGAGTGCCACGAAGGTAGGAGGACAACAAGTTTTTGAGAGTACAGGGATCCACATCTTGATGGAGGTATTCAGAACCTTTCCCCACAATCCGGACAACACACTAGGGGGAATGGTTCAAAGACTAATGGAAGTGAGCCCACCTACTAGGTGGACCAGTAGGAGGGGCCACTTGGCCCCAAATGGGCTCATTACTCATTCACTGAGGGGCTCAAATTTGACCTCTTTGCAGCAGGAAGAACACGCATCTTGTGCCTTGGACTGAGCATATTGCAATAAGAGAAGCACACAAGGTGGAGCTTGAACCTGAATAGATTTTGCAGCAAGGTAAGCACACGGAATCATGAGTAGATCGGAGCTGCTTGAGTAGCACACGAAGAGTTTGAAAGAAGGTGATCAAGGTTACAAGAGGCACTACCTCACAGTGGGTTGTCCATGGCGAGCTGTTTGGAGGTGTGATTGAGGGCAAACCATGAGACTTACTGATGCTCTACAAGAGCACGCAAGCTGAGGGATTTAGGAGGAGACCAAGTTTTTGAGAGTACAGAGGTCCACATCCTAGTGGTAAACTGGACTCATATTTTCTATTGTGTCTATATTCATTGGATGGAAATATAGGTCCTTTATCTCACTAGTTGGCATTGTCTATTTACATGCTTGCACTTCTATCTATTGTTTAAGTACACATGACAGAAGAAGTTTGATTGAAATTAACACCACTGTGTAAGTGCCTGGACTACTTTTGTGTTCTCCTAGTGTGAGAAAGTTCCGTTGCATGGTAATTCTGTTTTTGAACATGGAATAAGGGCCACTTTTGGAGATTTACAGGTGGTGAAGCTTGCTGAGCAGGGACCACCTTGCCTGGATGCTCCATCTGCATCATCTTCAAGGCCTTTGCATCTTGGCAGCTTAGACAGGTGTTCCTCAGGTTTGTTGAGCTCCTGAAGCAATGCATGGATCTGCTCCAACAATTACCTAGCATCTTTAAATGGCATGCTCATGATTAAGTCCTCTACATCTTTCAGCAGTCCTTGTCGACCAAGAAGGTCAATCATGCACCCATAATACTCTGATGAGGGGTTTATGCCATGGTCCCTGTTCATATAGAGACAATATTGTGTTGCATCAACAACCAGACCTGTATGACTACATGCACTTAGAACACAGACAAAGGTTACCTCATCTAGCTTCACACCTTTAGCTTGCATTTGATCGAACAGTTGTAGGGCTTCCTTGCTGAACTCATTCTGAGCAGATGCTGAAATTATGGTATTCCATGAGACCACATTCCGTACAGGCATCTCTGCAAACACAGCCCTTGAATCATCTAGGCTCCCACATTTACCATACATATTGACAAGGGTTGTCCCTACAACAACATCAGACTCCCATTTACAGCTAACAATTCTAGAGTGTAGGTGTTGGCCTTCTTCCAAGGCTGTTTCGCTGGCACACATCCAAAATGCAAATGAAAGTGACCTTGCTGTGGTCAGTGCTTTCAGTCTGCATTTGACCAAATAGTTGTAAAGCCTCCTCGTTGTGCGCTTCCTGGAGACAAGCTGTTATCATGGCATTCCACGGGATCGCATCCCGTAGTGCAATCTTTGCAAACACAACCCTTGAATCATGTAGGGTCCCACACTTCCTATACATATAAATGAGGGATGTTCCCACAACTGCATCCTGTTGCCAACAATAATAGCATGGATCTCTCGATCCACTTCTAAGACTTCCATTGTAGCATATGCATTCAAAATGTAGAGGAATGTGACCTTGTTTGGGTTGATGCCTTTGGCATGCATTGCATCAAACAGTTGCAGGGCCCCCTTACCATACCCATTTTGGCCAAACACTGCAATCATGGCATTCTAGGAACACAGCCCTTGAATCTTATCCAGACTGCTACACTTATCATACATATTGATGAGGGGTGTCCCCACCACCACATCAAACTCCCATGTGTTGCCAACAATAAGAGCATGGATCTCTCAACCTTTCTCTAAGGCTACTACACTAGCACACGTATCTCAGTATGTATGGCGAGTGTGGTAGCTCAAATGATGCACTGCAAATGTTCAAAAAAATGCCAAAGCAAGATGTAGTTTTATGGAATGCTATGATGGTAGTGCATGCTCAAAATGGCAAATTCAAGCCGGCTCTTGAATTTGTGGATGAGATTTAGCAAAATGGAGTAATGCCAAGCAGGGTTACTTTTATTTGCATTATCAATGCATGTAGTAGCTAGGCAACTTTAGCTAAAGGAAGGTGGGTCCATGAATGCATTCTAAAGAGCAGATTTGACACCAAAGATTGTGGTGGGAAATGCTTTGATCCATATGTATGGGAAATGTGGAGTCCCTGAGGATGCGCAAAGGACCTTTGAGAGAATGAACGAACTGGATGTGGTATCCTACATTGCTATGATTTCAACTTATGCCTTCCATGAGAAGGGCCGAGAGGCTGTCCAAATGTATTTTTAGATGCAAATTAAAGGGGTAAATCTAGAGAAAGTGACTATCACTGTAGTTTTGAGGCATGTGCAAGCAAGGCTAGATGAGAAATTAGTGATGACAAAACTAAAGGTCTTCTTAACTTTTACATAGAAATGATGTCAGTATAGTTTTTTATCTTGAGGAATCTTATAAAGGATTTGAACTGGAAATTTGCTATTTTTATTTTGCAATCTACTAAATTTATTTTTTTGAAAGCAAAACATGTGGTTATTTAAAAAAAGAAAAGTACTAATTAATTATATAATACAATAATTAATTATCTCATTTCTAGAATGCAAAGTCAAGATTACATTTTTTGAATTCCAATCTTTGTTAAATTCTTTAACTTTAGCATATCTCATTTCTAAAATTTAAAGAAAAAATCTCAAATTTAAAATTCTTATCTTTGCAAAATATCTTGAAATTTATTTTGCAACTCTATCCAATTTGTAATTTGCAAGCTATTCATTGGACTATGATCCGGGACAACAGAAGTACAATAGGTACTTCTACGGTAGCATTTAACTAATTTCACAAACATGAAAACATCAATCATTAGAAAAAAAAAAGCAACTTCTTATATTAGCATTCAAATAACAAAAATTCCTCATGGTAATTAATCAAAAAAATTCTTGAACAATATAAAATCTCTTAATTCATTATATAGATCCTATTTTGTGTCTTTCATAATAAAATATATTTTAAAATTATGACCTAAATGCAAAGTTCTATATCCCAAACTCAAGTAACTACTTGCTATATGCAAAATACTATGTGCAAGGAAGGGCACGTTCCTTGGTCTTATAATTTTTGGAGAGAAAGTGTGCCAACTCTCCCCCCACACTATATGTGTGGTTATGTGCTAAATGTGAAGTACCATGTGCAAAATACAAAGTACTATGTGCAAAATTCAAATTGCTAAGTGTCAAAATAAAACTGCTTTGTGCTAATTGCAAGTTCAAAGTACTATGTGCTAAATGAAAAGTCTTGTATGCCAAAATACTATGTGCTAAATGCAAAATGATGTGAACCCAAGGAAGGGCACATTCCTTGGTCTTATAATTTTTGGAGAGGAAGTGTACAAACTCTCCCCCCACACTATACATGTGGTTATGTGTGAAATGCAAAGTACCATGTGCAAAATGCAAAGTGCTATGTGCAAAATTCAAATTGCTAAGTGCCAAAGTGCTAATTGCAAGTTTAAAGTACTATGTGCTAAATGAAAAGTCTTATATGCCAAAATACTATGTGCTAAATGCAAAATGATATGAACCCAAGGAAGGGCACATTCCTTGGTCTTATAATTTTTGGAGAGGAAGTGTGCCAACTCTCCCCCCATACTATATGTGTGGTTATCTGCTAAATGTGAAGTACCATGTGCAAAATGCAAAGTGCTATGTGCAAAATTCAAATTGCTAAGTGCTAAATTGAAACTGCTTTGTGCTAAGTGCAAGTTGAAAGTAATATGTGCTAAATGAAAAGTGCTATAACCCAAATTTAAATTGCTACCAAATATATACAAAGTGCTATATCCCAAATTCAAATTGCTATGAAATATATGCAAAATGATATCTGCTAAACAAAAACTCCTATGTGCAAAATGCAAAGAGCTATTTACCATGTGCTATATTCGAAATGTTATATGCTACATTCAAATTGCTATATGCTATATTCAAATTGCTATCAACATAAACTAGAGATGTTATAAATTATGTGTGTGAAATATAAAGTGTTACATTCGTATTGCTACATGCTATATGAAAAATGTTGTTTACTAAATACAAACTGATATGAGCCTAAAGAAAAGGACATTCCTTGGTCTTATAATTTAACAGGAAGTGTCCTACTTCCTCCCACAAACATATAATTTTATGTTAAATGAAACATTATATGTGCCAGATGAAAAGTCTTATGTGCTAAATTTAAATTCCTATGTACTAAATTTAAATTCATATGTCTTGAATGCGATTTAAATGAACCTTAGAAATTGCACCTTCCTTCGTCTTATAGCTTTAAGAAAGAAATTGTGCAAACTCTATCATCAAAAAAACGTGTAGTTATCTAATAAATACAAAATGCTATATGATCTTATAAAATTAGGAGAGAAAGCATGTGAACTCTCCTTCCACACTAATGTGTGATTATGTGTAAAATATAAATTGCATATTTGCAAAATACTATATGCTAAAATGCAAGTTGATATGTGAATAGTCCTTATGGACTTAGAGCAACCCACAGTAGGGTTAAACGTATATTGTATCATATTCTCCTTTTGTTAAAGTTGGAAGAGTGTTTATGTGTATAGCCAACTATCTCTTTCCTCCCGCTTCACTGTGTGTGGATTGTGTGAGCAATGTGTTCCCTTTACATCAGAATACATATTCTCCTTTTGTTAAAGTTGGAATAGTGTACATATGTATAGCCAACTCTCTCTTTCCTCCCTCTTCATTATGTGCAGATTGTGTGAGCTATGTGTTCACTTTACATGGTATTTGAGTACATAGTATTAGAGTTCTTGGTTCAGTTTGTAGGTGAAAGTTGAGTAAGATCTTATGTATCGACCCCTCTCTTTTCTTTAGTTTCTTCTTTGCAATTTGTGCATTGAAAGTTGTAGATCTCGTATTTAGTGTCAGCTCTTAGATGGACTAACTATTCCAGTCTGCCCCTCTCCTAAGTCTATGTAAGTTCAACATATGGTTTCTTAGTTTTCTTAAATTTTGTGTCCTTGCTCAATTTGTGGGGGAAATTTACCATTTCTTCCTCTAGTAATTCTAGCCCATGCAAATTGTCAACTTAGATCTCATGGTGTATAAACCAACCCAGAGTATCTACTGTAATTGCAAATAGGAGGGTAGAAATGGGGGAGCCTTGTCTAACGATCTTTTGAAAAAGAAACATGGAGCATTGGCTCTTCATGTAGGCTTTGGCATTGGCATTAAAAGAAGAATGTTCACGTAGTTAATAAGTTCTATGCCAGAACCCATGTCTTTAAAGGAGAGGAGAATGAAATTCCAATCTAGCCTAGCATAGGCTTTCTCAGAGTATAAATTGAGGAGACAAATATCTTGGAGGGGATTCTAAGCATACTCACATCCTTCCTAGAGGGTGAGGATGGTGTCAAAAGGACATGTATTCCCTAAATGAATCCTTTCTATGCCTCCCAACCAACATAGGGCTTGTTCCACATGAACAAAAGTTTCGAACCTAAATATTCCAAAATTATTTGTGGAACTCACATTCCAGCCCATCTTCCCTAGGGGGTTTCTCTATCTTTCATGCAAGAGACCATGTCTAATAGTTCATGCAAAGAGATCAAAGAGTCAACCAACTTAAGCTCTCAAACATGACAAGAATTTGACCCTAGCCTGATTGTGATGTTTGAGATTTTTATGTGATTGCTCTATTTTTCCCTATAGGTACTTGACTGGCTATTATCAAATCTCATGTTTCCTTCCATGTCTAGGTCCATCTAAGAAACACTATCCTTAAGGATTGGTATCTCTTTCTTTAGAGTTTCATTTCCTTATAAGGCAAAAATATTCTTTAGTGGCTTGGTCAATCTTCCTAACCACCAATCTCTCAAGTAGTGCTGATATGTAAGTTCTTCATGAGTTTAGAGGTGGCTTCTTAGCTCTAAGAGATTGATATGATTATATAATAAGCCATCCATGTGGATATCTATCAACTACTAGCTTCCTCCCCTTGCCTCTTACTCGTGCCATGACTTCAGTTCACCACCCCCCTCTGCTCGTTCTAGACCACCTCCTCACCCTTGGCTTCTCTACCCCCTCTTCTTTTTGCATGTTTGAGCACATCTTCCCCCTCCATTTTTTTAGTTTTCTACTATTCTGTTTCTCATCAGTTGCGTGTTTGTCATATCAATGGTGCAACAATATAAGAAGAGTATATGGACTATTTTCCATGTACCTTAATTAAAAATTATCAAAGGTGGTTCAGTCGGTTCCCTGATTGGGTATTTCCCCGACTGGTATGCAATATCCGAGGCATTCTTGTAAAGGTTTTGATAGGAGATCAATGAGGAAGATGTGAGGATGAAGCCTAGTGAACTAAAGTAGAACAAGGGAGAATCTATATAAGACTTTGTGATTAGGATGAGAGCTCTTATCAAATCAGTTGAGTACAGTTCTAGAGGACAAGTCTATACGAGCCTGGTTAATCATAGGATGTACCTACACAGATTTGCACAAGCTAGAAATAGTCAACCCAACTAGAACCTATGAGGAACTATTAAATCGAGCTATATCCCTGGAGAAGAGTAAAGGCTTAAAAAACAAGGCAAAGAAGAAAGATGCTGATAGTGACACTGAAGAGATATCAGCAAAGAAAGATTTCTTGAAAATTGAGCTGAAGAAGGCCTTAAAAGAATTGGGCATTCAAGGTAAGCCTAGTAACAATGAGAAGTGGTGTATGGACATGTGGAAGAGGAATGCAAGACTAAGTATTGCAATACCTATAACAAATTTGGCCATGATAAGTCAGATTTTTGGTTTAATTGTAAAAATCACCAGGTATCAGCAAATCAAGTGGCAACTAATAACCAAGTGGCAAACCATCACATCCCAAGCAGAAAGACAAGGGTAAGAATGGTAAAGTGAGGGCTAATCCATCTAAAATCAATTGTTTCTGTTGTGGAGAAAATAATATGCATTCTGACTATCCAATCTGGGCGGAACACTTGAAGTTCCTTAAGTATGATATGGAAACGGAAGAAGTGGATCCAGAAAGCCGAGTAGTTGTAGCCAAGGTGCTAGATACAGATGATGCTCAAGTAGTCACTCGGTCGAGGGGACCAGTGAGATGACAAACATGGAAGACATTGATGCTTGAAGTAAAGACATAAATTGGAAAGCACAAAAGGAATTGGCAGCTAAAATTACAAGGGAATTGAAGGGAAAAGATGCAACAATAGAAATACCTGAGTAGACTCAGTACTCAGTTATTGAGAATTGGGAATCCTCAAATTCAAGTCTAAAGAGCAAATGGGAAAGCTGGATCTAACCCTAAGGATTGATGGGAAATATGGACATGTGAGTGTGAAAAGTTACCCTCCCATGTTATTAGATTAGGTCCTAAGTCTTATGGCTACTCTCTTGAGCTTTCCAACATCTACTTCTAAATCCAAATCCATCAATGGTACCTATTCAAATTTATAGCCCATTGTCCAAAAATCATGCCTTAGCATGTGTACGCATGTGATGTGTAGGTGCCCAACCATGAAAGTATGGTGAAAAAGGAATGGTGACCTGTAGTGTCTCCCTCAAGACGATGTAAAAGATACCTAGAGGTTTCTAAAATAATGGAAGCCAATTCTATAGGTTCAAGGTTTGATGATGCAAACATGTGCAACAATACATTGGATTATTGTGCTAGAAAGATAAGATGCATGTTTATTCAGAGACATGAGATTTGGTTGGCCTAATGTGAATGTGGTGATGGACTACCAAGATAACTATCCATAGCTTTAGGTGTTAGAATGTCCCAATGTGGGAGTTGTCAGTTGTGTTGGCTATATATGTGATGTTATAAAGTGGACACACAACTCACACACTCTATAGAAATGGTATAGAGCAAGGGAAGATACACTAGTCTATTGGCCATACAAATATACACTCATCCATCACGAATAAAAGAAGTATGATATACAACTCACATACTCTATAGACATAACTCTAGTGAAAAGTGAGGGAAGAGACACCAACCTATTGGCTAAAAAAATGTCCACTATTTCACCTCTAACAAAAGACAATAAGATACAATATATATTGAACCATAATATGAGTTTTCTTCTAAATTTCTAGATAGGGTACAAGATATACACATATGTCCCACCATATGTACATGGATTATGACCATTCCAAGACCCATAGTTTAACAATACGCTTTCATTGGGGTTTCAGTATTACATAGAGAGAAATTTTGGACTTTTCAATATTCTCACAAGAAAGAATTTTATGAACAATTTTTTTTGCACGTTCCTTGGACAAATAGTGAATAGGTTGAATAGTTTTTTCTTCCACGTATTGTCAGATGAATTGGTAGTGAGGATGCCATTGTTTTGACTGCTCATGTTTTTTTGGGGTTCTTTACTAAGGAGACGGCACTCTCACTTTCACAAAACATCATGATAACACCATCTTGCACTACAGTAAGATCCTCTTAGCACATGTACACCAAGCAATAGAAAAGTACTTAGTCTCTCTTATCAATAATGCGACTTGCTAAACCAATATACAAAGTGAGAATTTTGCATGAATGTATACCCTAAAATAGACTTGACAGTTAGCATCATCTCCCCAAATATAGATCATAGAACCCTCAAACTATGTGGTTCTACATACGAGTTCTCTTTCATATATGCTATATAGGCTTGCGTCTTGTTACCCAAGATACATAGTGACCATTCAGCATGAATGCGTATGCTAAAATTGACTTGTGACCATCTCCCTCATAAGGATCATAAAACCCCTCAAGTTGTGTGGTTTTGCAAATTGAATTCTCTTTTGTATATGTGATCTATGGTTTGTGCCCAATTAAGGTATTTGAAAATCAGCTTCACCCCATTCCAATGGTGGATACACGATGTTGCTATAAATCGAATCACAAGTCGTACTGCATAGGAAATATTGGACATGCTGATTTCATTAAATATTAGCTTACCAACTGCTTGCGATTATAACTTAGGATCTAAAAATAGGCACTTTCCAACTTTTGCATATTGTCCCTAGTCTTACTAAGTACTCAGAGGTATGGCATCCAACATAGGTACCTTATTTGTCTAGTAAATATGCCTTCCATTATTTCTTTTATCGACATACTCAGTATGAAATGCAAGAATACCAACTCATGCATTTCAAATTGTTTGCAAAAATTGATCTTGACCTCCTTGATCCGCTTGTTCTTATTTCTACCCGCTATGATGAAGTCATCCACATAGAGTGCAATGAGGGTATGCATTTCTCCTCACATACACTCCATGATCAAGTTCTATTCTTGTGAACTCTTATTGCTTGAAATATGTGTCAATCTTGCTATCTGAAATATGTGTCAATCTTGTTGCCCATTGGGCTTGCTTGACAACATAAAATGCTTTCTTGAATTTGTAGAATATGTGTGCCAATCCTTTCTTTGGTTGCCACATACACAACTCTTCTATAGATCTCCACATTGAGGAATGCAAACTTAACATCAATTTGATGCAATTGTAATGCTATACTACATGTAAGAGAGAAAATAAAGTGAATTTTCTTCATCCTTGAGGTCAATGCAAAAGTCTCCTCATAGTCAATGCCCTTTTGCTATCTTTTTGCCACCAATCTTGACTTATATTTGTCTACATTCTCATCAACTTTGTGCTTGACCTTGTAGAGCCGTTTGTAGCTAATGCCATTATTTCCCTTGGGTGGTTCAACCAATTCCCAAGCCTGATTTTTTTTAAAGACATTATTTTCTTCTTCCCATGGCATCAAACTCATTCCTTGGATTCTACTCTCTTGAAAGTTGATAGGTTATTTGAATCATGCCACATAAACCTAAAGATTGCTTGTAATCTTCTAGGCTTCATATCCTCCACAATGTCCTCAGCTTCATCCACCAATCTTTTTTCCCATTTTGACATTTTCCTAGATAATGTGGCTTTCTGGTCATCTAATGTTGAGATGTGATCTTTGGCTAAGAATTTCTAGATTGCAAGATGCTCCCCCATTTTGTTGACTAGTTCTACTCATGCTAGGTAGCATATCATCAAATATCCTACATCCTATGGATGTATACAAATTTTGGATGTATGACATGGTCAACCATTTATTTGTCTGCTCTTCCATTTAATTCTTCTCATAACCACAATGGCAAGTAGCATGCTTTACACCAAACGTCACACCATAGAAAGCAAACATTGTATAAGTTGCAAGATTATACAGCTTATAAGCATTAATGTTCCTTTGCATATCCAACCAAAACATGCTTCTCACTTGTGGAATTGAACATACATCTCTTGTCCTTTGACACATGAGCATAAGCAACGATTCAAAGACCTTGAGATGCTAGACACTTGTCTTACGCCCCTTTCATGAGTCCTCTTATGTCGTATCACATAATGCATAAGTGAGGTATTGGTTAAATGAATAAGACCTTGAGACGCTAGACACTTGTCTTACGCCCCTTTCATGAGTCCTCTTATGTCGTATCACATAATGCATAAGTGAGGTATTGGTTAAATGAATAAGATAATCTACCAATTACTTCTACTTTTTCCGATCATGTCCTTATTCTGCATCATGCTCCTAGCACACTCAACAATGGTGCGGTTCTTTCTTTCCATTACCCCATTTTTCTATTGTATCTTCACCAAGGAAAATTATATGTGTTTTCCATTGTCTTCAATATGCCGTAAGTGCTTTGGTGACTTTAGTAGGTCAAAGTCATTTGATTTGACAATCAATCATACTTTTTGCCATAGTCTTTACTTTAAATCTTTTAAGTAGTTCATACCCTTGCTTCATAAAGCAAACAAATAGTTTTTGGTGTATTCCTCAATAAGTGTGACAAAGTCTTTGCTACCATCAAGTGATGGCATATTGGTCATATACTCTATAATCTCTTTATGTACCAATACCAATGGTCTCTTGTCTCTAGTGGTCCAATCCTTGGGAAAAAGCTATCTATGCTATTTCCCATAAAGAATCCTTCACAACAATCTCCTTCTTTGATAGATGGGAGGCCATTGAAAATGTTTTTGCATTCAATAAACCACATGGATCTAAAGTGAAGATGTCCATACCTCTAGCACTATAGCTGAGAGTCACTGTGTGTAAACATGCATGTTCTCCATTAAGGGGGTGTCACTACCACCTTATAAAACCTTTGTTCTCTCAACCTATCCAGTGGTTCCTTATGAAGTGAACAAGGTCATCTTCTTATCATCTAAAGGAGCCCAAATCTTCTGATCAAAACATTGTAGAGCTTAGAATAGGTTCATGGCAAGTCTTACCACCTAGAACACATCACAAATGGAATTGATCTCACATTTTGGAAAACAAATTGGTATGTTACCAATTCTTTTGATTGGTAGTGGATGATTATCTCCAAGATCAATATCCAGAGCACCCTTAACTGTATCTAGTGTTATAAAATAATCACATTTGCAACACCCGAGTGCTTCTCTTCCCATCGTAAATGCTTCTCTTCTACAGTAATACATTGAGCCACTCTGTTCAACTCTTCAAGTAGCCCTTTGACCATGTTTATACAATAGATCAATCACGTGACTCAGCCATCTAATCCCTTTCATTCTTTTATGAAGCTACTCTTCAAGGTTGCTTTACCATTGATGAGCTCTCCTCCAAGCCTTCTCTTTGTGTGCGAGCCTTCTCATAGCTTCTACATCCATGCTATTGCTCCTCTCAATTATGGAGATCACCACCACTGAGTCTTTTCTCACTATAGCTTTTGCCTCACATGGCTTACTTCTACCATAAAATTTATCTTTCTTCTAAATCTTTCACAATTGGTCATCTTCAAGTCTTCCAAAAAGTATTATCTAGCTTTAATTCTTGTTGCTTCACAAGCTCTTAATTGCTACTATAGGTCTTCTTTGCTTGCCAAGCCTATACAACACAAGTCTTAAGCAACTTGACATACTAAAAGTGAATATCCCACAGAAAAAGGACCCAAAAAGACAAGGAACCATAGGGAATACAACTACATATGACTTAATCAGTATCCCTTAACAAAGATTCACATGAAAGAACCTCTCAAAAGGAAAAGTTATTAAACTAGCTCAATAAGGAAAGGGAAACACATTCTAAGACACACAATGCAGTCCCACATTCTGAAACTCACAGAGTTTCAAACATTTAACACTCACCTCTCCCCAACGGTGAGCAAGGACATTCAATCTAAGGAAACTAGAGAACCCATATAGTTACAACAATCACCCTCACACTTTTCAAAGAAGGAACCCATATAGTTACATCATTCACCCTCACACATTTCAAAGAAGGAAACTAAAGAGTGGGATGCCACAAGATCTTTGATCAATCACTCTCAGCTACAAGTTGAACCATGATCTCTAACACCATGTTAAAACATGTGTTGATGCCATGTGGAATGAACACACAGCTCACAACTCTACACACATAGTTTGGCTATAAAAATGTACATTTTCCATCTCTAACAAAAGGAGAGCATCATATGCAATATATACTGAACCCTAATGTGGGTTTTCCTAAATTCATAAGGGCTATTCATACCAAACTTAGATCCCTTCTACAGTTCTTATTTTTTGTAAGCATCTACCCCATGTATATAACACACACACATATGCCCTACGATGTATACATTGATGATGACCATCCCAATGACCCATACTCTATCATGTAATGGATTTTTCTATGTGGATATTCATGGAGATGTGTGTTTTTCCTTAGAGAAACGATCTTAGTGGACACCGTCTAGCATGAAAGTCATGACCCCGTAACATCTCAGGTATCCATCTAAAGGATCATGCATAAACAAGCATAATCTTTTGATCTCCCTTAATAAATGTTAAAATTTGGGCCACCCTTAATGAAGTTAGGGACTTGAAAGATGGGAAGGATAGAACAATGTAGTCCCATCTTTATGTAAATGGGACCAACCTTTGAATAATGACCGATGCTACCAATAAGTTTCATGGCATTTGAGAACCTGTACCCCCTATTTGGCCTTCCTGAATGGAAAACTTTCTCAATAGCAAGGCAATCAAAAATCACTCAAAGCTATTCCAAATTAGCCCAAATTTTGCATGGAGGTAGTCCATACCTTCCCCGTGAAACCATGGATTGTGGCTCCATTTGGGTTGCTTTCCCTATGTTTGGCATAGAGCATGATGTGTGTTAGCATCTTATCAAGTTTGGTCCCACTTGGATAGAAATGGGACCTCTTTTGATAATATTTATCTACAAGAGAAGATTTTTGAAATGGACTGAGATGATGAATCAAATTATAGTAATGACAGTACACAAGTTATGTTTAACTTTTAAGAGCACTAGGCTCTACCATAAATTTGAGGCAAGATTTCAAATGATATGTTCACCTTTTTTATGCATTTCAATGCCAAAAGTTAAATTGTCAATGAGTGTGATGTGTCTTCACCAAATAGAAAGTTTAATGATCAATGAGTGATGTGTTGGTACCAAAATATACAAAGTTATTTTCATAATACTACCTATAAAGAAAGGATCTTGAAGTATTTAAATGTTCTATTAAGGACTTCCGACAAGGATACCTATGCCTCTCAAAAACAATGGATTGGATGTGGGCCTTCGGGGATTTATTTCCATCTCTTAGAAATAGTAGACCCAAATTGGTTGTTTTGAGATTATCTTTAGGTTGCCATCTCCTTCTATGTGAATGGAAAATTGTCGGTCAAGTTGCAACATTACATGATGTTCAAAGTAATTCATAGGCCAATCAATTGGAATACAAAAATAGAGTCATCTTAGGAGTACCCAAATTCATATATCCAGCAAAATTCCAAAAAGAACATATAGATTTTTTTTTCAAAATAATATAATTAGTATATACAACTTGGGTGAATTTTCATGTATCTAAATTATAATTTTATAATGTTGAAGGCTGAACTTAACTTTTTTTAAAGCGTACTTCAAATCATGGCAACTATACTATGTCTTTTTAATTATTGAATCTTTACAAGTCAAGTTCCACACATTAAAACTCATAGAGGTTCAAAAATCTGATAGTCACCTCTAATATTAATCCAAGGAACATGATCAAATATATAGAGTGCATCTTGGACTAGCTTAACCATTTTTATTCAACTTCTAGTTCTATTATCAGTCATAATCTTTGTCTCCTTGTTGGATAATGATTTCCCTATGCTTAGAGTCCGATAAGCTTTGATTTCAAACTCTCTAAGAAGTGGAAATGGATCCTTGATAAGATAAAAAATGAGTTTGATAGATGGAAAGCTATAGGTAATTTACCTAGGAGGAAGATGATCTATATCTCATAGCCATTTATTATTCTTCCTACTAGCTCTCTCCTAGAAAAGCTTTAAATCCCTCATCTCACTATGTTATGACTTTTTATGGGGAGGGAATTAGGATAAACAAAAGATATCTCTACTGGAGTGGTACTTTTGTATCCTACCCAAATGTAAAAGTGGCTTGGGTATCCTATGTATTTAGCAAGCTACTCATAACCTAGCTAGAAAATGCTATAAACTCCCTGCATTTAAACACTTCCATTAGAAACCTAACAAAGGGAAGTCCAAACGATTTCCTAAATGGAAAGATCTCCCAAAATGAACTCTTTTGGACCTAAACCATGCCTACTAAGGGTAGTGTGTCAAGAAAAGAGTGAGCCAACTTTGAATTTGAATGCCAAGACCTCAAACAAATAACAGCGACGTGGATAATGCATTTGTCTCTCTTTGATAAATCTTTCTACTTTATGGTGTTTGGAAAATTTTGTTTCATAATAACAGAGAGAGAGAGAGAGAGAGAGAGAGAGAGAGAGAGAGAGAGAGAGAGAGAGAGATTAGTGAGAGAGAAAATAATTGGTCAAAGAATAATTAGTGAGAGAGAGAAAAGCGGATGAGGAAAGGGTGAGGAAAGGGAAAGGCCATTGTAAGAGAGCATATACAAGAGGATACACAAGTGAAAACTATGGATTTGGAGGATGTGGATCATGGTGATTATGTAATTCTGTACTTGAAATTCACAAAACTAGAAACTTGAAGACAAAATGTCTCATTAAAACTCTTAGCTTATTTATGTCTATGTTATTGAATTCTCCATTGGTCTCCTTTTGTAAAATCACCAACTCTTCAACGTCAATTCGAGTGGTCTACCTCTGTCCTTCAAGAAACCTCAAATATCTTAAAGGACTTAAAGTAACCAATATAGAATGGGGAAAATTTTAAAGAAAATAGGGATGCTATAAATACACTCTTGCAATAATGGCAAGACTTTTCTCAACTCAAACATACAGGCTAAAGTTTCAACAAGTTTTTTTGAAAGAATTTTTACCTAAAAATGTTAGAAAGGGCGTGGGAAGTTTGGAATAATTATACTATGGGTAAATTTAATTTCGTGCAATACATAACCGAGTATAGGATGCGATCCTTAAGTTAAATGGGATTGATGAGTTTCAAAAGATAAGACAACAATAAGGTTGAGGTGAGAAGAACTTCCCCAAAACCTTGAAGAGACCATCAAGTGTTGGCATTACTAAGGGAAATCTAGAGTCAGAACTTCAAAACAAATTGGTTTTGTTGAAGATTCAATAAATTTCCCAATTTGAAAAGGAAGGGCAAGTTAAGAACCACGCAAGAAACCTCAAACACAAAGATATTCTCTTTTGAAAAGAGAGGATTATGAGAAAGCTAAGCATGAAAATATTTGCTTTAAATGTTTAGGCAAAGATGATTTTTCTTGCAACTGCCTAAGAGATAAACAATTGTGCTAAAGCCCCAAATAAGCCTCCATAAATCAAGTACATGCAGTGCAGGTATTACCACTTAAAGGTACTGAAATGTACACCGAGGTAGAGGTTTATCACAAGGATGGCACCTATATGTGTTGCCTATCATCGGCAATGTGGTAGCCAACGATTGCTCCCCATAATTTAATGAGGATGCATGGAAATATTAAGGGGCAAAATTTTTGGATTATGGTCAATGATAGTGCCCCACATAATTTCTTAAATTATGTGATAGCATAGAAATTGAAGTTGCCTGAGAGTATAAGTGCCCATGAATCTGTAGTCTCTCTTGCAAAGGGTAGTGATAAGAAATTACAGGACACACACATGACACATGGTTGTAGAGGTGGATATTATAAGGCTATCCGGATACCTTGGGTTTCCAAATTATTCATCTGGATAGAATAGGTGTCGAGTCTTGATCAAAATGATTAAATAATCTTGGGCATATCTTGCAATAGAGTTATTTAAATATCTCCATCATTTTTGGAAAAAATGGTAGTGTCTTCCAAATCTAAGGGGACATGATGTGCACGATTCTCCACTTATTTGTTGGATGGAATTGGAATGACTTCTACACCAACAAGAATGTGAGGTATATATCTCTCAGCTTACTTTTGTTTTATGATTTTAATTCTTATGAGTGTGAAAGAAGCAAAATTTCTTTTAATGTTGTTGGAAAGCATTAAGCTTCTTTTAATGATTTAATGGTTGAATTTAAAAATGTTTTTTGTTTGGTTTTCCTAATGACTTACCCTTGAAGAGAGTAGATCATAAAAAAGATATATTTCATAGCTCTACCCCTGTTTATAAACCCCATTGCAGAGTTAGTGAAATGGAAGAGCATTAGGTAGAAAGATAGTGTTGGCTTATGAGCCACAATACTAGAATTAAGACTACATAAGATGACAACCTATTCAAGATTCAAACAAGATGAACAATTCGACACAGTTTGAGAACCAAACACTGTTTATTTGAGAAGAAACGAATCACTAAGACTCTGGCCGCACCTCTACTGAATTTGTAGGCCTTACATGAAAGACACACGACTCTTCTAAGGACCCTAATGGAGCAGCTACTCAGACACACTATTTATAATGACATAGAGCACTGAAGGCTTGGACAAAAGGAGCGATTTATGAAGACCGCCATCTCTCCGAGCTATGTGTGACTGTGGCTCGCACGTAAGTCGAAGAAGTATTTTGTTGTTTGCATGAAGAGGCAACTCCCACATGCAGCTTCCACGTGGTCTTCATGTGCATGCCTCATACCATCGACCAATCATAAGCTTAGATTTGGCATGGGCCAATCAGTGGGTTATTTCCACGTTTTCTCTAATGTAACATGCGTACCCTAACTGGGTCTCCCCATGAGGGTGAATACCTATGGAACACTCCAGCAATCTCCCCTACAGCTAAATGGGGAAAACAATAATCTCTGAGCCTGCTAAATGGGGAAAACAATAATCTCTGAGCCTAAGTACATGACTTGAACAAAAAGACAAAATCATCTAAAAAGTAACTGGATGCTTATTATGAAAAGCCATACCAATCTTCCATAAGTGTTCCAAGTCAAAAGGCTCAGTACTGATCACTAAAGTCTACTTCAACAAGACCTGCCACTTCTTCCTTTGACGAGGATCATTCAAGTACACATGCTTTGTCCTTCAGAAGCTCATCCTTTTGTTTCTTATAGCAATGCCTTTCTATGTAACCTTCAGGTTTGCAATAATAACATACATGTTGAAGATTGATTAGATGCAAAAGAGTATGTAATTATTTCTTTATCGCATGTAGTAAAACACTGAAGAGAAAAACTTATGGCGATACATTGAAATTTTCAAAATCAGCATCTTGTGATTGCATTCAATATTTTTGAAACGTTTATTATAATATTTGAATATGGTCTAACAAAATTATTTTGAATATATACATCACGACCATTTGAAACAAATAAATGGCATGTTTTTTAAAATAATAAATAATGATTACATGAATGTATTTGCAAAGGAATTGCCTTATGGGTTTCGACCTACTTGAGGTGTTGACTGTAAAATTTATCTAGTTCCTAGTAGTCAACCTATCTTTATGAATCTTTATTGGTTAAGTCAGAAGGAAGAAGACTTGATAGTAAGGAAAATTATCGAATAACCCTAATGAGTAGCTGCTCAAACACACTATTCCTAATGACATAGAGCACTGAAGGCTTGGACAAAAGGATGTAAGACAACGTCTTGGAGCACTTTATGAAGACCGCCATCTCTTCGAGCTATGCGCGACTGTGGCTCTCAGGTAAGTTGAAGAAGTATCTCGTTGTTTGCATGAAGAGGCAACTCCCACATGCAGCTTCCACATGGTCTTCATGTGCATGCCTCATACCATTGACCAATCATAAGCTTCGATTTTGCATGGGCCAATCACTGGGTTATTTCCATGTTTTCTCTAATGTAACATGTGCACCCTAACTGGGTCTCCCCTTGAGGGTGAATACCTATGGAACACTCCAACAGATAGAACTTAACTAAATATTTTACAAAAAGCCAAATTCAACCAAATAGCTGACCTTGGTCTTCACCAATTTATTGGTAAAGAAAAGGATTGTACTATGCATTTATGCATAGATTATTGAGCTTTGAATAAAATCCAATAAATAATAAGAATGTTATGCCTCACATTGTGATCTCTTTGATCAATTTCAAGGGGCTAAATATTTTACTAAATTTGATTCCAGATTAGGATATCATGAAGAGGATGTCCCTAAGGCACGATTTCATACTAGGAATGGGCAAATGTCAACTTGTCTCCTAGGTATTGTCATTCCCAATACTTAAGAGAATAGGCTTACAAATTAACCTTACCATAAATGTAGAGTACATCCAGTTTTTGATGTAAGTAGGAGATGATGACAATCTCATTGGAGACGAAGTCCTAGTTGAACCCATTAAATTTGTTACTTTACCACATGAGCCAGAAAAAAGTTTTAAATAGATAAGGGAAAAGAACAAGACATACAATATATCAAGATTGTTTGGTTGAGTGGAAAGATAGACCTGAAGACAGTTCAGCATGGAAAAGGGTAAACAAACTCCAGACGAGGTTTCCCAAATTTGTTTTTGAGGATGTAAACCATTCTTAAGTGGAAGGGAATGTTGCATTAACCATAATCACATGAATCATGTGGCTTGGTTATGGTGAGGTGAGAAACTAGAGGGCTTGACAGTGTTCCCATGAATGGGGCATCAATGGTGGACTTTAAAATTTTAATGGTACAAATAGAAAAAAAATCGTTGGGATCTAAGGATCATCCTCGGCCTAGGCAATAGTATGGAGTGCAATGAGAAGGCCTAAAGGAGGCATAGAGGTACTAAGGTTCATTAGGGACACATGGCACTCAAATAGGTCCCAAGTGGCAAGCATTGGGTCGGGCCTTTCAACAATCCATAGAAGAGGTGCACTCGGACAATTGCATATAATGCAAAGCACCCAAGGTCTGCCATGGTCATTTCAAATAGGATAATTCCACATAATTGGCTATCTATCAACCTCCACTTGCATAATGGGGAGAATCCTCAGCAAGGAACCCGAAGCAATGCTACTTTATTTAGGTTCAACACCTATACAATCAATGATGTGTTTGTAATCTGGAGCTGAGCAGTTTTAAACAGAAGCTTCAAGGTTTCATAAAGCAAAATTATGTCAAAGATGTTGCCCACCCAAATTAAACCAAAGCTGTGCTTAAAGAAACAGAAGATGGTCCCTAGGGCCTGTGTGTGCTGCTCAAGCTGTCTACGAGCCCTTCTTGGGTCTGGGTGACACTCCAAATTCAGGCAGGTCAGAAAAGAATGATGATTTGTATGCGATACCATATTAGGAGTCCCACAGACATTGAACAACACCGAACGTGCCGTAGTGCAAGCCTCCTGGTAATTGATTCAACGATCAATACGAATCGTCTGGTATTGATCGTGAATCTCAAAACAGCCTGCAAGCTTCTCCCCAAGCGGGCCTTAGGGACGGTGCTAATGAACACGATCATTGAGACGATCATCATGATGCCTGACGAATCCATCCATGACGTTGATCAATCTGCAAGGAAGGGCAATGGTAGCAAGGATCGCTTCGACATATGAAGCCAAAGGCAGAACAATTTGCTCTTGTGTTGTGGAGAGTATAAGGAAAAAGCTCCTCTTTTGGAGTTCAGCTAGGCTAGATCTTCTTGCCTTTAGAGTGTCAATTGTCAACCAAGTCTTGTTGGCCTTTGTATTGTTCGTTCGCTCTTGTTGGTATCACTATAGGAACTGCATCGCAAAGCTTAAGAGGAGGTACGTTTTTTAGATGGGTCTGCACATGCTAGTTTTAGATTGCCTTGAGAGTCTTTGATTTTTCTAACCCACTAGGGAGGGCTAACCATTCAAACACTCAATGCAAGATCTTGCTTTGCAAGCTTGCTGCTACAGCTAGAGTGAATTGGGAGATTATGATTCTTTCACAGACACTCAGTGTAGGACGGGCTCTTGCAAAGGGAGACTGATTCTTTCACTGGCACTCCGTGCACGTTTTTGCTTTGCAAGCTTGTTGTCAAAGGACTCATGCTAGGTGAGGAGCCGTGGAAGATTTTCTCCTTTTAGTGGTGAGTGGTTGGATAGCACTAGATGAATAATTACTTCTGCAAATCTCAGGATGCCTAATGGCTACTATTGTCAGAGTTTGCTGGGATAGTTTTAGCACAATATAGCTGCTACACAATTATTTGTCGTCTTAAATTATGCAGATATTTGTGAAATGTTCAGATAATAGTGTTTCTATGGAGCATTCAAATATGTCCACAATTTGGGCCGCTAGCCTCCTTTAGTCTCTCTTTCTGCTGAGATGCTTGCTTCTCCTTGTGCAATTCGGGTGTTAACAATGCAGGCAGTTACCAGTCTTCACAAAGCAAATGCATTATCATGGAGTAGTATTATTTTGGCACATACGAAGCTTGGACAACACAAGCAAGCTATTGGAATGTATTATGAAATGCAGAAAACTAGCATAGAACCAGATGGGCATATTTTTGTTGCAGTCCTTAAAGCATGCACCATTGCAAGAACTCTTGTGTTTGGAAGGCAGGTTCATGGCCATGTTGTTGAAAAAGGCTTTGAGGTGAATATATACGTTGCAAATACACTTATTGACATGTATGCCAAATGTGGCAGCCTCAAGGATGCATGCAGAGTATTCAACACAATGCCAAAGCGAGATGTGGTGACCTGGAATGCAATGGTTGCAGGTTATACCCAGCTTGGGCATTGGGAGGCAGCCCTGCATTTTTTGCAGAGAATGGAACAGGACGGTGTCAAACCAGACAAGGTCACATTTCTTTGCATTTTAAAAATATATGTTAGCATATCAGCCTTAGATCAGGGCAAGCTGACTCATATTTGCATCTCTAAACTCGGGTTGGAGTTGGATATATTTATTAGTAGCTCTCTTATTGACCTGTATGCCAAATGTGGGAGCCTGGGAGATGCTTGGAGGTTGTTTGACAGACTGCCAGAACGGAACCTGGTGATATGGAACACAATGGTTGCAGGATATGCCCAGGATGGGGATGGTCAGGAGGCTGTTCAACTTTTTGAGCAAATGCAACAAGAAGGAATGATACCAAACCAGGCCACCTTTGTGTCCACCCTGAAAGCATGTTCCAGCAGAGCAGCCTTAGCTCAGGGCAAGCAAATTCATGCTCAGGTCATTGAATTTGGTTTTGAGCCAAATGCATTTGTTGGTAGTGCCCTGATTGATATGTATTCCAAGTGTGGGAGCCTTGTCGAAGCCTATAAAGTGTTTACTATATCCATGAGCCAAGACACGGTAACATGGAGTACATTGATTGCAGGATGTGTTCAAAATGCTCATAATCAGGAGGCTATCAGGATTTTTGGACAGATGCAACAGGCAGGCATTGAGCCTAATCAGGCCATATATGTTTGTATTCTAAAAGCATGTTCTAGCGTAAAAGCCCTACAACAAGGCAAGTTGATCCACGGTCATGTAATTGAGAATGTGCTTGAGTCAGAAGTATATATTGCTAATACCCTGATTGACATGTATGCCAAGTGTGGGAGCCTGAAAGAGGCACAATGGACATTTGACAACTTGCGACAGCGAGATACAGTGACGTGGAATGCATTGATAGCAGGATATGCTCAATATTTTCATTACACGGAGGCTTTCTGGCTTTTCCAACTTATGCTATGGGATGACATGGAGCCAGATAACGTCACATTTGTTTGCCTCCTTAAAGCATGTTCGAGCATAATGGACCTGGATCAGGGCAGGCTAATTCATTGCTACATCAATGAAAGCAAATTTGAATCGGATTTGTCTGTTGGGAATGCACTCATTGACATGTATGCCAAGTGTGGGAGCCTTGATGAAGCAATCAGGGCCTTCGACCAAATCGAACACAGGGATGCAGTGACATGGAGTGCAATGATTGCAGGCTTTGTCGAACATGGACATGCCAAGGAGGCTCTTTCACTTTTTGAACAAAGCCAGCAAATAAATGTGAAGCCTAACCAGGGTGCACTTGTTTGCACTCTGAAGGCATGTGCTGATGGAGCAGCCCTAGATCAGGGCAAGCTTATTCATGCGTACTTTATTGAAATTAGTTTTGAACCAGATTTAGTTGTAGGCAACAGTCTTGTTGACATGTATGTCAAATGTGGGAGTCTTGAGGATGCTTGTAGCGTGTTTAATAAATTGCAAATGCGAGATGAAGTGACATGGGGTATAATGATTGCTGGATTTGCCCATCACAATAGTTATAAGTTAGCCTTGCAATATTTTGAAGGAATGCAAAGACAGGGCTTGAAGCCTAACAATGTCACTTTCATCTGCCTTCTCTCTGCGTGCAGTCATGTTGGGCTTGTTGAAGAAGGGTGCCACCATTTCCGCTCAATGGCAGAAGAGCATAGCATTGCTCCATCAGTTGAGCATTATAATTGTGTGGTAGACCTTTTTGGGAGAACGAAGCATCTGAACAAGGCAGAGGATCTACTCATCAGTATGCCTTTCCACCCCAATGTTATTGGATGGATATCTTTGCTTGGTCATTGCAGAACAGATGCCAACTTGGAGGTTGGAAGACGGTGTTTTGAACGGGTGATTGCCATGGATTGCAGTAATGCTGCTGTGTTTGCTCTCATGGAAGACATTTATGGTAATGCTGGAATGCAGGAGTACGCTGACAGAATAGAAGAGATCAAGAGAAGTGCAGATGTGTGGAAGAAGCCAGGAAAAGCCTTTATTGAGATTGGCAGTTATGTGCACGATTTTATAGTGGGAGACAGGAGCCACAAACAAAATAATGACTTGTATTTAAAACTCAAGAGATTAAGTATGTGGATAAAGAATGAAGGAGAGGCACCTTGTTGTGGAGTTAGTGCTGCAGTTTCATGAGGTTAAAAATATAGTGTGTCAGAGAAGTTTCAACTGTTGCGTGAGTTTTATATGTACGCTGATGCTGATGGGTTGCCTGGTTCTAGAACTAGTGGCTCCTGATAAAGTGCATCTTGGATGTGCGAAAGAGCAAGTCTTCTGCCATGTGGCAGTTCCGCAAAGTATGGTTATTTAAAGCTCAGAGGCAGCCAATTCTCTGTGGATACAAACCTCACCTCATCTATGAAGTGCCGAAGTTTCTAGATGCTCCCAGACAGGGCCCCTCACAATTAGAGTTCACAGATAGCTCCCTTGTTCGAGCGGAGCCACTCTTGATGCTAGTCATGTTGACTGTGGACTCTTAGCATGCAAGTCCAGCTGCTGCACTCTGCTAAGTGAACAATGGCTATATGCAACCCTAACTTATCCAATAGAGCATGCAGAAGTCATTCCCTGCTACACTCAAGAGTGTATCTAAGGGAGGTTGCATGAAAGCATTCAAAACTTGAAAAATTGGGGAAAATGAGGGTTTATATCAACTCAATAAAAAGATGTACAACACCCACAAATCAGAAATGGGTGCACTATCCCATATTGGGATACAAATTGATGGGTGTGGATTTCGCTGACCCGGACCGAGAAATGTCCAAAAGCCTTCAAAACTGAATATACTGATGATGTGTGTGATATGGGGTGCAAAAGATTGACGATGCTAAGCAAAGCTTTGTACAAAGCCACTGCACCACCCGAAACTATTTCAGTGTGATCTTGTTAGTATGAAACTGTTCAAGCCAATCGGGGTGGAGTGGCTGCACCTTTTGAAGGACTTGTGACTGATTATGAGAGGGTATCACCTTGCTCTCAAGTGTGCTTTACCATATTCAACACTTCTTGGTGGTGATAAGTCACCATGCCTCTAATGGCTCTACTTTCTTGTAAAATCAGTGACTTCTCAGATGAGCATGATACCAAACCCAACATTTTTACGGTAGGCAGCCTAGAGGGATGTTTGAGCTTTCTGTGCCCTCATGAAGCCACGTGTTGCAACTGTAGACGTTCATCTTCATGAAGATCTAAGGGTGTGAATCTTATGGATTTTTAAAAGCTAATTTTGGTCTTAGTTTTTGGATTTCGAACTGTCATCTTTTGCTTCCAATCCTCCCGCGACCCATTGTTTGCTTCCAAGGTGCTTCTCACGAAGGGCGTGCCACCCGAATTCTCGGCCTCAGGTTTCCCCAGTTCCACTAACGAAGAAAGCAGTGGACGTCAAAGAACTGCAGAACCCACCGATACAGAGAAGGCATTCTCAATCTCAGATTTTCCAAGTTCCACCAACGAAGAACTCAGCAATGACTGCAGAACCCACCGATATAAAGATGGAATTCTCAGCCTCATGTTTTCCCGAGTTCCATCAACGATGAAAGCAATGAACGTCAAGGAACTGCAGAAACTACCGATACAGAGATGGAAACCTCTAGTGGAGAATGGAGCGTGAGAGACAATCCTATAGCGGTGGACAACGCAGAGGAACTCACGAAGCACAACGTTCCAGAGGTATCGTCAGCCTGCGTGCAAGGGGATCACGTACAGGGGACCGAGATCAGGGAAACAGATACAGTGGAAAAACAAAACTATAAGGAGAATACCCACAATTCCGCACCAAAGGAAAGCGGTGAAGAAGCAGCAACGGAAGATGCAGCAAACAGGACATGGGCCGCGGAAGCAAGGCGCTGCCTGTCTGATGAATGTTGTTTGGTGTATGAACCAGAGGGCCAAATCGAAGAGATGAGATCGACAGCCAAGCAGTGGAACAAACAACATCGACGCCAACCGAAAACAGGGAGCCTGGACAGCCTCCCGCCCCTCGTAGAAGATCATGGATTTTTCTTCTGCGTAGCACAGCATGTGCAGGCCTGATGATCGCCATAGCCATGATAATTGCCAAGCACTCACATTTCTTCAACAACGTGCTTCCGCTTACATTCTGCCACCCACTTAACCATCATGAGACTCGCTGATCTAATCGTGTCTGAATGCTCCAGCCTTGTAATTGTTTGCCTGTTTTCGTCGATCTAAGAGCTCGAGCTTGATTTCAAAAAGTCACACTCGGAACTTTGCATTGTCTCCCTATGCAACAATTAACCCCTCCCATGCTCCCGTTTCTTCGACAAGGCTGTCAAGATTTTGTTCACCTCGCGGGTACGATCCTGGCTTCGAAATTCTGCCTTGGTTGCGGCTTTACATATAAACATTGTTGTAAACTGGCTTGTTAGAATGTACACCCTCCGTGAATATTATGAGAGACTCGGCTGGAGCCGCATGGACAGTGTCATCCTGCTTCAACACGTATCCACTTGCTTGGTACTATTTCTTTTTTGTTTTTCAATAGTATGCTTATTAAGAAATGAAATGTTTTCCTACTTGTTCAGTTACGGACAATGGGGACTAGGTCTAGCATTTGAGGGTGGACCCCCTTACTTGGGGTTATGGGCATTAGTGACCCACAAGAGTGATGGCCTCTCTTTGAGAAGGACATTTGGAAACCACACCCCACCTGAGTATCCAAACATGGGACCAATCAAATGCACAGATTGCATACTGACCTAGGAACCATTCAAGAGAATATTCCCTGAGCTTTGGGTGTGGGCCTGGCAGCATGCCAAGAGTAATGGAGATACAAGATAAGACGACAAACAAATGAGCTCAGTATGGTTCAATTATGACCTTAGAGTATGTCAATAGATAGTCCAAGCTGTTAGGAACCCGTAGGTGCGATCAGAATTGAATTCTGACAACTTTGAAATTTTAGGGTTTTTGGGAGTGACACGTGGCAGATTGCCACATGGAATCTGAGCTGGCAGGTCAGTCCACCTGTCCCACACATGTGGCAGCATGCATGGCAAGTGGCAGGGCATGCAGGCCAAGTGTTTGGCTCCAAATCTGGTAGATTTGGGGCAGGTTGTGGGCTGTCGTCTTTGGGACTGCAGCCCACCAAAAATCTAGGACAAGTGTCCACCTTCCACTCTAGGCCTGGGGGGGGGGCTGAGCCTATAAAAGAAGGCCTCTCCCCTTCATTCTCTACATGAAAAATTCGTCACTTTTCTTCTCTCTCCTTTTGGTTGATGCGCAGAACCTCTCCAGCTCCTTGGGTGCAGCCAGCTTCTCCCTAGGCCATTCTCTCACCTCAACATCACTTTCTCTCTCTACAGGAGCACATTATCTCTCTACAGTTCCAGCCCTTTCTCTCCAGAAATCTGCCCCCTCCCAGCTCTTCTGGAACAGCAACAGCATCCTCTCTTCTTCTCCTAGCCTGGAGCAGCCACAGCCCCGTTCTCTCTCTTGCTGCAATCTTTCTCTCTCTACTGCAAAATTTCTCTCTCTACTGTTCCAGCCCCTTCCCCTTGCAAAAATCTGCCTTTCTCTGCACCTCTGGAACAGCAGCAACTCCTCTCTTACATTCCTTCCCTTGGGATCAGCATTGGCACTCTCTCTCTACAGCTATCACTCCATAAAAGCTTTCTCTCTCTAGCTTATAGGCTATTTTTCTAAGCTGTTCTCATTCTAGCCCCATTTCCACACTCTCCTCACCCAAGGTAGCTTCAGAGGCATCAAGGACTTCATCTACAAAAGGGTCAAGTCACGAAGGGAGCCTGTATTGTCAAGTTTATTTCATTTACAGCACTATTTCATGTTGTTTCTACTATCTTTCTAGAAACTAGTGCTTGTCTCTAACGTTGGATGTAAGTGGTGATTGTTGCAGGCTTCTTCCTTGTGGATTGGGCAAGCCAAGAGTTGAAACCTGAGCTTGGAGTCCTCCTTTTTGTTGTGTACCTTGTACATATGCTCTTGAGTCTTGTATCTAGGTCCTAGGTTTTCACTGAGTTCATCAGTTTGGAAGGTGCATTGCACCTTGGTCTTGTATCTCCATTTTCAAGAATAAAGTGAGCCTGGATAAGGGGGGGGACCCGTCTTGGCCCCTCAATCATATTGCATTTTCCAATGATGTGACTTTATGTTTAAGCTGTATAAGTCTTAATTCCAGCTTAATTGCAAACTCTTAAGTTCAAGTATATGTGTTTGGCAACTCGCAATCATCTCATTCAAACGCCTCTGTAAAATCCGTTGTCTGAATTGATAGAAAGCACCGAGTAGTTTACATTGGTATGAGAGCTTAGGTAGTGGTCTTGTACTCTGTGCTTTCTCTTGTTGAGTCTCTCCTTCATTGAGTCATCTTGTCATCATGGCAGCCAATGGACCTGACCCTCCTCCTAACCTACATGAGTTGAGTGCTCTCTTGGCAAACATTGCTCAACAGCTTCAAGTGCTGGAAAGCAGCCAAGCAGAAACTCATGACATAGAGCCCCAAGGAAGAGGCCGTGCGGACAACACCAACTCCAACAAGGAGGGAAGATCATCCTCTTCTTCCCCTCCTCGAGGTAGATGGCATCATCGGAGTCCATCTCCTTTGAGACGTCCACGGAGACGAAGGTATGCAAAGCATAAGGTACCTCTTGGAGATAAGCTCTTCAAGTTTACCAAGTATAAGGGAGAGGACAAGCCTGAGGTCTTGCTGGCCTGGGATCCGAGACCTCGAGTATTTCTTTGAGGGGGACGAGTACGAAGACAAGGCGAAGATCCGGTTTGCCGTCTTGCACATGCAAGACCGTGCTTCACTCTGGTGGGCAGCTATGGTCAACACTGGATAGCAAGCCCACACCTGGAAGCGCTTCAAGAAGAACTTGATGAGGCACTTCCTGCTTAAGGAGTTTAAGAGAGATACAATGGTGCAGTGGGACATCCTCTGCCAACGCCAAGAAGAGAAAGTCAGTGAGTATATTGATCGTTTTTGGGATACTTTGTTAAAAGTTCAAGCATTCAGTAGGAAGGATAAAAAAGAGCATCAAAGGAAGTTCTTTGCTGGCCTACGGTATATCGTTTAGCATGAGGTGGACATTGCCACTCCTACTTCTCTCGAAGACACCATCAACATCGCCTTGAAGGTGGAGAAGAAACAATCTTTCTCCAACAAGCGGAATGGTAGCAACAACAAGCGGAAGTCCCAAGGAACCTCTTCCAAGGAACAAAAGGGTAAGGAGATAGCAAAGGACGCACCAAAAGAGCAAAAGTCAGCCAGCCAGCCTCCTTCGAAGAAAGCAGCCCGCACTTTCAGCTCATTGTCTCCACAATAGAAGCAAAAGTGTTACTCCGAAGGGTGGTGTTTCAAGTGTAGCGATCGAGGCCACAACTTCTACGAATGCCCTCAAGTTGCCAAAAATAGCAGCAACAAAGAAGCAACCCTCAAAAAGCCAGTTTTGGTAGTTAACAAGGTGGAAGCATCTCTAGAAAAGGGAGCTGTAAACGACACCCATAGTTTGTTGAAAACATGGGGTCAGGTAAAGGATCATCCGCTTTGTTTTTGTTCGATAGTGGAGCTACTCACAACTTTATTTCTCATGAGATGGCACAGAACTTGGGGATAGCCCCAGAGGATAAAGGAGAAGCCTTGGAGGCAATTGCAGCCTTCAAGAACCAAGAAGAGAAGGTGTACCCCATCTTCGGCGAGCTTCGGGTACACATCCAGGGGTACTTGGATCATCTACCCTTCATGGTGGCACCACTTCAAGGATCAGATGTAATTCTCGGCATGCCCTGGCATAAGCAAGTCAACCCCCGAATCGATTATGTGAAGAATATTCTAACCTTCCAACATAAGGGTAGAGATGTGAGCATTACAACGGGAGTTTCAGGAAACACCATTCCTATGGTAAGTCATGCACGATCTCCCAATTTGCTTGAGAAAGGAGTATGTTCTTTTCTAGTGTTTGTATGCGATAAGCAACCAAGTGAAGAAAAGTCAGATCCTCTCACAAAAGAAAGATTAGATTTCCTTCAGGAATTCTCTAGTTGCTTCTCTCAGGAACTTCCTAGTCACCTCCCTCCTGAGAGACCATAGGATCACAAAATTGACATAGTTCCAGGGTCTTCACCTCCAAATAGACCCCCATATAGAGTTAGTCAATCTCAACAAGATGAAATCTTCAAGCAAGTCCAAGAACTCTTGGACAAGGGATTGATCCAACCCAGTAGTTCTTCTTTTTGCTCTCCTGTCTTACTAGTCCAAAAGAAGGATAAAACCTTCAGGATGTGCATAGACTATAGAGCCTTAAACAAACAGACGGTTAAGAATCGTTTCCTGATTCCTTGTATAGACGATATCTTTGATCGTTTAGGAGGATTTGAAATTTTCAGCTGCATAGATCTTAAGAGTGGCTAGCATCAGGTACGAGTTGTACCTGAGGACATTCATAAAACAGCCTTAAAAACCACATTTGGGCTGTATGAATATATGGTAATGCCATTTGGCCTTACTAATGCCTCAGCCACGTTCAATCGGCTGATGGAACAGTTGTTTAGGAACTACAGACAGTTCACTACCATCTTCTTTGATGACATCCTCATTTTTAGCAAGAATGAGGAAGAGCATAAGGAACATCTAAAGATTGTATTTCAAATCTTAGCTGAAAATGCTCTTCACATCAATGAGAAGAAAAGTGAGTTCTTTCTTCATGAGATTCACTATCTTGGTCACATTATCTCACGAGAAGGTGTTCGTATGGACCCAGCCAAGATACAGACAATTGTAGAGTGGCCTGACTTGAAGAATGCCCATGACGTAAGGTCTTTTCTAGGCCTATGCTCATATTACCGAAGGTTTATTTGGCATTTTGGTGAACTTGCAGCCCCTCTACATGATCTCACTAAGAAAAATTCGAAGTTCAAATGGATCCAAAAAGAAAAGGACTCTTTTAATGCTCTAAAGCATGCCCTGACTACAGCTCCTGTACTTATCATTCCTCACTTAAGGAAACCATTCCTAGTAGCAGCTGATGCCAGTGGCGATTGCCTTGGGGCTTCTCTTACCCAAGATGGTCATGCTGTGGCCTTTGAAAGCTGACGGCTAAGAGATGCTGAACTTCATTATGATATCTATGAAAAAGAACTCTTAGCTGTAATTCATGCTCTCAAACTTTGGAAACATTATCTTTTAGGGATAGATTTTCTTGTAAAAAGTGACCATGAAAGTCTTAAATATTTTCTAACTCAACCTGTGATCAGAGAGAGACATATGAAATGGTCTACCTTTCTACAATCATTTCATTTTCAAATACAATATACTCCTGGAAAAGAGAATGTAGTGGCTGATGCCCTTTCTCATAGACCACGGCTTCACCATATTTCAGTTCCCTATCATGATGAGCTAACAACCCTCAAAGAATTCTATGAGGGAGATGCTGATTTTGCTCAGCCATGGGCACATTTGAAAGATGGAGGCAGCCATCATGCCTACCACATCAGGGATGGCTATTTATTCATGGAGAACAAACTATGTATCACAAAGCAGCTTAGATCTAAAGTGATGGAGGAAAGCCATAACCCACCCTATGCTGGTCATAGGGGTATTGTGGCCACTTTTTCAGACATGGATAAATTTTTCTACTGGCCTAACATGAAAAAGGACACTGCTGCCTACATTTCAGCTTGTCTCGCATGTCAAAAAGCTAAGTATGAGAGAGGAAAACCCAAGGGTTTACTTCAGCCCCTACCCATTCCTGAGAGACCATGGGAACACATCACCATCGACTTCATTACAGGAAATCCCAGGACCAATCAAAATCATGACATGATTTGGGTGACAGTAGATCGATTTAGCAAGCAAGCCCACTTCATTCCTTGCAGAAAGAATCTCAAGGCACCTGAAGCTGCCCATTTATTTATTAGACACATCTTTAAACACCACGGCATGCCCAAGTCTATAGTATCAGATAGAGACTCAAAGTTCACTAGTAACTTCTGGCAAGCTTTGTTTGAGAACCTTGGAACTCCTCTAAGTTTCTCCTCAGCTTTTCATTTTCAAACGGATGGCCAAACTAAAGTTACGAATAGTACACTCTTGGATTTGCTGAAATTTTATGTGCATGACCAGCAAACCTTTTGGGAGAAAATCCTTCCTCTTGTGGAGTTTGCTTATAACAACACAATTCATTCCTCCACTGGAAAAGCTCCTTTCAAACTTGTATATGGTAGATCTTTACCAACTCTACTCATGCAAACAAAAGAGAAAATATTTGCCGTTGATTAATTCGTGGAGGATTATGACTCTGCTTATGCTACAGTTCGAGCAGCCATTCAAAAGGCACATGAGAAACAAAGAGTAACTGCAAATAAAAGACGGAGGGCGTTTGCAGTGAAAGAAGGCCAATGGGTCTTATTGAAATTTGAGAAAGCCCGGTTAAAGACCAAAGTGGGCAAAAAGCGCATCTACTTCAAGCTATCCTTTCGATATTATGGTCCTTTTCAGGTGTTGCAGGTAATAAATGATGTCTCAGTCTGATTGAGACTTCCAGAGCATTGGAAGATCCACAATGTCTTCCACGTAAGCTTGGTGAAACCCTTCATTGGGGAACCACCTCAAGAGCCCACACTGGATGATGCACCTGAAGTACAGGACACAGAGATCTTGTTGATCCCAGAGCAAATTATTTTGCATAACTTCACTGCATAACTTCACTACGGGACGTCGAGGCACAACTCGCGAGGCATGACTCGCAAAATGTACCTTTTGAAGTTCAGAGGGTTTCCATCCACTGATGCCCAATGGGTGGACAGAGCTACATTTCAGGAGTGTCTTGAAATCCTAGATGCTTATGAGGAAGCATTTCAGTTGCGGACAATCGAATCAAAGACAGAGGGAATGTCATCCTACCTCAACATGTATCCACTTGCTTGGTACTATTTCTTTTTGTTTTTCAATAGTATGCTTATTAAGAAATGAAATGTTTTCCTACTATTCAGTTACAGACAATGGGGACTAGGTCTGGCATTTGAGGGTGGACCCCCTTGCTTGGGGTTATGGGCATTAGTGACCCACAAGAGTGATGGCCTCTCTTTGAGAGGGACATCTGGAAACCACACCCAACCTGAGTACCCAAACATGGGACCAATCAAATGCACAGATTGCATATCGACCTAGGAACCATTCAAGAGAATGTTCCCTGAGCTTTGGGTGTGGGCCTGGCAGCATGCCAAGAGTAATGGAGATACAAGATAAGACGACAATTAAATGAGCTCAGTATGGCTCAATTATGACCTTAGAGTATGTCAATAGATAGTCCAAGCTGTTAGGAACCCGTGGGTGCGATCAGAATTGAATTCTGACAACTTTGAAATTTTAGGGTTTTTGGGAGTGACACGTGGTAGCTGACACGTGGCAGATTGCCACATGGAATCTGAGCTGGTAGGTCAGTCCACCTGTCCCACACATGTGGTAGCATACAAACTGATACAGTCTTGTATCTAGGTCCTAGGTTTTCACTGAGTTCATCAGTTTGAAAGGTGCATTGCACCTTGGTCTTGTATCTCCATTTTCAAGAATATAGTGAGCCTGGATAAGGGGGGGGGCTGGTCTTGGCCCCTCAATCATATTGCATTTTCCAATGATGTGACTTTGTGTTTAAGCTGTATAAGTCTTAATTCGAGCTTAATTGCAAACTCTTAAGTTCAAGTATCTGCATTTGGCAACTCGTAATCATCTCATTCAAACGCCTCTGTAAAATCCGTTGTCTAAATTGATAGAAAGCACCGAGTAGTTTATAGACACAGGGATGTTGCATGCAATTGACTGTTGCATTCAAAGCCCAAAACTATGAGTAACGTGGAAACAATGGACCTCGAGTAGTGCACAGGCTGTGGAAGGTGTACTTCATTGAACCCTCCCACTGGTTTGATAATTGAAACAACAAAGGACGTGACGACGAGCGTGTCCCTTGAGGTAACTCTCAGCCGAATTTCAATGGTAATCGATCGGAGCAGGTGGCGCACCTTATTGAGTATCTGTACTTTCTTAGGAGGGGGTTCAAGATGGCATACAATTCTCTAGATTCAAAAGACTGCTACGAGCAAGATTGCAAGAAGCGACTGCGAATTAATGTTGTAGATGTGGAGAAAACGTTACTTTCAAAGTTGGCAGTAGCAAGGGACAACGTTGGGGAGACGGGCCATGCTTCCTTGATTGGTAACTTGCAATCTGAGTCGATAGGCAACAATCGACTGCACTGCCTCTTGCTATTGATTACACACTTTTGTCAAGCTCTACCCTTTGTTGTTTCTCCAGACTTGATTCGATCAGTTGAATTGGTGTCACAAGCTACGCAACGTTTTGTCCTTACAATTTCTTGATACATTCTTGTGCCATAGATGTAGGGGAGCAAAACTGTACACAGACGTGCAACCCAATCACAGGCTCCTCCTACAACGAAGAGACAGCCTTTACCGACCATGCCTTTCCATCTAGCTATCCTCGTAAATGATATTCAAGCACTTAAGACTTTTACGAAATGTAAGACGATTGATTGGGTTTTTTGGGGATTAAAAGTTCGTGTGGAATTTGTCACATCAAGTTGCTTGCCAACTTGCATTTGTCCGTATATATTTAGAAAATTGACCTCAATTTCTGGAATAGAAAAACAATGCATCTGTCAAATAAGACTTCACTGGCACACCCTCACGATCGAATTTGATGCAATGATCTCAGGGAGAGGGTCTGGCTCGTAGTAGCTGATCGATGAATCCTCCTTTAGTTGCCTCGCTCGCTACTTGCCAACTCTTGAATTGGCCCTCAAATTGAACTTGATATTGCATATGGTTGTTTAGAGGCTTGACAATTTGCTAAGCACCGCACGATGCCTTCCTGGAGGCTTACAAATCCATGGTGCAATAGAATGCCTTGGCAGGGAAGGGAGCAACGAGTGATGAAGAGAAGAAGCTAGGAAAGGGAACAGTGGCACTTAAGAGTCAAGGCATATAAGGTAATGACTTCGAAATCATGGGCTGAGCAAGATCCTTGAGGACAAAAGGTGTACACTCCTCTGAAATCCCATTCTGTTCGAAAAGAATCTGACACAGATTATCCTTTGCTTTTGGAAGAGCTTTATGCATTTTAATTCCTTCATTGGTTGGACACAGATATCCAGTGTTCCATCAATCTGGACGTTGCAAACAGATTCAAAGCTTGCAAGTTTCATTGATGGGTTGGTGGAGGGAACTCGAGCTCAAAGCTCAACAAAGAGATGGGAGGAAGGGAACTTGCACTAGACTTACCATGTTCGACTACGATTATGACTATTGACACTCATGTAATATGCCAACACCTTATCCATTCGCGAGACTTATTCTTAGCGCTAATATTCTTGGCGTTTATATTATTGGCACTTATATTCTTGGCACATGGGGAAGGGTCTGTTCCCTCGGATTATAACTCTTTGGGGAAGGAAGCGCGCTGCCTCCCTGCCTACACACTGTGTGGTTATAATAATTATATATTATATGTTATCATAAAAATATTTTGAATTATTGGTCCATTCAAAATTGCTTCTTTTCAATATGAATTCTTACAACATTTCTCTCTTTTAATGCATGTTTTCGATGCGAGGGAGCAAGGAAATCCAAGCTAGATGTAAGATCGAAAGATATAGACACCTTTATTCATATGAAGAGAGCTCTTGTGAGTCGCCTTATTCATGTATTTGTTGGGCTTCAACTCCCAAGATGGACAAACAATATGGCCAAGTCAATAAAAAATCACCACCCTTGACATTTGCAAGGAGGATCGGGTCCTAATGGACCCTGCGTCGTGTCTTATGTCCACATTTTTACTCATTTGCCTTTTTCCTTTAAAAAGTTAATTAAAAATTAGGATTCAAGTTCAATTTTGAGTTACCAGTAATGTGCTCCACGATGGAAAGGCTACCTACCACAACCTAGTTTATTTTTTAGTATAAAAATACCATGCTGAAAAACTAATTTGCATTGCATTTAAGGGCCATACTTGACTAAAGAGACTCTAATTTATCCTAGCCTAACCTAACCCAATGTTCCTAACATGCCTCACTAACCTAATCTAATTGTTTAAGCCAATTGAGGTGGAGTGACTGCACCTTTTGAAGGACTTGTGACTGCTTATGAGAGGGTATCACCTTGCTCTCACGTGTGCTTTACCATATTCAATGGTGATAAGTCACCATGCCTCTAATGGCTCTACTTTCTTGTAAACTTTGTGAGAGGAGCATGATACTTAAACCGACATTTTTATTTTTTGGTATGAAAATCCCATGCTCAAAAACCTTGCATTGCATTTAAAGGCCATACTTGACTAAAGAGACTCTAATTTAGTCTAGCCCAACCTAACCCAATGCACCTAACATGCCTTACTAACATAATCTAACTAGCCTAAAGTAACCTTGCCTAACCCAACTTAACACAGTCTAACATAAGCTGATGTAACCCAATAGTATAGGAAGAGGGAAGGGGGAGGCAGAGAGGCGAGTGGAAATGGGTGAGGAGAGCATGGCCGAGAGGTAGGGAGGGAAGGGGGTGAGGGGAAGGGGAGGTTGAGAGGCAGGGAGGCAGAGGGAACAGGGGAAGGGGGGGCAAGATGAGGAGGGGAGAAGGGTGAGGGAAGGCGGGAGGGCAATGCTACGGGGGATGGAGAGGAACAAGAGAGGGAAGGGGAGGCAAGGGGCAAGGGGAGATGGTGGAGGTGAGGCAAAGTAAGGGGCATGCGAGGGAGGCAAAGTAAGGGAGGCACGAGGCAGCAAGCAAGGGAGATGGATGATGGGAAGGCAAAGGTGGGGAGGTGAAACAGGAGAGAGGGATGGGGAGGGGTAGGTGAGGGAGGCAAGGGAGGTGAGACGGGGTTGAGGGGGAGGCAAGGGAAAGAGAGATGGTAGATGAGGGGGAGGGAGGGAACTATGCAGGGAGGTTAGGGACTTAGGTTAATCATTTCATTTGGGGTGGAGGGGCCATTAACTTAGGTTAATAATTTTCATATGGGGGAGTGGATCTACTTAACCTAACATAATTTTCATATGGGGGAGTGGACCTACTTAACGTAATTTTCATATGGGGGAGTGGATCTACTTAACCTAACGTAATTTTTATATGGGGGAGTGGATGGCTCCTTCTACTTCCTAAATGGCTCCTTCTCCTTCTAATTTTCATATGGGGGAGTGGATGGCTCCTTCTACTTCCTAAATTCGTATCTATCACTCTAATGACAATTATCACTGCGAATTGCTTGCATCCAATATCTAATTTTGTGAAGAAAATTCTAGAGGGTGCGTGATAGATTTGGGTGGAGAGGTTGCTGCGTGACACGAATGAGAGAGGGTCAATTAATATGTTAATTGCATGTTACATTAACCCAAGCTAATTTTGAATTAACCTAATCTAATTCATCAATGTCTGTCCCCTCTCTCTCCCCACTCTCATCTCTTCCCCCATCTCTCCGCCTACATCTCTCACTCCACTCAGCTCACTCCTCTTGCACAGTCCACCCCCTCCTCCCTCCCCATCTCTCCCTCAGCATCGCCCATCCTCACCCTCGCTTCTTCTGAATCCTCTCCTCTAGCCCATCTCACGTTCAGCCTACCTCTCCATCCAGAAGCTCAGTGGAAGCCCGAGGCCGATTTGTCGACACCATTCTGGAAGAAATGCAACTATTTACAATGATGAGAGAGCCGAAAGAGCAGATTCTATGGTCTTCAGCAATGGGACTGGAAGAGAAGTATGAATCTTCCAATGGAGGGGGATCAGGAAAGAAGCCTAAGGCGACTTAGAGACTAGAGGCATTGCTGGAGCGAGAGGGACTCAAAGGGGGAGGAAACTAGAGGTGCAGGCAAGAAGGCTAGATTTTTAAGTGGATCGTGGAATCTTCTAGAAACCGTGCCTCTTTAATTGGATTCCCTTTCCCTTAGCTTAATTGGGTCTTTCACAAAATTTCTCCCTTAGACCTTAACTTAATCGACACTCACGTTGCCCACCACAAATACTAATGCCCATTTTTCAATGTCGTGGGCACCTATTTAATAGGAAATTTCATTTAAAAGTTGACAACCTAACGTAAGATGTAAGTTGTAACCCAACCTAAAGTAGCGCAAGAGGGAAAGAATGGAAGAAAGAAGGGTTATTAAAAGTCTTCAAAAGATCAAAAGGGTCTATGAGATTGAAAGAATCGGTTACAATGAGCTGTGTGGGTAGAGCCTTGAAGTGGGCATCAACACCCAAGACAAATGCAACATAATCACATAAAAACTAATACATGAAGGTGGTTGAGCCTATGGACAAAAGTGGAAATTGTGGTGTGGCATAACTATGGTGACACTCTAGAAGCTAGCAAAAGGACAAGCCCAAGGGGGAGCCCGCAGTGTATAGGGTCGTAGTGGTATAAAACCTGTGATAAAACATTGGCGATGGTCGATAAGTGCGGTCCACTGTGGGTCTCCTAGCTATATATACTCTTGCATTGGACGTATCAATCATGCCTCTGGTCTAGTGACCATGGAGGGAAGGTCCCCAGTGCATCAACCTGTTGGCAAGTCTATAGGGCCTCTCACTCTAGACCTCAGCTTCGTCGTCTCCCAGGGGCTTGCTAGTCTGGGCTATCTTGTTGGAAAAACTCAATGATCATGCTCTAAGTGGACTCAGGCTGTGCACCATGATCTCGCTTGTGTTTTGAGCACTTGCTTTCTATGTCAGACAGCCTCTTGAATGAAGGTTGTTAAGCATCTTTCATTTGGATAAGACAAGAAACTAGAGGGGGGATCGAGCCCATCCCTAAGACACAAAACTAATGACCTCAGATCCTATAGTACTCAGGGCATTAGAAAGTCAAAGCCCCTCTTATTCAATCTCATGCCTATCACATAGAGTACAGATGCGACCCTCGCTAGGGATGTCCTCCGCAGCCCGCCCACTCTCTATGCATAGTCATGTGATTGAGACATGGAATTGCCTATTGATATCCTCAAGGAATAGGGGAAGTGGTGACAAAATATAAAGAGGGGAGAGGAGAAGAGTGGAGATGAGGAGAGAGGGCACAACTAGAGAGCACACCACAAATGACTAATTGTACACTAGATTTAGTTGAAACTAGTTTCGAGCAGGTAGATGTATTGAGCTAAAATATATTTCAATGAATTTGTTGTGATTTCCCATAAATTTAGAATTTTATTAAGTTTATATGTTTTACTGTATAATTTGATTCTTATTGAATTTATAAAATGAAGTGATGAGAATGTGGCAATAGAAGTACCTTTTTTGGTTTAATGGACGAGGGTTTAACTAGCACACTTCCTATCTTAAAATTATAACACCAATCATAGACTTGGATCCCTTGTAGACTTCTAATTTTCCTAACCATGTACCCCATGTATACAATATATACACATATGCCCCACCATACACATGTACACTCTTCCATCTTTAGCAAAAGGAGAATATGATAGAATACATATTAAACCCTAATGTGGCTTGCTCCAAGTCCATAAGGACTATTTAAACACACACTTGGATCCCTTATTGAGTTCTAATTTTTCTAACCATCTACCCCATTTATGCAACATATAAGCATATGACCCACCATATATACGTGGATGATGAACATGCCAATGGCCCATACTTTAACGTGTGATGGATTCTTCTATGTGAATATTCATGGAGATGTAGTGTCCCTCCTTAGAGCAATGATCTCAGTGGACACCATCTGGTGTGAATGGTGTGACCTGTAACATCTCAGGCAAGTATCTTGCATAGAAAAACATAATATCTAGATTTGCCATAATAAACGCCCAAATTTGGGATGCCTCTTACTGGGTTAGGGAGTCAAAAAATGTGAAGGATATTGCAATGTGGTTCTAGTGGGACCAACCTTTATAGGGTGTTAGGCATTATAATGACCCATGCCACCACTAAGTTTCATGGCATTTGGGAACCGATAACCCCCTCTTTGGCCTTCCCTTATGGAAAATTTTCCCATCACCAAGGCAATCAAATTAGTTAATTGGATTCCAAACTAGTCCATGCTATGCATGGAATGGGACCCAACGCATCCACAAAGTTGGTTCCATTTGGGTTTGCTTTCCCCATCTTCAGTAGGGAGCATGATGGGGCTTAGCATCCTATCATATTTGGGACCATTCTGAGACCACATTTAACTATCCTTCCCCCCTTTCAAGTTTCAAACTCCCCACCAGAGCCATATGTGATGAAGAAATGTGTAATCAGTATTCAAAGTACATAATATTTATCTACAAGAACAGGTTTCTAAAATGGACAAAGCTTTAAAGAACTGATTGAAGATGAGATGATGAATTTATTGACACTACACAAGTTACGTTTGAAGGACACCAAGTTATCCCTTGGGTTTGAGGTGAGATTTCAAATGATATATTCAACTTTGTTGATGCAGTGCAATGCCTAAAATCAAATTTTCAATGAATGATGTGTTGATACCAAAGTATGCAAAGTCATTTCGATAATAATTCATGCAAAGAAAGGATCTTCAAATATTATAATGTCTAATAAAGGACATCCAACAAGGATTATGGATTTAATTTATGATTTTAAATTGATGAGGCTAAAGTTGATGTTTTTAAAAGCCTAGCTCAAATCCTAGTGAATGTATTAAGTTTGTAACTTTTAGTGCACCAGACTTGCACTATTGTATATGGGATTATTGAGAGTGCTCTCAACAGAAGCAAGAACGAAAGAGGGAGAGAGAGAAACAGAGAGCCACACAAGTTTTGGTGGGTGCAAAACCACCCTATTCTTCTTTTTCATTCATTTATATATGTGTTTTAGTATTGTACATACCCCGGGTAAAGGCACAGTGACCTTTAACCCCCACAACCTCCCACTTAAAGGACAATGTGCCTTTAAGGGAGAACAACCAGTGAGCATACTATCCAATGCCCATCAAGACACGACAATACTCAAACCGCTGACTAGGTAGACTCTTCGTCAGCATATCTGCAGGGTTATCATCTGTATGAACCTTGACAAGCTCTATGCGCTTGTCCTCAAGTACCTCCCTAATGAAATGGTACCTGACCTCAATCTGTTTGGTCTTTGCATGAAAGACCGGATTCCATGCTAGCTGAATAGCACTCATCGAATCACTATCCGATGTCGGTACACCTGTATGAATCCCCAAATCTCCCACTAGCTGATCAAGCCATATAGCCTCCTTGCAACCCTCTGTGGCTACAACATACTCAGCCTCTGTGGTAGACAAAGCAATGCACTTCTGTGCATGTGACATCCACGACACTGCACCAACTGCAAAGGTGAACACATAACAAGAAGTGGATCTCCTACTATCCACATGCCCTGCATAGTCTGAATCTGTGTACCCAAGTACACGCATGTCTCCTCTACCAAAGCAGATGCACATCTCCTTGGTACCCTTCATGTACCTCATGATGCACTTAACTGCCTCCCAATGCCTCTTTCCTAGATTAGCCATATACCGGGTAACAACTCCCACTATAAATGCAATGTCTGGTCTAGTAGCTATCATAGCATACATAAGACTCCCAACTGCTGATGCATAAGGAACCTTGGCCATCATGGACCTTTTCTCATCTGATTTGAGACTATCTGTATGACTCAGTTTCACACATGGAGGCGATGGAGTACTCACTGCCTTCCCTTCCTCCATATTGAAACGCTGCAATACTTTTGTAACATACTCTTTTTGTGAAAGCCAAAGGAGTTTCCTACTCTGATCACACATGATGCGCATACCAAGAATATGACCTACAAGTTCCAAATCCTTCATATCAAAGGCCTCATGCCACTTGGCCTTTAATGCATCTAGCTCATAAGTATTCTTGCTAGCCAATAGCATATCATCCACATATAGTGCCAGGATTATCAGGCTATTATCCTTAGCCCTTTTAGTGTAGAGGCAATGATCAATTTCACTCCTTCTAAAACCCTGGGACCGAATGAAAGCATCAAACTTTTGATACCATTCTCTAGGCGCTTGCTTAAGACCATAGAGGCTCTTCTTCAGCTTGCAAACTAAATGCTCTTTGCTCTTTTCTTAAAAGCCTTCCGGCTGCACCATGTAAATTTCCTCATGCAAATCCCCATGCAAGAAAGCTATCTTGACATCCATCTGCATAAGCTCCATATCCTCTGATGCCACTAGTCCAAGCATGCATCTAAGTGTGGTCATCTTCATAACCGGAGAGAATATCTCATCAAAGTCCACACCCTTCTCTTGCTTGAACCCTCTAGTGACCAAACGGGCCTTGTACCTAAGCACATCATCACCTGTGACCTTCATTTTGTAGACCCATTTACATGGCAATGCTTTCTTTCCATGTGGCAAAGAAACCAAGTCCCAAGTCTTATTCTTCATAAGTGAACTCATCTCTGATTGCATAGCATACTCCCACTTGCGTTGATCCTCATGCATTCATAGCCTCTCTGTAGCAAGAAGGCTCCCCGCAATCAGTAAGCATCACATAGTCTACCCCTGGAACAAACCTATCAGGTAGTCTAGACACTCTAGATGATCTTCTCAAGGGCATTTCAGATTGCTGTCCCACCTGCATATCAGCCACATTTGGCTCATCAATGATCCATCATCTACCCTTGATTGTATACCTGTGGGAGTACTTGGTGGTACCATTTCTTGCACATTTGGTGCATGGACAGCTTGCTGTCTATCAACATATGTAGGTGGATTCACATCTTGGAAAGTGATTCTCCTCATTTCCACATCCCTCATGGGTGCCTTATGCATCTTCTTCTCATTGAAGACTACATCATGGCTGCGTATGATCTTCTTTGCTTCTGGATTCCAGAGACGATAGCCCATCTCTCCACTTTCACCATAACCTAGAAAGATGCATTTCCTAGACTTAGGATCTAGCTTCTTTCGAAGCTCTTTTGGCACATGTGCATATGCCTCACACCCAAATATACGCAAATGAGAGTAACAGGGCTCCTTGCCACTCCATGCCTCTTCAGGAATACCACCATCCAAACTCTTACCAGGTGATCTATTGATCACATGCACTGCAGTCTTCATTGTCTCAGCCCAAAAACCACTAGAAAGACTTGCATTGGAAAGCATGCATTGCAACCTTTCTTGAATGGTACGATTCATCTTTTTTGCAACTGGATTTTGTTCTGGAGTATGAGGGGATGTGAGCTCCCTCTTAATCCCACGTGTATCATAGAAATGCTGAAAGTCATGAGAGAGATACTCTCCACCATTGTCAGTCCGTAGGCATTTAAGTGTTCTACCTGACTGATTCTCAACCAAGGCCAGCCATTTCTGAAATACTTGGAACACATCACTCTTCCGAGCTATGGCATAAGCTCACAGTTTCCTAGTTGCATCATCAATGAATGTCACATAGTATTCAGTCCCACCTAATGACCATGTAGGCATGGGACCACATACGTCTGAACGCACCAAATCAAGCTTTTCAAACTCTTTCTTTCCCTTTCTTTTATGGGCTGATTTAGTCTGCTTCCCATAGAGACAGTGCCAACAAAATTCAAAATCAGAGAAACTCAAATGTGGTACATAACCCAAACGGCATAAGAGTTTCATTCCATTCTGGCTCATGTGCCCCAACCTACAATGCCACAAAGAAGTGCTTGGCTGCTCGCTTATTGCAACAACATGATCAAATACCCCTGATACATGTAAGGGATACAAAGTCCCACACTTGGCACCCCTGGCCAAAAGCATAGAGCCCTTCTGAAATTTCCAAGTCTGAAAGCCAAAAGTGGTGTGAAAACCAGCATCATCTAGCTGACCCATTGAAATAAGACTCTTGGTCAACTTAGGCACATGTCTCACATGTTTCAAAACAAATGCAGACCCATTTGCAAAAGAAAACTTTATGTCACCTACTCCCACTATGACACATGCATAGTCATTTCCAAGATGCACACAACCTGTCTTTCCATTAACATAAGTGGAGAACCATTCCCTATGGGGAGTAACATGGAATGAAGCACCAGAATCCAAAATCCAATCCTAGGAATATGCATCATCTGAAGTGGTAAGCAACTCTGCAGATAAACTAGACATGAAGAGAACGTCATTGTCACTATCATGTGTGACTGCATTGATCTCCTCGATCTTCACTTTTCCTTTGTCCTCCCTTGGACTCTCTTCCTTTTGATTTGCACCCCAATTTGCATTCTTTTTCTTATCCTTTTGCTCTCTTTTCAGCTTGTAGCAATCCTTTTTCATATGGCCCTTCTTGCCACAGTGGTAACACTCAATGTTCCATGCCCTGGATTTGCTACAAGACTTCCCTCTTTCTTGGGACTTCCCCCTGAACTGTGATCTGCCCCTTTGCACATTTAAGGCTGCATCCTGCTTGTTGCCGTCCATAGACTTGCATCTAATCTTCTCGGCCAATAAGCTACCCACAACATCATCAAATTTCAATACTCCACCAGGTGCAAAGTTACTGACAGTTGTACAGAAGGTATCCCATGAGGATGGCAATGAACATAAGAGAAATATTGCCTTAGTCTCCGCATCAAAATTCATCTTCTGAGCCTGAAGCTGGCTGAAAATAATATTGAATTCATTCAAGTGAGAAGCAATGGAGACCCCTTCCTTCATCTGCAGCTCAAACAACCTCTTCATGAGGTAATTTATTAGAGGCAATTTCCTTTTCATAAGTGGCACACAGTTTCTTCCACAAATCTTCCATAGTCTGCTCATTTACTACTGTGAAATAAACTGACTCTACAAGATGAAGTCTAATAGTAGATTTTGCTAATGCATCCAACTCATTCCAATCATCCTCAGACATATTTGCAGGCTTAGCTTCAATCCCTGCCAAGGGTTTAATCTGCTTCTTTTGAATAAGCACATCCCTTATTTGTACTGAAAATAGAACCTGAGATGCCTCAAAACATGGGCGCCCTTGCATAATCGGACGCAGCAAGAAAATCTGCAAATATCTCTCTTCTATCGGAACTCCAAAATCCCAACCGATGAGTGAGAAATGGGAGTCAACACTTATCCACTGCCATGTGGCATAAATCTAAGGTTTCAAAACCTTAGAATGAAAAATGCATAACAGAGAGACGAAATCGAATACACAGAGATCTATAACTCTGAAAATCCTCCACCGAATCGCGTAAGAACTGACAGGTAGGGGTTTTTGGGTGTCCGAAACGCAATGTGACAGACGGTTTTAAAAACCGTGGTCTCAATCACTAGGTCCAACACACGGACTGAAAAATGTTTTTGGAAACAGAGCTGTTTGTAAACTCCACCGGAGTGCGAATGATGAGCAACATAGAAGTTTTAGGACCTCCTAAGTCCACCGGAACTGACAGATCTACAAATGGTTGCTCCAAACTTGAGTTCCAACACCCAAGCAGAAAAACGCAGAAACTGACACAGTGAGTCAGAAATCCAATGAAATGATCCCAGATTCAAGAATGAAGGTGTTTCCAAGCTCCTGAAGTGAAGTGGACACCAAAAGCAAGCAATAGTTGCCTTTACAAGTCAATACGAAGTCTCTGTCATCGAACGGAACGGGAAAAAGCTCAAAAAACGACTTTTTTCTTTGAAAACACTTAGCAGGCTCTCAAAACCACTTCGCAAAACCAAAGTGACTTTTCCAAAGGTTCCTCCAAGGTCTCTGCACACTTGGATGCAAGTAAAGTCACCCACAAAGCTTCCCACAGAGCTTCTCCTTCCTCCCACAGAGCTGCTGAGCTTCAACCATTCACGCACGCTCAACTAGATCACCCGAGATCTAATACCAGTTGAGAGTGCTCTCAACGGAAGCAAGAACGGAAGAGGGAGAGAGAGAAACAGAGAGCCACACAAGTTTTGGTGGGTGCAGAACCACCCTATTCTTTTTTTTCATTCATTTATATATGTGTTTTAGCATTGTACATAACCGGGGTAAAGGCACAGTGACCTTTAACCCCCACAATTATTCCCAAGGGCCATTGCCATAGGGAATCCTCCAAGTGTGCATTTTAGCCCTTATGCTTGGATTGCTACCATAGACCACTTTAGTGGTTACAACACATTTCCTTAATCCAAGCATGAGGGAATTCTTTAAGTACATTGCCTAGCATGTCCCACATGTCAAATGCCATATGGAAGGAACGAATCACCAAATACTATGGCATCCTTGCACCATATCAATAATATCTCAACCTGCATCTATCTACTAGATGCAACTATGGAGACCGCACCATCTCGCGAATCACATGTAGTCGACCACTCCTTGATTGTTGTGCAAGGGCCTATGCCCTGCTGCTCTCTCTAGTGTTCTATCCCACCACCACCATGTGGCAATCTATGTAATCTCTAATCTCGATCTTGTGCCAAGTGTGTTGCTATTGACGCCTAGAGTCGACGTCGTTCATCACAAGGTTGCCAAGATCATCCATGTTGCTGCATGGAGCACACTGGCAACTCGCACTTCACTCCTTTTCAAAGCAAAGCTTTGATACCATGTTACAAAACTTGACTGCCACCAATAGAGCAGGAGCACTTGACTCACCAATCGAGCGGTACCACTTGACGGCCCGATTTGCCCAGATGCCCTCTACCCTATCTCAAAAGGTCCTTTTGAGAGAAGGCTAGAGACAGGGGTCTTCAACTTATGTACCATAATGTACCACATGTGCACTATTGTTTGTGGGATTATTCCCTAAGGGCCATCGTCATGTGTGGTAGCCCCTTAATGCTTGCATTTTACCCCTTGTTCTTGGATTGCCACCATAAAGCACCTTAATGGTTCTAACACTTTTTGGAAAGATTCGTGAAGGTGTTAAAAGGGTACAAAAGGTAGAAGACAAGACTAGAGGGTAACATGATAGGATTGGAATTTAGCATTAAGTTCAAAGAAAAGATGAATAGAAATGGAAGAGGTGTGGAATAACTCGATGATTTGAAGACTAGAAACATGGCTATAATACCAACACCAAGCACAAAATTGAAACACCATTTTTTGATAGGAAAGGTTTCAAAAGCCAAGTATGTAGATGCAAGGACACTGAGGATTGATGTTCATTCGCACTTTACCAAAGTCACAGATGCTTTTACAAGTCGCTACAACCCAAAGATTATGGTGTCTATATGAAATCCAACAAGACAGTACAAGTACTCGTGACCACTGCCTTTCATACCAACTTATCAAAGTGTCAATCATGGATGCCATTTATTACCATCACACTCATAAATTAATATAAGTGTAGTCTATCAACTAAATACAATGCAAAAAGACACATACATATAATATAAGTGTACTCTATATTAACTAAATACAATGCAAAAAGACAATACATCTTCATGCATGGAAGTGTGTATTCGCATACACGGATGTACATATGTGTATGTATAGATATGTATATACACGTGTTATATGTGCACTAAAAATTGTCAAATCATCATTGCAAGGACATGATGCTTTGACATCTAGATATTCAAACCCTTGCTAATTTATCTCCTAAGAAACGTAATTGTAGAAAGGTACAACTAATCTAACAAACCAAACAAATACAACCATCTAGCTTTTATCAGATGATCCTTATTTTCATTTACCATTCCTTCATATGAGTTGTAATCTATGTTTGGATGTAGGATGTTCACGTCACTTGTGGATCTTCCATTTTCCTTTAAGAGGTCTCGCTCAACAGTCCACCAAGCCATGTAAGCATTGCCCAAACTTGGACCTTTCACATCTAATTTTCGAATGGCAAACCATACTAGCCTTATTGTATCAACCGCATCAGCTATTCTCTTCCAAAAGCTAGTAGTGTGAGCCATTTGCTTCATCTATGTGAATTCAGTACGGGCGTCTTGTGAGGTTGACTCAATTATCCACTCGCTAGCTTCTACAACATTATATAGTTTGTTCCGAAATGTGTTTCGCCAGGTTTCAAAAACTCAATGGATGTTCAACAGGTTGGTGGTTTCTGAATATGCCCAACAATCTCTCGTGGTCATGAACACTAGAGTACAAAAGGAAACATTAATATGAGGTTACAATTGATTCCTTCAGATATTATTGTTGTCATCCAATTATTGTCATTATCATTGTTATTTCTCATGTTGTTGTAGTTGACTTTGTTCTTGCCACTACAAATATTGTTCTTCCACCATAGATTGCTTGAATGTTTGGCATGATGCATTGCCATCTAGGTAAAAACCCTTTCTAATTTATCTCCTAACAAACTAAATTGATGAAGCTACAACTAATCCAAACAAACTAAATAAAGATGACCACATAGTTCAAGTCAAATAATCCTTATTTTCATGTACAATTCTGGCACGAGTTATAATCCTACATGAGTTGTTAGGACATGTGATGTTCAATGTAAAATGCTACAATACAAAAGGAAACATTAATATGGGATTACCACTGATTCCTTCGGTAGTTGTCGTCCTGTTTTTGTCATCATCATCGTTATTTCTCATGTTGTTGTAGTTGAATTTATTCTTGTTGTTGCAACTATTATTGATCTTCTTCTCATCCAATAAATGCCATGAATGTTTGCTAGTTCATCAATTGTAGGTTGTTCTCAGTAGATTTTTCCCTATCCGCCGTCTCAAGTAGATTGTTTTCCATAGACCATGTTTTTAAGCTTGTTGCAATGCTTAATTGTTGTTTGTATCTTTTGTAGATTGCCATTGCGAAACAATGTCTGGGGAGCAAGCTAAACACAACACTAGAACCACACTGGCTTGTCATCACTGATGTAAACTTCTCTCAATTCAAGCACTCACTTGTTGCAATCCATTCTTCAATAGTATGCCGGAGGACTATGCATGGGTTACTCTCTAGTGCCTTTCCTGTCATGGGACAATCACGATTGCTATATGGCAATCCTTTCATAGGTCTGCTTGTTCTCTAATGTGACAAAATCTTGCATAATTGTTTTGGTCAAAGGAGACACAAATCACTCAGAGTGTGGCTCCATACGCTTCTGTGATGACTATTGTCATAGGAGAGGCTTGCTGAGTCGCACCCAATTGTCCACAGGTTGAAATCAGACATCGAGACTCTTTAGTACGCCAAGACATTGAACTGCTTGGTGTCTGAACATAAATCACTTTACCAACTGCAATTGCCTAGGGAAACCGATATGACACCCTTCTTGTCAGAATTCGAGGCATGCCAACGTCGTGGAAACCATGGAAACTCCTAGATTCGGGCCAAATTCCTGCACAGCTGTGGATATGAACAACGCTATATGAGATCGAAAGATAATTAACTGTGTACACAATGGAAGGTACCAAAGTGCCCAATTGCTCTACCGGTATCAATCATTCCAATAATTACATCCACCTCATGAATTGTGTCCGCCCAAGTTGCTTGTCATTGACATGCTGTATGAGCCCTCAAACGTAAGGAGCCCTACGATCTCGTTGCATGGAGTTTGTGAACCATGCTTACAAATATAGACAAACGTTTGCATTATAAGAAACAAGAAAAGTGTTGTAGAAGGCCTTGATTCAAAGCACCTTGCTTCAGCTTAGCAAGGTGTTGAGCGCGTCTATTGCACAAGCTTCTATGATCGTCCGCCTACGATATCATTCATTTGCGATAAAAATCAAGCTACTCCCAAGAGGAAGATACTAGGGAGCTTGAGTGGCAAGGAACCTGACCCAAACAACACCAAATTGTCGGAGTGCAAAGCCGATTTAATGCTGTGGTGAACATCTAGGATGGACTTCTGGTGCAACCCGTTCTCCGACAAAAATTTATTTGCAGAAGCAAGATGGAAGTGGGGAGCAAAAGCAAGGTGGAAGGAGAAAACGAAAAGCATGAGGTAGCCAGCTCGCGAGAGGTTATCGATGCTTAGAGAGATTGTCACAAGGTGCCTAGCGTTCTCTCATCGTCCGAATCACACTTTTTTTTTTTTAAGTTTCCTTTTCAAGAGTAAATTTGCTCTTAAAAAGTCAGCTTTAAACGGGAACCTCACCTCGTTGCTATAGCCTGCCCCTAGCGGGGCAATGCTAATAAAGGCCAAAAAACAAATAAAAATATATATTTCCTTAAATATCAGTCCATTTTCAATAATTTTTTAAATTACATCATGCATTGTACGTTTGACATCAAAATATGGAGACCTATGACTAAATCTACAAATTGGCATTTTAACAAGTCATCCTATATCAGTCAACTGTATTAAAGCCCAACTCACAATTGCCATGCAAGGCTTTATGTTAGGAACAAAGGTAAGGCTGCTCTACATTTAACAAAGGTAAGGCTGCTCTACATTTTATTTCAATAAAACTTGATATATCCTTCGATTCCTGCAATTTTGCTAATTACATCAAGAAACGCATTGTTCATGACATAGCAACCTATAAACACATGTGACTTAAAAGTCTAGAAAATGGCATATTAACAAGCCAACCTCCCTCCTTTTGTCCATGATGTCCTACAGCACTCAATAAAAGCAGCCCTTTCAACAAGAGAATGTACTGTTTTACACAGTAGCATGGAATACCAATCTAATTAACTCTCTTCTAAATTGAAGCTCCAGGAGTTCTCTGCAGCATTAGGGCCACTTCGAAATTTTTGAAGAATTTGAACAGTGCCCTCGCACAATATTCATTTTAAATAAAAACATCCATGGTTTATTTGAGATGCAGAAAGCATGCACACAATGTCTGGATGTTTGCACAGTGGCAAATTTGTCACTATTCCTTGTAAGATAATTGCCCTTTCTCTTCTCCACACTCACTCATTCACTACTGCCTTTTTAATAATGCATTCCATTTTGGACAATCATACAATAGATCAAGACTGTAAAACTTTCTACAATTAATGTCATGACCTCATGAAGCCATGTACAAAAATGTTGCCTTCAGTCTTGATTATCGTGCTAGTTTGAGACATCTCAAACTTCGGATCCTCCGAGAGAAAACACCAAGAATTTCCTACAAAGAACCAAAATGAGATTGTACTTCTAGTTCAATTAAAATCAGGAGGATTTTTTTACACAGAACTGGACATGTATATCTCCTTTCAATGTAACTGCTTGATTTCAATAAAATAGCCTGATTGTTATGCGGTTAGTAGATTACAATGTACAAGATTCTACAGAAGTTCATGAGAACTACATTGTTGATCCTCTGCGAATAGCACACAAGATTGCCAGACAGTCAAAATGGCACCCTTGTAGCAGTGAAGGTTGGCTCCTCCACTCCCTGGAATAAATCAGCCACTTTTGCGTGACTTCTTATTCGAAAGCTGACGTCCCTTTGCAATCTGAGCAGAAGGCCCTCTTTTTAATCGCCTCAACGGTGTAGTGGAACTCCTGTGATCAGTCACCTTGACAATATCGTCACTTTCTGATGCATCACTAGAATCTGCAGAGCATACATAGTTTTTAAACTCATGCCAAAGATAAATATATAGTGAATAGGGAAAAGAAAAAAACAGATTTCCAGTCGGGCCCTGATTAAGGTATGCATGCATGGTGCTATTTTATTAGTCAGCTCCTTGAGTTCCAGAAGAAAGCTAGTACATATGCATGCATGCTGTGTTTTGGTTACCCACTAACCCCCACCCTCCTCTCTCCCAGCAGCCCCCTTCCCACGTGGGACTGCTCAAAGCACGAATTGCCCTGGTGCTAGAGAGTGCACGCTGCAAGCTCCTCTACTGGAGCTCAGCTAGACTCTCATTAGCAAGGAGAGTGTTGGTGGTGGGCAAGCGCGGACAGGATGAATACCCAAGCTAGTAATGCCTGGAAGACAATGAGGAAGGCCTGGGTATCGTAGAGCTGGAGATGCAAACGGAGCCACGATGGTGAGGCTGATGTAAGGGGCTTGGCTCCACGCTCCAAGCCTTGGAACCTCCTAGTACATCAAGGGCGCACGCCCCACACTGGTGGTTATTGGCAAGAGGCCCACCCTTGAATCTTCACCGAGGTCCCTCTGATAGGAAAGCGGTCGCCACTAATGCGGAGCTTGATGAGAGTGTGATGACATCTCTTAGGCAACCTCATTAGGATGGACCCCTATGGCAGAGATGAGTTCGAGTGGCAACTATTGATATGGCACCTGGATGTCGATGATCAGGAGGGTCGTATACTAGGGCAACGTGCACACATTGGGTTGGAACAGCTGGTGGACCAATACATGGACTCAGAGCGAGGGGACAAAGATCTGCAGGATGACAGGATCTTAGACTCAACAGCGTGAGAATCATAGTATTCCAGTTTGGAGTGGAGTTGGACCATCGATCCTATACTTTTTTGGTACGGGCTCGATCACTCTTGGTGGCACCCCTGGCTATGGCATGCTACATCAAAAAAGACTTGGACAATGTAGTACAAGGAAGATAAATTAAAAGCGACAAGTCCCAAAACACTAAAGCTACTTCGCCAATGAGAATGAGCTTTGCTCTATAATTCATGCTTTGAAAGCATGGAGGCAATGTTTGGCATGTGGCTGTTAAAAGTAAAAGACCAAGTCCCAAACACTAAAGCTAATTAGCCTATGAGGATGAGCTCTGCTTTATACTTCATGCTTTGAAAGCATGGAGGCACTATTCATATGGTGCCTAGACTGAATGCTTACAATCATGAAAGTATCAAATGGTAGGTAATTACGGCCAACTAAAGGTTCTAAGCTAAGTCAATGCAAGGGTTCAGTGTTTCATTAGGTATGACCTATGCACTTAGACCAATGTATATAGTTCATGAATTCAATTATACTCAATGTCATAACATCTCCTACAGTTCTTGACAGGACACATCTGAGTGTGTGAGACTCTAATTTGATTTGACGATGCAAGTTCATGCCAAAGTCCCTAGGGGGTAAACAAGGGGATTCAGTAGGCATTAGTCTTATCAATGTGCCCCACAATATACTGTGGCCTGAGTCCTGACACATGTACAGCAACGTCTTACATATTTTATCAAGTATCTAGTTGAAGCTTCTCTTAACAGTATTTTTTCTTACTAGGAGTCCCCTTGATAAATGAAACCAATTGACCACTGCATTACCTTTATTAATCACAGTCGAGTTTCCTGCTGTTGTGGAAAGCTCTACCTCTTCCTTCACAGATGTTGGTCCAGATCCCAAGTTACCATATGTTCGAACAGCGTTAACTGTGACAACTCCTGCTTCAACTTCTTCTTCAGATAATGTACATGACCCTTTGAATGGAGGCATGTAGCAAAACCTGCATGCAAGCACGACTTGATGGTTCAAGGAATGACAACCATTCTCCAATCTCCCATGTATACTTCAAAAGAAGAAAGCCTCAAAAGTTCCGACGTTTACCATTCATCTGGAAGGTCCTTACTATCAAAACTCTTGTCTAAAATCCTCCATTTCAGACATTTGTTGCATTGAACCCAAGAATGATCAGGAGTATATTCCGCATTTTGATCCTTTTGGCCCTGCAGGAGACAAACTTTGTTACATATATGCAGGAGGGGGTCAATGCAGCAATCTACATCAATGACGTGCAGGGCAGTAACCAATTGTCATGATTTGAATAATTTATTTGCAGCATCTGCAAGTTTTGGAAATGAAGAACCTGTCCATTGCACTAACAATAAAATTTTACTTTGAAGCAAATATTGTTGAAGAGTAATTTACCATCTGCCCACTAATACACATTCCCATCTCTCCCTACCTGCTTGCTGTGATACTGTCCCGGTTGAGTTCCATGAAAGATCACAAACACCACACCATACATGGCTTCAGATTGTCACACCAAGTTGAAATCAGTTCCCCATCATGCATTTCTCAAAATACACTCAACCATAGAACTTGTACATCAACCCAAGCCCAATCATGAGGTATAAACCATCCCAATTCATGGCAGTAGCGCTATTGTCCTGTGCCACATGTTCCGAATCCGCACCGCAAGGATCATCACCATGTTCAATCAATTCTCAGGCCACACGGCCATGTTAGTGGCTTCCAAGTATTGCCCCATGGTAAAGCTCCTCATAAGCTTACACCAAACAAGGCCCAGGCCTTTTTATATAGCCTCAGGAATCCTAATACTAGGAACTCAAATCCTAATACTAGGAACTCGCCCTTGTCCAGTGCTGGTCCAAAGTTGCCGCCCTAATTAGACAGATGTGTGTATACCAAAGGTAATGTACTTTGGAAAAAAGCACATCACTACACAGCCTCAGATATTCTAACCCTAGTACCTTTCAGTACTCTGGGGAAAAAATATTTTCAGTAACTTGTACAGAAACTCTCCAAGCTGAATTAAAGAATCCCCCATCGATTCCAAAGAGCTGAAGTTGACCCATCTATTCAAAGAGCTTAAAAAGTTCTATTTACTTCCCTTGTACGTCTCAAATTTCCCTGCAATATCACAGCAACCCCTGATGAGAAAGTTTTTGTGGATTGTGCTTATTCTTTTCCATATGACCTCTGCAGTTTTGACTCCCTATTTCGAGAAAAGAGTTTCTCAACCCTTCTTGCAAAGGAACTACATTATCAATATCCAAATGATCGAGATATTGAAGGTCTAGTTGGGAGCCGAAGTATAAACACTTATACTATCCTATTGATAGAGACAGTGATGGCACCTCTCGAAGGGATCCATGTGCTAGTACATGCTCTACTTCAATAAGCATGAGTCTTGAGAACATGGAGGCAAACAGGATCCCTCACAGTCCAGCTGGGATGTACAACAGTTTGTTTTGGGACAAACCCTAGCAGACACAGATTGTGTCTCATGTAGAGAGACTTTAGCCTCTACATCTGACTTGGATGATCCACAGCAAACCATTGGTCCCACATCAGATCTTACTAGCTGTATGTGTGCCCATTTTTAGTTGCCCCACCTCTTAGCTTTCATTGTATCTATTTTTTTTCAGTCTCAGACAGATGCCGCTGGAGGCCCTTCGCCAAGGAGGAGAGTAGGACCATGTCATCTACGTACAGTAAATCAGGATCAAGGAGCCAAGTACGGAAAACATGCACCTCCTAGAGTCATGATGAAGGACTGGAGCTCGTCAATGTATAGGCCAAAGAAGGTTGGTGATAACGGACAACCTTGCTTGATCCCAATTGCGCTCATGATCTCCTCTGCCCACCCAATCGAAGGCCTGACTCTGCTTGATACATACTCATATAAGGTCCCAACTACCCTGATGATGTCCTAACTGTACCCTGGATCAAATAGTTGTGTACTATCGGCCTTGGTATAGTGTCAAGGCTTTGCAAAAATCCACAATGCAACAGTAAACGCTGCTTCCATGCTTGGGCCCTCTCAATGAAGCTCTCAGTGTAAAGATGTGATCCAATGTAGCATGATATGCCTGAAAGCTGACCTGTCCCATCGCTCTGAATCCCTCACACTCTGCCTAGAGAGTAATGAGAGTGATAATGCCTGAGGCATTATAACTCATGTTACTCTATCCTTGTAATGAATTTGTTTCAAAGTTAATGTCACAAATCATGGCAATCGAACACTAATTAGCCGACCACAGCTACGGATCTACAACACCGCAGTAGTCGCAAGCTCCCTGGCTCCTTCAACGCCTACACAGAATGGGAGGCTCCTCAAGATGAACGATCGGCTAACAGCGCCCTCTCGGCTCATCGTCAACCAATTCAGTCTAGGCTTCAGCGCTATAGCTCTCCATCAACGCCAACTCCACTCCTCATAAAGCACCTCTCAGCCGTCTTCACCATCCAATGTAACGACCAGCTCCCCTAAGGCGGCCAGCCATAACCTTGCATACGAGCCTCAAAGAAGCAGCGCTCCATAAGCAAGTAGATGCCTGGGAGAATGAGAAACATGTTAACATGGCATAAGCCTCCTTTTGGCACTTTAAATATTCCTCTCCCCGGACCAAAGGAACATTTACCTGCCAGCCCCTTATATTTTGATAAGGATCACCACTCTCCATTTTGGACAGAAAAGAATTTGTAATAATATGGAAGCTTATCAAGCCAATTTAAAAGACTACTTTTGTAATATGTTATATCTTGTGAGAAGAAATTCCTAGTATTAAACATACTCCCAAGTACTTGGATTGTGCTTTGTTGGATGCACCTTTATATATCACAAGGCTATATGGCATAGTATACACTAGATATATTCGGCACATCTGTGCCTGTGTTAGAAATGACCCAACAAAGGGTACGCACAGCGGAAGACTGATAGTATTGCCCAGGAGCTCACACAGTGTGCGTGTGGGGTGTGGAATCACAGACTTCTTAGCTTAATGTGCATAGATGTGCAAGCCAGTAAATCGACAATGCTAAGAGACAAATATAGAAGCAACACTTAATATTTCCATCCGTCCACAAAGTAGGAGAGGATACAATACCAACAGGTTCTCCTACTAGACGTCAAGCACTTCTAGATCTTTGAGCCCGCGTGCTCCACCTCGAGCATATGTAGACTCTCTGTCTAGATCCCTTCCACCTTGCTGTCCGGAAGCCAACCTAGGTGGGCAGCCCTTTCTCAGCTTTGTCTGCATGCTATGATGTACCTCCTTCACCTCCAAAAGATAGGCCCAAGGTAGGTCTTACTGCTGCTCCAATCTGCCGACTTTTGGCTGCTCCAGGTGATATGATCACAACACCTTGCTGCCCTAGAAGACAGCCAAGGTCCAGCCTCTAGGGAACTCAGTCAGCAGCACACCTTCCACTCTCCTTCACCCCCAGTGTGAGGCTCACGGGAGTGGCTGCTCCTGTCTGCTGCCTTCCCCGCTGAATGTTGGATGTTTGTATGAGGCACAATGGCCTCCTTTTATAGGCCCAAAGGCCCTGAGAAATGGAGAAATGGCCGACCCAGTAGGGGAATGAACAGAACCCTTTGGCCGACTTGGTTGGCTGCCCCAACCCTAACCAGCCGACCTGCTGGTCGGCCTGGTTGGCTGGCTCAACCAGCTCTATATAAGGGCCCTAGCCAGCCCCTTTTGGGCTGCTGCTAGGCTGCCCTTTTCTGCTGCTGAAGACTCTATTGCAGGCTGTAAACCTACCCACAGATCCCCGCCATGCTGCAGCCCGTCGCCGGCACCATGTCCTGCCCGTACACCTTCTGTACACTGCCGCGCTGCAGCAGCCTGTACAGATCTGTACAGTGGCTGACGTCATCGTGCCTTCGTTCCTGGCTGGAGAAGCTGCGCAGATATGCTTTGCTCATGCCCGTGGCACCGGTTGTTTCCTTCCCTTCCTCTCCTATTACAGCTCTCGCACCACTTATGATACCTACTTCGGAGGTGTCATACACTGTCCCGCATTACGCTTCACTCTCCCCTCTCCCTCTCAATCAGCCCACGCTCCCACACCCCATTGGGACTGCCTCATCCATTCCACAGTCATCTCCGTTCCTCACCCAATTCACCCAGTCACCGTCCAACTTCTGGACTCAATCCCACACTTTCATGCCACAGCCATCACAGTTTCAGCTTGGACATGGGTGGGCTGATACACCAGAGACCTGGGAGACCTTGCTCATGGAGATAAATAGTTTCCGTGGGCGTGAGATGGAGCTGACTCGCTTCGCACGGGAGCAAGTCCGCTTCAACCAAGAGCAGAGCCGCATCATACAGGAGCAGGCTGGTCTCATTCAGGGACTCAGACAAGATATCCTACAGCTCCGACAGGTGGTCACAACCATACACACAATCCCAAGGGAGTTACCCGGTGATCGAGGCACAGATTGCGAGCATGCAATCTGCTATTGAGAAGACATCCACGTGGGTTGACATGGCCAAACAGGAATCCGCAAGGGTAACCATTTCAACTACCCTCATGGAGCAGCAGCAGAGAGCCAGTACACACAGCGTGAGCACACCCAACGGCCCATCACTAATTTCTTCCAATCACAGGATACCTCTCCTCAGTCTAGCTGACGACGCGGACATGAGCGAGAGCCAGAGCCACGACAGCTACGCCAACGAACAGACTCACACATCCGGGTCCATGACATCTCGTCTCTGCTCTCTGCCCGCCCCACCGGGGTTACCGTTGCCCTCATCCACAGGGCCACCCGCCGCCCCCGACGACCGAGCTCGACTAGGCCGCGTGACATCAGAGGCCAATCATCTATCGTAGGGTTTTTTCCGGCCTCCCATTTGACGGCCCCTCTATGATTGGTCTCTTTTTTTTTTTTCCATGAAAAAGACTTCTATTAAGTAAGAACAAAAACCCGCGAGAGCAAGCTCAAAGCGGAATACATCATGAAATCATGAGGATAATAAAAAACCCCCTCAGAGTGAGGTGGAAAGAAACCAAGGCTGAGGCTGAAAGTGCCATCTCAACCCTGTAGTAGATTCAGAGAAGAAAGGAGAATCCTTCCATTCCCTGAAGAAAGAAGCCCTCCTAGCTGAGGCTGCACGGGAGTCCCCCTGCATACCCGTCCATACGGCCATCAGAGTGTGTACGATGTCTGTCCAGATACTAGCCAATGTGTGCGAGGGATGAACCTGAGTACCCTCCATAGCCTCTGTGCATCTGGATCTCCAGATATGCCAGGCTGCTATGCTCGCTATAATCTCCCAAGAAGTATCCACAGAGGCATGTACAGCTGTAAAAGGACGGTGTGTAACCACATCCAACGAGCAGAGCTCAACCCGATGATGTCGAACTGAAATGGCCCGGGAGGAGTCAAGTCCCTCATAGAAAACCTGAGGTCCTGTAAGAGAAAGCCAAGCCACCGAGCCCCAAGTCATAAAGAGTGGGGAATGGGCAAAGTGACTGAAGATCCTGGCTATCCCCATCCAAATCAATCTCGCCTGTCTGCAATCCCATAAGCAATGCTGAATAGACTCCGAAGCAGAAAGGCAACGAGGGCAAGTAGGGTCGGCTCCGAATCTGGACCTCCAAAGGTTCACTGCAATCCCTCCATGAATAGAAAGCCAAAAGAAGATAGTGATCTTTCTATTCCTGTGGGATTTCCAGAGCCTCCTCCAGAAGTACCTCTGCTGATCCGCAGTAATACCAAAAGTCTCCCAATGAGGAACTCTGGAGGGTCTCCAACCTCTACTACTGAGCTGAAATCTCCTGGCATTACTGACCGTGTAACGAAAGAAGGGGATGCTCTTCTCTCGATGCCCCGCGTCAATCCACTCCCACTCTCCGGGGTCCCACTGTAAATACCTGATGGGAACTCCTCCATAGAGCCAAAGTCTCCAAGACCCGGTGGAGAGTAACTGGGGGTCAGGGTCTAAGAACCACTCTGAATCTGATCCCTGCATCAAAAGGCCTACGACCCTGATAGGCTGAAAAGCAGACTCAAGCAATATATCATCTGTAGATCTGAGCAATCTGCCACCATCCTGGACACTGAAAACCAAAGCATCCTCCTGTGCACCTCGGAAGGCTAAGACCTGAAGTGGAACCCCGCCTCTCGAGAAAGTACCTGCCCAAGTGGAGGTAGTGAGAGGCATATCATCTGTGTCTATCCAAGCCTCTGGAAGGGCTGACTCAATCTACAAGATCCTCCCTGCACTCCCTCTGAGATGTCCTATCAACCCTGACTTGGTTTCCTCTGGAATATGATTGGTCTCTGACGATCACCACCTGCACATATATTTTGTATCTCCCCCCTCTGCCCCATTTTTGGTGCCCCCCCCTTCTTTTTTGTATCATCTGGAGGTAGACACATATTTTTTTGTATCAGGACTAGACACACCGTCCTTCATAACCTCTTTTTTTGTAGAAACGGTTGGCTGGCCCGTTTTGAGACCGCCACCGTTATGCTCATTGTATCAGTTATCTTTAGTCTCATAGACCTTCACGGTCTCCCGAAGACTTTAATAAACTTTCTTTCTTTCTTTCTTCTTTCTCAACATCAAAGTACGCGGGATCCCACGCACTGAGGCTACACCGATGGCAGATGCGACTGCTTTCGTGGCCGCTACCCTAGGTGTGGTTGAGCACAGGATAGAGAGGGCATGGCAGGTGGGGAGAGATCCCAACCGAGAGCAACCCCTGATCATACGGTTCCATGACACTCAGGGATGACTTTCAGATCTACGACGCAGGTCAGTCCTTCGAGATCAGCCAGCGATCTCTATGGATGAGGACCTCACACCTCTACAGGTTGAGGAGAGGCACTCTTTGCTGCAGCAGCGAGATCAAGCCCGAAAGGAGGAGAAGTGAGCAGTGGTACGGCGACACATGGACAACCGGGATCTGTTTGTCGCAGTTTGCTACTTCCCCCCTAAGACCTCCCACTTTGCCAGAGATAACCGAGGTGAGGATGAGACATCCTCATTTGCTGCTCTTTATCAATCCATCGTTGACTTCTCTAGCCGCAAAGAAGTCCTCCTACTGGGGGACTTCAACACGAGGACAAGCGCCCGTCAAGTGCCACTCCTCGACTTCAGTGATGATTCCACTCTACTGCCAAACATTGACCTTAAGGAGGCAGGTATGCTACGGGTTTCAACTAACATGCGAGGTCCATTCACATCTTATGGGCAAGCCCTATTAGACCTCGACAGGACACATGATCTCATTATCTATAATTGTCTTGACAGATGGCCCACTTCAAGTGGTTTCACGTGCTTTTCACATGGGTGAGGCACGGGCGGCGTTGATTACATCATGGGATTCATTGCCTTCAAGTCTCGTATCACTGACTTTACTGTAGCACCTCTCCCTCCAGGGGTTGATCATACTATCATTTCTTTAGCATCTCCACTCCCCTTCACATAGCATCTTCCACCCCACTGAGTTCTTACTTCACCTACCACCCCACTGAGTTCTTACTTCACCTACCACGATATACGCTTTGACCGAGATCACTCACCTACTTACTCTGGCCGCCTATACATACTTCTCGCTTATATTGACTTCATATCCCTTTTAGAGCCCGTCACCCGCTCACTACACGAGACTGCCATTCACGCTTTCCCCCACACCACCCGATCTACCCGCCCACCGCCTCCTAGGACCGTATCCTATAATAGCTGGTACGATGATGATCAACTCTGATTCGAAACCAAAAACAGTCTTCCGAGTGCACTAGATACGCTACGCGAGTACTGTAGACTGGTACGGAGGAAGAACTAGACTTCCTTCGTCGAAACGAGGAGGAGCTATTGAACATTTTGTTTAGTAACAACTCTAAGGACTTCTGGCAGAGATTTCTAGAAGGACGGTCTCACTCACCACTCACTGACACTCAAATTTGGTTTAATTATGCACGCACACTTTATGACATCCCAAATCAGCCAATCCTTAACCTCTCACACAAGCCCCGTCCCACATCCTGCACCCTCTTCACTAGAGGAGGGATAAAGGATGCCGTAATGAAACTTCATAATGGCCGAGCGAAGGATCATGAGGGGCTATGCACTGAGTTCATTGCATATGGGATTAACCTCCTAGCCCTAATCTTAGTGAAGCTCTTTAATGAAGCTGTTTGTTTGGGGTTTCCACGCACCTGGACCATAAACACTATCTCACATCCACAAGACGGGGGATCCCATGAGCTCGAAGAACTACATGACCATTATGATTAGACATGTCATGTCCAAGGTTTATGCATCAGTACTAGACTCCGAGGTTAGCGGATTTGCAGAGTGTCGAGGACTTAGAGCAGCAAGATAGGCCGGATTCCGGCGTGATCATGGAACCATGGACAACATTCTTACGCTCAGATGTATCATTGAGGAGGCGAGGATACGAAAGCAGAGGGTTTATTGTTGCTTTGTGGATTTCTGCAAGGCATTTGGCACGGTTTCAAGAGCCCACCTCATACGACGCCTACAAGACTAGGGTTATGACAAGGAGATCATTTGGATTGTCATAGCACTTTACGAGAGAGTTTCAGGCAAAGTTCGGGCAAGATCCGAGTGGATAGACGAGACCATGAGTACTATCAGGGTCAAACAAGATATCCTTTATCGCCTACCTTGTTTGGCCTCTACATTGACAAGCTTGAGACAATGATGCAGACACCAGGGGGGTAGATTGCTCTCTAGCGGGCACGTTGATCTAGATATTGCTCTACGCAAATGACGTGGCTCTCATGTCTTCCTCAACAGAGAGGCTCCAAAGACACCTAGACACACTACAGTCCTTTTGTGAGTCTCATGATTTGAAGGTCAACCTGGGTAAAACCAAGGTCATGATCTATAATACATGTCAAGCCATCATGCGCCAAGAGCAGTTCACATTTGAGGGGTCACTTGTTGAGATATTTTCATAATACACTTATCTTGAGGTTATCTTTTCCAGACCCAGCTTCACTATGAGACCCACGATGCAAGCACGCTTGAGCAAAGGGTATGCTTCATTGGCCAGACTAAAGAGGCAATGCTTCCGCTCGCACTTTCAGGATTCACGCACCAAGGGATTGCTTTTTGTTCGCCCAGCAAGGATGTACGGCAGTCCATGTTGGGAGCCAGACTTGTCAGACACAGAGTGGGCCCGTGTGGAGCAGCTACAAGTTCTCATGTTATCACGGATGATTCGTGGTAAGCCATCCGTTCTTCACCATATCATTCAGGCTGAGTTTGGGTCACTCCCTTTACAACTAGATGCTGCATTTCAGGTCATCACGTATCTGTACCGAGTCAGGGAATATGGGGATTACACCTCTGGGCGTAGCAGGCTACCATGGATAGCTCTATCCTCTTCTATGGCACTTGCAACAAGATGGGACCAGAGGTGTTGGTATGCAATTATAGAGAGATGGTTTGAGTGACTGGGGCTCCACATGGATAGACTACCTCCCTTCTAGTACAGCATGGATGCTCCGTTTTCTCCCCTCCTATCACACAAGGTCAACCAGATTATCCGTGAGGATCTATTACAACTACACACATGTCGGACCTGATTGGGACCGGGTGAACTCCCAGTGAAGCTTAGCTTCTACAAAAATCACTTCTTACATATCACAGCGGAGGGTTTCATTGACCCACCAGGATACACGCAGATTCACCTACCCCCCTCGTTGAGGATCTCTCTTGGGCAGTTCCAGGTCTCTTCATACAGACTTCGCATCGAGAGCGACAGAGCAGAGCGACTACCCAGGGAGAGGCGCATATGCACACTGTGTGACATGCACGCGGTTGAGACAGAGGAGCATTTCATCTTCAGGTGTCCTATTTACTATGAGATCCGAGGGTGTTTCTACTGCCTCTTCAAAGATAGCTATGGGAATTTTGCCCATTTCCTCTCCTACCCAGACCAAAGGTGTTTGGCAGGTTTCATTCATGAGGTAGTTAGACACCACGAGAGGATACTCCGAGCACGGAGACAGGAGCAGACTTCTTCCTCGACTGATCCCTCTCAGAGCTCTATCACAGATTTCTTTCAGCCAGATTACATGGACCCCCACGAGACGAGGCCTCGACATGACCGTGACCGAGAGCCTGTGACCCGACAGCTCAGATAGAGGGTTGACACACAGATCACACTTAGGGACATCCCCTCCTTGTTTAGAGTCAAAGCCCGACCGACCGGGGTCACAGTAGCCTTGGTTAGATGCAAAGCTACGACCAAGAGGCATGCCAGGACTATACCTTTGAGTGGCCGACAGCACTCTATTGCCGACTTCATGCCTCCATTGCCTCATCCATCCTGATGTCCTACTGATGATGATGATGATTTTGTTGATGATGATGATGCTGAGATTGATATATAGTCGACCATCGACATGACTATGTTGTACTTAGGACTTAGTACTGCCATTCTGCATTTTTTGCATTTTGCATTGGTATGGATGCTCGTTTGTTTAGTAGCTCCACTACCACAGCTCATTGTATCAGGATTTTCACAGTTTCGTAGACCCATCGGTCTTCCAAAGACTTTAAATAACTTTCTTTCTTTCTTTCTTTCTGTCCTTGACAGTCCCCTGGCTTTTCTCTGCCAGATCTGCCCTTGAGGCAAGCTTCCTCCTACCAGGTACTCTCCTCTCTTTGTGTGAGGTGCTGCCCATGTGGCAGCTCCCTCCCTCTCTCTTTTCCTAGGTTCACCCCCCCCCCCCCAATGCTCTCCTCATATGGGGGCTTACAGATGGGGAGGTGACCTTTCCAACAGCATTTTCATGCCTCAGGACTGGGTTGATATACAGCCAAGGATCTTTTATTAGATGGCAATGGAATCTGACATAGTATGCACCACATATATCCCTCACATCTCTACCTGTTCATGCCTCGGTAATGTAAAGACAAATATATTTTATCATTTTGTATATATGCATTTTGCTGGCAATAAGGAGGACCATCTGCCTCATAATCTCTGGCACTAAACAGCAACGCTACATCAGCAATGGATATAATAATAAAGTAAGCTTTAAATTTCTCTCCATATAAGACGCAACAGCAGGCAAGAAAATAAACATGTGGATTAAAGAGGTACCACTTCTAGAAGCTCAAAATTCTCATCCCAATAGCTATTGGCCATGTTAGACAACAAAAGGCAAGACAATAAACATGCGGATTAAAGAAGTACCACTTCTAGAAGGTCGAAATTCTCATCCCAATAACTATTGGCCATGTTACCAAGCCAGTCTTCCAAAAAAGCATATGCCTCACAGTCTAGAAAACCTTGCTTATTGTTGAGCACTGCAACACGCCCATTTCCAAGCCTCTGTGAAACAAAAACTAGTTAGGAAACAAAAAGGCACTTTGACCATGCCTCAAACAACCTGAATGACAAGCCACTATTGATCACAAAACGATGAACCAAGAAAGTATAATATGTATTTGACCCTTGGTATAGCATTGAGAAGATGGCAAGACATAACGCTAGCAAATATGATTGCCTGAATACAGGTAGCTTACCATCATATCCGTTACATCTATTACTCCAATGACTCCACGTCCCATGTCTGCAGTGTGAACCATTCCTCCTACACGTTTGTATGCCTGGATATTGCAAAATCCCTCAGTTAATCATCACAGCAGTGGCAAAATGTGGCGTGAATTCCATTGACTTGTGAAAGGAATGCATGGAAATATATATGCCAACATGCCCATACGTGCACACATGCACAAACACATATTTAGTACTAAAACAACATATATTTGTTTTGATATTTAGAGAGCTCTGCATCATCTAATGACTCAACAAAAGGGGCCATTTTCAGATGATTCTGGCAATATCATGCATCTATCAACCAAAATTACTTTGCTTAAATATAGTGCCTCCTCGCATTTAGGCATTGACTTGATTGTTGCCTTGCATAGTATGATTGATGATTTTGGAACATTCACCATGTGCATTTGCAACATTGGCGCACAGAACCAATAGGTATACCAATATCTAGGAAAAGACAGTCTCACAATGACCTTCCCTAATTATATTTATTTTTCTGAAAATTTTGCACAAGCAGTAGGGGAACAGTGTATAAAGACACAATCTCATCATCACTATCATACTAGCAAATCCTCTCAGATAGGAGCAAATGAGCCCTTAGCTCTCACAACCCAGAATAGTCAGACCAAGCATGTCATCGAACCACAAATGATGATATGTACCCCTCAAGAGGCTTAGAAACTTCATCAAGGAACTCTTAACCAGCCTTATTCCATAGCTCTAGCTACAGCGTGATAAGACTCACTTCTGAAATTTGTCATCAAAGGCTTACTGAAAGTTGTATTGTGCAGCCAACTCTCCTTGTTTGTCTCTGAGCCTCTTTACTCAAGTTCTTCGGTTTCTCTTATGATTTTCACATTCCAGGTCCATTACCTGCAGTGAAGAGTGTCACGAAAAACCCCACTTCCTCAAAGAATAGTCCTGACAATGAGACAAAGGATAAGATGATAGCAAGGGCTGGTAACAGATCGTGGTGGTGAGGGGGAGTTGGTGGTGTGGAGAAATCACTCTAAACAGATAATGTTGTTAGCCTTGAGAAGATTGGAGTTTGGCAACCAACATGGCAAGAGGAATTTCACAGAATTTAAGCAAAGCTTTGAATTGTACACCCCTTTGCCTCAGCTTTTTCCCCCAAAAATAGAACCGTGATTCCTCGATCTGTGAAAATTTACTGTAAAAAGTGCCTTGCAAACCTCTCTCACCTTTCAGCAGTCTTCCTAGACCCCTCGAAAGCCTGCTCCCAAGTGACTGGCAGGGCATAGATGATATGATGCCATGCGTTGACGAGGGTGGCTAAAAGCCGAGTCTGTTGTCCCCCCATACTAAGCTGCAGGGCACTACTCAAATATTCCATGAATTTCACAGAATTTAAGCAAAAATCTTTGAGTTGCACACCCCTTTACGTCAGGATTTCTCCAAAAGAAAAAAACCGTGACTCTTTGTTTTGTGAGAATGTAAAAAATGCCTTGCAACGCTCTCCTACATTTCGGCAATCTTCCTAGACCCCTCCATAGTGGCTACAAGCCAAGTCGGTTCCCCCCCCCATCACTAAACAGCAGGGCACTACCCAAATATTCCATGCCGTGAAGCTGGCAACCATCTTCCAAATGACGTTCTCTGAAGAGAAACTACAGCGAGCTGAAGTCATTGTCGAAAGGGGGATCGAGTCTGAATGTCCTGGCGAGTGACACTCAAACCATTTATCATATAGGAAAGAGAACTATGTCAATGTGAACAGCATGTGACCCCTTTTATCAACAAGCTACCATGCCCTAACCGAAGACCCCCTGCACCCCCTGAGCATCCTGGCCACTATCTTGAGAAAGCACTATGAATCCTCTATGCCGCCAAGTACTATCCTGGCCACTATCGACTCCAGGTCCCAATTCCCAACCATCACAGCCATGACAAGTCCCATCTACCCTAATTTGCTCTAACCACAATCCAATGGGCAGAGCTCCATGGGCTACCAACCAGAAGAGAGAAAAGATCTTCCTCATGCGGAGACTAGTTCAAAGGTGGGACCAAACCCTAGTCAGCACCTCATGTGCCCATTGTTGCTCAAGGCAATGCTACTCCCATGAAGGAGCCCAAGCCATGCATCCAGCTAAAGTTGTCTACCATTGCAGGATAGGAGAAGAAAGGCACCTATGCTATGTGCTCTGAGTGCCTTTCTGCACAGATTAAGGTGCTTTTGAAGTGAGGCTCCATTTTTGGCAAATAGGACCACATCAGCTGCGTAGTTAAACAATTAGACCACATATCCATCTGGATGCCATTTCTTCCCTTTTTTCTAATCCATTCCTCTAGTTTCATCTATGAAGAGTCGAAAGAGTGTGGGGGAGAGGGGGCAGCCTTGTTTCACTCCTATATCACTGATAAAGAGGCTTTATGAGTGGAGTTTTTTATAGGATGTGTAAGCTTGGTTAGGAGCCTTTCATACAATCTGTGTCATCCCAGCTCTTAGTTCTAAAGGAACTTTAAGTTTATCCATTCTCTCCTATAACTTTTGCCTTGATACCACATCAAAAGCTTTCTTGGATTCCCAAAGAAGCCACATACATTACAGGGTTCTATATGTCCATCAGTACCTCCCAAGGCGTGGAACAACACGTTTATCTCTACAAGATAGGTCTTCAGCAGCCCGAGAAGGCAACTTATCTGGGCTTTATGTAAGTAGAATCATGGGTGAAACATTGCGAAAGAGGGCTTATGGTGGAAACACTCACCATCTCTATAATACAATGACTGATATCCCTGTGAAGATACTAGCACCTTTAGATCTACTAAATGTAAAAGTATTTTGTAAAGCCTTTACATTGTTCACCCATTTATATCATTTCAATATGTACAATCAACAGGAAATAGCTGTTTTTCTTTGAGTATTAGGATTGTTTAAACTTGATGACTACTGGTATATCAACTGTAAAATGTATGCTCATTAAAAAAGCCACAGAAGTAGGCAGGATTATTCATCACACCTCAGAGACTAACCATTTGGACAAAGGAAAATTCCTGCGAATTACACTGCATGAGCGAATGCAACAGAAAAACAGACCCATAAAAAAAAGCCTTCGGTATTTGCCATGTGAACTCTGACAAGACTGTACTTATTGCTTTCTGAAAGGTATGAGCATTACCTCTATTAGGCGTCCATGCCAGTAAAGAAAGATACCACAATTGCCACGGTCTCTTTCTGCTTGGCTCCGTCCCAGTGTGAGTTCCACCCTTTTCCCAATTAAAGTATCTTTAAAGACTCTCGTTTTATTCAGAGATTTATGAAGACGGCGTGTTTTGACCTTTGAGGGGAGAAAAAAAACACATCATACATACTTTTTCAGATGCTCAGTTTCAGATGCCCCAATTTTACAGTCCAGGGATGAAAATGAACTGAACAACAAAGTTCATAAGTACCAATGTTCCTTGTACATATATCTTCATTTTCGGCTCCAGAAACATGACCTCCAAGTATGCATGCAGAGAATAATCTAGCGGAACCTGCAAAATATCAGCCAACACTAAGAAGACAACTCAACTGTGACTTTCACTATCTCACCTCAATGTTACTTTGAAAAGGTTTAGAGTGCTCAAAGCAAGCCTATGGTCTGAATACATTAGCATGGAATTATGTTGGTTGTGGAGCTGTTCTCATTATCTGATATCATGAACAATCCAATGCAAGAAGGGATTGCAAAATATCAGCCAACACTAAGAAGACAACTCAACTGTGACTTTCACTATCTCACCTCAATGTTACTTTGAAAAAGTTTAGAGTGCTCAAAGCAAGCCTATGGTCTGAATACATTAGCATGGAATAATGTTGGTTGTGGAGCTGTTCTCATTATCTGATATCATGAACAATCCAATGCAAGAAGGGATTGCAAAACAGAAGTCCAACCTAGACATTTCAGTATATGAGAAGGCTATGCCTTGATCATATTGTTCCAAAGGTACGAATCTGCTATTTTGTCATATCATACCGCCCAGTTTAGCATCTATACATTGTAGCAACACACTTCTGAGTCATTAAAGAAATGTTTTGCAGCAGGAGCAACAAATCTTCTGTAAATTCACATAACCTGTTATATTAGGTGTGCTTTAATAGAATATAGATTCTGACACTGAAAATTCAGAATTCGCCATCGAAACTGCACTTTCAAACCTTCTCAGCCAATACCGCCTCCAGGCATATTAATGCAAATAGCATTCTGCTTCAAGGTTCATTCTTTGTCTACATCCCATTTGTAAGAGGTCAACAAACTCTTGCCCACCCATTAAGGGGGTAACTCAATTACTAGCAACTTGTCCCAAATCCTTCTCTCGCACCCACTCAAACCACACACGCCCATCAAAAACAAAACAAAACAAAACAAAAAAATACAATATGCATGCCCCCTAGTATCTACCTTCAGAAAACCAAGTTCCTGGGTAGTCTTGGTAATTGCAAGTGCTCAAGGAACTCATTGTTTTGATATATCTGTTACAGAGCACAATTGTCAAAAGTGCAGGAGTGCTTTTTGAGGTCCTTTGTGCAGTAAATAAAGAGGAAGTTGGACCAGAGGTACGCAGCCTTTTACACACCTTAACGTTTTGGGATGTTTAGTTCTCTTGTCATCGTTTCTTATAATTTTCCCATGAATGTCAATCACTACAAGACAGGCCCTCTTATTGGCCTGTAGTTATGAGCAGCTAGAAAGGATGCTGGGGAGAAGGAAATTTATGTCCCTTACAACATTCTTCACCAAATGAAGGTAAAGCGTCACTGACTTTAATGAGCCAGGAGTGGGTATAGACTGGTTGGTGGTGTGCTTATAACTGCAGCTCCTTTGATAGCATAAGTTGTCTTTTCCACAGCTCTAACATGTATGCCTATTGGAGTGCATTCTATTGGCAAGCAAGGTCTTTTTCTAGGGTGAAATTGCCCCTTTCAGAGCCAATATCGTGCATACCACTCCTTCCTATGAGGTGGGATGTCTCTTTTATGTTATTCCCTTTCATACTGCCCATGACCGAATCCCCTCCGATCTTATCCTGTGATGTAAGAGTACACTTAAGATCCAACTTGGTCCTTTGATCATCTTAAACACACACAAAGGCATCAGATTCCTCAAACGAGAAATGGAAGGGCTTTTACCTTCACCAGCCTCCATGTCTCATATCCAAAGATTTGATATGTAACTCGAGGATCTAAACTCTATCTTTTGTGAATTTAAGAGTCCTATAGATAATAGAACTTGAGCTTGGGACAACTTCTTGACTACATAAACGAAGATGTTAAACCAATGTGACAAGCACTGATTGAAACCTAAATCATTGCTCAAGAAATTAGGAGCCCTAACATAGCCAATGAACGAGCTCAATTATCTCACACGTAGCCAATGAACCAGCTCAACAATCTCACAAGTAGCCAGTGGACTAGCTCAAGAAATTAGGGAACCTGAACATTCAGGAATCTCACAAGTAGCCAATGGACTAGATCAAGAAATTAGGGACCCTAAACGTATTGTGAGCCATGTTTGCTATGGTCACGTCACATGCACATGCAAGGCTCACAATCTGAAGAGTCCTAGCTAGCTACTATTTTATCTACAATATCAAGCTTTTGCATTACTACTGGTGAACCAATTTAAATGCTTAAAATTTCCATGCCAAAGTTTTCTTCAATCTAGTTTGGCCGTATCAACAAGTGATCCCAAGCTTGGTTGCAATGAAAACTTCGCAAAGCTTCTGAATTGAACTCTTTTATAATCAAACTCTGTGTATTTAGAAGGACTAGAGACATAGGATTGAGCTAAAGGAAAGGCTAATGGGGTGTTACATCTGGAACCTTGTGCCACCTATACAAGTAGTGCATGCTGTAATTAAGGCTAAGTTTACGGTGATGGGCAGACATGAAACACCAGTGACCACAAGGCCCCGCCCCTATGAGTATTATCAAATAAATAGTTCAATCTTCCCTATGTCCACCCTCTCCACTTTAACTCTGAGCAGCAACACCATGCTCACGCTTCAAAATAGTATGAGACTGTGTTGTGACGAGATTTAGGGCATGAGCATAGATGTAGCATAGATGAGGCAAACTACAGCAAATAGGCAACACCAGCAAACCACACCAATAACAAAGCATGGTAAAACTGGACCTTCAGTACAGCTGGTGGGTTACACCTATAGTTTAATAGTAGCAAGCATCATGTGCCTCATGTAGGCCACATAAGGGTACAAATCTAATCCCCATCAATAACTTGAATGTTTGATGAATGTAGGATGCATCCTTCAAAGACGGTACTAGTATCAATGACTATTAGGGGGGCAAAGCTCCACCCATACGGGTGTTATCGAAAATTTAGTCCAATCATCCTCCTTTCCCATCTTGACTCTCAACAGCAGCACCCTCCTACGCCTTTCAAAATGGTATGTGTAGACATAGCAGAAGCATTATGTTAGAGCGATGAATCAACTTAGCAACGAGGCTCCACGACAACACTGCAGGAGAAAACTGGAAAAAAAAACATCTGGTGAGTTACATCTACCACTCAATATAGGCCTTCTCTCTCTCTCTCTCTCTCTCTCTCTCTCTCTCTCTCTCTCTCTCTCACACACATTTCACTTTATATTATGTATTGTGTAGTATGATGACAGATGCTTTGATGATGATGAGGATGACTTTGTAGAGGACTACTCTCCCTGGATATGACTGTGTAGGATACAGTGTTTTTGTCTTTTGTATGGATGTGGATGCTCGCTTAGTAGCTCCACCCCTCCAGCTAGTTTGTATCAAGTTTCTCACAGTCTCATAGACCCATCCCTCTTCCGGACACAATGGAGTGGAGGAGGAGGAGCTAGCTTACATGAGAGCAGTCAAGATGAGCAGCCGGCACAGTACCACTAAGAGAGGGGCGCAAAGACCACATGCGCGACAGAGAGTCCCCACAGTACAGTCTATTGTGTTAGAAAATAGGAGGGAATGAATCACTCAATCCTCCACCCAAGATCTCTCCAACTCTCACACACTCAACTCAGATAGATGATCACAAATGCAACAAACACACACTCAGAAATATAGACGGAATAGATGGAGAGAGAGAGTATATTCATCCACCGGATGGTGGGCAGAAAATGGCTCCAAGGGAGCAGTACAAATCACAGCATGGTGCTGGAGCAAACTGATGAACTCTCTCTCACAAACTCTCCCAGATCTGAGTGCTGAACGCTGCCTTGGAGAAGGCTTTCTGTAGTGCACTGGATGCAGGGATCAATGGAGAAGTGGGCCTTTTATAGGCACTGCCCAGGCCCCTTCAGATGACCGACCAGTAGGGTCGGTACCCTATCTGGTGGCCGACTTCATGGGCCCCATAAAATTGACCAGGGTTGGCCCTGGTTGGGCCGACTTGGCCTGCCACAAGCCCCTATATAAGGGTGCCCTGTGCAGCCAGTCTGCGCTGCTGCACGAGCCTCCATGTGAGGCCTAAAGCCCCCTTTTACCTGCTGTTGCATGCTACGACCAGCCCGTGTGCCGGTCGCCTATATTTGCCATGCTCTCCTCCCTCTAGTTCCAGCCTGAGTCTCTCTCTCACTGCCCCTTGTCCCCTCAAATCGAGGGCTCACAGGTGGGCACAGTGAGAATCTAACACCCCCGCTCAATGTCACAACTGTGGGCCAATCCCCATAGGTCTGATGAGGTGCTCCATCTGTTCTCGAGGGAGTGCCTTCGTGAAGAGGTCGGACAAGTTGTCGGCGGTCGGGCAATACATGAGCTCGATCACGTCGTCGATGATGAGTTCTCGAACAAAGTGGTAATGAGCTTCAATGCGCTTGGTCCGCGCATGGTACACTGGATTCTTGGCAATGGCTGTGCAACTCTGATTGTCGCACATCAGCACTGTTGCGCTCTTCTGACACGTCCATGTCCTCCAAAATCCACCTCAACCACAGTGTCTCACAAGCTACTGTACACGCGGCTCTGTACTCTGCCTCTGTAGATGAAAGGGTCACTATGGGTTGCTTCTTACTCAGCCAAGAGATGGCACCAGATGCAAGTAAGAAGCAATACCATGTTGTTGATCTTCTGGTGTCAGCATCACCCGCCCAATCACTGTCACAGAACCCACCTAGTTCGATGCCTTTCGTATAGGTGATCCCATAGGTGCAAGTGCCCTTTAGATACCTCAGCACCCGTAAACTTGCATCCCAATGACTCTTTCTGGGAGAAGCAGAGAACTAGCATAATAGCCCAACTGCATAACAAATATCAGGTCGAGTATTGGTAAGGTAAAGCAAACTTCCTACCAATCGTCGGCACAAAGGAGTATCGACCCGCTGGGATATGTCGTGAACACTTAGCTTGAGCCCGACCTCCATGGGAGTTACTGATGTCCTGCAATCCTCCATCTGGAATCTCTTCAAAAGTTCTCTGCAATATTTCTCCTGTGAAATGAAGATCCTGTCTTTGGCCTGCTTTACTTCTATCCGAAGGAAGTAGTGTAATAACCCAAGGTCAGTCATCTCAAACTTAGACATGTGTAGCTCCTTAACCTGAGAAATCTTCTTGGCATGGTCACCTGTGAAGATAAGATCATCAACAAAGAGGATGAGTACCAATCGCAACCCCTTCTCGATGAACAAGTAGAGGTTTGCCTCAGAAGGGCTCCGACTTAGCCCTATCTTCTGAAAGAATACATCAATCCTTTGGTACCAAGGTCTGGGGGCTTGTTTCAGTCCGTATAACGCCTTCTTCAACCTGCAGACCTTTAATGGGGACCCTGGGGGGTCTTGAAAGCCCAGTGGCTACTCTACGTATACCTCCTCCTCCAGGGTTCCATTAAGGAATGTGTACTTCACGTCCATTTGAAAAATAGGCCACTGGAATTGGGCAGCAAGGGCAATCACTGTTCGGATAGTAACCATGCGAGCTGTGGGAGCAAAAGTTTCATCAAAATCCATGCCTTCAATTTGAGCAAAACCTTTGACCACTAACCTTGCTTTGTACTTATCCAAGCTGCCGTCTGATTTGTATTTAAGTTTGTATACCCACTTAGTGCCGATGACGTTCCGTCGCTGGGGCTTGGCCACTAAGTCCCAGGTATTGTTCTTCAAGATAGCATCCATCTCTACCTGCATGGCAACCTGCCATTCTGGATTGCCCTTCGCCTCCTCGAAGGTCCTTGGCTCTTCAAGCTGAGCCACCAACGCAAAATTCACGGATGGGGTCTTTTAAAGACATTGGGACCGACACAATCCAAAACTGGTACTCTCAGGTATTTCGGTGACCCGAGAGTCTTCCAATGTTCTTAGGTACCATTGGGGCAACCTCTTCTGCTTCTCACTGGGAGGAGGAACTGAAACTGCTTCTAGAACAGCCTGCTCTTCCTCGGTACCTGGCGGAACATCGAGAGAGTGAAGTATATTTTGACCCCTTCTCTAAAAGTCTTTGTGGAACTGTAGTCTTATTCTTCTGACCAACCGCTGCGAGCTGGTCCCGCACGACTTTCACCTTTGTCAGATGGTCATGCACACTATCACCCTCATTCATATCAAGATTGTAAAGTTGATGCTGAAGAGTAATGATACAGGCTGTATTATCGATTTCATACAGCTCCTTCAGTATGGCCCATGCCTCTGAAGACGTCTCTACCAATTGGATATGAAAAATCACAACATCTGCTGCCGTGCCAATTAGCATTGCTAAGGCTTGAGCATCCCTCTCCTCCCATGCACTGAGTTCATCCGCATCTGCTTCAAATAGAACATCACCTCTTTTGTCGACAATGTCCTCCGGCTTCATCTCGGTCCAAATCACTATCTTCCATAGCTTCCGTGCCACCAGATGACTTCGGATCTTGACTTTCCAAATTGGATATTTCGCCCCATCGAGCCTTCCAGCTTCACCAAAATTGGGAATGAATGAAGAAGGAAGCTGACTGGAGGAGGAGGAGGAAGGACGAGCAATGGGTGTAGAGGCTTCTGAACGCTGATCCCTCTCAGTGAATAGCAAACTGAAAAAAACTGAAGCAAAAAAAAAGATGTATTGACCTCCCGTGCTAGCCTAAGCTGAAAACAGAATCGCCTTTCTGCCAAGGGACTCCTTCCTTCAGTGAGTGCTTTGATGAAGAAGAGTTGAGAGCCTATGGCTCTGATACCATGTTAGAAAATAGGAGGGAATGAATCACTCAATCCTCCACCCAAGATCTCTCCAACCCTCACACACTCAACTCAGATAGATGATCACAAATGCAACAAACACACACTTAGAAATATAGACGGAATAGATGGAGAGAGAGAGTATATTCATCCACCGGATGGTGGGCAGAAAATGGCTCCAAGGGAGCAGTACAAATCACAGCAGGGTGCTGGAGCAAACTGATGAACTCTCTCTCACAAACTCTCCCAGATCTGAGTGCTGAACGCTGCCTTGGAGAAGGCTTTCTGTAGTGCACTGGATGCAGGGATCAATGGAGAAGTCGACCTTTTATAGGCACTGCCCAGGCCCCTTCAGATGACCGACCAGCAGGGTCGGTACCCTGTCTGGTGGCCGACTTCATGGGCCCCATAAAACTGACCAGGGTGACCAGGGTTGGCCCTGGTCGGTGGCCCTGGTTGGGCCGACTTGGCCTGCCACAGGCCCCTATATAAGGGTGCCCTGTGCAGCCAGTCTGCGCTGCTGCACGAGCCTCCATGTGAGGCCTAAAGCCCCCTTTTACCTGCTGTTGCAGGCTGCGACCAGCCCGTGTGCTGGTCGCCTATATCTGCCATGCTCTCCTCCCTCTGGTTCCGGCCTGAGTCTCTCTCCCAGCCCTCCTATCTCTCACTGCCCCTTGTCCCCTCAAATCGGGAGCTCATAGGTGGGCACAGTGAGAATCTAACATATTGAGGTCCGACCTATCACAGCTTTCCTTAGGGGGGACTGACAGAGACGAGGGGTCACTCTGGACATAGCCCAGAGAGTCCAGAGAGCGAGGAGACCGCGTCCCCCACCGCAACGCAAGATAGCTCGACAGACACAGATACGAGACATCTTCGCAGCCCAACAGAGAGCCATCACTGTACCAGGCTTTGGTTTCTGATCCTGTTTCTAAGTCCGAGCACCAAGACTGACTTGTTTTTCAGTCTGTTCCTGATACTGGATAGATTGATTGATCTAGACCACTATACAGTTGTAGTTGACTATTTCTATGATTATGACTTTGTTAGCATAGATTAGTACTCAGCAAGGGTCCTAGCGTGCCCTTTGCTTCAGCCCACTGAGGCTTGTATGAGTTCGCTTTCTGTGTACCTTGTCCCATTGGCCCGCGAGGGCTCCCGTGGACGTCTCTCTCTCTCTCTCTCTCTCTCTCTCTCTCTCTCTCTCTCTCTCTCTCACACACACATGCATAATCTCCATTAATAACTTGAATGGTTCACAAGTGTAGGACTCTGTCTCACACACACACATGCATAATCTCCATTAATAACTTGAATGGTTCACAAGTGTAGGATACAAATTCAAAGATGATACTGGTATCAATGACAAAAAGGGCAGCTGTCCTTTTTAGAGGTACAGTTTTATCAGACCATTTTGACCAAGAAGCATTACGTACAGCGAAGCAAGAAATTGTGGTGGAAAACTGCATTACCTTATTAGTCATCTGAGCTGGGCGTGAGCGCACACGTCCAGATCGTATTTTTATATCACACTTGTACGCCTTATTTCCATTTTCATTTCCAGCTTTGGGGTCCCACTGCAGACTATAGTCTGATCCCCATCGATCCAGATTGTAAATGCACACCATTGTTCCTGTGCCTTCCCCAAAAACAGAAAATTTGGGTCCGATGCTGTACTCATTGAAGGGTGAATAATCTTTCACAGCCTTCAAACTCGCATCTGCTTCTCGTTGGCTATGGACATTCAAATTATATTCCATCCAACCCCCATCCTTTTGATAAGTGATGATAGGAATTTCCACCTCCTGCAACACATGCACCACAAATAAACTATGTGCAACTGTCTTGCAGCCAGTAAAACAGCAAATTCTATAATGGCTGTATCATGACTTTAGCCACTTCTTATAATATGTCCTACCTGGCTTTATAAATGGAGAGAACCTAAACATGCAGGAGATAGCATCAAAACATTATGTATCAAGTTTGTTGAAAGCGCCTACATATCCATGCACAACAGAATTTTGCAGCTGCAACTAGAGGTTATATAGCTATATTAGCAGGTTCTGATGCTAACGTGATACGTCTTATCGCTTCTCATTCAAAAGTACGCTCGAGATTATCTCCCAAGTTCACTTTAGAAGTTAAAATGACAACTCCTAGTCCTTGTTTCTAATCATACCATTTAATTTGTTCATTTCTTCCCATGTAAACTCATATTATTAAGAAACACCAATCAACCTCCTCAAAAGGCTCAAAAACCATGACAGTCATTTCTCCCATATTTATATTCAGCTATGTTGAACATTAAGGAAATTTCAAATCATGTACTTGAAGAAGACAGCATACGGACATAAGCCTTACATCTTTTGCTTCATTGTAGGACCGTGATAGAAATGCAATGGATCGAGTTTCCTTGCTTTGAGTAAATACGACTGCATCCTTCCCAAGTCGCATTGCGCCAGTCTAATGCACGTATCACCAAAACCAGATAATCAAACGGCAAGAACAAGGAACACTGAAGTGGATGGACAGAGAGATCTTTATTTTCACATGAGAAAATGCAAGAGCAAGGCATGCTGACGTGGCTTGACAGACAAATCTTTACTTTCATATACAGATTAGCAAAAATGCGACAGCAAGGCGTGCTGAAGAGACTTGACAGACAAATCTTTACTTTCACATACATGTACATCCATTCATTTCCACATATTCCTCGGTGGTGGAAAGAATATTATAAGCAAATGATTTACACCTTTGTATAAGATGTCATCCTTTCCTCTTTGCAAAGCACAATTCCGTAAAGTAAATTAAGGATAAAGAAGTGGCCATTCGTGTTCAGTAGATCAAGCCACACCAATCCATCAGAAACCAACTACATTCCCGAGGAGGTACATGGATCAAAAGTAGATAATACGAATCTAGTACATGGGCATCCATGTGGGCAACAGAGAGAGAAGGGAGATCCTTGGAAGAGGAGTGCCTCCATGGAGGGCAGATCTACCGGTACTAGAATCAAGGAAGCAAATGCTTTTTGGCAACTCGCTTTTGTTAAAGCATGTAATCACCACTTCCATTTCTACATAGTCTCAGGAAAAAAAAATACTCACTTTGGACGAGTATGGACATCATCTTTTGTAGCTTGGAGGTAAGTGAAGCTTATGGTAACAATCCCTTGGCCCACCTTATCTAGATGAGCCAACTACACAGTAGGATCCTAAGTAGTTGTATTGTGTAAACAAGTAGCCACAATTCAGCATAAGAAACATTCACAGTTGATATTCCTGCAGCACCACCAAAAAGTTTTTCTCCCCCAATCCTATACTACAAAGCTAGCCTCTACCTACTTTTCCATCAGATCAAGTATTCATAATGGATATGTTTCCATAGACCTTGCTCCTCTCATTCAGAACCGATTCAAGTTCTAATAGAACATAGGTAGGTAAATCCTGTAGTAGGATCAGCTCTGCTTCATAGACTAAACTGTCCCCCGCACAAAACACTTCTTTGAATTGACTTATGTAAAAACTCAATGGTTTATAATCTTATTGGAAAGTTGAAATTGACATGCAGCATTATTATCTTCTTTATGGTCAAATACTGACCACAGAAATCAGAAGACAACTTAAATGCTTGTCACTTCGCATGGACTTGGAAAGTTTGGGAATCTATAGATAATAATGGGAGATGCTTTTTCATTGTTGACACGGTATCATGCTCATTTCTCAACCTTTCTGATGCTATCCTTTGCTCGCTATAACATTTCTTACATATCCTACAAGAAAGCAGTGCGTTTTTTTATATCAGGATGTGTAAATTTATCTCATAAAAAGAATTATCGCCAACCATCTTGACCTTTATATTCTTGCGGCTGATAATGATTGGTGATCTCAGGTGAGACCCATTAAAAAATCATCAAAGGGGGACTAAACCATGTGGCTGAATCAAAAGAGGGACTACCGATTTGGGAAAATTTTAGTGGTCTCCTGTAGCTTCCATCATGGAACGTTTGAATAAATTATTACATGGTAGAATAGCCATAGATATTTGTAATCAATATTAGCATTTCTACATAACATGTAAACCCTCAAACAGCCTTTGTAGGATCGGATAGAAGAGAGAGAGAGTGCAGGTAGCAAAAGTCGTAATAGAACAGCCGTCACGTCAAAATCTTAGATAGTCAAAAACATACAAGTACAAAGTACTTGTACCTAGACCTAGGACTAAGTGTCCTAGGTGTCACATAGGACTAAGTGTCTTATGTGGCCTAAAAGGCACTAACACTATAAGTGCCTACACTTATGCCTACAAGGCACATACCATGGCCTATAGGGCATCACTAGAACCACCAGAAGATGGCCTACAAACCCCCCTCCATGGGATGGGCTGAAGTACTCTGGAAACGTCTCAGAATACCTGGTAATTTCTGGTCATGGTGGCACATGTTCATCCAAAAGGATATAGCCACCTATGAATGTACAAGGAATGTCAGATCATGTAATGAAGGGAACCAAGTGTAAAGCCTGTCGGAAGACTTCGAACTTGGGACAAGGAAGTGCCTTTGTAAACATATCTGCGATGTTGTCCTCTGTGGGAAGATAGGACAACTCTATGTATCCTGCTGACAACCGCTCCCGAACATATTGATAGTAAACTTCAATATGCTTGGTACGCGCATGAAACACTAGGTTACGCGCAATGGCCAAAGCACTCTGGCTGTCAGTGTAGACAATAGTGGAGGATGTCTGGCAAATACCAAGATCTTTAAGTAACTGTCGAAGCCAAACACACTATACTGTAGCGGTGAAAGCTACCCTGTACTCAGCCTCACAGCTAGACGTGGCAACTGTTGGTTGCTTCTTGCTGAGCCAAGAGATACATGAATTGCCAAGCAAAAAACAATTGCCAGTATGTGACACTCTGGTGTCGGAACATCCTGCACAGTCACTATTCGTGTAAGCATGCATGGTAAGTGAACCCTGATCACCATAGAAGAGGGCTAAATCTTGAGTGCCTCTAAGATATCTGAAGACTCTCTTCACTGCCTACCAATGCTGTGAACTAGGCATGTGCATGAATCTGCTGAGCTGAGATACTGCAAACTGCAAGTCAGGTCTAGTGTGACATAAATAAATAAGGCATCCAACAGCCTGATGATAAAGAGTGATATCACATGGTGGGCTCCCATCATGAGCTGAGAATTTGAAGCCAGGGTCCACTGGAGTAGAGATTGGCTTGCAATCCTCAAACTAAAAACGATCAAGGAGCTGTCTAATATACTTGGACTGAGACATCATGATACCCCCCTCAACATGAGCAAACTGAATGCCCAAATAATAGTGGAGCCGTCCCATGTCTGACATGTCAAAAATCTGCTGCAAATCAGCCTTGAAAGCTGCAATTTGCTGAGTATCTGGACCCGTGATGAGCATATCATCCACATATAAAATCAGCACAAAAAAATTAGAGCCACTCCCACGGACATAAAGAGTGGGTTCTGTGGGACTATTCTGAAAACCAAGGGATAGTAAGTGTGCATGAATTTTGGCATACCATGCCCTGGGTGCCTGCTTCAAACCATAAAGGGCTTTTCTAAGCCGGCATACATTATTTTCAGAATTAACAACCTCAAAGCCAGGAGGTTGTGTGACATAGACTTCTTCCTGCAGATCCCAATGAAGAAAAGCGGTCTTGATGTCAAGTTGGTGCACTTGCCATGATGATGGGCTGCAATGGCAATGACACATCGAATGGTAGTAATCCTGGATGTGGGAGCAAATGTCTCCTCAAAGTCAATGCCTTGTTGTTGGGCATACCCTTTTGCAACAAGACAGGCTTTGTATCGATCTATGCTGCCATCAGATTTCCTTTTTAATTTGTAGACCCACCGGGTTCCAATGGCATGCTTGCCAGGTGGGAGATCTACTAATTCCCATGTGTCATTTTTGGCAATAGATTGTAACTCAGCTTTCATTGCATCCATCCACTCTTTGCTGTCAAAAGCATCTTTATGGCACAAAGTCTCTTCATTGCAAGCTGTAGCAAGGAGTGCAAACTCAAGAAAGTGACCATGCTGTCTATTCCCTGATCTTGTCCGGGCAGCAAAAGGCTGATCTTGTTTGCTGTCCCTCAATGTATCAAGAAGCCATCTGGGAACTTGCCTTTGCTGTCTATTGACAGCTCTTTCTTCAATGACTGCATCATGAGTAGTGGGATCATTTTGTGCCGGAAGAGAAACCTGCAAATCAGCATGAAGTTGTGGCTGATTATTGCTTAGTGGAGGGCTTGGAGGAGGCTCATGTTGCTCCTCAAAATCCTCTTCTGATGATGGCAGAGGTAACCAAGATTCAAAGGCATCAAACATGTCAACATCTGGCTTTGCTTTGCAGTCCACAAGAGGAGAAGCTGAATGTTCAGCAAAGATCACATCTCTACTGACAATAATCAACCGATACCCTCTGCTCTCCTGGCTGTAACCAATAAATATGCATTTGATTGCCTTGTCATCAAGCTTATGTCTCAGCTGAGATGGTACATGAGCATATGCAAGAGACCCAAAAACTCTCATGTGTGAGAGTGAAGTCTTCCTGCCTTTCCATGCTTCATAAGGTGTAACAGTCTTCAATGCCTGTGTAGGTGATCTATTCAGCACATAGTTGGCACACATTACTGCATCAAGCCAAAATTTATTGGGCAAAGACTTGGCCTTGAGCATGCATCTGGCCATCTCCATTGTGAACCTGTTTTTTACAGGATTCTGCTGAGAAGGAGTGTAAGGAGTAGTGCATGAGTGAATAATGCCCCGTGAGGAAAAAAATGCATCAAACTCCTTTGACATATACTCACCCCCCCTATCTATGTTGAGGGTGACAAGCTTGCTTCCTGATTCATTCTCAACCATATTCAGCCATCTCTAAAAGCATAAGAAAACTTCAGATTTGGCCTTTAAAAGATATACCCAGCAATATCTTGTGAAATCATCAATGAGAGTCATGAAATACTTATACCCCCCAATGGCATTTGTCCTCATTGGGCCACAGACATCACTGTGTACTAGCTGCAATTTCCTTTGTGAGAGTTTTGGACAATTCTTTTGAAAAGGAAATCGATGCATCTTACCCAAAAGACAACCCTCACACACATGTTTGGAAACTGTGTGAGTCTGAGGTACATCATTTGCCATCTGCTGTGAATGTAGCTTTGCAAGAGCTCTGTAATTGAGATGGCCTATTCTCTCATGCCAAAGATGAGTTTCAGCGAGTTGTGAATCTGAAATAGCCAATGCTTCAATAGAAAGTGCAGCTGGATGATGATCAAGGTGATAAAGCCCTTTTTGCAAAGTGCCAGTGAGAACTATGGCATTGTCATCACGAAGATCATATACTAGGCATCTATAGCCATCAAAAATTACTCTGAAACCTGAAGTAGCAATTGCTGAAATTGAAATCAAGTTGACTTCAATGCCAGGCACAAAAAGAACATCTGTCAGAGTGACAGGATGGCTGGAAATGGATGTGAGCTGCACATCTCCAACTCCTTTTACAGCATATGAAGCATTATTAGCACATGTAACAGTCCCCCCTCGAGGTGCATCAGCTAGAGAATGAAACAACTGTCTGCAAGATGTGACATGCTTGGAAGCACCACTATCAAAGTACCAGGACTGAGCATCATTCGCAGTAAAGAGTGCATCAGCTTTGGAGGGATCAAATGAGCAATGGACAGCCCATGCCCAATCATCCTGAAGAGCATGTGCATGTGAAGCATCTGCTAGCTCATGGGATTCAATAGCATGTGAGGCATTAACTGTCAATCCTGCTTTCTTTTTCTCCAACGCAATGCACTTCCTGCATTCTGAAATGTCATGTCCAAGCTTGCGACAATAGTTGCATCTTTTCTTCTTTGCCTTATCTGCTGTATTTTTAGATGCATGGGAGGAATTGCAGCTGCTATGCGCAGATTTTGGCTTGCCCATAGGCTTGGAAGCCTTGCCTCTTCCTGTCTGCTGTGAAGCAAATGCATGATCAGGAATAATGGCTTGTTTGTTAGCTCTACTTTGCTCTTCCTACAAAAGCAAAGTAACTAGCTGATCAAAAGAATAGTGGTCTGGATTACCCATGGCCACTAATCGAAGGGTTGTAGCAAACCCTTGATATGTATCTGGCAGTCCATTCAATGTGGTACTGACAAGCTATGAATTTGGCACCACCTCATCAATGTTGGCAAGCTGTTCCATGAGGTCCTTGACCTTTGTCAAGTATGCATCCATTGACTCACCTTCATTCATATTGACTTCCTGTAATTGCCTTCTCAAATATGCAACACGAGCTTCATTGCGAATCTGATAGAGAGAAGCCAATTCATCCCAAGCATCCTTTGCTGTCCTGTAAGACCGGATGTGTGGAATAATGATTCTCTTGCATGATAAAGCAATGCATGAATGTGCATTTGCATCTCTTGCATCCCATCTTGACTGTTCTTGAGTTGGAAGAGCAACAACAGGAGTGCTAGAGGAAGAGGCATCAGGAGGAGTACCCCCTGCAGAAGGACTAGCAGTAGAGACAACCACTTAGAGACAACCACTGTAGCATTGGCTGGCCTCAGATCAGCCCCAGAAACAATATTCCACAAATGCTTTGCAACAAGAATATGTTTCATGGCTTTGCAACAAGAATATGTTTCATGAGATAAGACCACATCGGATAGTTGGTGCCATCCAACTTATCATCTTCACGAAGAACTCCAAATCAATCTCCCAAAAAATGACAGCAAATATCTGCAAATTTCATACCCAAATCAAAGGGCAAATGCAGATCTGACCCAAATGTGACTGTGACACGCAATGTTCACTGCAAAAACAGCAAATTTGGCAAAAGCCCCAAATTTATTGAGGGCAAATAAGCCAAAAAGAGGGCAAATACAAAAAAGCCTCAAATTTTGCTGAAATTTTTGCAAATGTGACCCAATGTATGCAAATCTGAATCAATATCCTGCAGAAGTGACTCAATGTCTGAAAAATCTGACTCAATGTCCTGAGTGATGACGTGGCGCAATAGGACAGTCCTAAACCAAATTCCGAAACAAGTACAATGTACAACGTAGGTACCGTACAGACGTACGGAACAGTACGGGAACCAATGTACGGCTGTACGGGTGCGAGATGCACAACTGTACGAAACCTGTACGGACCCCTGTATGGTGACGTACTGAACGGGTACGCTGTACAGAAACTGTACGGAAGCTATACGGTGTACGGTGCACAACGTAGGTACGATGTACGGACGCGCACAGGTATGGCGATGTACGTGTGCATGTACGTTGTATGGACACGTGCAAGTACAGCAATGTACGTGTGCAAGTACGTTCCCATGCGCAGGTACGGCGATGTACGTGTGCAAGATCTGTACGTCTGCTCACGTATGGGCTGTACAGCGCAGGTACTGTATGCAGTACGGAACAGGTGAAGCTGAACGCCTGGATCTGCAGCACAAAAAATGGCAACTGATGGCCACGGGTGCTGAAGGAGACCTCGAAAAAGCTGCAGCAACTGGAGATGTGTCGACCAGCAGAGCAACACACTCCCAATGAGCAATGGAGGACTCGGGGGGCTAAGGAGAGCTGGAAGACAAGAGCAATACCTGCTCTGATACCACTATAGGATCGGATAGAAGAGAGAGAGAGTGCAGGTAGCAAAAGTCGTAATAGAACAGCCATCACGTCAAAATCTTAGATAGTCAAAAACATACAAGTACAAAGTACTTGTACCTAGACCTAGGACTAAGTGTCCTAGGCGTCACATAGGACTAAGTGTCCTATGTGGCCTAAAAGGCACTAACACTATAAGTGCCTACACTTATGCCTACAAGGCACATACCATGGCCTATAGGGCATCACTGGAACCACCAGAAGATGGCCTACAGCCTTCATTGTCTCTACTATTAACAAAAAATTATAAGGAATTGCACCTAAACATACATGAATGTTAGACATATGAGTAAGGAACAAGGTGAACATTCAATCAACCATAACTAAACTTTCGAAGGAAGTCATAAATGGAAGTCATAAATGTATGGCAATGACAATACAATTCTAGAACACACTTCAACTTTAAAACACTGAGCACCAAGCTTGGACTGCTGGAAATGGGAGACGGTGTGGAAAACAGAAGCTTCTTAAGATGGATCTACCATTGATATCATGAGAGATACTAGTCCTTATTGCTCTTATACATGAACTCAGATAGTGGGAGATACATTTTCCACTTTGACTTTTTGTAGAAACATATGCACAAACACATCTTCCATAGATCATCCAATTCGAGATGATCCCCAAGGATTCAACTTTTGAAGTTTTTGAAACTCTCATTACTAGAATGTGGAGTCCAATCAATGACTATCCAGATTAGATGTGGTTACACTTGAGAGGGGCAAATGATTGAGGGTGAAATAGGAGAGAAGGAAATGGATGAAAGGCCTTGAGGGGAGTGGGGGTGACGAGCTATAACTGGTTGTGGGGGCTGCATGGTGCGCATGTGTCTCCCTAGGGCCCGCTAGTCTATGCTATACACTTGAGAGGGGCAAATGGTGGAAGGCCATCTCCCTAGCGGGCCCTCCATTCAATTGAACACTACAATTAGCAATTCTTCATCTAGTTCAGTAAGTAGCTACGAGGAGAATTGATCACTGCATATGGAAGAAATTGAGTTACTTCATTAGCCAGCTTGTCAAAGCAAATGTTTACCACTTGTGCTTTCTGGATATGCCAGCAACAAGCAAGATGGGATGGCAAGCAACAAGTACGACGACCATTTTTAGATAAAAGAGGAATTCATTGGAGAGGCTTCTCCAAATGATTGAGTTCGGCGTAGAAGCTAGAATGTGGAAGGCAGAGACAAGGTCAAGGCAGAAGAAGCGACAACAAGCCGTGCCCATTCGGTATGTTTTTTTGGCTTAGAACATAGCTATTCATCATTTCCATCTCTAGGGTTGGCTTAGAAAATAGCAATACATCGCTTCCATCTCTGGGGAAAATATTAAATGTCAATAAATGGTGTCCACCTAAACTGGGATGTTGTCTTTAAAAGCAGATTTTTACAAGGACCGTCCACCACTTTACGTTTCACACAATCTACCATTTGGCCAAACCTTGCTAGAAAATTGCCAAGCATAATATCATTATTATCTCTTCGATAGCAATGTCTGTCTATTCCAAAATGCAAATTAATGCAGTTGTCATTATTTTTAAATTCAAGTACTTACCTAGCTCTACCATTGCTTGCTCGATGCAGCTATAAGTGAAACATTTGCATTAGCGCATGTCTAGAGTAGTTCACAATATGAACTATAGTATGATACTTACTCTTATCCCATCATTCTTTTCTCACCCTTTTATCACCCCCCACCTTTTCTTTAACAAGTACAACTTATATCATGCTTTGAAACTCTATACAAAATCAGCTATCCAAATAGGGAAAGAGTGGCTATTTGTGACCCATCTTACTACCTATAGCAATGGTGTAATAGCTACCATAGTGGACTATACAACCAATGCATGCCTAGACAAATATGTAGAAAGCACTTGCAAGCCAAACCTCGCAAAAAATCACTCAATGCTTAGAGGTTCGCTTGGAACCTTGGTTATGCCCTAGATCCATATCCTGCCCATGTGGCAGCCATCCTCCTGATCACATGGCAGCCTATCTAGAGTACCTTTCCCCCTAATATGCCCATGTGGCACCTGTATCTCCTACAAGGGCCAAGTTATATGTCGTCCATCATAGGTTGGACATTGACCTACCCCAACCTGCACAAGAGGTTCATCATGTATAAGATGCCCGAACTCAATCTAAAAGAGCACTCATTTTAAACTCACTGTCACCCCCAAGGGACAAGCTACTATAACATTCCTACAAACTTCATAGACATCCAAAAGCACGTGTAGATCCCGTGTAGATTACCGCATAAAAGTATGTTCTCAAACCCTGATACATTGAACATCCATAATATGTGTATATAAAGACATTGTCCTGCTATATTTTCTTTTCTTTTTTGCAAAAAATCATGCTACATTTTTTGAAAAATATATGAATACAAAAAGATGCAACCAATACCTAGCACATCAGGATAGCATGATGCCACAACACTCTACGCTCTATTATCAATACTACAACTACATGCGATGGAACACAATCATTATTGATTGCAAGGACTAATACATAGGAAGATTCTGATATACAGATGAGAAGTTAGATGTGAAGGTCACAATTGAACAGCTTGAAGACAATTTAAACCATGAAGATGTTACGCACCTTGAAACCCACCCCAAAACGTCCAATCAAACCTTCATCATCACTGTCTGGCTTCTTGTGACCAAATGAAACCATGCGCAAAATATCTGTGTGACTCATACCAGTGCCATTGTCTGTCACAGAGAGAACAGGTATGTGGGTCTTTGTTGCTTTGAAGTATTCCAATTCAATGCTTATATCAAGCCTGTGGTAAATCAACACAATAGCATAAATGAGAAGAGCTTAATACAGCATGATTTGAAACATGGAAGAGAGGTAAAGCCACATTCATTCAAATTGTAAGCTTTCTTGACTCTATGACAATTGAACTGTTAAAAAAATCGAAGAGCATTTGCAATATGCCAATTCTTAAACACGTGACTAAACTAAATAGTGTGAACATGAATCCACAAAAACTCTAATGTCACCACACCGAAACACCCCCTCTCACCCACAACAGGAAAAAAGGGGGGAAGGACACACACACGCGCACACAAGTTCAAAAAACCAAAATGGACTAGGAGAAACAAAAGCCTAAATGATTTCTCAAATAATATGAGGGTGGCAAAAGATGCAACATCAACCTTGTCTTAAGTCACGTCAAGCCCTTTTTTTAGTTGCACGAATCACATCCAAGAAAATGTTCCAAATGACCAGACCGTACAACATCTTCCCACTTTTAGAAAACATGATCCTCACAAAGAGTTTACAATTCTCTGTTGTACATTTGGTCAAGCTAATAAGGCAATATTATCGCATCATTTATTTGCACTTATGCAATCAAGAACCAGTCCCGCTGGAGCAAGAAAAAAGTTCTCAAGGAATGTGCGACAAAGGCAGGAGTCCTTTAGAACAGATATTGTACAGCTAGCTGTCATCTTGTATAGTTTTTCTTGGTAAGAAGGATATTGTTTGTACTAACTCACCTTGAGGCTCTTGCATCCCGAGCGTTATCTATTAACTCTGCAATTGCTCCAAAAATCCAAGATGCATGGTTTTGACCAAGTGTCTCGAGATAACTAGGGTGCGTTTGTGCAAATTTTGGCTGCACATCACGTACATTCTTTTTTTGCTCTTTGAGTGTCAAATCCAACTGAGTGCTTGCTCGCTGCACTGCCCCAACTGCATGCAAGGGTTCTTTGAAACCTGTTTTGATACGACCACCAACCTCGATCAGAACAAAGCAAACAATCATATTAACAAGTCGCACAGAACACAGCATTCAAATCAACCAATGCACCCTAGCGTGAAGACTTACCAATAGCAATATCTGGGTTATGTGCTGCTTCTAATGGAGAGAACGGACATGGCGGCAACGAAATCTTCTGTCGATAGCTCACAACAACAGGTTGCTTAGGATGGATGGGGCCACTTGCTGGGGGGTTGATCAAGAGCTCCCATCCACTAATCTTCACTGCAGCAATCTGAACAAAAATTTAAGAAAACCACACCATCATCTCATTGCAGCTCAGAACAAGCTAAATGGACACCTTCTCTGCTAAAATGCACTGAGAATCAACATGTCTACACACACGCAGCTAGGTGTTGAATTTAAAAACTGCAGCTTCAGACCTCTTCCCAACCAAGAACCAACCTTTTTTTTGTCCAAAAGGTATGTGAGAAATCGCTGCCACTCCACTAGTCGAGCTGGATTAGGCCCCAAGGGATAAAGTTGAAGGTTAGGCAAAGTGCCAAGTGGGAAAAGTGCAGCCGAATCATAGCTCTCAATGGTCAAGATGGGTGGCCTGCCCCACATCATAAAACAGAGAGAAAGAAATGTAATCATCAAAAGCAGAGCAAGGATGAAAATGACAGTGGAAATGAGCTTGATTAACGCAAACTCTCCATCAGGCCAGACTCTCTGCAAATGCACACACAGAACTTCCTCCCCCCGCCCCCTCTCTCTCTCTCTCTTTCTCTCTCTCAGGTGTGTGTTAAAGGGAGCGAGTAGGCCTTTTTTTTTTTTGGGTGGGGTTTGGGGGGGGCGCGTTGAACACTATTTCATATAAAATCTGAACTTTTATAGTTTGCCACCACCGTCACAACTTACAGTGCAATAGGGATGTTGTAGCTCTGAATGTCACACACAAGTTTACCATCCTTCAATAGCACACCTCTCCAGCAATGTTCATCTGGAGCAAGTATTAACCATCCATGTCAGAAATAGAATGACAAGTAAGGACATGGCTAAACATGAATTTCAGAAGGAACAGAAGACAAAAATGCACAGATAAATTGAAAAGCAAGAAACAACTTCAGACCTGACTTTGTGGCATGCTAGAAAGATGTCAAAAAATAAGGCTTAGACCCCATGATGATAATGCAGCGATACTTCAGCACACCCACATTGCCAAGCATCAAGTCTATGACCAATTCATAAGCACACGCGCCGCATTGCCAAGCATCAATTCTATGACCAATTCATAAGCACACGCGCCCCAATGCGAATACCCTACAATAATCACATTCCATGTCACAATACTTCGAGTTTCCATTTCATTGAAGACTTTGCATGCATCCTTGAGGCTTCCACATTTGACACACATATCAATTAATGCAAGAATGAATCCGCTTGCCCTCATGTATTGAGGCTATGCTGGAGCATGCCTGCAAGACGTTGACAAAGGTTACATTATTTGTGTCTATGCCCTCTTATTGCATGGCACAAAAAAGCCTCTTGACCTTGTCCTCCCTGCTAGGCATATCCTGCAATCATTGAAGTCCTGCAAGTCACAGGTTGGAAACATGCATTTTTTTTGTAACCAAAAAACTCATGCAAGTAACTCTTAAAGTGGGGACCCTTAATGGAATGTATATTGCACGCCCGCGCGTGTGTGTGTATATATACACACACGTATATACACACCGGTCACGAACTTGGGAGGAAATCCAATCTGTAAGTTTGTTGAACTTGAATGCTGACCTGCAAAGTTGCAAACGATTCTCCATTTAGCCTTGTCGTACAATTCTAATAGGCACAGGAGAATATACTATGCATAGGTGTCAGGTCACAACTTCAGCCTTTTTTATTATGTAAAGACTTCTATTAAGTATGATTGAAACCTGCATGAGCAAGCTCGAAGCGGAAATACATCATGCTGGGCATGAAAATAGAAGACACTCTAGAAGAGTAAAAAAATACTCAGAATGAGCTGGAAAGAAACCAAGGTTGAGGCTGAAAATGCCACCTCAACCCTGCTGTAGTCTCTGAAAAAACGGGGGAGCCCCTCCGTTTTGTAAGGAATATATCCCTCCTGGCAGAGGCTGCCCAAGAGCACCCTGCATGCTCACCCAACTAGGGTATAAAAGGGTGGACCTTCGATCCATCTAAGGCCTCTGTGCATCTGGCCCTCCAAATCTGCAAAGTAGTAATACTAGCCAGTATCTCCTAATCAGAATCCACATCAGCGTGTACTGGTCTATAGCGGGAGATAGGCGCATCCTCCAGAAAGCAAGGCTTGACTAGGTGTCGTCGAATGGAGATGGCCCAAGAAGCATCCTGACACTCATAGAAGATCTGAGGTCCTAACAAAGGGAGCCAACCCACTGATCCCCAAGTTATGAAGAAATGAGAGGGAACAAAAGCACTAAGGATCCTGGCAGCCCCTATTTATATGACTCTCGCATGCCTGTAGTCCCATAATCAATGATAAACCAATTCCTCCGCAGACGAGCACCTAGGACAAGTGGAGTCTAACCTCCACCTGTTCACTGCAATCCCTCCATGGATAGAAAGCCAAAAAAATAAATTGATCTTCAGGATTTCCAGAGCCTCCTCTAAAAGACTCTCTACACATCTGCGAAAACCTAGTAACTCTCCCAATGAGGGGCTCTGGAAGCTAGAAGATCTCCAACCTCTACAACTGATTTGGCATTACTAGCCGTGTAGCCAAAAAAAGGGAGACTCCTCTCTTGGTTCCCTACAACAATCCATTCCCACTCTCCGGGGTCCAACTGAAGATACTTTATGGGGACTCCTCTCCATAGAGCCACAACCTCGATGAACCCAAAAGAGAGAGACTAGGGCTCGGATCTATATGCCAAGCAGAGTCTTGCCCTGTTCCACATAGCCTATGATCCTGAAAGGCTGAAAACACATGCCCAAAAGAATATCATCTAAAGAAATAGACAGCCTGCCACCTAGCTGTACATCAAAGATCAAGGCATCCTCCTGTGCTTCCAAAAAAGAAATGAACTAAAGAGGTATACCTATCCTCGAAAAAGCCCCCATCCACTGTGAACAAACCATGCGCATGTCATCTGTATCCATCCAATCATGGGGTAAGGCTGCATCTATCTAAAGTATCCTCCCTGCACTTCCTCTGAGGTGACTGACCAATTGATCTTCTAGAATCTTTTTTAAGGCTTTCCAAGCACTACAGAAGCGGCAAGGCCCCACTGCATATAATGAGACAAGTCAAGCTGCCTACCACGCTAATCAAGTATATTGTCATTCTACATGATAGGCTGCATGTCAATCTCTTCGAGAGAGGAGGGAGGAACCCTCTAAAGGGTATTTTTGAAGCTGGCCCATGCTTTCAGAATAGCAACCATAAGTGGGGAGGAAGGAGATCTAAGACGGGCCGAACTGAAAATCCATCTAGGCTCTATTTGAAGAAATTTGAGTTTCACGAATCACAACATCTCAAGGGGGATAATGGGCCGTTCAAAAGATCTCATTTGGCAACAGGCGGATGTGGAGTCGTCATATGGTGTATCAAGGACCAAGAAGTGAAAGTGCAAGCACTGTGGGGGCACCTTCGTGGAAGTGCGCCTCTTGTGAGGGCACATTTACTTGGCATCTCCAGGAAAGGCGTGAATGGGTGTGTAGGAGATGCCTCGAATGATATTGTTCTTGGTTTGGAAGGCATTCCAGATGTATCAAAGAGACAGAGGCTTGAGGCTGCCCATGCTATGTCAGTACATGGATCTCCTCTTGGGAATCTGAGCGCACATCTTCCATTGAGAGCTGCATGTGGACCACCATCTGTGTCGTCATCAACCACTACTGTTAGAAATGACCCAAGGGAAGGTACGCACAATGGAAGACTGATAGAATAGCCCAAGAGCTCACACAGTGTGTGTGTGGGGTGTGGAATCACAAACATGTGCATAGAATAGATGTGCAGACTCATCAATAGACAATGAACCAACCAGATAGAGAAACCACCAAAATAATATATTTCCGTCCAAAGCTATGGACACAATACAAAAGAGATAGATCCAGAGGCCCACCAATGGTGTGGTCCTTTGATCTTACCACAAGGTACTTCTCCTATCTGCTCGCTATCTCTAAAATCGAGCCCGCGTGCTCCACCTCGAGCGTCTGTAGACTTTCTATCCATAATGGTTCTCTCTATCTTATTGCCTGTAGAACAGCCTAGGTAGGCAGCCCTTTCTCAGCTTTCTCTACAGCTTCTATGTGCCTCCTTCACCTCCTGGCACAGTTACGCTGAAACGCGTTTCAGAGCCCAGCCATACCTGAAACGCTGTTTCAGAGAAGCCCCGTTTCTTGAAATGTGTTTCAGGGTCTGAAACGTTTCAGGACCCTGAAACGGCTGGCGTTTCTTGAAACGCGTTTCAAGGTCTGAAACGTTTCAGGACCCTGAAACGGCTGGCTGAAACGTTTCAGCCAGTCTGAAACGCGTTTCAAAGCCCTAAAACGTGCTGTTTCAAACAACACAGGCTGCTAGGTCTCCAAAATCATGCGAAATCTGCCGCCAGCCCCGTTTTTTGTCTTTTTGCTTTCGATTTCGGCCTCCTTCCACTCCTTCAGCCTCATACTCTCTCCATCCTCAAGGTTTTCCAGCCCTCCTTTAGCCCCATTCACTCCTTTCCTCTCCTTTCTCTCCTGCAACCTGATTCAGCCCTCCATCATCATCTACTCCCCTCCAGCCCTCCTTCAGCCCTCCTTCAACCCCCTCTTTCAGCCCTCTCTTTCAACCTTCTGTTCCCTCCTCTTTCAGGCCCCACTTTCAAGTTTCAACCCTTGGCTCTCTTTGCAGTTTCAGCCCCCCTTTCAAGCAACAAGCTTCCATGGCTTCAAGACACCCTACCCCTAAGTCTCATTCCGAGGTAGAATTCACCCAATCAGATTTTTGGTGGAGTCAAGTCGATCTCCTAGGTGCCTACGACTCCAAGAAAGGAGGCACTCGCAAGTTCATGTGTAGGCTTTGTGGATTGAAAAGAGGTGGGATTCCTGATAGGGTGAAGGCCCATCTTCTTGGCATCAAGGGAGAGGGGATTACAATATGCAATGAAATATCCGAGGAAGAGAAAGCAAGGTTGGCATGAGAGGTCAAGGCATTTCCTTCCGCGAAGAAAGGTAGGGCAATTGCATCCACTGGTGGAGGAGCTACTTCAGGTGCTCATATGGCTACTGCAAAAAGGAGTCCTCTTCCCTCTGCTGCTGCTACTACAATTTCATCTTCTGGGAGTGCACATGTTCTTGGAGCTACAGGTTCTACTCCTAATGCATCTCCTTCACCTCTCCCACCTACACGAAGGCAAAGCACCCTTTATACTGCATGGCATCCACAAAGGAAGGCACAGGTAGATGCAGCCGTGGCCCATTTCTTTGCAGCTGCAGGGAATCAGCTCCATAATCCTCCCACCATGTAACAGACCCAACTCGAAATCTGAAATTTGAAAAATCATAAAATTCAGATATATGGCAAAGCTCATGAAATCTGAAATATGAATCATTAAATAGTAAAATTTAAGAATTTAAATGAGTTAGGATTACCTATCATGCTGGGCATCTGGCCATCCAAATATGCCCTCCTTATTGCGGTAATTGGCGAGCTGGTCCTTCACTGTCCGGCGAGCCTCTGGCATTTGCACCATCTTCTGAAGAGTGAGGTTCCAACCACAGACCACCTCTGCATCACTTTGTTGTGCAGTTGCCTTTTGTTGAAACTCTGGGTCCAACACAAATGCAGCCGCATGAATGGGAGAGTAGTACTGATTCCACCTAGTCACAACCAAGTCCTCGAGCTCTTTCAACCTGTGGGGATCTTTCTCTAACACTCTGATATTTTCTATCATAAGATCCATCCCCTCATATACCTTGCCGATAAAAGGCATGTCTCCATCAACCTTTTTTAGCAACAAGACAATCGGCTTACACAAGTCATACAAGTGTGATGCATCAGCCCAAAAGTCATCGTTGCCTATGCACAAATCGTACACCAATATCCCAAGAGCCTACTTTGAAGTGGGCCATGCATCCCACTATGGGCTTGCCACGACTGCATCTACCTTTGTGGATGCCATGCAGCATAAAGGCTGCTTTGCCTTCGTGTAGATGGGAGAGGTGAAGGAGATGCAGTAGGAGTAGAACCTGTAGCTCCAAGAACATGTGCACTCCTAGAAGATGAAATTGTAGTAGCAGCAGCAGAGGGAAGAGGACTCCTTTTTGCAGTAGCCATATGAGCACCTGAAGTAGCTCCTCCACCAGTGGATGCAATTGTCCTACCTTTCTTCGCGGAAGGAAATGCCTCGACCTCTCGTGCCAACCTTGCTTTCTCTTCCTCGGATATTTCATTGCATATTGTAATCCCCTCTCCCTTGATGCCAAGAAGATGGGCCTTCACACTATCAGGAATCCCACCTCTTTTCAATCCACAAAGCCTACACATGAACTTGCGAGTGCCTCCTTTCTTGGAGTCGTAGACATCCAAGAGATTGACTTGACTCCACCAAAAATCTGATTGGGTGAATTCTACCTCGGAATGAGACTCAAGGGTAGGATGTCTTGAAGCCATGGAAGCTTGTTGCTTGAAAGGGGGGCTGAAACTGCAAAGAGAGCCAAGGGTTGAAAGAGAGGGCTGAAACTTGAAAGTGGGGCCTGAAAGAGGAGGGAACAGAAGACTGAAAGAGAGGGCTGAAAGAGGGGGCTGAAGGAGGGCTGGAGGGGAGTAGATGATGGAGGGCTGAAGCAGGCTGCAGGAGAGAAAGGAGAGGAAAGGAGTGAATGGGGCTGAAGGAGGGCTGGAAAACCTTGAGGATGGAGAGAGTATGAGGCTGAAGGAGTGGAAGGAGGCCAAAATCGAAAGCAAAAAGACAAAAAGCGGGGCTGGCGGCGGATTTCGCATGATTTTGGAGACCTAGCAGCCTGTGTTGTTTGAAACAGCACGTTTCAGGGTTCTGAAACGCGTTTCAAACTGGCTGAAACGTTTCAGCCAGTCGTTTCAGGGTCTTGAAACGTTTCAGACCCTAAAACGCGTTTCACGAAACGGGGCTTCTTTGAAACGGCGTATCAGGCCTGGCTGGGCTCTGAAACGTGTTTCAGCGTAACTGTGGTCCCAGGTGGCTCTCTCCATACACTAGTTCAAGTTTCAGCAAAAGAAGATGTCACAGGCATCCACAGCCCATGGCATGCTTCCTATAGGTTGCAACGCCATCTAATACTGCCAAGAAGCCTCAGAAGACAATGCAAGTTTGAAAAAAGCAAGTTTGCTTTTTTATCAACATTGATTTTGATTGACCTAGTCAATGGTCGTCATTGACCAGCCAACCAGGTCAATCAACCTTCCCTAAATGCCTATATAAGGCCAGCTCCTTGGCCTGGCCTCATTCTTCATCCAATTCTTCTAGCGCTCTAGCCCTCAGCAACAACAACTCCACGGATTAGGATCAAGGCAGAAGAGTCCGCAGCAGCCCCTCCAAGCCTACATCTCGTTTAGTCTTTTGTAGTGGGGGATTCCCCTCAATATAGTACACTTGTTTCTACAGTTGTATTCAGCCCTCTAAGCCAGACATTGTTCATTATTCATTTCCCTCTTCGGAGGCCCGCTATATTCTCTCCCTCGGATTCTCACACTCACTCCATAGCATCAATTGTGTTTTGAGTGCATCATTCTCTTGGTTCAGATAGTATTGAGCAAGAGAGAGAGTGAGTCAGAATATCTCCATGCTACATGGGTGTAGCCCGACAGTTCAATGAACCCCTCCTCTGAGATCTGTAAGCAATGACCTCTGTTGAAGATGAGCTTCACCAAAATCTCAGTAGGTACTAACCAGGTCCTGAATGTGTAGAGATGCAAGAGATCCTCTCTGATGAGCTAGTTCACATCCTGATAGGCAAGCAGAATGGATGGAGCCTCAAGGCTATACAGAAACGATATCAATCTGTCCATCTGTAGCCCCAATCCTATGAACCATCTGCATGTCCGAGCGTACCAACTCTTCTAATCCCCCTCTATCTTCAATGCCATAAATGGAGTCAAGGCTAGCCATGTAGTCTACGTCATCCAACTATCGTGCTACCAAAGTCCTTGACCCTACGCAGATAAGTGACCACCTAGAAGATTGCATCCAGCTATAGAGGATCTCATGGAGCAGTTCTTTGACAAAGTCGGTGTTCGACTACAGTGTGTCATTTGTGGGGGGGTTGGACGCCACACCTATGAGCCCCTTAAGAAGGAGAGCTCAAGGGGTTAATTACTTAGCATACTTTATAGTAGATGGAAGGGGTGAGGCTGCCCCACATGGGTAGCGCCTAGATCTACTACTAGGTCAAGGGTATGGAAGTACCTGGGCTGGTACAACAGGTGTGCATGGGCTGCATTAGTGCGGAGCAACTGCAACAAAGAATAGGATGGCAAGGACAAGTCTACACGGCTGTGACTAGTACAACAACAGAAGTCCTTATGTCTCTAGCATACCTAGGTGCACACCTACACATTGTAGGAGAGTAGCAACGGGAGCTTAGTCTGCAGTCACCTTCGAAGTTTGGAGTAGAGCTTTTTGCAGAGTGCTCAACCTTGAGCAACTATTGAAGCCTACCATAGTAGACCCATGGCAGAGAGGAAGAGTTTCCTACAGAGGGTGCAACAAAGCATAGCCTATTTTGGTAGTAGGTACCTTATCTCATGGGTTGTTTCTCGAGGTGTTGGTACATATAGGCAAGTTTTTGTACTTGGGATTCACCTATATATATATATATATATATATATATAGGTGAATCCCAAGTAATATATAGTACTTGGGATTCACCTATTTATTTATTTATTTATTTATTTATGTTTTGGCTATACATCTGAGTACCCTCTAAAATCCGGATTGCCCTCTAATATTTAAGTAAAGCACATGTGTGTTGAGTTGTGTTCCACGTTAAGTGTCTTGTGACCTCAGGGTGCACCTTCTGCTGTGGAGTAGTCTTGGAACTTGGCCTTAAGCAAGCCACCAACCTCTAATTATCTAGGTTTTAGAATTGTCATTTTTAAGATGCATCCATGGTTGTGTGTCTTACACTTAAGACCATTGAAACATGATGGTATTGACACTATTGATACATCGAGCAAACATTGCTGATGCCAACGTCCTCGAACTTCCATTTGTTCTATCCTTGAGGAAAACTCCATCCCCAAAGTTCAATGCAATGACCCTTAGAAGAGCCACCTAACACTAAGCTTTCAACCATGATGCCGTGAATACAACCAGCCTTTATCTATGCCAAAAGATATTAACTGCTCTAGACATGAAATAAAACCATCAAAAACCTGAACGCCTTCTAGTCGGATCCATAAGCAAAGGCACCACAAGACCTGTAAACAAAAACAAAACCAGCACAACTCAATACAAAGAAATAGATTATAGACAGCACACACTAAGTTCAGCCTTTGCTCACAAACACTTGAAACTCTTACTCCACATTGTAGATTCTAAATAAGTAAAAAGTGACAAAGGTATAGGCCCCATTTGAAAACCTACTCCATAGAAAAGCATCATGCATGATTGAGCCATGTCATAGTCCCCACATGATGGCTATGCATGTTAAGTGTGTGTTTGTGTTTGTGTCTTTGCATGCGTGCGTGCGTCCATGTGTGTGTGTGCGTGTGTGTGTGTGTGTGTGTAAAATTTACTACTAAATGTTATATTAAATATGTATTGTAGTGTAAACAAATAAGAGATACCCAATGCATAATAGGCTGTATAGCCTAGGCCACCCTCCCCCCAAACTCTCTCTTATCGAGGAGAGCCAATTGAGATCGTGCAATCATATGCCAGCTTCACTGGGCCAGTATTCATGATGACTTGCGCAACCAGGGCACGACTCACATGTGGACACGAAGCTCTGGCTCAAGCTGAGCGACAATGCTTTCAAGCACACTAGCTCTTGGGTGCCGGAAGCAATGGAGCACAAATATAATACAAGGGAGCAGACAACAACTGAGAGAACATGAAGTGTTTGCAAATGGATAATGAGAAAGTACAAGTGTGGCCAATATAGGCCCCAAACTTAACCACAAGTGTTGACAAATGACAGCATCATGAGGGTTGACTGAATCCTACCCAGCCTACAAGGCCAACTAGGGCTACGTGCTGGAAAACCCCCTCTATGGTATGGCTGAAGTATCCTGGATACATCCTCAGATACACCTGGAAACTAGATCATGGTTGCACATATGCATCCAAGATGAATATAGCAACCTCCGATAGTACAAGGAGATCACATCACGTAATAAATGGTGCTAAATGTAAGGCATGTCAAAAAGCCTTAAACTTGGGTCATGCTAGAGCCTTCATAAAGAGATCTACTCAGTTATCCTCCGTGGGAACGTAGGACAATTATATGTCTCCAACTGACATGCGCTCTCGAGCATAATGATAGTGCACCTCAATGTGCTTAATACGTGCATGAAAGACAAGATTATGCACAATGGCCGAAGCACTCTGGTTGTCATTATAGATCTTAGTAGAGGAGGTCTGACATACATTAAGATCTGCAAGTAACTTAGTAATTGTGACTCTCACGTAGCATTCTCTCTACCACATTACATTCATCCACCCTCTCTCACTCACAACTTGTGGAGGGCCAATTGGCATTCAAATTCTGCATGCATTGCGCACATTTGCATTCTTGAGAAGGTTGGTTCTTCACATTTGGTATCAGAGCAGCGACAATCCACGAAAGGGACAACAAGAGAAGAGGAAGAGTACAGCGAGACAGAGAATGAAAGCATACGAAACAAAATCACGGATTGCAAGCACAGCGCAGAAGAAGGGCTATACTTGCAAGCCACGTGCAAACAGGCCGTGCGAGAGGAGGAGCGCGGAAGGCAAACCAACAGACGAAAGAGACGTCACGAACAGAAGATGACGTATGAGGAGGCCACATTTTGGCAGGCCCAAGATGACACGCACGGGACGCGAAGAATGAAAACCGGCAACATATCCCAACAAAACAGTGCCAACAAACCGCGACGCAATTTTCCTTAAAGCAAGGGGCTTTTGGAATTGAATCCCTGAATTATAGTCTCTTTGAGATAAGGGCTTTATCTGATTTTTTGGGTCTTTGGAGAGGGAATGGATTGTCCTAACGAGGTGACACCCCCCGTGCAAATAGACCCTTAAAACCCTTAAACCGTGGGAAAAAGAGACCCCCCCCCCGGTTCTCCCCAACGGAAAATCGGATCGGAACAAGATTTTATGGGGGTGATCCACCCATCAAGTACCCCCTATAATGGTATCTAGAGCCCCAATCTGCTCAAAACAAGTAGCCCAAACGGAGCGTACCAGTTTACAGCAGAAATACAAGAAGAAAAGCTTGAAAGAGAAGGAAGAAGAGCTCATTTCAAGTGTTTTCTCAACACAAAGGAAGCGGGAGTCGAATAAGTACCACCAACTCTATAACACTTGACTTTTGTTGCAAAATAAACCCCTTTTCTGAAATTACAGCAAGTCATTTTCTCTCTTGTATTACTAAAACGAAGGAATGGAAGAAGAAGGAATATTTAGTAATGAACTTGTCCTTTTAACTCCATTACCAAAAGAAGATAGGGAGAGAACACCATCACCTCCTCCTGAAGAGGATAATGTAGATCAGAGTTACACACATATCGAGTATGATAAATAACCCACGTACAGAATTACCTTCATCTCTCCTTCAAGAATCTCTTGATAGAGAGTTTTCCTTTAGAAACGAAGGGAGAAATGAGTCCATCCAAGAGCAAAGCGTTGAGTTTACGCCTTTAACTCAAAATCCCATACACATGGATTATAATCCAAGTGCAAGAGGGAGAGAGGAGTCTCCCGTTGATAAGCTGGTTTCTCAGCTTAGCCATATGATTGAATAGTCCATTATGACAAATTTAGGGACTAAGAGAGTGCTGAATTTTGGGGATGATGACAAAATTAGAGACTAAGAGAGAGCTAAATTTCAACCTCGAGAGAGAATAGGGTTCCCAAAGTATGATGGAGCAAGAGAGGCGGATAAAATACTCAATTGGATTCGCCATTTTGAGCTATATTTTGCCCATCAAGATAAGACCGACCACGAGAAGCTTGCTCTTGCCACACTACATCTACAGAAGGATGCTTTGATGTGTGGGTCTTTATCACAAACGGTAAAAGATCCTATTCTTCAATGGTCCAAATTTGTAGAGTAGCTTAAAGCCACTTTCATGCCTCCGAGGATGAAGAAGAATTGACCTTCCGCTAGGAAAGGTTCAAGTAATTCGATAACGAGAGTAACGCTAAATTTACAACTAGATTCTGGAAACTCTCTTTAGAGTTACCTGAGAAGAGTGAGAATGATAAAAGGAAGAAGTATTTAGCAGCCCTAACCCCGAAAGTGAGGTATGAGGTTGAAATGTTCAACCCAACCACCTTGAAAGACCTAACTAAATTGATTGAGATTGTTGAGAGGAAATTGAATCTTCGTAAACCCTTCAACAAAGGAAAGGAGAAAGTTATTGTACAAAATGTTAACATCCAATCACATCCTGGATGGATACCATTTCCTTCCATGACTGATGATGAGAAGAAAAAGCTAATTAAGGAGGATAAATGTTTCGGATGTAAAAAACATAAACCAAGGCATCCATGGCATAAATGTCCTACTCTATTAGCCAAAATTGTCAAAACCAATTCTGTAAAAGGGAAAGGCAAAGCATCCAAGCAAGAGGGTGAGGCTTCTACCTCCTCATTTCAGTTCACGAGGGTACCTTAGTAGACTCTGCTTCACCTCGAGCTGTCCCTCCTGTCTCACCTTGCACAGTCCGAGATGCTGAAGCTTCGACCTCCTCCCAAGTCGCAGCTTCTTCCTTAGATCCAGCAGTGCCAGATGCTCCTCTTGAGGACGGAGAGATCTCTGCGGCTGGGCAGACACAGGATAGAGAGCATTCCTCACTCCCTCCCTTGGATAGGGGGAAGGGGATAGCTTACACTGTTGATCCTCTTCCCTCACAAGGGATCCTTCGTACTCCGGTGTCTGGCTTGCTCCACAGGAACTCGTTTTCAGCCTTGGCAGAGAGTTCAGATTTCCCAGAGGAGGAGTTTGTGCCCGCTACTTTTGGGGAGCCAGTGGTTGGGTTTCCTATTGAAAGGGCTTCTTCTTCAGGTGCCAGGATTCTTTCCCCTATTGATTTTCCACCACTGGGTTCCTTCCCTCCCTCCTCGAGCAGGAGGTCTTCCCCTGTTGAGGGGTTTGTTTCCGCCACTAGGTCGGGTAAGGTGTTCCACTCTACATCCTCCCGTCGATGAGGATTATCAGTTGGAACATACAGGGCCTAGGTGGCGTCCCACATCGCCGCCGTAGACAGCTGATCCGGGATCAGCTTCATCCAGGTGTTATTGGGGGTTCCATTGATATATTATTTATTCAAGAGCACAAGCTGGATTATAGAGATTGTGCCAAGTCAGGCAAGTTGCTTTCTGGCCATACTTTTTGGTCGCCTGCCTTGGGCACTAGGGGAGGCACTTCTATTTCAGTTTCGCAGTCGGTTCTCCCCTTAGTTGTTGGGCACGGAGTCATTATCCCCTCTAGAGCTCAGTGGATTATTCTTTTGATTGGAGGGCGTAAGGTTGGCTTCCTTAACCTATATGCCTCCAACATTAGAGGGGAACGTGTCCTTATGTGGAAGACTTTGCTCTCCTGGGCCCCCATTGTGGATTCATGGGTGATTGGAGGTGACTTTAACATGGTCGAGTTACCGTCAGACAAAAAAGGGGGTAGAGAAGGCGGACTTCACTCTTTGGAGAGAGCAGCTTGGGATGCCTTCCTTTTCCATTTCTGTGGCAGAGATACTTGGTGTGATGATGCCTTTCTTATTCAGCCACAGTCCCTCCTGTTCTCTTGGTCGAACAGGAGGCAACAGATGCCTATTCATGCACGCATTGACAGATTTTATGTAGATGACTGGGCACTAGACAGAGGTGGATCCGTACGCATTGCTGCGGGGGTTTCCACTTCAGACCACTTCCCTGTTGTTCTGGCTATCTCAGAGCCTCACTTGAGAGGCCGATCTGCCAGCATCAGGATTCCAGATGCCTTTTACACAGAGGAGGACCTTACGGAGGCAGCCCTACGGATATGGTTTGCTCATGTCCAGGGTGGGCAGCCACATCCATCACATTTAGCCGCTGCCCTTTCTGGTATTAGCGACTTTTACTGCTCAGTTGCTTCTACCAGGAGACGATATATTCTCAGACGTGAGATTGGTGTTCGCCAGCAGTTAGCAGCTTTGCAGAGGGAAGAGCAGAAACGGCCTTCATATGCTTGGATTCAGGAGCGCCTTGCTGCAGCGAGGGCTCATCTGCAGTTATTGCTTGATCAGAGAGCAGAGTATGCCTTTCATGCACGGGAGTCCTTCTGGATTCAGATGGGTGGTAGAGTCAATAAACACTTTTTCTCTACTCTTGGCCCTAGACATAGTAGAGAGAGTGTATCTCATCTTATTGACTCACATGGGGTTTTACAGACAGAGCCAGATGACGTCTTACGCATAGCTTCAGATTTCTATGCCACCCTCCTTACTGCTGATCCTGAGACACACGATAGAGAGGATGCTAGACAGGCTATTTGGCAGAGTATCCCAGTGTTGGTGAATCCGGATATGCATGTTCTACTTGACGCACCTTTCACCAACACAGAGTTCATGACTGCACTTTCAGCCCTCCACAAGGGCAAGTGCCTAGGTTTAGATGGCCTCACCCCGTCTTTTTTCATTGCATTTTGGGATATGATTGGAGACTATATTACTTCAGCCATGCAGGCCATTTGGGACTCTGGCGAGATGCCTGAGTCGCTTACAGAGGGCCTCATCCACCTTATCCCAAAAGGAGGTAGCAGAAATTTATTGTCCCAGTGGAGGCCTATCACACTTCTGGGGACTTGTTACAAGATTCTGGCCAAGGCTATCAGCCTCCGATTGCAGCCACTTCTCCCTGATCTTATTCATGACACTCAGACGGGATTTGTGCATGGCAGAAGTATTTTTGATAACATTTTTTCTTTCTGGGAAGCTTCAGAGTGGGCCATGCAGAGTGGCCAGAATCTTGCCATTCTACTATTGGATTTTGAAAAAGCTTATGACAGAGTAGATTGGAGTTTTTTGGAGGGCACCCTTCTACGCTTTGGATTCACTGATGTTTGGATCAGAGGTGTTTCCTCTTTGTACAGATCAGCCCATAGCCAGGTACTTATTGGTGGGGTAAGGGGTGAGAGATTTCAGATTTCGAGATCAGTCCGTCAGGGATGCCCCCTTGCTCCTTTCCTTTTTTTATTCGTGGCCGAAGCTATGAGTATCTATGTTAGATCTCAAGCTGACATCTTTGGGCTGAGACTTCCCATCAGAAGAGAAGAGGAGCTACTTGACTGTGAGTTGGCTGACGACACAGCGATTTATTTGGATGCCTCTCCACAGACGCTCACTTCTTTCAGGACAGCATTGGATTTATTTTGCTTGGCGGCACGGACGCAGATAAATTGGCATAAATCCAATGGCTTTTGGATCAGTGATGAGGACACTCCAGTTTGGGGGCTTGACATAGGGTTCACTTGGGTTCAGAGGGGTGTGCCTATCAGGTATTTGGGCTGCCAGGTCGGCTTGGGTATTTCTACCACGCAGCAGTTTGCTCCCGTGTTGGAGAGCATCAGAAGGAAGCTTCTCTTTTGGAGCTCAGCCAAGCTGGATCTTGCCTCTAGAGTTGTGGTGGTCAACCAGGTCCTCTTGGCCACAGCCTGGTTTATTTGTTCATGTTGGTGCCGTTCTAGGAACTGCATCATTCAGCTCAGAAGACCGATCAGGAACTTTCTCTGGAGTGGGCTTGATGGCACAGCAGATGCCTTAGCCAGGGTGGCTTGGGAGACCTTCATCCTCCCTACACAGGATGGGGGTCCCAATATTATTGATCCAGATTTACAGTGCAGAGCTTTACTTTGCAAGATAGTGGTGCGAGGACTTATGCCAGGACAGGAACCGTGGAAGGACTTTCTTATCAGCAGCATACAGAGGTGCACACCTTCCTCAGGAGGAGACTGGATGAGCAGTGTTAGATGGATCTTCACAACAGCACACCTCAGGTCACCTTCATCCCCTCTCATGGTTGCCATTCTGAAAGCTTGGGCCAGTTTCAGAAGCTCTCTTCGGAGGATTCCTCCTTCCTCCCGGGAAGAGATTGATAGGCAGCCCATCATGTGGAACGACAGTATTTTAGATGATCTTGGCAGGCCACTGGGTGCCTCACTCTACATGCAGTGGGCCAGGTGGGAGAGGGGACCTGCTTCTTCTTTGGGATCTTGGAAAGCTTTCCGTAGGCTTCCAGAGAAAACCAAATCAAGGTTGACAGGACATCTCAGAGGGAGTGCAGGGAGGATCTTGCAGATTGAGGCAGCCCTTCCAGAGGCTTGGATAGACACAGATGATATGCCTCTCACTTCCTCCACTTGGGCAGGTACTTTCTCGAGAGGCGGGGTTCCGCTTCAGGTCTTAGCCTTCCGAGATGCACAGGAGGATGCTTTGGTTTTCAGTGTCCAGGATGGTGGCAGATTGCTCAGATCTACAGAGGACATCTTGCTTGAGTCTGCTTTTCAGCCTATCAAGGTTGTAGGTCTTTTGATGCAGGGATCAGATTCAGAGTGGTTCTTAGACCCTGACCCCCAACTACTCTCCACCGGGTCTTGGAGGCTCTGGCTCTATGGAGGAGTTCCCATCAGGTATTTACAGTGGGACCCCGGAGAGTGGGAGTGGATTGACGCGGGGCATCGAGAGAAGAGCATCCCCTTCTTTCGTTACACGGTCAGTAATGCCAGGAGATTTCAGCTCAGTAGTAGAGGCTGGAGACCCTCCAGAGTTCCTCATTGGGAGACTTTTGGTATTACTGCGGATCAACAGAGGTACTTCTGAAGGAGGCTCTGGAAATCCCACAAGAATAGAAAGATCGCTATCTTCTTTTGGCTTTCTATCCATGGAGGGATTGCAGTGAACCTTTGGAGGTCCAGATTCGGAGCCGACCCTACTTGCCCTCGTTGCCTTTCTGCTTCGGAGTCTATTCAGCATTGCTTATGGGATTGCAGACAGGCGAGATTGATTTGGATGGGGATAGCCAGGATCTTCAATCACTTTGCCCATTCCCCACTTTTTATGACTTGGGGCTCGGTGGCTTGGCTTTCTCTTACAGGACCTCAGGTTTTCTATGAGGGACTTGACTCCTCTCGCGCCATTTCGGTTCGACGTCATCGGGTTGAGTTCTGTTCCTTGGATGTGGTTCCACACCGGCACAGAGGCTATGGAGGGTACTTAGGTTCATCCCTCGCACACATTGGCTAGTATCTGGACAGACATCGTACACACTCTGATGGCCGTATGGACGGGTATGCAAGGGGACTCCCGTGCAGCCTCAGCTAGGAGGGCTTCTTTCTTCAGGGAATGGAAGGATTCTCCTTTCTTCTCTGAATCTACTACAGGGTTGAGATGGCACTTTCAGCCTCAGCCTTGGCTTCTTTCCACCTCACTCTGAGGGGTTTTTTATTATCCTCATGATTTCATGATGTATTCCGCTTTGAGCTTGCTCTCGCGGGTTTTTGTTCTTACTTAATAGAAGTCTTTTTCATGGAAAAAAAAAAAAAAGAGAATTCTAAGTATGAAGAGATGTTGAAGAGGCACTGCAGTGGAGAAGACTATTTGCAGATTATGAAGAGGAGATGCAAATGCAAAAGTAGAAGAGAAGCGTACGCAAGTGAAAGAGACAAGAGAGGATCTAGAAGAGGACTTCTGCCCATTCAAGCAGAAGGGAGTGTCATGACAAGAGAAATCACTAATCCGTGATTAGTAGACATTAAAACATTATTATATATTATACACCAATGGTGTAACATGTTATTGTACTTATAATGGACACCGACTGATTTGTTAGTGGATCGTCTCAGTAGATAGGACTAGTCGAGTTGGAGCCACTGCTTCAGACGTCATCGAATTTGGACATGTGATACTTATTCTATTAATAAAAATGTGCACACACGTGTCTAGGTCCTAGGGGCAATAGGAAGGGAAGGGTGCATTAAGGTGCATTGAATGCTAGATGCATGGGTCATAGGCTAAGGGTAGGTGTAAATGGAAAGATGGAACTTGAGTGATCTCAAGGGACATTAATGAAAGGATATCACCCTTTCATTGTGACTCTCATGTAGCATTCTCTCTACCACATTGCATTCATCCACCCTCTCTCACTCACACCTTGCATGTAGGTCGAAATAGAAACAAGTACTCTCACAAGGGCGCTCTTTCCCATTGGAGGGCCAATTGGCATTCAAATTCTGCATGCATTACACACATTTGCATTCTTGAGACGGCTGGTTCTTCACAAAGAGTTGCTCTCCTAGGCCCCAATAGCAAATTCTTGAATCATTGGAGGGGACTTCAACATGATGGAGTTACCCTAAGATAAAGGAAGGGCCAATCTCTTCGAGAGGAACTCTCCGAAGGATACTTTTGAGCTTTCATAATAGCAATTAAAAGCGGGGAGGAAGGAGATCTGAGACGAGCTGAAGCAAAATTCCATTTGGTGCTGTCTATCCAGTCTCAACCTGAGGAGGGTCTGCATGTCTGAATGCACTGAATAAAATTGTTTTTCCATGGCTCATCCTTAAGCAAAAAACCTCTAACCACAAACTTGCAAAGCAAGGCCTTGCATTGCAAATCTAGGTTTATGATGTTGAGACCCCCCTCCAACGTGGAAGGATCAAGGTCTCCCAAGCCACCCTAGAGATAGCCCACTCCATAAAAAATTCCTTGCAGGCCCTATGAGCTGAGTGATGCATCCCTTGGAGCTGCACCAACAAGAGCAAACATACCAAGCCATGGCCAACGAAACGTAGTTAACATCCACCACCCTGGATGCAAGGTCCAACTTGGCTGAAGTTCAGAAAAGGAGTTTCCTCCTGATACTCTCCAACACTAGAGCAAGCTTATGCGAAGAAGAGATACCCATACCCATACCAACTTGGCATCCTAAGAGCCCAAGTGAAGCCCAAATCAGACCCCTAGTCCAGAGTGTCGTCATCACTGATCCAAAAACCATTGGACTTGTTTCAATTAATGGTAGCACTTGCTGCACTACAATACAAGTCCCAGGCTGTCAATTTCATAGCTATGCGTAAAGAATAGCTATAGATATTGAAGGGGTAGATGAACGAATTTGACCACATCATAGAAGGGAAAGTTGAACGGGATGGCATGAAGTGGCCAAAACACCAAAACACACCATGATACAAATTCAATCATATGAACACCCTCCAAATGGCCAAATTCATGCCATGTTACGTTTGTTGTTTATGGATAGTACATGTTGTCCCGATCAAGTTTTCATTTTGTGCCATGGTCAAATTCCTTCTAGATTTTCCAAAAATGATAATTGGAGTGGCCAAAGTTGGGCCTAGAACATTTTATTGACTTGGAATATTCATCAATATTGGCATCGACTGAATTTTAAATAGTATAATTAATATTGAAAGCACTTAACTGCATGCAATATTATGAGAGAAGTAAATATTGTCCACTCTGCATGGCCCATTCCGAAGCTTTCCAAAAAGAGAATATACTATAAAAAATGCTTCTTCCATGAACAAATCCCGTCTGCGTATCATGAATAAGTTCTGGAAGTATGGGATGCAAACGCAAGCTGATTGCTTTTGCCAGGATTTTATAGCAAGTGCCCAATAAAGTGATAGGTCTCCACTGTGCCACTAAATTTCTACACCCCTGTAACATGCAACGGTAATCTCATCGTGTAATTCACAACAAGACCTTCTTTAAACCTTTAGCGAGGAATGAGCGTTATTTACCATAGAGAGAGAAAGGAGATGAGGGTAGAGAGAGAGTATAGTCGACAACCAATTGGATCCCTGTACCCACTGAGGGCCCTCTTCCCCAATCAGGGGAGAATTTGCTTTATACTTGGAGAACTGAGAAATACAAAGAACACTCTTCGAGAGAGCACGGAACGCGCTTCTGAAGAGCTCACTGTGCACACGTATAGCAGACCCAAAGACCTGAGAGGCAACGTCGACCAATACCGAGGCAACGTCGACCAATACCGAGACCTTGATGCTGTCCACACTAACGATGTAGGATGCTTCTACAAGGCAAGGAAGAGGCTTGTGCTGTCTACCATAAAATGCAAGGTTGCTGCGTGAGTGAGAGAGTGATAGCTGAGAGTAATAGATACTAAGAGAGAGCTGATATATGACTGAGAAACTAGAGCTAAGAAGTAGGCTGTGTAGCCTATAAAGAAAACTGAGAAAAGCTGAGGAGACAGTGTTCAAACCTCTCTCCGTTTGCTGGTCCAAACCTCCAACTGTGGTGCTGCGTGGACACAGGCTGAACTGATGGCCAAGGGACTGAGGCTGGAGCAGGGCCAGAACTGAGGATCTCAGGGGCTGCACAAGGAGGCTGGAGTGGAGCTTGTAGGAGAGCTTGTAGGAGGCTGCACAAGGGGCCCTTTTACAGGGCTGGACTGAGCCAACCCAGTCTGCAAACAGCCGACTGAGTCGGTCTGTTTTACGAGTCGGTCTGTTTTACAGACTGGTTGGCCTACAACCAGCCTATAAAAAGCCCTCCCTGGCTCATTTGCCAGGGGAGTTTTTGGGCAGCCTTTGCAGGCTGCCTTCCCTGCTTAGCCTTTGGGGACCCTAAAGGGACTCCTAACCTAGGCTAAGACCTAAACTATAAGATGGAAACACTTAACCTACTGTTCTCCAGCGGGTACTAGTGAACAAGAACTGACTTACTGACTTGACCTAAGGCTGAGAGACTGACCTACATAGCTTGTGCATGACTGTCCCTTGACAAGGGCTCACAAAGGGGTCACAACATACGACAAAATCTCCTATCTGGGAACTATAATGCACTTGTCAATGTAGCCAGTGTGTCACCTTGCACACAAGTGCAGGGGTGCATGTGGCAACCCCCCTTTGGGATTAGATGAAAGAGACTCTCTGTAAGTGAGTGAGGCATCTCACTGGAGTCCCAAACACCCTGCAAGGTAGAGGTGATGTGAACCCCAATCATATCCTAAAAGTCAAGAGAAAAGTGGGTGAGAGCCCGTTTGAATCTGGGCACTTCCCTTATGAAAGATAAGAAGTGCAGACTTAAACCCTATGTTGGTGAAAGGTGCATCAAGAGAGACTCTCATATCTTGTTTCACCAACATAGGAATGCACTGCCATATGACCTGTCTCGCATCATTTGTGGCCTCGCTACTAGGATCAACTAAGAGAAAGGAGACGTAAAAATCTATAGCTATGCGCATGAAGGCATGGATCTAACTGCAATACTCCATCTTAGTCAATGAGCTAAGAAATACTCTCTCTACTATGCCTGGGGCCATGAGTAGAGAAAAAATGCTTATTAGTCTACCTCCCATCTGGATCCAAAAGGACTCTCGTGCAAAGACGTACTCTGCTCTTTGATTTAACAAAATCTGCTAATGAGCCCTTGCAGCTCTGCTCTTTGATTCAACAAAATCTGCTGATGAGCCCTTGCCGCAGCAAAGCGCTCCTAAATCCAAGCATCATGTGGCCTCTTTTACTCTTCCCTCTACAAGGCTGCCAATTGATGGCAAACACCAAACTCTCGTCTAAGAATCTCACGCCTCCTAGTACTAGCAACCAGATGGTAGTAGTCACTAATGTCAGAGAGGGCTGCTGTCATATGAAGGGAAGGGCACTCCACCTTGCAAGTGAGAAACCCACAGCGCTCCTCAATCCAAGCATCATGTGGCCTCTTTTGCTCTTCCCTCTGCAAGGCTGCGTTGGCGAATACCAAACTCTCGTCTAAGAATCTCACATCTCTTGGTACTAGCAACCAATAGTCCCTGATATCAGAGAGAACTGTTGCCATATGTGAAGGGGAGGACACTCCACCTTGCAAGTGAGAAACCAAGATGTGTAAAGCTGCCTCTGTGAGGTCCTCCTCAGCATAAAAGACATCAGGAATCCTAATATTGGTGGATCGACCTCTCAAGTGCGGCTTAGAAACCATTAACACCACCGGAAAGTTATCTGAAGTGGAAACCCCAAGGGCAATGCATACTGATCTTCCTCTATCCAAGGCCCAATCATCAACATAAAAGCGGTCAATCCATGCATGGGATCGGCATCTGCGGCCTCCTACTCAACCAAGAAAACATAGGTGACTGTGACTGAGTGTTAAAGGCATCATCAAACCAAGCATCTCTGCCACCAAAATTTAAGAGGAAGGCATCCCAAGCTGCCCTCTCCAAATCATAATTGATCATCATTGTAGTTATGCAATATTGTCACATAGACTACAATCTTATGAATAAAGGTGTCGATTTCTTTCGATCTTGCATCCAGCTTGGATTTCCTTGCTCCCTCGCATCGAGACCATGCATCAAAAGAGAGGAATGTTGTAAGAATTCAGATTGAAAACAAACAATTTTAAATGGACGAGCAATTGAAAATATTTATATGATAATATATAATATTTAATTATTATAACCACATAGTGTGGGTAAGGAGGCGGCACGTTTTCTTTCGAGGGAATGTGTCCTTTCTCATGCGTCAAGAATATAAGTGTCGAGAGCATAAACGCCAAGAATACTAACGTCAAGAATAAGTCTCGCGAATAGATAAGATGCTTGCATATTACGTGAATGTGAATAGTCGTTGCACGGATGGAAGCCACCCTCTCTGAGGTAGCCTATCATGTGGAATGACATTATACTTGATGAGCGTGGTAGGCAACTTGATTTGTCTCATTATATGCACTAGTCTAGGTGGGAGAGGGGCCCTGCCGCTTCTGTAGGTTCTCGAAAACCCTTCAAAAGGCTACTACTATTGTACCGATACACAAAGCAGGAGATCCTATGGAGACAAGGAACTACCGTACCCTCATGATTGGGCATACTCTGGCCAAGATTTATGGATCAGTTCTAGAGAGGGAGCTCAGCAATCATACAAAGGCTCAGGGGCAATGAGCACTAGGGCAGGCAAGATTCCAAAGACAACATTCTACCCTAGATCACATGTTCATTGAGGGCTGCTATCATTGAGGAGGCGAGGTCCAGACACCAGAAGGTCTACACATGCTTTGTCGACTTGACTTTTAACACTGTCCCACGGTCCCACATGATCAGGAGCAGGAGCTCCAGATTCTAGAGACACTGATATGGGAGGTAATGAGCCTATATAAGTCAATCAGAGGCACAGTCCACGCCCGAGGTGGTCTATCGAATTGGGCCAAGAGTACGATCGTAGTGAAGCAAGGCCGCCCTCTCTCATCGACTCTCTTTGGGCTTTACATTGATGAGATCACTTCTTTCATAGACCGCCTAGGAGGCAAAGGATCATTATCGTCCAATCTCATGATACAAATATTGTTGTACGCTGATGACATAGTCCTTATCTCATCCTCAACGGAGGGACTGCAGAGACATTGGGAGGCCCTAGATGGATTATTTAGAGAAAGAGACCTAACAATCAACCTTGGAAAGACCAAGGTTATGCTCTTCAACCCTTCACATGCAGTGCTCCGTCGACTCAGCTTCACTTATCGAGACAAGCCAGTGGAGATAGTGCTATCCTACACCTATTTAGGAGTAGCCTTCACAAGGCCCCTTTTCACTATGACACATGCAGCCCATGTACGACTCAGGTGGGGGCGAGGTGCTCTAGCCCGGTTGGAGAGACAATGCTTCCACGCACTTTCAGGATCCACCGACAAACTGCTAGCTCTTCGATATGCTAGTGCAGCCGACTACCATATATGCAGCACCCTTTTAGGGATGTGACCTACCAATAGCACAGTGGAGGAGATTTGAGCGACTACAGGTGATTATGGGATCTAGGATGATTCGAAGCAAGCCCTCAGTCCCGCATGAGATAGTACACGTAGAGTTCGCCATCACACTACTATAGAGTGACGCCATCTTCCAAACAGTTAGTGACTTTCATTCATAGAGTTTGGGACTTACCCCAGAGAAACTACCGAGGCTAGCTCTTGAGTCATCCAGACAACTAGCTAAGAGCGGGATGCACGCATATCCACATGGTTTGCCAGACGGGATTCAAATGGACAAGCTCCCACCCTTTCAGTACAGTATGGATGCACCCCCTGAGTCGATCCCGTGAGATGAGATTAATCGTATCATATGGTTAGACCTCCTTCAGCTCCACACATCTCGAGCTTAGGGGAAACATTAGGAGCTCCCCACGAAGACCCAGTTCTACCGCAACCATTTCTTGAGTCTCTCAGAGGAGGGAAGCATCATTAGACCCCCAGTATCTCGAGGACAGAGGAGTCTCATACGCACTGAGGATCGCTATTGGGCAAATATGGGTTTCATCCCATCAATTGAGGATTGAAACAGGGAGAGCAGCATATATACCCAGAGAGCAACAGCTCTACATGCTATGCACACTAGGAGAGATTTAGATGAAGGAACACTTTCTATACACCTACTCAGCCTACTACGAGATTCGAGGGCAATACCACTGTCTCTATCAAGATGGGAGTGGGTTTCCACTTCCATGACAAGGTCTGCATTGGGTTGAGGTGCACCGACACAGTGAAACCTTGCTACGACAGATGAGGAAGCAGCAGAAGGTCACCAGATCACAGGATACAAAGGCTGACCAGACAGAGCAGCATGTCACAAATTTCTATGCATTTAAGTCCGCTCTAAGACACAGTGGGGTTGTGAAACCTACCCCACTTTGTACCTGCGCGAGAGAGAGGTCCGTGGGAGGCCTCACGGGCCTATGGGACAAAGTGCGGAATACACCAACAGGGAAAAAGCTCATACAAGCACAAAACATGTCGTATCATATTATATCATATCATATCATATCAAAACATATCGTATCTGAAGTAGGATGAGAGCTAGAGCTGGAATTGAGACTTAGAATCCAAAACCCGGCACTGTGGTGGCTCGTCTATGAGCAGCGAAAATGTCTTAGATTTGCATATGCCTGGCTGTCTCACGCTATGGTGGCGGAGGGAGACGTGGTCTCCTTAATCTTTGAACCTGTTGAGGCTATGTTCAGAGTGACTCCTCGTCTCGGACGGTTTCCTCTGAGGAAAGATGTGATAGGTTGGACCTCAATTGAGTGTGCTCTGGTCGCTCTCTGTGTCACAGGTAGCCTCTGCGGTCCTTCCTCGACAATCCATAATGCATGCATATCAACTAGCTATGTCGCGGGCACAGGATAGGGTAGGTTGCTCTCTCGCAAGCACGCTGATCCGGATATTGCTTTACGCAGATGACATGGCTCTCTTGTCTTCCTCAACAGAGGGGCTCCAGAGACACCTTGACGCACTGTCCTGTTGTGAGTCTCATGATTTGAAGGTCAACTTGGGTAAAACCAAGGTTATGATCTTCAATATATCTCGAGCCATCATGCGCGATGAGCATTTTGCATTTGATGGGTCCCCTGTTGAGGTAGATGACGTGGCTCTCTTGTCTTCCTCAGCAGAGGGGCTCCAAAGACACCTTGACGCACTACAGTCCTTTTGTGAGTCTCGTGATTTGAAGGTCAACTTGGGTAAAACCAAGGTTATGATCTTTAATACATCTCGAGCCATCATGCGCGATGAGCATTTTGCATTTGATGGGTCCCCCGTTGAGGTAGTTTCATCATACACTTATCTTGGGGTCGTCTTTTTTGGACCCATCTTCATTATGAGACCCGCGATGCATGCACGCCTAAGCAGAGGATATGCTTCATTGACTAGACTAGAGAGGCAGTGCTTACACTCTCACTTTCAGGATCCACGGACCAAAGGGTTGCCCAACACGGATGTATGGTCACTGCTTACACTCTCACTTTCAGGATCCATGGACCAAAGGGTTGCCCAACACGGATGTATGGTAGTCCATGCTGGGGGCCAGACTTATCGGATACAGAGTAGTGGGCCAGGGTGGACCGGCTAGAGGTTCTCAAGTTATCACGGATGATCCGTGGTAAGCCATCCATCCCTCACCAGATCATTCGGGCAAAGTTTGGGTCACCCCCATTACAGCTAGATGCTGCATTTCAGGTCATTACGTATCCGTACCGAGTCAGGGAGTATGGGGATTACACATCCGAGCGTAGCAAGATACCATGGCTAGCACTGTCCTCTTCTATGGCACTTGCAGCAAGGGAAGACCAGAGGTATTGGAATGCACGCTCAGAGAGATGGTTCGCAGGACTAGGGCTCCACATGGACAGACTACCTCCTTTCTAGTACAGCATGGATGCTCCTTTCTCTCCCCTCCTCTCACACGAGGTCAACCAGGTTATCCGTGAGGATCTACCACAGCTACACACATTCCGGACTTGGTTGGGCCCAAGTGATCTTCCAGTGAAGTTGGGCTTCTACAAAGATCACTTCTTACATATCCCAGCGGGGGGTTTCATTGACCCACCAGGATACACGCAGATTCACCCACCCCACTCGCTGAGGATCTCTCTTAGGCAGTTCTGGGCCTCTTCTCACAGACTTTGTGTCGAGAGCAACAGAGCAAAGCGACTACCCAGGGAGAGGCGCATATGCACACTGTGTGACATGCAAGAGGTTGAGACAGAGAAGCATTTCATATTCAAATGTCCTGTTTACTATGAGATCCGAGGAGCAAGGGCCTGACCACCTGAAATACATGCATTTCGACTAGCATGGCTTTGCAGGCTGATCAAAACTATAATGACTGGGATTGCCCAAGGCCACCACCCTCAACGTGGTCGCAAATCCTTCATATGAGTTACGGAATTCCCTCAATTTCGTGAAAACAATTTGACTATCTAGCACATCTGATCAATGTTGTGCCAATTGCTCTTTGGAACTCCTTGACCTTAGTCAGATAGGCATCCATGCTTTTTCCTTCATCCATCTTCAAGACATCTAGCTGCTTCTGCACATATGCAACCCATGCTTCATGTGTATCTCATACAAGGAGATCCCAAGGCCACCACCCTCAACGATGTCGCAAATCTTTCATATGAGTTAGAAGTCCCTCAATTTCGTGGAAACAATTGGACTATCTGGCACAATCTGGTCAATGTTGGCCAATTGCTCTTTAAACTCCTTGACCTTAGTCAGATAGGCATCCATGCTTTTTCCTTCATTCATCTTCAAGACATCTAGCTGCTTCCGCAAATATGCAACCCATGCTTCATGTGTATCTCATACACGGAGACTACCTTATCGCAAGCATTCTTCGTACTTCAACAAGATGCTTGTCTTCAGGAGCAAGCATGCCCAAAACATCATTGTTTGCCATTTCAGATAAGGCACAAACGCAAAGAACCCAAAGATATCGAACTAAAGCAAATGAATACACTTAGGCAAGTATATATCTAGATGAATCTAGGAACATGCCCAAACTCATCCTATAAAAACACACCACACAATGCAGTTTCAATCTCACGATAGTCACTCATAACATTGAAACCGAAGCTGAAGCAAGGCCATGAGCTACTAGCGCTCCTCCATCGCTACCTTCCCTCCTCCCGTTGCCTTCCCTCCTCCTCATGTCGCCTCCTCTCCCTTTGTGCCTCTCCTTCCGCGCCCCTCCTCATTGCTTCGCCCCGTCCCCTTTTGCGGCTTCAACCCCTCCTTGAAGCCCGCGACCTAATGCATCGATAGCTTGCTGCCCCACGACAACCGCTAGCCCGCGTTGGCAAAGGGAGCCCAAAGGCCACCCTCTCACTGTGCGCCCCTTGTGAGGGGGCTGTGCAATAGCCCAAGGGCTGGTTGTGCCCCCACAAGTGCACATCAGGTCGACGTGTTTCCATGTAAAGCTGCCAAGCAGCTTGTATAGTCCGGCGCCCTCCCTTTCCTCAGCTTCAATAAGGAGATCTTCGACTCAGCTTTTGGTGACTCTTTCCGTTTTCCTTTTCCTCTTCTAACCTCTTTCCCTTTTTGCAACTGCGGTTACTTGCCTTAACTTGGAGAGGAAGTTTTTTGGCATTGATCCTTGTTTGGCCAAAGGGGTCAACGCAAGAAACTTCCTCTCCCCGTAGGATAAGAGCAAAAGGTACAGCATGCACTTCAATCATTGTAGGACAAAGCCATGATTGGCAAGATCGTGGGTCTCACGGCCTATGAGGCGACAGGTGCGTGACTCGATCCAGGCGAGCTTGGTACTGGAGGGTGATCAGATTTAAGAGGTCACCATCTACGAAAAGGTTGTCTTCCTCCTTTAGCTGCACTAGCAGAGGGAGCCCAAGGGCACCCCTTTCGCCTAGCCCTGTTAGCCCGCGCTACCAAAGGGAGCCCAAGGGCCACCCTCTCGGTGTTCACCCCTTGTGAGGGCACAATGCTAGAGTCCCCACAAGACACAGCAGCTACAGCTGTAGCGAAGGACACGGTCTCCAACTCCATCTAAAGGTGGAGTGCCTAGGGTCACTCATAAAGGAGATCTACCTCGAGACACTAGACCGAGGGGGAGCTACGTCAAAGGATAGAGATCTCAAGGCTTCCAGGTCAGTGCCTTCAATGTCGATTAATGGGGCACGTGGCACAAAATTGCCCTAGAGATTAAAGACGATCCCTCCCTCCCCCCAACACAAGCAAATGCACTGTCATGTGCACGGATTGGTATCTGACGTGTACTAGGTACACAGGACTAGCTCAGGTTAGCCTGGGGAGGCTTAGAGCTAGGCAGGCTTGATTCTCAGGTTGAGTGGCAAGGGTACGAACTATTTATAGGTCTTCGCTATTTTTGGCGCTCGGGACCCGAGTCTATAAAAGGGGCCCAGGGGGTTCAGTTCTCAGTGCGCAGTTGGGAGCAAGTCTCGTTCCCAGGTGCTAGGTCTGATCCTGGATTGAGTCGTGGACGCGCGCCTGCATCTTAGCGTAGCCCAAGGCCTAGTGGCAGATCCAGGGCTTCACAGCGCCACCTGGTGGTATATGACACCAGGCTGGTTTGGATCTGATTGGGAGTTCGTGCCAGTAGCTCAGCTCGTGGCTCGGAGGGGACATCTTCTGATTCGGGATCACATCCCGTTGATGTCATGGTTGGGTGGTGAGCAGCCTGCTCAGATCTGACGTTGTGTGTGGTTTGCTTGCAGATCAGGGGTTTCAGGAGTGCTGGGACGTGTCAGTTGGTATCAGAGCCAGCTCCTGAGGTAGGAACTTCTGATGCGGGAATTTTTGACGAATTTTTCCTCCAGGTATGCCCAAAATTCGAAATCTGTTGCTGCGTTTTCTGCTGGGTACCTGGGTTAGCAGGGGTGGACAAATGTTAGGGAAAAGGTAGAAGAAAGGAGGGAGAGATTTCGAGATTCCTGAAGGAGCCTGTGAGAGAAGGCTGCAGGAAGCTGGAGAGAGAGCAGAGAAGTAGGAGAGAGAGGCGAAAGGGCTGCGAGGGAGGCGGAGAGGTGACGTCTAGACTGTACGGAATCAGGCGGGTGCAGGAAGAGGCGCAGTAGGGCAGCGAACAGGCTGCGTTCAGCCTGCGTGGAGGGTGCTTTTTTCGAAAAAAGCACCCCCTCCAAAGCTGGGGGAGGTTGGCCTTTTTTGGAAGCAGGGCTTCCTAATAAGGCTGCCCTGCTCCCTATATAGATGGGGCAGGTACCAGCCCACCCACAGCCTCGCAAAGTGCCTTGTAGCTGCCCCTCGAATTGCGTGCCTGCCTGCTTCAGCCCTGCATCAGCCTCAGCCTGTCAGCAAGCCTGCTTCAGCCCTGCAACAGCACCGTACAGCTGCGCCAGCCTGCGTCAGCAACCGTACGCTGCCTGCGTCAGCCATCGCCATCCGTACGGATCTGCATCAGCCGGCCTGCGTCAGCTGCTGCGAACTCTGCCTGCATCAGCACCTCCTGCATCGCACCTGTACCTGCAGATTGTACGGACGCCGTACAGCCACGTCAGCAACTGTACGGCCTCCGTCAGCAACTGTACGGCCTGCGTCAGCAGCACGTTTGCCGCAGGATTTCGCACGTGCATCCGGTAGCGGGTTCAGCGAGGTCTCGGGATTCGTGGGCTTCCGGTTCGCCAGTTTCCAGCATCTCTTTCCGGCGGCATCTCTTGGGACGGTTTTCCTCTGCTCCATTCTCCTTTGCGCTTCGTTTCAGTCAGTTATTTCTCTCAGTTTATATTCAGATCAGATTTCAGTTATGTCTGATTCTACAAATCCCGAGTTCACCATGGGAGAGCAGGATTTGGATTACACTCCTGTGGGAGAGGAGGATCAGGGTCTCTACGATGACCTGATAACAAAAAAGGCCTTCAGTGAATTTACGACTGCTCTAGATGGAAAATTCGAGCAGGTCAATGCTAATCAAACGGGGTTGACACAGCAACTCCAGGGGATTCAAGCAACTCTCACCCTTCTGGCTAGCACTGTGCAGGCACTCACGCATGTGGATGCCATGGCTTCAGTGCTAGGCCCGAATATAACTCTAGACCCTTTTCCGGGCGACCAAAAGTCTAGAACGAAGGAAGTAGTTGACACTTGGTTACACAAGTGGCAGGTACACTTTCAGTTCCACCCATACCCAGATGAAAAGAAGATCCAGCTTGCAGCGGGGTTCATGTCAGGTAAAGCATTGCTATGGTGGAAGGAACTCCAGCCTAAGCCTGATACTTGGACAGATTTTGAAGGGGTCTTTAGGAAGGAGTTCCTGAAGAAGGAGGATGATTACGATATCGTTGGGAAGCTCAAAGCCCTCGATATGTCAAAATTAAACTTGCCATTCGAAGTTTATCTTCAAAGATTTCGGGATCTGCAAACCAGGGCCACTAAGATGGATCCAGTGACCTTATTAGGTTTCTTCGTGGATGGTTTGCCAAATTCAGATAAGTTGCAGATAAAGAACAACAAATGCACAACGTTGCAGGAGGCCATGACTTATGCACGCATATACGATGATACCATGGCCGGTGCCAAAGCAACCACGGTTTCCGACACGAGTGGAAAGAACAAACGCAAGTTCTTTCAGCATACGACTGGTATTGGGGAGACGAAGTCTACGGACAATGCCTCCAAGAAAAACTTGACTCCAGCAAAGAATGGTAAAGCCCGTTTCCTTCGCACTCTGAGGCTCAAGAAAGAAGGACGATGCTTCTATTGCGAGGAGCGGGGCCACACAAAGAATGAGTGTCCCAAGCGCAAGAACCAAAAGTTGGTGCTTGGACCGAAGCTCCAGGCGGGTCCACGTACCGCAGCCAAGGGAGCGAACCAAGTCGCGATGACAGGTATTTCAGTAAATGTCATTACCTGCCCACTCTCTTGTAATTGTACTTTCAATACTTCGTTGTTTGGTTCCATGATCTTTTCCGAGTTTATGGAGAAGTTATGGACCAACAGGCTCACATTCTCTTTGATCCGGGACTTAATTACAAATTTGTGCAGAAGATGGGGCTGTCCACAGTACCTAGCGACCACACCTATGAGGTGCAGCTTCCAGCTGGGAAGCAGTTTTGGGATCGCAAGGTTGAAGCGCTTCCTATCCGGATTCAGGCCTACACAGGAGCTCTTACATGTTATGTTATGCATCTGGAGCATGTAGACTTGTTGATCGGAATAGAGTGGTTTAAAACCCACAATATTCAGATCGGATGGACGGAGCATACGCTTTCTTTTGTAGATAAGGACACCCAATTTTGTATTCAGTGTGATAAAATTCCCTCTTCTCACATCCTTTGAGCCAACTCAGATGGCCAAAGGAACACCAAGGCCAAGGTTGCTTGGCATACTTGCTTGGCAGACAGTCAATATGCCGCAGGCTAGAGGTGGTTTGGACATCATCGATCCAGAGACGCAGGGGACTTCTCGAAAATACCCCGCACACAGGTGATCATTGGCAGCAATCCCATCGATGACTCTTTTCAAAGGCCCCTGGGATCCCACTGATGTGGAGCCTTTTTTGGGTCTAGAAAAGGCCACTAGTAGGAGGACTCATGCCAGATGCACAAAGGAGTTTGAGCACTAGCCCCTCATTTGGCACCCGGAGGCCCGAGATCAGCATGGCTCTATGCTTGGACAGCGAACACACATAAACTGGGCTCAATGAGATTGTTGACCAACCAGCTCGTTTGGGGCTTGGAGCAGACTACCATCCAACCCTGAGGCACGTTTGAGGGCTGCTCACTTGCAAGGAGCTGGGCTCCGGATGAGGGGAGATAGATGCAGCCATACCACAAGCATGAAGGGCAACTTTGCAGACTTGGGCAGACATCAAACGATTGGGACAATTTATCAGGATAGGTGTGCCTCTGAAAGTCATGATGCGAAACTGAAGTGGTCGAGTCAATTTCTTCCACATCGGGATGGGGAGGCTTCTGCAGCCGCTGGAAGAGGGAGACCCAGATACACTGGCAACTGATCATGATAGTGGGTCATATAAGAGAGTCATCGTTTATTGACCCTCCTAGCATACAAGACCACTCTTGCTCTAGGAGAACCGCCCCCTTCGAGCGATTCAGTGGGAGAGTGTACATGGAGAGGGTGAAGGAGATACCCTTCTTCTCCTACACGACACAATGTCTACAAATGGAGGCATCCTGGACTCCGACACTAGGGGGAGCAACTAGGTATATTCCTAGATGAACCCAGGAACATTCTCAAACTCATCCTCTAAAAACACAACCAAGTATCTCAAGAGATTCGAGCTCGGTTCTAGATGCAGCTATGGTCCAACCTTTGACCTCGAGAGATCTCATATTTCTTTTGGTTGACTGCTCACGGAGGACTACCTATAGGCCCTTGGCTCGAGCAGATAAAGGTTGGTGGATGCTATCAAAGCTACACGGAGGAGGGCTTGGAGTCAATCTTGCACTATCTCTGTCATCCTGCTTCAACATGTATCCACTTGCTTGGCACTATTTCTTTTTGTTTTTCAATAGCATGCTTATTAAGAAATGAAATGTTTTCCTACTGTTCAGTTACGGACAATGGGGACTAGGTCCAGCATTTGAGAGTCGAATGTGGACCCCCTTGCTTGGGGTTATGGGCATTAGTGACCCACAAGAGTGATGGCCTCTCTTTGAGAGGGACATCTGGAAACCACACCCCACCTGAGTACCCAAACATGGGACCAATCAAATGCACAGATTGCATACCGACCTAGGAACCATTCAAGAGAATGTTCCCTGAGCTTTGGGTGTGGGCCTAGCAGCATGCCAAGAGTAATGGAGATACAAGATAAGACGACAAACAAATGAGCTCAGTATGGCTCAATTATGATCTTAGAGTACCTCAATAGATAGTCTAAGCTGTTAGGAACCCATGGGTGCGATCAGAATTGAATTCTGACAACTTTGAAATTTTAGGGTTTTTGGGAGTGACACGTGGCAGCTGACACGTGGAATCTGAGCTGGCAGGTCAGTCCACCTGTCCCACACATGTGGCAGCATGCATGGCAAGTGGCAGGGCATGCAGGCCAAGTATCTGGCCCCAAACCTGGTAGATTTGGGGCAGGTTGTGGGCTGTCCTCTTTGGCAGGTCAGTCCACCTGTCCCACACATGTGGCAGCATGCATGGCAAGTGGCAGGGCATGCAGGCCAAGTATCTGGCCCCAAACCTGGTAGATTTGGGGCAGGTTGTGGGCTGTCCTCTTTGGGACTGCAGCCCACCAAAAATCCACTCTAAGCCTGGGGGGGGGGGGGGGCTGAGCGGCGAGCCTATAAAAGAAGGCCTCTCCCCTTCATTCCTCACATGAAAAATTCGTCACTTTTCTTCTCCCTCCTTTTGGATGATGCAGCAGAACCTCTCCAGGTTGTGGGCTGTCCTCTTTGGGACTGCAGCCCACCAAAATTCTAGGACAAGTGTCCACCTTCCACTCTAAGCCTGGGGGGAGCTAAGCCTATAAAAGGCGGCCTCTCCCCTTCATTCCTCACATGAAAAATTCGTCACTTTTCTTCTCCCTCCTTTTGGATGATGCAGCAGAACCTCTCCAGCTCCTTGGGTGCAGCCAGCTTCTCCCCAGTCCATTCTCTCACCTCAACAGCACTTTCTCTCTCTACAATAGCACATTCTCTCTCTACAGTTCCAGCCCCTCCTCTCCAAAAATCTGCCCCCTCTCAGCTCTTCTGGAACAGCAACAGCATCCTCTCTCCTTCTCCTAGCCTGGAGCAGCCACAACCCCTTTCTCTCTCCTACTGCAATCTTTCTCTCTCTACTGCAGAATTTCTCTCTACTGTTCCAACCCATTTCCCTTGCAAAAATCTGCCTTTCTGTGCACCTCTGGAACAACAGCAGCTCCTCTCTTACATCCCCTCCCTTGGGATCAGCATTGGCACTCTCTCTACAGCTATCACTCCATAAAGGCTTTCTCTCTCTAGCCTACAGGCTGTTTTTTCTAAGCTGTTTTCATTCCAATCCCATTTTCCACACTCTCCTCACCCAAGGTAGCTTCAGAGGCATCAAGTACATCTACAAAAAGGGTCAAGTCACGAAGGGAGCCTGTATTGTCAAGTTTATCTCATTTACAGCACTATTTCATGTTGTTTCTACTATCTTTCTAGAAACTAGTGCTTGCCTCTAATGTTGCATGTAAGTGGTGATTGTTGAGGCTTCTTCCTTGTGGATTGGGCAAGCCAAGAGTTGAAACCTAAGCTTGAAGTCCTCCTTTTTGTTGTCTACCTTGCACATATGCTCTTGAGTCTTAAATCTAGGTCCTAGGTTTTCACTGAGTTCATCAATTTGGAAGGTGCATTGCACCTTGGTCTTGTATCTCCATTTTCAAGAATAAAGTGCTTGCCTCTAATGTTGCATGTAAGTAGTGATTGTTGCAGGCTTCTTCCTTGTGGATTGGGCAAGCCAAGAGTTGAAACCTAAGCTTAAAGTCCTCCTTTTTGTTGTCTACCTTGCACATATGCTCTTGAGTCTTGTATCTAGGTCCTAGGTTTTCACTGAGTTCATCAATTTGGAAGGTGCATTGCACCTTGGTCTTGTATCTCCATTTTCAAGAATAAAGTGAGCCTCGATAAGGGGGAGGCCATCTTGGCCCCTCAATCATATTGCAATTTCCAATGATGTCACTTTGTGTTTAAGCTGTATAAGTCTTAATTCCAGCTTAATTGCAATCTCTTAAGTTCAAGTATATGTGTTTGGCAACTCGCAATCATTTCATTCAAACGCCTCTGCAAAATTCGTTGTTTGAATTGATAGAAAGCACCGAGTAGTTTACAATCTCTGAAGCTGCCAGAGCTCTCGGAGGATCGGCTCCCTACGGATTGTGGCCCAAATAAAGACTGTCCACCAATACTTTACTTAGGGCATGGCTCCTTGGTTGACGGAGGGGGACCATGTCTTCCATATTAACGAGGTCTCTCCAACCTACAAGATACACAAACAAAGCATCCATCATATCGAGTTGCATGGGCGACTCCTCATTCCGACAACGTCCTCCCTCGGCTCCTAAGGATGATGTGGGACAAACATCACAACGTGGAACATTTAGGTTGTACATTGCAGCCTAGTAATGGGAGGTCATCAAGTTCCATCGACAGGGTATCATCTACACTCTGCGCGCCATCTCAAATCATAGGACAACCAACTCTAGAGCGAACGTCAAAAGACGAGAGCATTTCTGCAAGGCATGGCCTGCAGGGGTTTTTAGGATTCGCTAGTCCCCCTTGGCTGTTGGCCCCTGTCCTAGATAGCTGACTTGTATGGTTTTTGTTTCCAAGCATTAATAGAAAGTTCTTTTTTTTTTTGGAAAAAAAAAGTTGAAACCATAAACTCCATCACATAGCAAAGACTAGCTACTATGACATCCCCTAACGTCATCAGTGCCCAACAGTGGGTGTAGACCATAGAATAAGCATATGCTCTCACACATACAAATCCACACCCACAAATTCAAGCTACAACTGCTTGTGAAGGGCAAACTCAACTGTGACAAAGGCTAGCACTACAGGAGAAGGCTAATCAAAAAATAGTCCACATTCTCTTCATTCAAGCTACAACTGCTTGTGAAGACTATAAGGTTTCATTTTAGTCTCTCCCAAACGAGCATCTAAGGAAAAAAAAGAAAAAGCTAAGACCATCTCGCTGAAACCACTTAAGATAGATAGAATTTATCACAATATCAGCAAGACCGCAACAATGGAGCAACCTGAAACAAGATTCAACCTGACCAAATTTTACTTCATCGGTTCAAAAGAGGGACAAGCAATCGACAATGCCTATATGCAGTCATGCTCAAGCACAAAGGCTACCACAAAGCACCATGGGTGGAAGAGAATTTAGTCACAAATTATCCAAAGCTCCTTGCAAAGAACAAGGCAACTTTTTCCCTACCGTAGTTTGAGTTTCAGTAAAAGGAGATGTCACGCACATCCACAAGCCCCGTGGACATACTGGACTGCCACGCAAGGTAGCCACGTGCACGACCACACAAGCAACGATGTTAGTTGGCTGCCATGCAAGCAATAGCCAAGTCAACAGGTGCAGTAGAGTCATAGGCAACATAAGAATGACATCATCGCACTACCGCGAGGACTAGTTGGTGCAAGCGACCCCCCAATCAACCATTTCCTAAACTCAAGGAGGCCTATTAAAGGCAGCCCCTTGGTCCCTCATTTCTCATCCAATCTTGGGCCTTCAATGCTCAACAAAGGCAATCAAGAGCCCCACTAGGGTAGCCCTTGGGCTACAAGGATCATCAATGAGGAATCATCCCTTCATACAATGCATTCAGCCCTTTGGGCATTCATACATTCAATTTACATGTTTCCTCTTCGGAGGGCCCATATTCTCTCTTTCTGATTCTCTCTCACATCCACAGCATCACTTGTGTATTAAGTGCATCATCTATCCCTTCAGTTAGTGTTAACACTAATAGTCTAGAGTTCAACTTGAACTCATGTGATAGAAGTCTAGCATGCACCTATGCTGCTACAAATACAAAGACCTCCCACTCTATTTGACGGACCTATTTTAGATGACTGACACAACCACTTTGCCAAGATTTGCACGTCCAAAATCTACTTGCCGTGGTTTTTCAACTCCAAGCATAGGCAGCGCATGTGGATAGCCAAGTTCTTCCTAAATTGGCATCATTGGACATATTTTCCTCATAATTGTCTAAAGCCTTCTTAAAATGAAGGCTGTGCTTTCTTTAATGCCATGCATACCTACAATATGACAAATTAAGCTCCTTGAGATAAGACAGCTCTTGTGGCAACCACATAATTAAAAGAATTCTCCATCGTAGACCTAAATGGAAGTTGCAAAAGCTCTTCCATTAGAAGCCTGTTAAGCTCATTGGTACATTAAGGGGCCCAGCCAGTCACGAGCTTCCATTTGGCTCCAAAGGACGCTAGAATTGTTGGCTTGCTCACAAAGGACATGTGACTACAGTCATGGATGGTACAAATTAACTCTGATGTGACACTCGATAGATGAAACCTCACCGCTAGACAACAGAGACTTTTGGGTCACATTAATTGCATTGCTATGCTCGAAAGAAGCCATAACCAAACAATGAAAAGACAAACGACATATAACACGATAACATTTTTTGAAACTCTATTGCTGTAAGCCAACATATGATATTTCAGAATCTCTCGCACAGTTTTATATCACCACTATACATAATCATATCTCGCAAGAATCACAAGAGAGATTCTCGCTTCTCCAATTTTGCGAGCAGTTTGATGCAAACTAAACAGCGAAGAGGAGAGGACCTAATAAACTTGGAAAGGCTTGAAATCAAGGTCCATAGCCATCCTACAGCAGGTCGAACTTGAATATTGGTGTACTGCTATGACCAATCGTACGTTACGTGAACACAGACGAGAAATCGTCTTTGTCACAGTTTTTCGCAATTCCAAAGCCAAGCTAGAACGGAAGGCAATCTTGGCGTGAAGAAAAAGTTATGGAGGGGTGTGGCAGGCAAGGAAACGGATGGCAGGCAAGGAAACGAAGGCCATGCATTGAGAACCTAAGAAGAGGCGTGCATGGGGGCAGGGGGCTTGAACGAAGGCAGGGGCATAAAGAAAGAGAGACTGCATGCAGCGAAGGGAGGATGGAAAGGAATGGAAAGATGCAAGAAGGAAAAATGTCTGACCTGGTGTTAGGGGAGGATCAATGGACGGAGAATTGCCATAGCTGGGGAGGGAGGAAGGAGGGAGGAGGCGTGGGACGTTAGGGCAAAAGAAGAAACCAAAGGAAGGCGGGAAAGAACGAGTGAAAGAAGAAGAGCAGACAGAGACTGTTTCAGAAGAAGAAAGGGAACACAGTATAGCCGCCACAAGCACCGCTTTCTTGTATGTATATATACACACATATATATAGATCTATATATGTATTTATGTATGTATGTGTAGAGGATTTTTCCAACTTGCCGTTACTTGTTCCGTTACGTGTTATTCATCCCAACAGTATTCCACCTCTTCCTTTTATTCCTTTTTTGAATCTTCCCCTTTTTTAATAAAGAATCCGCCACCATCCTTCCATTACCTGTCTCACCTACCCCCCCCCCGCCCCCTCCCCACCTCTTCCTTTTATTCCTTTTTTGAATCTTCCCCTTTTTTTGTCTTACCTACCGCCCCCCTCCCCACAACAAGCACTGCCCCACTCACCTCGCCACTACTATCTCGAGCGTCATAGACTCCGCGCATCAGTTCACACATCCGGTGACGTCAAAAACCCCATGCGCAACCGAATCAACTAAAAACATCTTGACACTCTAGTTTAACAGTGCAGGAAATCGTGTCTTGTGTAAAAGGTTTGTAGAGAGATTTCTGCTGGCTCTTGGCTGAGGACACACTAGTGAGTAGATATTTACGTGGAATCGCCACCCACATTAGGGTGTAATACCCCTAGCTATTTATGGCCTATAGTCCATCTATCAGCCAAATGTTGATTGTTTTGTATTTTGTCCTTTCTTCAAGAATCAACCACACGCCCTTAATATACTCGACATGTTTAACTTTTCTTTTTCTTTTTTAAATCAATGTCTCATGTGTTACTTAGACTTTGGAATTCAGACATACATGATGATATTTTAAAGTAAAGTTCCCACACTGCAAGTTGTGGGATTTGCATTGCATTTTCCATACAGTCAATGGATACTTTCATGAGAAGGGTTAGCTTGCTTTCTTTTGATAAAACGTATTTTTGTCAATGACTTAATTTTAAATCCCCTTATGTATGTAGATTTTATATGCAATATATAAGCGGAGCTCACATCCCCGTCTCTAAGATGGAGGGTCTCAGGAGCAAGTACCAAAGTTAACTTTTACTTAGCATATAATAACATATGCGCAAGGTCCATGCAATACTATACCCTTAGTTATACAACATAACGATAGTCGGCCCCAAAAAAGGCAATGCTCTTACAAGCAACACTCCAAATATCATGGAGATTCAAAATGGCACAATCTACCTTTGCACCTTTAAAATTTTAAGGCAAGACTCTCAGTCATAACAAGTCTCATGCATATATCATAAGCCTAACACAATCTACTTTTGCAACTTTGACTCTCAACTTCATTTGTTTCTTTAAGGTAGGGCTCTCAATCCCAAAAAGTCCCATGCACATTGTCATATGAATTATGCTATAGTGTGCTTGGTGTTATTTCAATGTGAATTAGCCTAAGGTAGAAGGAGGCTATAAAATATTGTGTGCATTTGGTGTTTGTTTATGCAAGTGAGATGCTTCTAGGATAAAATATTGGAGAGGCAAATGATGTGTGAAGGAATCTCCATGGGCCACCTTGCCATCTGGGCAAACCCATGGCAACATTAAGTGAGCTTGGCACAAAGTCAATGGCATGGAAATATTAAATGTATAAAATAAAAGACGTTAAGGTGGCAAGGAATCTTATGCCAAGCCTATCTCTTGAAATATTTTATTACATCAGTAGGGATGAGGCGGCAAGCATCTTTGTGCCAGCCCTCCACTTGTCTTCCTAGGTCCTTGTGCACACTATAAAATTAGGAACAAGCCATGGGGCATCTTAGACTTGACATAAGGGGTGCTTGATTTATATGGAAAATTGAGGCAAGGTGTTGTCACTTGCAATTGAGAGTGTGCGACCTCCTCACTTACATGGATGATACCTTCCCCAGACTATGCATGTGGGAGGGTCAATTTATTAAAGAGGCCTTGGCCTATAAAAGGAGATCACTCTCTCATGTTTGGGGGCTCTCAACCTTTGACACTTCTCCATGTAGATACTCTCTTCCTTAATCCTCCCCTCTCCATGTACATAGCCTTGGTGCTTTTGAATACTATTATGGATTTCCTTGTGTCCCCTTGTGCCCCTTTGAGTTCTCTCTCTCTCCACATGTGCCATTGTATGATAAATTCTCTCTCCCTCTCCCTACTCCTCTCTCTCTCTCTCCCTCTCTCTCCTTTTCCATGTCCATGTGCATTGTGAATACTCTCCCACCTCCACCTCATGCTGCGGCTCCTTTTGTTCACGTGTGGTGTGCGGCACTCGAATCTTTGACTTGTGAGAGCACGAAAATTCCACCCTCTCACAATTTTGAGCACGGAACTTTCCATTTTTGCGTTTAGATTTGACGTTCTCTCCTCTTTGTAAAAGGCTTGGTACTCCACTTTTTCCAAGTTTCTCATGTTCTTTTTTTTTTTAAGTAAAGAAAAGGATTTGCCTCTCCCTCCCTTCTCTTCCCCCTCTCTCTACCACCCTCCTCTCTCTTCTCTCCCCTCTCACTCTCCAACTGTCTCTCTCCACCACTTTCCTCTCTCTTTTCACCTCTCTCTCTCCACCAACTCCCTCTCCACGTTGTTGCCACATCATCACTTGCCACATCATCCAATACCGTGTAATTAGGTACCACATCATCATTGGGGACGAGCATTTTTTGAGCGAAATCTTCCGAGCGTCCAAGCGAAGGAAAAAAAAAAGCTTCCAACTATGCATAAATATGGCAAAAATCGATCACAAGAAAACATAATTTCACTTAGAAATATGCAAAGTATTATAGCAATGCCTATTTTGTACAAAAATCTTTAGGTGAATCTTTAGGAATGGTGAGAGCATAATGGGATGGCTTTTGAAGAAACCCACATGTAGAGTAGACTTCTCTATGAAAATTCCCTTATGATCCTTCTTACAACTTTTACTTAATAGGGGGTGACATTGAAAACCCTCTCTCAACCTATCTTCATGAAAGGGTTTCTTCAAAGAAAACTCATTGAAGCAAGCCATCAAGGTAGTTTCGCCAACGAAACCCCTTTGAAGCAAGTCTCCCAAGGTAGTTTTGCTGGCGAAACTACCTTGGACAGCACTTTTAAAAGTGACATAACTTTCATATCCAATGTCCAAATGTAGTCATTCAACTACTCAAATTGATCGGAACACCCCCTTTGAGCACATATATGGAGAAAATCTTGCATATATAGTATTAAATATTACATGTATCTTATGAGAGTGATATATAAGCCCAAGTTAATACTTATTTATGGTAATTTGAACTTCTTTACAAACATGTCCATAAATATCTTGTTATTTATGATATAAAAACACTAAAAAGATATTGCCATATGATATAAATGTGTTAATAAGTAATTATATATGCATAGTATTATTACATTGAGAGTGATTATGAGGGATGTTTCTTAAAGGAATCAACACTTTTTTAAGGTAATAATAGGGGTACAGAGGGATGTCTCTAAATAAGAAAATTATGTTGTGTAAAAATGAATGAGTGACTAGTCTGTATATTTTTATGATAAAGGTATCTAGTTCTAGTGAAAATAAAAGTGTAAAAACCATGTTTCCTAAAGAAATACATTTTTTTAAATCTCTTGAAAAACACGCTCGGATAAACCTACTCATAATTTTTTGCTCGTAAAATTGACGCATCTCATCATCATCAGCCATGTCATCAATTACCATGTCATCACTTGCCATGTCATTAGTGCCACATCATCACTTACCACATCATCACTTACCACATCATCAGGTGCCATGTCATCACTTACCACATCATCATTTATGCAAATGCCACATCATCATCTGCAATCTGCCTTGGCAAAATGAGGATTTGTACTCGCAACCTTCACTTTGGCAAAAGTTTGCTCTACCACTAGGTAATGTATGATTTCTTGTTACATGTGAGGGAAAAGCTCTACTTATAGCAAAAATAAGGACTATGTTCAAAAGGTCATAACTTTTTTGTGGGTAATGGATCTTATCACCTTAGAAAGCAACGTTGTGGCATTTTCAGTGATCTACCTCTGTCATAGAGCAAATCTAGCATGACTTGTTTCTAGTTATGGCCATAGTCCAAAAGAGTACACTATGGCATGGGAGATTTTGATTCCAAATTGCTATAAGTTTTGATTGCGACATCAGATCAAGCCATCGTAAAAGGTGAAGCATTTAATTCTTCAAGCTCTACATGTTGGTGTGGTCTCTTGAAAAAAATGATGAGAGTAGCTCTTAATGGAGACACCAAAATGAATGGGAGTGATCTTTAATCGGCTGTCGAGGTTGCCAAGGATAGTTCTAGTAGGCTAAGGCCTTATCATTAGCCGAGTATCTCTTACCCTCTCTTGTTTCAATGAGGATCTAAATAGTTATGTTTCCATGTCCTCAATTACCTCCCTGGCAATCGCGGCGTGAGCTTCGGACCTTGCCATGACTAAGTACCTTCAGAAGGGAATTCTATCGACTGCCTCTTCAAGTTTAGTCAAGGATACTCTTTCCATTATTCAAAGAGCATGCAGTTGTATTGGGATGTCCATGCTATTTGATGGATGGAACTATAACAACTATACATTATGCGTGCTAAGCTTTTACTATTTGTCCTATCCCTCAAAAGGTTGACTTTTGTGTATAACATCTATACTGAGTCTGAGAAGGGCCTAATTCTGCGCTTCATCCGGAATTGCAATGGTCTCAATGCTACATGCCTTGTTCTAACATCATTATGAAGGTGGTTCTTCTTATATAATCTAGAAGATTGTTCATTCTTGTTGTTTCATCCTTAAAGTAATAAAGTTATGTTCTGTCCTCATTTGCCATTTCCCCCAAATCAGCCATTCCAACCAAATCCCCAACTAAATCTCATCATTATTATGGGTAGAAAGATTTTCTATTAGCAATAGATTGCCCTATTATTTGGTGTCGATCGTTTGGCTAAAGTGCTAGCTTCTCCTCGCCCCTTCATTCTGCCCATCCTTGAGTACAACATCACTTGGGATATTGTGATTCTATGCCTTTATTGATGTCAAGTTGGAGGTTCCATTTTGGCGAAGCACATCAACCCACAAAAGGCAAGGCGAGACTAGGGATAGTGCTTATATCTCCGGAGGGAAGAACTACCTCTCTTGGGTTACCGAATCCCATCCACAATTCTAACAGGTTGAGTATCAAACATTAATTTTGGGCCTTCAACATGCCAGGCCTTTGAATATTTAGTGTGTGTGATCTAGTTGTAGCAGCGGGATGAGCCCTAGAGGTCAGGTGGCAATTACAGACAACCAAGGAATCAGTAAGGATGGCTACCTTATGAGTGTTCACAGACCGTGATAAGCAAGACCCCAAGGATTATTTACCAAGAGGTATTGCATGGCACATGGTGATTGCACTATAGAGAGCTAGCTTGAAATGCTGCCCTTGTACTTTGAAGGGCGAGCTCTAAAGTCCTTGCCTGTTGCTACAAAAGCATGGGTAGCCTTGGCTGAGGCTATGTGTAATAAGTTTAAAAAGGAGGAGAGCTATTAGATGATCCTCAATGCAATGTACCAATTAAAGCAAGACCCAAATGAGCGGGTTGAAAGTTATGCAGATAAAGCTATGGAGTTGTTAGGTCGACTCCAAAAAGCTATTATGGCTGGGCTAGAGGTGACCGAACCAACTTGTTGCTCAATAGCGAAGGAAGAACTGGTAGTGCAACAATTGAAAGGGTAGAGAGAAGAGGAGCGACTGGAGGGGGTGGAGTAGGCATAGCGGGCGGTAATGGAATAGGAAGCACAGATCGCTAGATGACTCGATGAGGACTCTTGGGTAACCACGATGAGGGATGGGATGAAGGGTCTATGAATCAAGCACTTCCTCATCTTCTAGTAGTATTGTCTCCCACTTAACTACTAGTTGAACAATAGCCTCAAGGTTTGAAGTCTCTTCAATTTTCAATTTTTTACAGAGAGGGGGTGAGAGACCATTGATGAAAATTTTATTGGCGAAGGCCCTCTCTCTTAATTTGATTAGCTGACTTGACAATCCGCCTACTCGACACTCAAAAGGGGGGGGGGGCATCCTCCATGAGATAAGAGTGGTGTCACTTGTTATAGTTGTGCTGAAAAGGGGCATTACAATCCTGAGTGCCCTCATCAAATTTCCAAAGTCAATCTTCTTGAGCTACAAGAGCTGTCTGAACTAGAGGTATTTGGAGCCAAGAGAGATAGGGAGGGTAGCGATTCTGCACCCAAGAAATGAGGTAGGCCTAGAAGAACGACGGCCAAACCTCTTGGAACTACAAGTCAAATCCATCCTTCACCACTAGAAGTTAAGATGTCTGAGTCCTCTCCAAAAAAGAAACACATAACATCTAGGAGGTCCTTGGTCCCAAGCTTTTGTGTGGGGAAGGGTGAGGAGCCATACTCTATTCCAAATAACTTATCTAGATGTCATGTTTCAATTATCTAGTCCCAACTTCTTACCTTGACTCCATCAGTACATTGAGAGTTTAGTTAAGGGATCTATGCTTGAAGGGTCAAAAGAAGGAAGTTTCCTCAGTCCCAGAAGTACAAGTGTTGTTTAACATTTCTATTGGTAACTCAATATTTACATACCAAAATAACATTTAAAAAAGTAATGTTTAGTGGCATCTCTGTCTGACTTGTTTTAAAGAATGAAGAATGTTCTTTCGGAAATGCATTTGTTCAAGTACTCACTAACTTTTTTCCGCTCACTTTTTTGGTCTGCTCGATTTTTTGTAATTCTTGGTTTAGAGCATGGCCAAAACAAAAGATGAGTGTCCTATATGCATGATCGGCCTAATCTCTCTCAAATTGATTATTATGCATGCAAGAAGCCATAGAGCACTTCATCTATCTCCAAAATTTGTATCTCCACTGCATGTGCCCTTATAGCCAATAAGATATGTTGAGCTTGATTTGTTTGCAATATAATATTGTTCCTCATGTATCAAAGTTGGAACTTGAACATCTTGTGAAGATAGTGGGAGAGAAGGAAGGAGTCTCACTTGCGGCTTTCTCACATACACAATGGGGGAATACACACAAAGGTGGAGGCTGAAAACAGTTTTCCTCTTCTTAGTTGTGTAAGCTAAAAGAACTCTAGTACAAAGAAATAGAAGAACCCTATATGTGGGTCTCAAACCAAACTCAGCTAACTAGGGTGGCATATTAACTAAGCCACGAACTAGAGTACATAAGGATAGCTGTCATCCAGCTATTATTCATGGGCGGTGTACCAACCGCATCTACACCTAACAAGTCGGTGACATAAATGCACAACGGTCACCCTAGCATATCACGAGTGGAGCTCAATATCTCAACACATCTAACCCTATAGCCTAACTCTAGAGATGTAGATAATTTTTCCCACACCATGGATGTGGTTATCAATGGAGTAAACATTCATGGAGCTTGCATTGACGGTGGTGCGGGGTGTAATGTAATGTATTTATGAAACTTGGCCTCCAATGCACTTCGCTTACCTAGGTCCGAATTAAGGTGGATGAAGGAAGGAATGTTCCACCCCAGTATGTGTCATGGAAGGACGATGTGTGGTGTGACTATGCTAGCGGACTTCCACGTGATGCAAGTTGATGAGAGTGCCAGGGATTACCCATTGATTGTGGGGAGGCCATGTATCCATTGGGTGAAATATTGAGGAACCGACCACATGACCATGGGGGATTCAAAGGAACGAATTCCAGTTTAGCTCGGCAGATCAACAAGTAAGGGAAGTATCCCTAACATCTACTTCAGATATAGAAGCAAGATATACAAGTGAAGAAACAGAGATGGAATCTTATGAGTGTGAGTATGAAGTGGACCTCTACACCATGTTGTTGGAAGGTTCACCTCCCCGTGAAGAGAAGAAACCAGCCCGTAGGAAGGATTTACAGGAGATGTTAAATCCAGAGCTAATAGAGTCAGAGAAGCAAGATTATATGGAAATGCTAGAAGGATTTCCCCAGCTTTTTGCCAACTCCTAGGAAGAAGTCCGCAACACATCAAAGGGGTTGAGAATAAAATTGAATTGGTACTAGGAAGTAAACCCATGGCACAAAAACTCAGAAGGTTGGGACTAGTGCAATGAATAGCCATGGTGGAGGAGGTTTTCAAGTTACTGAAGGTAGGATTCATTGCACCCATCGAGAATTCCAAGTGGGTTTCACCAGTGGTAGTTACCCCAAAGAAAAATGGAAAATGGTGGGTATGCATAGACTATAAAAGGTTGAATGAGGTGACAAAAAGAGATCCTTACCCCATTCCCTTCCAAGATATAACCTTGATAGGATAGTTGGACATGAAATGTATACATTCTGTGATGGGTATTCAGGGTATTATCAAGTGAAGATTGCAGCTGAGGATGTAAGGAAGACTACCTTTACAACTCCTTGGGGTACATTTGCATTCATTGTCATGCCCTTTGGGTTAAAATGCCCCAACCAATTTCCAAAGGTTATTGAATAAAATCTTTGCACCTTATTTGAGAATATTTATGCAAGTGTATCTTGATGATTTTGTTATATATAGCAACCACACAAGTCACTTGATGAAGGAATTAGAATGGCTTTTGCTTGCATAGATGAAGCTAGGGAGTGCTCGAACTCTTCCAAGTGTTGAATTGGGACCAAGAAGGCAGAATGATCAGACATATCATCTCTCAAGAAGGAATCAAGACAGACCCTAAGAAAGTCTGTAAGATTCAAGGAATGAAGACCCCAGCCCCATTGTCTCTCAGCTTCAAGGATTCCTAGGTTTGGCAGGGCATTACCGTAGGTTCATCTTTGATTTTGCCAACTTGGCTAGTCCACTCACAAAGCTACTATGCAAAGGAGTTCCTTATATTTGGGCCGTTGAAAGTCAAGATATTGATTCCTTTAAAAAGGCATGGATTACCACTCCTATCTTGAGGTATCCTCCTACAAAGTTTAGACCTTACCTTGGCTAGTATCCTACTCCAAAAGGGTGAAGAAACTAGAATGTTTCCTTTGCCTTTTGCTTCTCAACAAATGTTACTAGTAGAAACTCGCTATCCCACAGATGAACAGAAGAGGTTGGCATTGGTCTTTAGCCTCAAGCATTTCAAGCATTATCTATTGGGGAGGTCATATGCGGTTCTTGTGGAGGATGGTTATATCAAAAGCCGAGTAGCAGGCGCACAACCAACTGGACGGATTGTCAAATGAAAAAAATTGTTTTAGGAATATGACTTCACATTTAAGGTGGTTAAGGGGGAGGTATTAGCTCTTAAAAATTATCTCCTCCAAGAGGACACTTGGAGGAGAAGTTGTATTGGTCTTGACACTTGATCAGGTCGACTCCTTGTATGAGTGAGGGATCACTTATTTGACTCATTTCTCTTAACCCATTAGGAGCCACTTTAGCTGAAAGAAAAAGGTTTGCCAAGAAAGCAAGAAATTCTTCTTGCTAGGAGGAGTTTTATACCATAGGTGATGTGACAGTATACTTCAAAGAGCTATCTTTTTGAAGGAAGGCAAAGAAATCATGAAGCACAATCCTGATGGCATCTGTGGGGGACATTTTGCTACGGTTACTATTGGCCAGCTCTATTTCATGATGTGAAGGAGTTCTGCAAAACTTGTGAGGTATTCCAATTCTTTGGAAGGAAGGAGTTACACCCTAATCTTCTTTACCCCTCATTTCCCCTTACTGCATTCCATAAATGGGGGATTGACTTTGTAGGGCCCTTGTACACTACAGCAAAAAGAAATAATTATCTATTGATTGCCACTAACTACTTCACTAAATGGGATGAAGGACCATCCCCTGTCCATTGTGATGCCATTACTATTGCAAATTTGGTCATTAGGCACATTCATGCTCATTTACGCTACCCTCTTTAGCTAGTATCTTATCAAGGCACACATTTTATCAATGATGTTGTGAAGGAATTGTTTGACCAATTGTTTGTTCATATACTATCCTCGAGCCAATGGATAAAAATAAAAAACAAACGGCATCTTGTGTGGCATTATGGGAAAGATGGTTGCTGGCAATGTGCAGGATTGGGATAAGTTAGTGGTCCATGCTTTACTACACATAAGGTCACAAGTCAATACTCCCATTCCAATTAGTTTATGGGACAAAGGCTATTATGCCTTTGGAAAGTTTGAAGATCTTGATTTAGTCACAAGTCTCGTTGAGGCAGAAAAGGGGGACCTCTGCATTTTGCAGCTTCAAAAGTTAGATGAAGATAGCTATGCATATGGCTAGCTTCAAAAGTTAGATGAAGATAGGCATATGGCCAGACTACATATGGAGGCCGAGTAGATGAAGAGGAAGGAAGCGTATGACAAGGCTTTGTTGAAGACATAGAGGCAGCCCTGTACACTTCAAAAAGGTGACTTAGTTCTACTTTTTGATGCTTGCTTGACAAGGGATTTGACAAAAAAAATGTTCCTTATTGGAAAGGACCACATAAGGTTGCAAATGCCTTGGACAAGGGTGCTGATGTGTTGAAGAGGATCACTACGCATAGACTATGCCAAAGGTCTATAATGGGAGTTTTCTCAAGAAGTTCTTTATTTGATTGGTTAAATTTTAGGCAGAGCATGTTGGGTCATCTCCAGTGAAATTCACCTGGAGTTGAGGGGGGAAGCTGTCATATGAATTAAAATTCCATATGCTATGGTGTGCTTCATCTTATTTCATGAAGAAAATTATGTGAATTAGCCTAAGGTAGGAGGCTCAATTGAATCCTATAAAAATAGCTTTTAAGGATTCGACCACATCAACTCTTTATAAATACCTATTTTCTGTAGTCATATCATGTTCAATGCCATGCATATATTCTTGGACCTTCTTGAGGGGCTCAAGTTTAATCTCCACACACACACATTTTATTTTATTTTATTTTTGGTGGAATCACACACACACACACACACACACACACACACACACACACACACACACACACACACACACATACATGTATACTTCCCCAACTATGAATTATTCTTTTAAGTAACCCCCTGTGAAATCTCTCCTTTACACTATCTTTTTAATCAACCCACGCACCAAGCACACTAATCCTTCCATACCTTCACTAATCCCTTGTCAACTAATGCACTCATTTGCTCCTTAGTCTACTTGTGACTTAAACTTTATATATATATATGTATCCAAGAATCCATATGGTTGTCTATATTCCTAAGTAAAGCGATAACAAGCTGGGGAAAACAAGCATTTCCTATCTACCCAATCATAACTATGATGTTCTAACATCTAGTTTATTTGGATGGTGGCAGGTAAGTGGACTCTACCCTCGAAACGTGGACTGCTTGAGGATTCGACATCTTTTTTCAATCTCATGTTTGTCAAACTCAATATTATTGAAAATTCTTAATTTTGGTGAAATTTTTTGCAAACTTTAGTTATTGCATTTTAAAACTTAGATGTCTTAAACATTTTTTTCTTATGTGTTTCCCTTTTAAAAAAACTTTTTATCCAATTGATGGAATTACTTGTATGGCTCAATTATTGATGGGACTTTTTAATCTAAACACACACTTTGATTTCCTAGCTAGCCTTTGGTCGCGGGCTAGTGCCATACAATTAATTCACATCCATTGGATAATTCTCTAGCATGGAAAATCCCTAGTCATTTTTAAATCCGCTTTAGTTTTTATTAACCTTTATATCTATTTCGTAGAAGTGGTTTACGCATTTACTATTGGAATCAGTTTTTTATTTTGACACTTATCATACAGATCCACTTTTATTCCCTTATTATCAGTAGGTGGGGAGTAAGTTCCACATGGTGGCTTACTCCCCACCATGTGGTCTTACCCTCTGGGTTGGGGGTGGGCCACACACACACACACACACACATACACACACACACACATGCGCACATGTATACTTCTCCAACTATGAATTATTCTTTTAAATAAGCCCCCGTGAAATCTCTCCTTTACACTATCTTTTTCATCAACCCATGCACCAAGCACACTAATCCTCTCATACCTTCACTAATCCCTTCTCAACCCATGCACTCATTTGCTCCTTAGTCCACTTGTGACTTAAACTTTATATATATATATATATATATATAATCTAAGAATCCATATGGTTGTCTATATTCCTAGGGAAAGTGATAACAAGCCGGGGAAAACAGGCATTACTTGTCTACCTAATCGTAACTATAATGTTCTAACATCTAGTTTGTTTGGATGGTGGCAGGTAAGTGAACTCTGTCCTCGGAACGTGGACTACTTGAGGATTTGACATCTTTTTTCAATCTCATGTTTGTCAAACTCAATATTATTGAAAATTCTTAATTTTGGTGATTTTTTTTGCAAACTTTAGTTATTGCATTTTAAAACTTAGATGTCTTAGACATTTTTTTCTTATATGTTTTCCTTTTTAAAAAAAACTTTTTATCCGATTGATGGAATTACTTGTATGGCTCAATTATTGATGGGACATTTTAATCTAAACACACATAATAATTTTGACTGAAATTGTATCTCACATACAAAGACACTTATTTCTTTACACACACACACATGTATACTTTCCCAAATATGAATTATTCTTTTATGTACCGCGTGAAATCTCCCCTTTACACTCCCTTTTTAACAACCCCATACACCAAGCCTACTAATCATCTCATACCTCCTCTAATCCCAACCCATGCACTCATCTGCTCCTTACTCCATTTGTGACTTAAACTCTTTTTAATTATCGAAGAATCCATATGGTTGTCTATATTTCTAAGGTAAAGCGATAATAAGCCAAGGAAAACATGCATTAACTGTCTACCCAAATGCAACTATGATGTTCTAACACCTAGTTTGTTTGGATGGTGGCAGGTAAGTGGACCTCGACCTCTGCCTGAGGATTTTACATCTTTTATCAACATTATGCTTGTCCAACTGAATATTCTTAAAAATTATTAATTTTGATCAAAATTTTTGCAAACTCTAGTTGTTGCACTTTTTAACTGTCTCAAACATTTTGTTCTTATATAATTTCCTTTTTTACTTTTTATCCAATTGATGGAATTAATTGTATGGCTCAATTATTGATGGGACTTTTTAATCTACACACACACACACACACACACACGTGCGTGTGTGCGTGCATGCACATGCACAACAATCACACACATTTGTGTGTGTGTGTGTGTGTGTTTGGTATAAGCACAATGACATATGCAATAGATGTTCTAATTATAGCTTTGAATAAGATACGTACCTATTTAGACATATTGGAGATCAATTAGATAGACTCTTCCATTCATGATATTACAATTGGTACATGGAAACACTTTTGTTTATGATCTTCCATTTATGACAGCTTGTCCCGTATACAATTCCATGGGTGAATTGACATAAGATTTTGACCTTGATAAGTACACGTAGCACACTATGTACTAATACAATTGAGGGTCAATGGAGGAAATGACTTTAATGACAATAGGAATGGATCTCTAATGAGAAACCATGACACTCCCCTTGGTAGAAATATAACATGGTCATACACATAGAGAAAGGTATATTTAAGACATCTTTGTGAAGAATGTTTGTAAGGTTTTTAATGGCTTAAAGAGTGCTATAAGTGGGATAGTGCTATCTAAGGCTAAATATATACAAATTGAGCTGAATGTCAAGAGTTGGGAAGAAGAAAAAACCAGCTTGACTATTCTTTTTCTATTTATAGGCTTGAAAGGAGCTAAACCTAGATAGTTGCTTTGGTAAAATTTGATTATGTGAAATATAAACTCAGTTGTTCATAGCGTGGACCAATGCTAGATAATTACAAGCAACTAGTTGGTAGTGAAGCTATGTGGTGGTCTTTCGATCACAAGGAAGATCAATATTTGGGAGAAGAGGTACATCAAGAATCATGGGTATTTATACAACCTACACAAGCCTATGTTTTATATCGATCTTTCTTTGCCTTATATATGCTCTAGAATCTATGTATCCCTACCTAAATCTTGATTATGCAAACACGATGCTTAGTAGACATAATCTAAATACTAGGTACACAGATATGTATTCTAATTGCTCATTTCTTGGTTGTGTTGGTGCTGGTACTCTATGTATCATGGAAGTGTGGCTTCTACATTGATCTTCCTCTCAGTCATCCATATGTGCAAGAGCTTTATTACCCTACATTAATGATGCATCATGGTTGATATATCTCCAACCTTAGTATTCTATGTGGAATTTGGGTGTAATGGTTAATGGAATATGCATCTAATCAACCATTAATATTATTTTGGTAGAAGGATAGAAAGATGTCCTAAGACACTTTTATGTCTTGTTAACTTAGCCACTTCCTATAATTATTCTTTTTTATTATTGACTATTATAGCTTATGTGTGTTGAAAAAAACTTGGATTTATGATGGATTAAAACCCACACCCATGACTTGAGTTTTAACTAAAGCTTTAAGGTCAATTTTACTATGATTAATGGACTCAAAATTAAATTTTGTGAATGTTGATATGTAGGCAAATTTGTTCTTTTGCACATTATACGACATGTATAACAAGTTGCAAACTCAACCATAATTTGCACATGTCTTCAATATGATGTTATGAAGTATCGTGAGATTTTAGGGGACCTAATATGGCATAGGACATCAAACTCAAACCTTATTTTGATTTGTCATTACACTGCAATTTATGCTAATTTTAAGGTATAAAGATTAAGTGCCGTCATAGGAACTTCAAAGGTCTAAATTATACTTATAGAGTGGCTCTAGTAATGAATGAGTGATCCCAAAAGAAAAGGTTATATGTAGAGCTCAGGGACACTCAAATAGAGCGATATTTGTTATGAAACCTATTTTAAATCTTGCCAAAATGGAAAATTATGCTACTATACTTTTGTGGGCACTTCGTAATCATGTATGATATGTCTTTTTATTCCTTATATTTTTAGAAATAGTCTTAAGAGTATATGTTAAGCTCAAGAGAGGGAACCCTCGTGATAAAGTTGTGAATTTTTTGCCAAATCATGAAAAGGCTGATAGTTTTATGTCCTATATTACTACCAAACTAGTGTTAAAGGTTGATGCTAATTATTTTATGATTGACTTATTAAAACTTGAGGCTTACAAATGGTAGTAGATTTAGAGGGATTAGAAATTAAAAAAACTCTCGACGTGAAAATTGACCCCTTGTGCATGCATGTAAATTAAATGCTAACATGATCTTGGCATGGGCATTAGTGCTATATCAAAACTGGCGTACGGTATCAATTTGGGGTGTACAAATACAAATAAGTTGAGTTTAATAGGATCCTTACACAAAGCTTTATCCTAGTTATATGTATCCTTTGTTGATCTAATTGTATACAAAACTGCTATGCAACTCATTGTTTAGGGAATTACATAATGAGACTAGAGAAATATCTTGCATGTTTGTGCATATAATCAAACTTGGCTCCAACAAGAATGTACATGCTCCATTTCTAACAGCAGCAACAAGAACAAATCTCCATCTAAATTTTTCTTTATAGAAGGCCAATGAAAATGACAACGGCTTGGGAGAATGAAAAAACATGGGGAGCTTATATTTTGAGATTGGATCAGATGGCATATCAACATAGGTTCTAAAAATATGCTAACTGGCTTACATTTACTTTTTCTAATCATGTGAATGGTATGGCTCTATATAATGTTCTACAACTACTCCAATTGAAGGGTCTTAAGTTATTTATTTTGTCACTTCCATGAAATTACATGATGAATGTCTACACATACACACACACACACACGCACGCATGCATGCACACACACACATATACACACTTACTATCCCTTCCTCCATTGGTTTGGTCACTTGCTCATTAGATCTCCTCCCAACCCCCCCCCGCCTCCCAAAACCCCTCTTTCAATTTCTCTCCCTAGTATTTCCCTCTTTTCACCCACTCTCTATTCATTTCCCTTCTTAAATGTTCCCTCATTTTATTTCTCTGTATTTTCCTTAAAAGCCTTCTTATTTTTTCCTATTTTTGTTCCCCTATCTTCCCTTAATTATTTCTTAATATATTCTTTCCTTCTTTCATATTAATTTCGTTTTAGTTTATTCCTAGACTTTCACCTCTTACTTCCTCTTTTAACCCCCCTTTTTTTCTAATTTAACCCCTTTTTTTCCCCTCTTTATTTTCTTTCCTTTTATTTTAATTTTTTCCTAACTTAGTTTTTTCCTAATAATAAATCCCCCCCCGCTCCCCTCCTATTTTCCTCTAAGTTTTCCCTTAAAATTTTTCCCCACAATAACCCCCAAAGTACTTTACAAAACCCAATAAAACTACCACTCCCCTAACTGACTGACCCTTGACGTTCTAACTTCTCACTCCCATGTTAAAGTCCAACTGCTCCTGACTACGTGACTCCCCACCCTCCCTCCATTCACTACCACCATTATTATGGCCCCTTGCTGTGCACCTGCTGCTTTGAGGTACCCACGCCCGACTCCCTAGCCCTTTATCACATTCCCCTAACTCCCTAAGCCTCACACCTATTTAAGGAGGTACTACCCTCCACCCACCTCAAACTCCATAGATGAAATCCCCTCTGCACCCGTAGTCTTCACTGCCCACTTCTGCTCTCTCCGTGCTCTGTGCTCCATACTCTCTGAATCGTGCCCCATATTCTGTCTCTACCATCTACTACTAGCAATCATTGTTTGCCCTTCCCTCGTGGCCCTTTCACCATCACTCTATGGACTCGTTCTCTATTTCGCCCCCCAGATCAATAAACTCCTAGGTACTCCCGCATGGTCTCTATGCTGCACGTCACATGGTCTCGACTCTCGATAGTCTCTATGCCAAACTATCACACTTGCCTCCGCACAGTCAACATCTAATGCATTAACATGCCCACGGCTCAGCCACTATTAGCAGTGCCTCTACCCCTTGAAAATGGGTTTGCAGGTCTTCCTTAATGATTTCAGCAACTCCCCACCCTCTCTCATTTAAACTTACCCTCACTCCCTCCTCTCCCTACCTCTCTTCACTTAAAAAATAGTCATATCTCTCTTAGTTCTCCCCCCCCCCCCTCTCAACCTCTTAACTTCCCTTATAAACCTCTTAATTTTGTTTTACCTCTCAAAACCTTACATTTATTAATGTAAACCTCTTTATTAGCAATTTTTTAATTTCTTGACCTTTTTACTAGTTCTTTCTTATCACACACACCCCCCCCCCATTCTTTTTCCCTCACCTCTTTATCTCTAAATTTACACCCGAATTTCCCCCCCTCTTATTTTCTCTTCTTGTTTTCATAATCTCCCTTTACAGCATCCCCTTATCATTTCCCCAAAAAATTATTTCCTTTGTGATCCACCTCCTTCCTTTAATTACTCTCCTTCCTTTGATTTTTCCATGTTCAACATAACTCTCTTCATAAATTATATATATATATATATATATACACATCTACGTGCTTATTATCTCTTGAACTAATCTTAGTGTGATTAGATGCTCACATTAATCTCCTTATTTATTATTCCCCTTTCTTTTTCCTAAAGGTTACTTTAGTTAACTTTACACTTGCAAGTTCTGATTAAGCTTGTTCAACATAACTCTCTTCATAAATTATATATATATATATATATATATATCTATGTGCTTGTTATCTCTTGAACTAATCTTAGTGTGATTAGATGCTCACATTAATCTCCTTATTTATTATTCCCCTTTCTTTTTCCTAAAGGTTACTTTAATTAACTTTACACTTGCAAGTTTTGATTAAGCTTGATTAGTCTGAGGTTGTGTTAAATTTATTGTGACCCCGATAACAAGGGAGGGGTGTTTACGACACCTGTCTTCCCAACTAAAGTTAAAGCTGGTTCTCACCATTTTTCTTGTTGGATGGTGGCAGGTAGGTAGACTCCCCTCTTCAATAAAAGTGATGCTTGCCTGGACTTATCCAAGCTCGACTTCTATACAGTTTCCGAAAAGTCATTTCTACAAAAGTGCCCACTACTAGTTTCCTTTATAAACAGGGATTCACCGACTTGTACGAACTTTTCCGTTAATGCAATTAGTCCTATTTCATTGTCTAACTTCGCTCTTTTGTCTTTTCACTATGCAAAGGGGTGTTGTAAAACCTTCCACACACACACACACACACACACACACACACACACACACACGCACGCACGCACGCACACACACAAACACACACAAGTTTCTCAATATTAATTTTCTTATAAGAAAACCCCCTTCCCCCACTTTTTTTATCACTTTCTTACCTTTGCAACCCCCTAACTTTGTTCCTTCCCCCTTTTTTCAAAACTCTGCCCTAACTGATCCCTAGTATTAATTTTTTTCCCCCTCCTTATTTATTTATCCCCTATTTAATAAGCCCCTCCAACCCCCTTTTAATTTTTTCTCTTTTTTAAATCAAATCCCCTCGTTTTACTTTTAATGATTTTTGACTTTTAACTAAACTTTTTTCCTGCTTCCTTTGCAAAATATTTTCTACTCCCTCCCCTCTTATGGTATTTTTACAGTTTAAATTGGTACTAAATTTATTATTAAGCTTGTTTAGTTTTTGTAGCTTTGAATTGTTCTTAATGGCTTACTTTAATAGGATCTTTAATTTTTGAAGTCTTCTCTTTATAGTCTTTATAACCATTTTTGAAAATTTGGTTTAAAGGTAATTAGTTTTTTAATGTATGAGTATACTTAAAACCATCTCCCCTTTTACACTTTAATTACTCAAAGAATTTTTTCTAACCTAATTTTTGAATGATGATTGTATACTGGTGGTTATATAACCCCCTAAGAACTACACATTCACACCAATGTAATGGTCTTGTTTTCTTTAGGGTTTTCCTTGCTTTTAAAAAAAAGTAATTCCCCCTTTCGTTTCCCCTAATTTTTTATAGTCCCTCACACACACACACACACACACACACAAAAAAAGTAACTCCCCCTTTCGTTTCCCCTAATTTTTTATAGTCCCTCACACACACACACACACACAAAAAAGTAAATCCCCCTTTCATTTCCCCTAATTTTTTATAGTCCCTCACACACACAGACACACAGCCTATTCATTTTTCCTTCACATTTACTTTATTTTTCCCCCCTCCCCTCCCCTTTTCCCCCCCTTTTTTATCATTAATGTTCCCCTTAACATTTTCCCTTAACTTCTATCCTTTATTTCCGTTAATTTTTTGCCTTTTCTACTCCCCTCACCCCCCCTTTTAAAATTTATTAATTAAAAATTTCCTCTTTTTTCTCCTAAATTTCTTGTATCCATTCTCCCTAATTTTCCTTTTTATTAATTTTTTTAATTTACACTTACTCTCCCTTTTCCCCCCCTTTTTCTATTAGTTCCACTATTCTAGTATCTAAATCTAAAGTTAAATTAAACTCCTAAAGTTTTCCCTTAATTTATCTCTTTCAATTATTTAATTGAATAATAATTCCAATTTCCCCCCCTTATTTTTTTTAATTTTCCTTTATCTTTAAGCCCTTCATTAAACCCCCCCAAACCCCACACACACGTGCCCTTCTAGACTTTCTCCTTGAGGCACATTGTTAGCACCTTACTGTACACCCCCTTGCACCATGTGGCATGCCACGTTTTGTATGCTGCAGCTTGCTCAGTGCTCCAAGTCCCTTGGGCTTCTCAACCCCTAACTCTCCCTTCCCCGACACCCCTCTCTTACCTATATATTAAGCCTTTCCCTTTTGATCACTCCCTACCTCGTGCTCCATAGACTAACGGATCATCTTCCTGGCTCCCTAGCTCCCTTGCTTTTCTCCCTTTGTAATTCGCAATGCTGCACCAATTAGCTGTGACTACCCCCGTTGTTGCTTATAGTATTGTACTGCAATCTCCTACAGCCACCACCTGCTTTCACATTTGTATGTATCTACTCTCAAATCTCTATTTACCGTTGCTCTAATCACGTACAACTAGCATGCTGCTCCACAGTTCCTCGTCTGCTAGACTGCTCCTACTCTTCTTCAAGTCCCGCATACTCTCGTCTTGTTACTACACACTGCATCGAGTCTCGCGCTCGATCAGCCTGCCAGATGTTCTCTCTCCCTCGTGCGAAATAGACTCATAGGTTGGCTCTTGATGTGATGATTAAACACCCCCCCCCTTTTCTTTTCTTTTCTTAAATTACACTCTGTTTATTCCCGAATCCCTCCTACTCCCCTATATGATCCTTTCCTCCCCCCCCCCCCCCCCAAAAAAAAGAAAAAAAATCCCCTAACTTTTACAATTTCTAATGTCCCCCCCTTTTTTTCTTTACATTTTTCAATTATTTAAATTCCCCCAAATTTTTTCCCCCTTTGTTAATATTAGAAATGTTTTTTCTCCTTACTTCTTAAATTAACCTCTTTCGCTTTATTAATATTTCATTTTTATTTAATTTCTCTCTTTAATAAAAGCATTTCTTAAACTCCTTTCTTTAAAACCCCCCTTTTTTTCATTTCTCTCTTCAATTTTCTTAACCTCCCTCTTTAATTTCCTTTAATACTTCTTTAAAAAACTCCATTCTTCTTATAGCACTACGCCTTTTCCCTTTTACTCTTATATCATATTTCCCTTTACCATTATTGATTTCCTAAACTAAGCACTCCTTAATTGCCCTTTCTTGCTTCTTTAAGTTGATTAATTATTCCTATGTTTGGTCTGCCCTCCACTTATTTTCCTTCTTTTCTTCTTAATTTATAACTCTACTTAAGTTCCTCTTCTAAACCCTGTTCTTGCTCTCTATCAAAACTCTCACTTCAAACTCATAAACCTTTCTTAAATAATCCCAATCTCACTAATTCCACACTAAAGCCATTCACTTAATTAGTCGCCTGTCTTTTCACATTCATAAATGTACACCAAGCTTGATAAGTTAGTGGTTAGCCTCTATGTTTATTGTGACCCCGATAACAAGGGAGGGGTGTTTATGACACCTGTCTTACCAACTAAGGCTTAAGCAGGTTCTCACCACATTTTTCTTGTTGGATGGTGGCAGGTAGGTAGACTCCCCTCTTCAATAAAAGTGATGCTGCCAATGACTTATCAAAGCTCTACTACTCACATTTCCTTTTTTAGAAAATTATTCATCCTTTAATGATGCTACTCCTTTTTTTTGGATGTTTATTGCAATGTTTATCTATTAAATATTTCTCTTTCCTTCTCCAAATTTGTCTACTCTTCACTATGGAAAGGACTACACACACACACACAGAGACACTTTCATTTTTCTATTTACTTGCTTCCCCAAATTCCCCCCCCCCCCCCCCCCCACATACTTTTGAACTACACTTTTGTTAAGGCTCTCCTCCTTCCCCGTTATTATTTTTATTAAGGTTCTCCCCTTTCCCATTATTATTATGATTTTTATTATTGTTCTCCCCTTATTTTTATAGTATTTTTTACTAATGTTCATTAATTTTCATGAACTCTTATTATAGTATTCTCTCCCTTAAACACACACACACACACAAAATTCATGCACATATGTTTCCCTGTATTTCTAGTGTACTTATTTTTATAATATATATTTATGTAGTATAATCACACTTTCTATATACATATATTCACACTTTAATCCCCCCCCCTTTTTTGTGTGCTTTTAATTGTAAACACTCACTTAACTTAACACCTAACCTAATCATTATAGTTTAAATTGTTTTTCAATTTGTCCCCCTCTCTTTTTTTCTACCCTCTAAACCTAACTAACCTAACCACCTTCTTCTATTCCTACCTACATGCATGCACCAACCTATGACCACCCTTCCCTCATGCATGCACCACCCTACGACCATTAACATGCATGCACCACCCTACGACCACATTTCCCTCATGTGGTGCCCACTTTGTTTCTTGGCTAATGCATCCTCTACCCGCTCTTCAAAAACATACTATTTTTTAAGTTTCTTCGCACCTACCTTACACCTACGACCTTGGCGACTCATCACCTTGCATGACCTGGAGTTTTAAAGCCATCGCTAGCTCTTTCTTCTCCCTGCTCTACTCCTTCAAAGCTTCTTCATACAACCACCTTCGTTCCCCCTGCTCTCAAGCTTAGTCGCCCGTTCTTGTGACCTTCTTCTTCGGTTGCTTGCTTCATGGCCATGCTATAGTCCCACACTGGACCTCCCTGTGTCGACAACTATCGTTTCGACCTCCTTTTTACCAACTTAGTTCTCTGATTGATAGCGGTTCACTTCTCCTCTCCCTTACGTATTACATACGGTTTATTCTCTTGATCGATCGATTGTGCTAACAACATCTGGGTCTCCTTCGCTTTTACTCTTGGTGTTGGCATTTCACTAGTCTACGGCGGCTGCTCCAACTATTGTGTGCTCACGACCCTTACATATCTTCCACCTTGATTCCAACCACCTTCTCTAGGCTACGCTTCTCTAAGCTACGCATTGACCTCGTAGCTACGTCCCACCACTGTAGATGAAAACTTACTTATGTGTTTGCTATAAAGCTACCTAGATTTAAGCTCTCCTAGATTTACTTACAGGACTTCTTTTATGGTAGCTCCTTAAGCAAGACTATCATAGGGTGCAAACTTGCCATTCTCTATTTACTTACCTTACTTTTTGTAGTTTCGATGTCTTCCAGTAATGTGCGCGGCATTCTTGGCTTAGCCTGGGACCTTTGCTTTTTCTTTTTTTGTGTACGTGGGAACCCTAGTGGTAACCGTCCATGTTGAAGTTTTATATATATATATATATATATTGGTACATTTATTCATATATATAATCTTATCTCAATGCTACATGTATATATATAGGTATTCTTGTAATTATTTTTTGATGGCTTTGACTTTTACTAGGTTTCTCTAGCAGAAAAAAGGGCTAATGCTTCATTATTTATGGTTTTAATCATATGTATATGTGTGTGTATCTCTCTCTCTCTCTCTCTCTATATATATATATATATATATATCTATCTATCTATCTATCTATCTATCTATCTATCTATCTATCTATCTATCTATCTATCTATCTATCTATCTATCTATCTATCTATCTATCTATCTATCTATCTATCTATCTATCTATCTATCTATCTATCTATCTATCTATCTATCTATCTATCTATCTATCTATCTATCTATCTATCTATCTATCTATCTATCTATCTATCTATCTATCTATCTATCTATCTATCTATCTATCTATCTATCTATCTATCTATCTATCTATCTATCTATCTATCTATCTATCTATCTATCTATCTATCTATCTATCTATCTATCTATCTATCTATCTATCTATCTATCTATCTATCTATCTATCTATCTATCTATCTATCTATCTATCTATCTATCTATCTATCTATCTATCTATCTATCTATCTATCTATCTATCTATCTATATAGGTTTGGATCTCATTAGTTTAAATTTGTTAATATTCTAGTCAATTCTATTCAATTTGAGTAAGATAATCGATTATCCTTGCTTTAGCTTCTATAAATTAATTTCTTCTTTCCATGATTTCCCTTATTAAATTAATTGCTTTGTCATTATCAGTTGCTTTATTCATTTAAATAACCTTAGTGAATAAATTTGTTTATCTCTTTTAACCAATTTAAATTTATTTTTAAGTGCCCTTTTTATTTCAAGTGCTATATCAAAATGTATGCAATTTTGCTTACATATCTTAAAACTGCCACCAATTAGTGATTTAATTGTCTTGTTCCCTTAGGAGTTCCTTGTTTATTTTCCTACTTGCAAGTTATTTTGTATGGTTCAATATTTTTTCCCCTTCTTTTTTACCATTAATTTCCAATCATGGGTGTGGATTACCCCCCATCATCTTCATCAGCTTCATCATCAATGATCATTAATTTAATTGGTTTTAATAATAAAAGTAAGAGACAATTCTCTTTTTCACAAGGGTGTGGACTACCCCCCTTGGAATTTTTTCACCTATAGAGATAGACCATCCCTTGGTATCTTGTTTAAAAATAAGAATCTAGCTATTGTATTGATACGAGATCCCCCTTGTTAATGTTAAATTTTTGATGCCCCATGTTTTTGATCATTTTAGAATCTTGATAGGTGTCCTTCTTTGTGGTATAAACGATAACAAGCTAGGGTTTACAGGCATTACCCATCTTCCCTCACAAAACTATGATGTTCCAACATATTGTTTTGTCTGGATGGTGGTAGGTAAGTAGACCCTGACTTCGGAGTATGGACTATCGAATGGATTCGACACTATTTTACTGATTCTTTGCTTAAGTTTGCAAACTCTATATAAAGAAAAATTCTATTACCAATCCTTTGGCTTTCTGTACCAAATTCTTGGTTACAATATTGTCAAAAGTTACTTCAATTTAGTTTTCTTGATGAATTTCAATACATTTCTCATATGCATCTTTTTATAATTATCCAAATTATTGAATTACTTGTTCATTTATTGATGGGATTATTAAATCTAAACATACATAGATCTCCCGACTAGCCTTTGGTTAGGCTAGTACCATACAATTAATTCATAATCATAGAATAATTTTAAGCATAGTCAAATGTTTGTCATTGGAACTATAGGGAACTATTTTATGTCCCGTTGCTCTATTTACTAATGATTACTTTTATGTGTAGAAACATTGGCTCAAAAAACTAGAGTATGCTTCTTCGGATGGCATTGTGCTTTATATCACTTCTTACACTTATCATAAGAGATCCATATTTTGCATTTACTTTTAGGTGGGGAGTAAGTTCCACATGGTGGGCTTACTCCCCACCATGTGGTCGTACCTCCGGGTCGGGGGTGGGCCACACACACACACACTCTCTCTCTCCCATTGTAGGAGGTAGCAGGAAGTGCCTCAATCTCATGGGGGCTTATGTCAATTTAGTACATTATTGTGTGACAATATTAGATATATAGTACCATCACACATGATTAAGGTAATCAAAGATAATAAGTGATGTCCAATATATATGGACTAAAGAGAATGGGAGATGGCTTGCATTTATATGCCAAGAATATTTTCATACTTGATCGGAATGTATCTATTTGAGCCAGGGGAATTGGAATTCTATGCGATGCATGATACGAAATTATATTACAGGAGTATTATTGGAGGAAACTAGAGAGGCTAAGGTATAGAAAAATGAGAGGACATTAATTCATGGCTTCTAGTCATTTGGATGAACATAAGTTCTCTTTATAATGGATATGGAACCACCATGGGTTAAAGAATGTATCATGACTTTGCGTGAGAAGTATATCCACAAAAGGTGGAATATGAGATTGAATGGAAACCCATGATATATACCACTAGTTATTTAATGGACTATATGTTGGAGTCATCATGCAACACTGATTTTTCCATGGATAAGTAGAAGAGACATACAAGTACCCATAGAGATCGATTTTATCCAAGGAATCCCGGGAGAATAATGAAGGGTAAAGAGAGGAATATTAAGACAAGTCCCTATCCTACCTTACCGTCGTAGATATATACATTAGGGTGAAAACTGGGCACTATCGCACTTTGATTAAATAGGAGATTGCAGCTAGAGATTTTCGATGACAGTCGGCCGCAGCCATAATTGAATGCAAGAAGTACCCGAGGACCTCCTCATTGCCCAACGTACTGCAACATCCAGAGGGAGATGCAGGAAATAGGAAGTGCGCAAAACGAGCGCTTGCAGCGGCAGGACTGAGCGGACGCGACTTCGACACACGCACCTCCAGGAGAGAGCATCCAAGGCAACCTTGCTGGTGAGAGGCCCGAGATACTGAAGACACTGAAGCGAGAGAGACAAGTCCAGCGTGAGGAGCTAATAGCAAGGTCTGGGAACCTGTGTGAACACTCAAGAAGACGTACTCTACGCACAGAAAGGACGATGGACGTCCAGCAGGTACGCTATTGCCTCGATTTGCTCAGAGGCACGGGAGCCAGGTTATTATTAAGACGCCCCGGAGTCTCCCATTGGAGCCCATTAGCAGCGTAGCCACTAGTATAACGTAGTCGCATATACCATCGTGGAAACCGATTGTTCTTCGAGGAAGCATAAGTCTGGATGTTGCGAGGGAGCTTGTGTGACGCTACGATTTGGAATGCTGAAATGGAGAATATGTCTGTAAGTGGCGAATACACCATAGCTACATTACATTTTGCATGTCAAGTGACTTCAGTGCTTGAGGAACACTGGCAGCGTGTAGTATCGAGGGCATTAGAGAAGACAGATCCAGGAGGGACAATACCCTGGGATAACCAAGAGCTGAGAGCCCCTTCACTAGAGATGTGAAGACTCGCCGACTAGACTACCGACTGGTAGGGCGATCCGATTTCACATAAATAAGGAGGAGCATTTTGGATTACTGCCAGAGAGAGGGACTAGTTATATAGCTTGTGAAACGATCTCGATAGTTTGCATGAAGGTTGTATACGACATGAAATAGAAGCACGATAATGGTGTGCGCGTCGTCAGTCAAGTAGTTTCTGCTAAGCAACGACCGAAGGAACAGAAGGACTTATGAAATGTAGATGAGGCCACCTCCATGCATGATACCTCTTAAGTGCTGTCCCTTTTGGTAGAGAGGTGGGCGGAGACCCAGGAGGGGTTACCGAGAGCTGGCTTGTAGAACAGAGAATGTAGAGGATGGGACGAACTAGTTAACTAGTCAATGTTATATATGTATGTATTACTATGATTATTTCTTCCCCCTTTTAAAAAATCCCTTTGCCCTTTCTTTAAAGTTATATGTTTTGCCTCGTTCCTCTATACGGAGTGAATTAATTTATGTTCTCCTTTAATGTCTCCGGTTAGTGGTAAATATATTGTGATATTTTTTCTAGTTATGTATGCTCCGTTTTTAAATAAACAACACCCTATAATCATAAATCCCTAGTAAAGTTTTTCTTTTTTAGAGTAGTTTCTTTTAATTCTTTACACATGATAATATTCAAGCAAGGGATTTTTTTCATAAGTTCTATGTACAAGGACCATTATTGGGATACAGACATATGGGTATACATGAGTATGTAGCGTATCATTCTTTGTTGGATTTAATTTATCTCTCTCTCCCTCTCTCCCTCTCTCCGTGTGTCCCTCTCTCTCTCTCCCTCCCTCTCTCTCTCTCTCCCCCTCTCTCTCACTCTCCCCCCCTCTCTCTTTCTCTCTCTCTCTCTCTATATATATATATATAGCACAACTTTGTAAGGAGCATATGAGCACCATTGCCATGTCACACTGCCACATCACCCTCCATGCCACCTCATCATTTTGATCACCCTCTTGATCATTAAAGTTTGGTCATCCTTTTGAGAGCCATAACTTTTGATCCCAAAGGAATTCGGAGGTGATTCAAAAAGAAAAAATGATTGCTAGATCGTGTCTACATGCTGAGAACCTTAGATCTATTTGTTAACTTTTCCATACATCAGCATCACCAAATCCTCATCATTAGAACCACCTCCTCATCCATTGCAGTGCACCCACCACATAGAATGAATCAAGATAAAATTCATTTATTGCATTTGATGCTTTGACGTGTAGTCTCTAGTTGTAGACTAACATAGCCATAGAGGAGATCCAACTCCACTAAGAAAAGTAAGCCATTGCCATATTACCCAATTAGCTCCCACCGGTGTCAGTTCCATCTTATCTATCATTGATGTACACATTCACACATGTGACACCAACTCAGTTCTCTTGGCATTTGGAATGTCGTTTTGACACTTGGCAGAGTTATCCTTCTTGGATTTAGGATTGTTGCATTCTTCTTGCACACACATATGCCACACATGTATAATCAAATTTGGTGACTATTTTTTGGCATTGGTTCCTGCACATATCCATGAGCCTTGTATAGCCTCTTGGCTACTCTTGACTCATAGTTATCATCTTCATTATAGCTTGATCTCTAGCATACACATGTTCTCACATGACTTGGTTCAGATTTATAGATTCAACATAAGTCCCCCAGTGGTAGCTCTCATACAGTATTCTCATCGGTAGACACTCTCGTCGATACATGGGTAAGACTCTTACATAGAGCACCACATGAAGGGTACCAAGGAGATGTGCATCTGCTTTGGTAGAGGAGACATGCATGTACCTAGGTACACAGATTCAGACTATGCATGGAATGTGGATAGTAGGAGATCCACTTCTGGTTATGTGTTCACCTTTGCAGGTGGTGCAGTGTCGTGGATGTCTCGTGCACAGAAGTGCATTGCTTTGTCTACCATAGAGGCTGAGTATGTTGCAGTCATAGAGGGTTGCAAGGAGGCTATATGGCTTGATCGGCTAGTGGGAGATCTAGGGATTCATACAGGTGTACCGACATTGCATAGTGGTTCCATGAGTGCTATTCAACTACCACGGAATCTGGTCCTTCATGCAAAGACCAAACACATTGAGATCAGGTACTATTTCATTAGGGAGGTACTTGAGGACAAGTGCATAGAGCTTGCTTAGGTTCATACAGATGATAACCCTGCAGATATGCTGACGAAGAGTCTACCTAGTCAATGGTTTAAGTATTGTCATGTATTGATGGGCATAGGATAGTATGCTCACTGGTTGTTCTCCTTTAAAGACACATTGTCCTTTAAGTGGAAGGTTGTGGGGGTTAAAGGTCACTATGCCTTTACCCCAGTTATGTATAATACTCAAACACATATATAAATGAATGAAAAAGAAGATTAGGGTGTTCTGCACTCACCAAAACTTGTGTGGTTCTCTGTTTCTCTCTCTCCCTCTTCCGTTCTTGCTTTAGTTGAGAGCACTCTCACTATTGATGGAAACCATGTCCAAGGATGTAATATGCTCCATGTCAAAGGTGAAAGCATCAGTGATGGATGCTGGAATGGAATCACCGAAGAAGTTGAATGCACTGTGGCATAAATCTCTGCATGTGGTAGAAGATGTGAGTGCCTCATATTGAGGACTTACCTATTGCATAAATCTCCTCATGTGGTAGAAGATGTGAGTGCCTCTACTGAGGACTTACCGACTAAAAACTGCATGACCATAACTGAACTCTTGGTGTGTATCTGTATCATCTATGGCAAAAGATGGAGTCATATCCATGCATGAAGGTGATTATTATACATCACTAGAATCAGACTGTGCTGATGTAGATGGGACTATCTCATGCAGAGGGCCTATCATAAAATGTACCTTGTGCTAAGGGCTTATCGTCAAGTGTGCATGATCAAAAACTATGGGTTGATCCATGCTAGCAAGTGGTGCATCTGCTTCTAATCTCTCAAGACCAATGAGGCTTGAGTCACCATCGTAGACTGGTACATACCCTGTGGCAATGAATGGTCAAAGGTGAACCATTCCTAATGCTTTGTCATGTGAGATGAGGCACCACTTTCTAGGGGGTAGCTCTCCCAATCTGCTTATTTGCCCCCTCTTCTCCTATTGGGTTGGTTTTTTCCCCTTACAACAACTATGAAGGGTGTCTCAATTGTCTTCTCTTTGTCTACTCGGAGTTGTTATTCTTCAAAAGTCTGCATGTTTGGAAGGCTTCTTCCTCCTCATCCGAGCTAGTGTCTTCTAGGACCTCCTCTTATGGGGCTTCCTTTCTCAAGGTCTCGAATCTATGCATAAGGTCAATTGCCTTCCCCTTCTCTTTTTGTGCCATGGCCTTCTCTTTCTCCTCCTCTTTCTTTCTCTATTCTTCTTTGTTTGTTTCTATAGGTTCCTCCTCAGTTTCCCTTGCTACATTTCTACGTGTTTGAGAGGGGAAATCCCTAATAAAATGACCCCCTAATCCACACAAAAAACAAGAGTTCAGGATGTTCTTGAAGAAAACCTTTTGGATGAACTCATAGACATCTCCATTGACTATTTTGATTGATGGGGGGGGTTTATGGCTAGGTCCATTAACACACACACCTACGGGCTTCCTCGCAAATTAATAAATTTCTTAGTTTTGGTCCCCAGGAACTAACCCAGTGGTGCCTACAGCATCTCCACTTGAGGAAAGAGAGATAAAGGGAGGTCAGGGAACTCGACCCAAATGGGCACTTTGGACGGAGGTGGCATATCAGGGGAAAAGGAAGGATCCCACATCTACACAGATAATGGCTGACTTCTAATGGTCCAAGTCCCATTTTGGACTACTGAGCTTGCCATCTCTGGCTTTTCAAATAGGAAGACTATGAATCCATTCCTTAGGAAGCATGCATTGGTTACTACTAGTCATCTCTCTCTCTCTCTCTCTCTCTCTCTCTCTCTCTCTCATAATCCTATAAAATGCAGTGTAAGTGAGATGGCGTATAGATAGTAATTGTAAGTTGTTGGTTTTTTGCTTAGCAAGGACTACAATCGAACTAGCAATATTCTCTCCTATGGTGTGTGATTTGGTTATTGGCTTTTTGTGTTAGTTGACCATCCCGTAATATCAAGCATAAAAGTGATCAACAAAGAGGAATACTATTGTCCACCTCCCTAACAATGCACATTGAATCTTTGCGCATTGAAAACACACAATGAATCTTTGCGCATTGAAAACACACAAAAGAACAATGCTCATTATAAAAGTTGAAAACAATTGTAAAAGTTTGGAAAGTATGTCGTAGACTCACTCTTACTCCTCATTGATCTAATGAATTGAGGGGAGAATGAAGGGGAGGACACTTTTCGTAAGGAATTTAGGGTTAGGGTTGGGGGCCTAGGGTTTCTTCTCTACCCAACATTCTCTCCCCCCTTATTTTATCTCCCTTTCCCTCTTGCCTTCGCTTCCTACCCCTCTTCCTTTCCCTTCCTTCCTTTTCCCCTCTCCTCTCTCTTTCCCTCTGGTGTCCCTTTCCCTTTCCTTCTTTTTGGCCTATCCCTTTCCCCCTTCCCTCCTCCCCCCCCCGCCCCCTTCCCCTTCCCTCCTTTCTATATAAAATTTCCTTAAATATTCACAAATAAAATATATGTAATCTTTCTTTGTTAATATAAAAAAAGTTATGTATAAGATTTAATTTTTAAAAATATATCCCATCTCTCTTTTGCCTCAAATTTACATAAATATTCTCTTAAAAATATATCAAATTTTCTATAAATATATACATAGACTATAATCATAGAAACAAACTTAATAAGATTATTGTTTAAATCAAGTTCAAAATGATTAGCCTAGTATGCCCTAAATGTTATACCCCAAATCCTATGCTTTTATGCTATACTTCTACCCTAAACCTTTAACTCTAAACCATATACTAAATTGTAAACCTTGAAGTCCATACCCTAAACCCTAAGCCCTAACTCATACCATCATACCCTAAACCCTATACCCTAAATCCTATATCCTATACCCTAAACCCTATATCCTATACCCTAAATTATAAACCCTAAAGCCCATATCCCTAAACCCTAAGCCATATAGCTAATACCCTAAACCTTAAATCCATAATTCTATACCCCAAACACTAAACCCTATACCTTGAACCCTAGCCCTATATCAACTCTATACCCTAAGCCCTAAGCGCTATACCCTACATTGTAAATTCTTAACCCTATACCCTATGCCCTTTAATTATATACCTTAACCCTATACCCTATCCCTTTAATACTATACCTGAAACACCAAACCTAAAGACCTAAACCTTGATATGTAAGCCTTCTAAACTAAAGACAATACCCTAAACCTTAAATCTTATCTACAAAACCCTACTATATAAGTATCTACAGTTTACTAAGGTCAGCCTTGTCAAATCTTTATTATCAATTCATTGGTGCTCCCTCAGGATAAGAAACACCCCCCTGCCCCCTCCTTCCTAGCCCCACTTTGAACAACTCACTTCCTTGCTCCTTTGCTTTAATGTTCCTTGCCTTCCTCTTTGCTAACTGCCACTATGGGACACAAGTGAGGAGTAAAGTGGGGAGTAAGAAAAGAAAGAACCAATTTTGTAATCAAGTTTTTTGGAGGATTTTCACCTTGCAATTGCTAGCTTTTGAGGGAGCTCACATTGCTAATTGCTATCTCAATTTACCTAACATGTACCCAACTACAACTTGGTTATGTAGTATCCATACATACATGCCACTTATTCTACCCTTAAGACACTACTACACAAGAGGCTAGTTTCATTACTGTTTGCAATTCTTTTAGGTACCTTTAATTTTTTAGAATGAAAAAAGGGTCTATTTTTAGAAAAATTAGTGAAACATCAATAGCCAAGTTGACATCCGAATATGCATTTCAATAGCAATACCAACATCCGTGTAGATACTAAGACTATTAAAAACCCAATGTCTATATGGATACTAGGATGATAATTTTGATGGTAAGACCAACCTCTATATAGATATTGGCTTGATAATGAGACCTCTACAAGTTAATACCACTATCTATATGGATACTTAGACTACAAAAACTTTTATAAAAAGTGGTTTTGTATACCTCCCATAAAAATATTGCCTTATACTTTTGATGAAAGATAAAAATGTTGAGAACTTCCACACAAAGTTTGGTTGAAAGTAGTGAAAAAATAAAATGTCATTATGCAAATACAAGTTAATGGAAAAATAAGAAAAGGATTTTCCATGATAAATTAATCAAGAATTTGTATTTACATTAATATTTATATTTTTTTATGATGATGCGATAGAAGCAATAGAAGATGTGCTATCCATGAATCCCTCATAAGACAATGAATCATCTTCTAAGACTTCTTCTAGATCAACTAGAAACACTGGCATATTTGTATCCACACCTCTATCTATAAAAGACTATTTACTTTAGGCGGCAACTTGGACAACATACTGCCATCTACGGATTAGAATGATTTGATGAAATATCATCACCTATGTTCAACTTGAAGCACCATTATTAATGAACATATGAGAAATCATAATTAGCTTAATTCATTTTAATTTACCTAATCACATTCTTTACAAAGGAAAAAGTAGCATCTTCATTTGTCCAGAGTTTGGTAGGGTATACATCAAGAAATCCACTTTTGTCTTTCCTCACAATAGCATTGAGACATTGTAGAGATAACTCTAAACCATTTTAAATCAAAATGAAAACACTAAATTGTCTAAATTAAACATATAATATATCATGTATGGTCCCACAATAAACTAATTACGAGGTAAGAAGATTGACATTTGAAGTACTCACTCAATTTTCTTATATGAAGTTAGCTTTTTCCCATAGTTAAATGTGGTCCTCTTTGAACTAATGTGTTCCATGTGACCCACAACATTGATCCATGTGGTCCTTTCAAATAGATGTGTTCCATGTGACTTACAACATTGATCCAAAGTCCTCCATACATATAGATACACCAAATAGATCATAACATCTAGTGGCCTATGTAAAGGATCATGAGGACATGCAAAAGGACATTGAACCAAAATGGAGGAGTGGGCAACTTTGTCAAGGATCTAACCTATGACTTGGTTGTCAATATTTAATGCACTAAATACTCAACCAAGTCACAAACTTTGGTGTGGTAAGTGGTGCCAATTCTTTCTATCTTATGCCATAGCAATTTCCAAAAGAGGTCATATAGACGACGAAGTCAATTCAAGGTTGCATTTTAGGGGTTAAGCTATCCTTCTCTAGTCTTGTGCATCCATAATCATATATTGGATAAGACATAAAGTCAAATATTCCTTATGTTCTCTATCATATACCCATCTTTGGAGGTTCATGGTTCAAAAGGGAGGCCTAAGATCATTAGGGGCTAAATGGGGTATGAAAGGCATACCCAATTAGTGTTTCCTAATTCTAAGAAACTTGTGAGGGATTTGAGGTGTACCAATGAGATTGCTCTTTGCATTGGGACAATATCATGGGTCATTGTTTGCTTAGGTGTAGCCATTTTTGGTGAGGTTTAGGGACGTTTTTATATATAGTTGAGACCGTCAAGCTAAACCAACTTGGTGGTTAAAATTGTGACAATGTCCTAAACCATCCCAGGCTATTGTCATATAAGAGCACTCAGCCAAGGGAGCTTATAGGTCGCATGGTTCAATCCATCCCAAAATATGTGCTTCAGAATTTCATGGCCAGCTGGCAGGATAAGTAATTCAGGACATGGCTTGCCAATTTTCCCCGTGACACTATTGTCTCTTTCATAGATTTTGCTAAAAATTATTCATTTCAAGAACAAGATGAGATACAAAGTGCTTACTAGTACAAGTAGATAACAATTCTTGTGCATATCATGTACAGTCATTTGCTTGATTCTTCCACTCCTGATGCTAATCTGCTTGTTGCTGACTCACAGGAGTCTAAGTTAGTGCAACACACATACCATTTCTACATTTCAGATGATAGGGAACATGACACCTTATTTGTGCAACATGCTTTTCTATTGCATTGGGAATGGATGAAAAAGGAAAATCTCCATGCAAAAGATATAAAACAACATTGGGTGTGGTCAGATGGTGCCACCTCTCAATTTAAATCAGCCCATGGATTCTACTTCATCTCAATGTTCAAATCCCTGATTGGTCTAGACATGATGTGGAATTTCTTTGGGTCTAGCCATGACAAGGGTGAACATGATGGATGCAGTGTTGTTATTAAGCAAGCTTTGTTTAAATACCAATTAGCATCCCCTCAAGAAAAACTCAATGATGCCCATGATGTTGTAACATGGCTTATAGCCAACCTCTCCATAGGCACGCATTCAACACATAGTAAACAAAGCCTTAAGAATATTGTACTACGCAGAGTGTTCCATGAAGTAAAAGTGGATGAAATGCAAAGGAGAAGCAAGCACAGTTGCGAGAAAATTAAAGGAGTTTGTCATTTGCACACATATGGGGCTTTTCAAACAACCAACTAATTAAAACAAGAAAACTTTCTTGTTTTTGCAGTGCATGCATCATGATGATTATGAGAACATTGCAACTAAAGAAGACATGGGAGCGAGTTCAAGTTTTCCCTCTATGTTTAGATGGAGTTCCAGAGGCAACCTATGCCACAATGAAAGAAGGGCAAGAGTGCATTCAAATTGGATTTAGACATGCATGAACACATCTTGGGGTGTCTTGGAGCAGTGGACGAGGATGACTGAGATAGTACTAAGAAAATGTAGCCTCATTGCAAGGAAACAATATTCCACTTGTCTTAGAAAATGGAATTTGTATTTGAGACTATGCTTCTTTTTAGTATATCCCAAACAACCATCGTGCTAGTTTTATTAAATTGTTTTTGTAAATCCCATGCTTCTTTTTAGTAAATCCCAACAACCACCATGCTGGTTTCCCATAACATATCCACACATCCACAAATCCATTCATCTTGTAATAATAGAAGCAAATCACTGTGTTGGTGGCTGTTAATATCCTAGTACAACCAACCAACATGCTGGTGATAACTTATCTTGTACTACTACCGTGTTATCCCTACACTACTGCCATGCTATCCTAAAAGCTTTTGCACAGTGCTCTACTAAAATAGCCCCCTTTAGACTTGTATCGTTAATCGTCAGATTTCAACCATTGGGCTACTTAAAACATTTAAGAACTAACGTGGAAGTAGGTCGCCACAAAATGCACCATGAGAAAGTCCACAAGTCTGAGAAATGTCTGCAAGAACTTTACTTTTTCAAAATACGATGACATTTTGCGACTCAAGGAAATTCCAAATTCCCAACTATCTTATCAGCCTCTCTATAGCAAGCATCTCCCATCTCTTTAGGCCAGTCTAATGCACAATGGCATACCTCTTCACACACTCAGATTACATACTTCTTGCTTGACTCTGCTGACTTGTACACCCATAGTAACTCCTCCTTTTCTTGGGGGTCCTCTTCATCCTAGTCTTTGCGCTCTATACATCTTACCTCTATCATGTCTTGCCAAAAGAAACCTACATCATGAGCTTGACAAGTACCTTAAAGGAGCAAGAAAAATAATAGCTAAGAAAATTAATATTCATCATTTGTGTCGACTCCAAGTAATACAACCACCACCAAAGCATGTCCTTATTGCAACTATTTTTCTCCTTCTCCGAGTCTGTTTCTACAAGGAGGTCATCTAACATCATTTTCAGATAGAATAAAAGCATTCCAAAGCCTTTTGGGTATGCCATAGATTTGTAGTAGGTGGATTAGTGTGCAGAGTTTTGGGGCTAGATTTCATAATGGGCTCTTCATTGTATCTACACTACAGTTAAATATACAGTTAAATAGGAAGAGAGTTCATTGAGCCTAACCTTCTCATTCTTCAGTCTCATGTTAGTTGTCTAATCAAAATCTTTGAGTTCATTGAGCCCGACCTTTTCATTCTTCAGTCTCATGTTAGTTGTCTAATAGAAATATTTGGTCTCAACTGTCTCACTCCCTCAATTGGCCTAGCAACTCTCCTAGTGCTTTAATTGCATCATCCAAAGATCAATCAACATTGGAAGAGAGGAAAAAATTCAAAAATGAGTCAACATTAGAAGAGAGGAAGGCATATAATAGGACAATGCTCTGATGTAAAGCAACCACATGAGCTTTAAATTGAACTATTTTAATGGTCTTCTAACCTAATCTATTTTTTGGGTCTTCTAATCTAATGGTAGTTTAATCCTAGCAAGAGGCATTTGATGTTGATGAGTTCTTTTCTTAGTGGGCCAATTTTTGTAGCACATTTGGTGAAGATCACTCACATTACATCGGCCAAGCAGGGGGACACATTGTAGTCTTCCATAATAGACCACAACGGCCTACTAAACTATTAAAATGCAAGGCCTTGTCATGGAACATTGGGCATTTATGAGATTTGGGTATAGTTGGGTCAAATATCATAAAGCTACTTGTGTTCTCAATTTTGAAGTAAAGATTCTCTAAAGCTGGAGTTATAGTGCACAAGTTGTAGTTTTGCTACCATTCTCATCATATTTGATGCAATTAAGTGTTGTCAATATTATCTCTACTATTTTAAATTCAATCCAGGGAATTATGATGAAATTTCCAAGCCAAGCTATGAATCCTCTTCGTTCCTAAATTGAGAAATCTTAGAACAAACATCTATCTATTATCAAGTTCTCATCCTTGCAAAATACCATGTCATAAGGTAAATAATGAATATCATCTATGGGTAAATGATGAATGTGTGATGTGCTTTTGAATTTTAGAGTATTAAATACACTTCCTCTAAGTTTGCACATAGAGAAATGAATCTGTTGTATGTACACCTATCCCTTTTCCTTCTTTTGTATCAAAAGTAGCTGTAAAATTATGACCACCTCAAATTGTTGCCAATTTTTTAGGGTCTTTTACATTGAATTTACAAATTTGGGTCGTCGGTCAAATCTCATAGAGCTAGCTATGTTCTCAATTTTGAAGTAAACATTCTCTAAATCTGGAGTTATATTGCAAAAGTTATACCATTCTAATTTCTCATCATATTTGATGCAATTAAGTACTTTCAATATTGTGTCTACTATTAAAAATTCAATTTAGGGAATTATGATGAAATTTCCAAGTTAACAAATTGCTCTCAGCCAACTTTGGATAACTGAAATTATCATTTTTGAAAAATGTAGAAAGAATCTAACTACAATTGAGGATGAAAATCTCATTGAGGTAGCATGTAGTGTCTAAAAATACCCAAACCCACCACAGTGAAAATTTGGCCATTTGTAGGAGTCTAAATGGCTAAATTTAGGACATGTCAAGTTTTTTGTGATTCAAAAATATCTTTCCACCTTGATGAAATTTCCTTTCTGCATCTGGTCAAATTCCGTCATCCAACCCTTCAAAATCTATATTCCTTCATATAGACATGGAAATGAAATATTTACAAGGTGGTCTGGCAAATCAAAACATTTTGTATAAAATGAGAAATTATATTGACATATCCATTTGACAAGGTGCCTCCAAGGGCAAGATATATGCCAGATCTATGACCTAAGGGAGGTTTTGGAGTCAGACATTCCTCTATCTCTATTCCCCCAATTGGAAGTGTTATGTCTACCGCTAGGTCAGTTTCTAGGATTACAGATGGGAAGATTCATCAGCCCCAAAGGAAATCCTCTAGCCTATGTGCTGATGGATTTGGCTATTGAATCACCCAACACCATTTGATTGCTGGATGGGGACAGGTCTGAAGTTATTCAAAAGGTATTCTACAAGAATATCCCCAACTCATGTTTCCTCTGTGGATTGGGTGGATATTTCATAAAAGACTCTCCCTCTTGAAGTAGTCATGGAAAGGAGAAACAAGCTGAGAGGGTAAAAAAGATCTGGATGTACTAGAGAGGACAAGTGTGGAGGAACCAATTCAACCACCATAGGAAGAGAAACAGAGTAAGACAGTGAGTCAGAAAGAAAGAGAAAAGATGAAAGGAAAATAGGTAGAGGAAAAGAGGGCCAAGGTCAATGAAGAGAACATGGAAGACAGCTCAGGAGAAGAGGAGTTTGTCCCTAATACGCAGGATTTTGAGGCCTAGTTAGAGCAAGCAGAACATGCCGCCATCTCCCATGAGGAATAGCCCTTCACCCCAGTGAAGGGGAAAAGAATAATTCAGGTTGAAAAAAGGTTAAATAGCTCCAACCTAGACAACCCAACTAAGAAGAGTCTCACAGAAAGAGAAAAGAGAAGACTATCTAGAGGTTTTGCTCTTTTTCCTCAAATGAGCCCACTTAACTTCAAGAAATTAAGGAATAAAAGTTATACCCAATGATGAGTCAAACCCATAAAAAAAATTATTGTCTCTCAATAAATGTTCAAGGGTTATCTAATGATTTAAATGCCCTAGTTTTCAAGAGATGGCTGAGGTCAAATAAGCTCCCCTCTGACTTGTTAGCTCTTTAAGAAGTCAAAGTAGGAGCAAAGCTTTTTCGGCATTTAAAGCAGATTGATGACAAGAGATTGTGGTTCATAACTAACCATGATGAAGGGAGAGGAGGAGCAACCTTAGGTGTAGCTAATCATCTGGCCCAAGGAGTGGGGAGAGTAATCTCGATTTTTGGCAATTACAGGGTGGAGGTGGATTTTGTTCACACAAACCTCTCGTGCCAAATTTTTTTGGTTTATGCTCCAAACTCGCCTAGGGACAGAGCACTTCATTGGGAAAGCGTTTGCCTGTCAAACAATTCTCTGCTACTAGGAGATTTCAACATGGTTGAGAGTAGGAATGACAAATGGGATGGGATAGGCAATGTGACAAGAGGGCATGAACTGAATGCTTGGACTTGCTTTAAAAGAGAGGGCAAAGTTGGTCAACATATCAAAAGACACTACTTTTACTTGGACTAACAATTAGATAGGACAGCTTCACAGAAAAGGGTGGTTGGATAGAGCCTACTGTTCTAAGAAAATTATTGACGAGATGCTTTGTGTTAAGAGTAGAGCTTTGGTAATGCTCCCCTTCTCTGACCACAAACCCATTTCAATTGTCCTTGAAAAAGAGGACAGGGTCATTGGCCACTCATGGTTTAAAGCCAACCCTTTCTTTTTTCACCTCTCATATGTCAGGACTAAGATTGCTAAAATCTAGAACAATGCTTTTGGTGGGATAGCCACTACGATAGATAAATGGATCAGAGCCACAGATAGGACAAGAGTCTTTTTAAAAGCAGTCAAATACTGAGCTAACAAAGCCAGAACTCTTAGGACTCAAAAACTCAAAGATCAACTGGCCCTCCTTGAGAGAGACAATACTAAATAGGGATAGAGACAGATGAGGACTCTCAGAGAGAAACTTAGAGTAGAAACAGAAATAGTAGCTAACCAAGCCAAGATCTATATGCATGAATGGTGGGCAAGAAGAGCTCGCAAGGCCAATGATGATATGTTCAAAATCCTGAGAAAAAAGGATGCTAAAGAATCCTTAGAGTCTCTTCAAATTGAGAACTGACTCATTCAAGACATGGGGGAAATCCTTGAGGTGATCTCAAGACACTTTCAATAGCTTTTAGGAGAGGAGGAGATCATCACAATAGAAAAAGCTAGAGCTCGAGGGAAATGCTCTAAACTAAGAGAAAGAAAAGTTTCCACATTTGACAGCATCTATCTGGACAGAGACCTCACATTAGAGGAGCTAAAAGGAGCAGTGGGGAAGGGTAAGACACTTGGAGAAGATAGGCTTCCTATGGGAAATAGCAAGTCCTTACCTAATGATGTTATGGCAAGTGTCCAAAGCAAAAGGGTTTTTAGACCCAAGAATAAACACAAGAATGATCAAACTCATAACTAAAGGTGGCCCAAAAGAGGAACTCAAGAACTGGAGACCATTGACCATGCTGAACTGTAGCTATAAGATCTTTGCAAAGGCCTTAGCCATTAGACTTAAAACTAATATGCAAACTGGATAAGGGAGGATCAAAAGGGTTTCATTAAAGGAAGACATATTCTAGAAGCTATTCTAACTCTATGGGAAGGACTTGAGCTAGCTAAAGAAACATAGCAGGACATTTGCCTCCTTAAAATTGACTTCGACAAAGCTTATTATTGGCTTGAAGCTTGTTAAAGCTCGTCTTCATAGGGAGGATTCCATTACCCTAAGGTTACTATGTTGCACGTGATTAGCTTGGTGGCGTAAGTCGAGTTGTTTGATTGGACCATGCAACCAAAGAGCATATGATTGGCTCACTATTGTATGCTTAGTATGTGGCAACACTGCAGTTCATGCTATACATGGTCACAGCTCTTGGAGCTTCATGAGTGTTTTGCTTACTACGAAGGCTCATCACTATTCAGAGGCTTGGAGCGTCACATCAACTTGTAGATAGCTTGATGAGAGTCGACCTCAGAGCTAGATAGGCTAGGAGATTGTAGTGAAGAATGCCATGAATTGTGAGCTCCAACAAGGTTAGTAGACTTGAGGAGACGTGCATGGCCACATATCTATTGAGAAGGGTAGTTGATTGTTAATTTGGAAGCTTGTGATAACTAGTGTTTTTGAGTTGATTATAGAAGAAAGAGTTCTCATTCATCCTTCGTGTACTTTCATCATTTCATGCAGTTCATTTTCTTCTACATTTCATGCAATTCTAGCTAGTCTTCCTTCAGTGGTATCAGAGCTTATCATTGTCCCTCAGAAGCTCAGAAAGTCGAGAAGTAGAGGACCTAGGAAGACAAAAACATCCTTGGATGTGCTTTTGCTGAAGCGTACTTTCGAGTTTCTCTAAATCCCTTCAAGTTTCAGTGATGGATACAACAAATAAGGACAAAAATGGAGGATTTCTTGTGATTTTCAATGGCAAGGACTTCATATCCTGGCAGCTTGCTACACGATTGCTATTCATGCAAAAAGGATTGTGGGGAGTTGTAGGCAATATAGAGAAGAAACCCAAGGGTAATGCATCGGAAGTAGATAAGAATGCATGGAAATTGAAGAATGAGAAGGCTATAGGCTACATGGGATGAGTTCTCAGACCAGAGTTCTTCCACCATCTTGATATGGTCACGGCATCAAAGAATTGGCAGATGCTAGAGACATTGTTTGGAGTACGCATGAAACATTCCAGAGCCAATCTCAAGAATTATTTGATCTATGCATGCAAGAAGATGAGACACTTGGAGTGTTTTTAAACAGGATGCAAGTGTTGCTAAGACAACTAAATGATATGGGAGCAAAAGTTGAAGATGAGGATAAGAAGGTGATACTACTCAAGAGTCTACTTGTTGATCAGCATGGAGAGGTGGTACATATCTTGCGTCTGGATGAGGAGATGGATTTTCTCGACTATGTTGGAATGTTGCTCAGTGAGGAGAAGTGTAGTAGTGCATCTTTTTATGATCCAAAAATGTATGTAGTAAAACTGATAAGAGAAGATCTACTCGAGATGTTCAAAAAGATAGTAGATGTTATTATTGTGCTAAAGATGGGCATACCAAAAAATTCTGCTATACCAAACAGCGTGATGAGATACTAAAAGGTAAGGATAAAGAAAAAGTGTTAGCTATGGATAAAGGTGGCAAAGAGGAATCTGGTATGTTAGTTGAGGCAGATATCTTTAAAGACCAAGGTTGGGCCTTCTAGAAGAAGCATGTTCTTTGTGAACATTTTGATTCTCTATGTCTCAGTACAAATCTTTTTTTTTTTTTTAATTTAGTCATAGTGTGCTTTGATTTAAAAGCTCTTTGTGAGCATTGACAGTTCATACTCAGTCCTCTTTGTGAGATAATGAGCTCTTTGTGAGCATCGATATCTTCATGGAAGTTTTTTTTTATCAAGCTCTTTGTGAGCTAATTATTGTTTGTCTATTACTTCCCCATTTTGGCCCAGGGGGGGTATGTTGGCTTGAAGCTTGTTAAAGCTCATCCTCTTGGGGAGGAGTCCATTACCTTAAGGTTACCATGTTGCACGTGATTGGCTTGGTGGCATAAGTTGAGTTGTTTGATTGGACCATGCAACCAAAGAGCATATGATTGGCTCACTATTGCATGCTTACTACATGGCAACACTGCAATTCATGCTGTACATGGTCGCAGCTCTTGGAGCTTCATGAGTGTTCTACTCACTACAAAGGTGCATCATTATTCGGAGGCTTGGAGCATCACACTGACCTGCAGACAGCTTGATGAGAGTCGACCTCAAAGCTAGATAGGCTAGGAGATTGTAGTGAAGGATGCCATGAATTGTGAGCTCCAACAAGGTCGGTAGACCTAAGGAGATGTGCATGGCCACATATCTATTGAGAAGGGTAGTTGATTGTTGATTTGGAAGCTTGTGATAACCAGTGTTTGTCAGTTGATTCTAGAAAAAAGAGTTCTCAGTCATCCTTCGTGTATTTTTGTCATTTCATGCAGTTCATTTTCTTCTACATTTCATGCAATTTTAGCTAGTCTTCCTTCACTTATGATAGAATGGAATAGGAATTCATTTTGTCCTCCCTCAAGGACATGGGAGCTGGCCCTATATTTAGCTCCTATGTGGAATTACTTCTATGTCAAGCTAGAAGTAAAGTCGAGGTTAATGGCAAAACATCGCAACCCTTTGTGCTCAAAAAATCAATCAGACAAGGATGCCCGCTAGCTCCTCTTCTCTTTGCTATAGCTATAGATGCTCTAGGATGGCTAATTAATTGATGAGTTGGATAAAGGTAACATAGCGGAATACAAGTGGAAGGGGGCAAATAGATTATGTGCCAGCAATTTGCAGATGACACAAATCTAACTCCACATAATGATGAAGAGTCAGTAAAGGCTACTTTGGAGTGTCTAAACACGTTTTGTTTGGCCTCTAGTTCCAAAGTTGACCATGAGAAAACAAGGATATTTGGCACCAGGAGCCCTCCTCCTCTTTTTCTCTCTAACAAAGGCTGTAAAGAGATCAAAAAAGGAGGGGTCTTCAGACTCTTGGGAACTCCTATGGGCTTCCGTTGTTCTATGAAGGATAGGTGGGACTGGGTCCTAAACCAAGTCAAAATAAAGTTGAATAGATGGCAAGGTCTACAACCAACATTAGCAAGATAAAAATTTGTCCTTAACCACTACATCTATCCCTCCATTATTCACTTTATTTCCTGTTGGTACCCAATGCTATAAATGACACTATCATGTGATTCCTTATAGCACATATAATGTTTTATCCATCACTTATGATTGATTTATGGTGCTTCAAGGCATAATGGATGTCGGATGTCCACTCTAAAATGTGATATAAGGCACATTATGGTGTGCCTTATAGCACATACAATGTTTTATCTATCACTTATTCTTGATTTTTGTGCTTCAAAATGCTCCAAATGTCAGATTTCCACATTGAAATGTGCTCTAAACCACAAAGATTATCCATCACTTATGATTGATTTGTGGTTCGCCAAAGCACATGGATGTCCAAATTGAAATGTGCTTTCAAGCACACAATGATGTACCCTCTAGAATGTAAATTATTTTACTGATCATGATTTACATGGTGCTTTAATGCAAACCAACTATCCACACTAAAATGTGCTATAAAGCACACTGTGATTTACTACCAGCCCAATCAGCATCAATGTATCCATGCAACTGTATATGAACCCCAATCTCATAAAATAGTCCATACTGCAATGTGGACTTCACATACCTCAGTACTTGTCTAGCCACATCCAAATGCGGTTTCCTTGGAGCCTGCATAAACTGACTTACCAACCCAATAACATAGCTCAAATTTGGCCTGGTAATAATCATATAAATCAAACTTCCTACTATGCGTCTGTACATAGTAGGGTCTTCCAAAAGCTCACCTGCATCTGTGCTCAACTTTACATTCTGCTCCAAAGGAACTGAAATAGGCTTATAGCCTCTGTCATCCCATATTTGGACAGCATGTCCAATCCATACTGCCTCTGCAAGATCCATATCCCACTTGTGGATCTAATCACCTCAATGCCTAAGAAGTAACGTAGCTCTCCCAAATCCTTCATCTCAAACTTCTGCTTTAATAGCATTTTCACATGAAGGATATCTTCATCACTATCACCTGTGATGATCAAATCATCAACATAAATGACAAGCAGCATAATGCCTTTCTTTGTTTTTCTCACATAAAGTGAGAAATCTACCTTGGAAATCTAAAAGCCAATAGTGACAAGATACTATCCTATCTTGTCAGACCATGCTCTAGGTGCTTGCTTCAAGCCTTACAAGGCTTTTTTCAACCTGCAAACAAATTTAGGATGTGAACAGCATGAACATAACCTGGTGGCTGCTCCATATAGACCTCTTCTTGCAAATCACCATGCAAGAAAGCATTCTTTACATCCATCTGATGTAAAGACCATCACTTTGATGCAACCATAGCAATGACTGCTCTTACAGTTGCCATCCTTGCAACCGGACTGAATGTTTCTTCATAATCAATGCCATATGTTTATGCATACCTCTTGACAACTAATCTTGCCTTGTATCTGTTCACAGAACCATTCGCAGTGTGCTTCGCCTTATAAACCCACTTGTAGCCAATTGCATTCTTGTCTTTAGGCAAAGGCACCAATTCCCATGTAGCATTTCCTTCCAAGGCATCCATTTCTTCATCCATGGCTTTCTCCCATTTTTCTTTTCTCATGGCTTGTGCTCAAAAGAAGTGGGTTCTGGTTCATGTATCACTTTGACCATACATGCATAGTGAATGGTTGTAAATCCATCATATTTCAACCTATGCATAGGATACCTAGCTCTAGTAGACCTACACAAAATAGGCTCACTACCAGGTGCTCTCAAAACATCCCTTGTCTTTCTTACTTTAGGTGTAACAACAGAAGGAATACCCAACTCATCATCAAGGCTTTGTTCTAAGCCACTGCATTCACCATCCACATAAGAGTTACCTACATTCACATCAACCATGGGCTGATCTACTTACTCTTTTCCTTTTCATGATACTTGCATACCACTATCTGCATTGCTTTGAGGAGATCCTCCTGATCTCAATCTACCTATCCATGGCAAAGTATGTGAACCACTACTAGAGGACACTACAGGTCCACTAATATTTTGTAATTGCTGCTGTGAATTCTATGCAGCATTACTATTTTGTGCATCTACATCATCAATCACATTTATTGGTTTATACGAGTTATTCATCTCATCAAAAACATCTCTGCTCACTGTAAACTTACGAGTAGAAGGGTTATAGCATCTATACCCTTTCTACTACAGAGAATAACCAATAAAGATGCACTTCTCAGCTTTTGGATCCAACTTGGATCTTGACTCATCTGGCACATGAACATAGGCAATGCAACCAAAAAATTTCAAATGAGAAATATCTGGTTTCCTGCCAGTTACCTCTCCTCTGGCGTTATGCCATGTATTGCTACAGTGGGAGTCCTGTTCATTATGTAGAGTATTGTAGCAACTACTTCAGCCCAATAATAATCTGGCAGGTCTTTTTCATTGAGCATGGCATGAGATACTGAGAGTGCTCTCAACAGAAGCAAGAACGGAAGAAGGAGAGAGAGAGACAGAGAGCCACACAAGTTTGGTGGGTGCAAAACCACCCTAATCTTCTTTTTCATTCATTTATATATGTGTTTGAGTATTGTACATAACCGGGGTTAAGGCACAGTGACCTTTAACCCCCACAACCTCCCACTTAAAGGACAATGTGCCTTTAAGGGAGAACAACGAGTGAGCATACTATCCAATGCCCATCAATACACGACAATACTCAAACCGCTGACTAGGTAGACTCTTCGTCAGCATATCTGCAGGGTTATCATCTGTATGAACCTTGACAAGCTCTATGCGCTTGTCCTCAAGTACCTCCCTGATGAAATGGTACCTGACCTCAATGTGTTTGGTCTTTGCATGAAAGACCGGATTCCGTGCTAGGTGAATAGCACTCATGGAATCACTATGCAATGTCGGTACACCTGTATGAATCCCCAAATCTCCCAATAGCCGATCAAGCCATATAGCCTCCTTGCAACCCTCTGTGGCTGCAACATACTCAGCCTCTATGGTAGACAAAGCCACGCACTTCTGTGCACGAGACATCCACGACACTGCACCACCTGCAAAGGTGAACACATAACCAGAAGTGGATCTCCTACTATCCACATGCCTTGCATAGTCTGAATCTGTGTACCCAAGTACACGCATGTCTCCTTTGCCAAAGCAAATGCACATCTCCTTGGTACCCTTCATGTACCTCATGATGCACTTAACTGCCTCCCAATGCCTCTTTCCTGGATTAGCCATATACCGGCTAACAACTCCCACTGCAAATGCAATGTCTGGTCTAGTAGCTATCATAGCATACATAAGACTCCCAACTGGTGATGCATAAGGAACCTTGGCCATCATGGCCCTTTCCTCATCTGATTTGGGACTATCTGTATGACTCAGTTTCACATATCGAGGCAATGGAGTACTCACTGCCTTCCCCCCCTCCATCTTGAAACGATGTAATACTTTTGTAACATACTCTTTTTGTGAAAGCCAAAGGAGTTTCCTACTCCGATCACGCGTGATGCGCATACCAAGAATATGACCTGCAAGTCCCAAATCCTTCATATCAAAGGCCTCAAGCAACTTGGCCTTTAATGCATCTAGCTCATAAGTATTCTTGCTAGCCAATAGCATATCATCCACATATAGTGCCAGGATTATCAGGCTACTATCCTTAGCCCTTTTAGTGTAGAGGCAGTGATCAATTTCACTCCTTCTAAAACCCTGTGACCAAATGAAAGCATCAAACTTTTGATACCATTCCTTAGGCGCTTGCTTAAGACCATAGAGACTCTTCTTTAGTTTGCAAACTAAATGCTGTTTGCCCTTTTCTTCAAAGCCTTCCAGCTGCACCATGTAAATTTCCTCATGCAAATCCCCATGCAAGAAAGCTGTCTTGACATCCATTTGCATAAGCTCCATATCCTCTACTGCCACTAGTCCAAGCATGCATCTAAGTGTGGTCATCTTCACAACCGGAGAGAATATCTCATCAAAGTCCACACCCTTCTCTTGCCTGAACCCTTTAGCAACCAAACGGGCCTTGTACCTAGACACATCATCACCTGTGACCTTCATTTTGTAGACCCATTTACATGGCAATGCTTTCTTTCCATGTGGCAAAGAAACCAAGTCCCAAGTCTTATTCTTCATAAGTGAACTCATCTCTGATTGCATAGCATACTCCCACTTGCGTTGATCCTCACACATCATAGCCTCTCTATAGCAAGAAGGCTCCCCACAATCAGTAAGCATCACATAGTCTACCCCTGGAACAAACCTATCAGGCAGTCTAGACACTCTAGATGATCTTCTCAAGGGCATTTCAGCTTGCTGTCCCACTTGCATATCAGCCACATTTGGCTCATCATTTCCACCAATAGATGATCCATCATCTACCCTTGATTGTATACCTGTGGGAGTACTTGGTGGTACCATTTCTTGTACATTTGGTGCATGGACAGCTTGCTATCTATCAACATATGTAGGTGGATTCACATCTTGGAAAGTGATTCTCCTCATTTCGACATCCCTCATGGGTGCCTTATGCATCTTCTTCTCATTGAAGACCACATCATGGCTGCGTATGATCTTCTTTGCTTCCGGATCCCAGAGACGATAGCCCATCTCTCCACTTTCACCATAACCCAGAAAGATGCATTTCCTAGACTTAGGATCTAGCTTCTTTCGAAGCTCTTTTGGCATATGTGCATATGCCTCACACCCAAATATACGCAAATGAGAGTAAGAGGGCTTCTTGCCACTCCATGCCTCTTCAGGAATACCACCATCCAAACTCTTACTAGGTGATCTATTGATCACATGCACTGCAGTCTTCATTGCCTCAGCCCAAAAACCACCAGAAAGACTTGCATTAGAAAGCATGCATTGCAACCTTTCTTGAATGGTACGGTTCATCTTTTCTGCAACTGGATTTTGCTCTAGAGTATGAGGGGATGTGAGCTCCCTCTTAATCCCACGTGTATCACAGAAATGCTGAAAGTCATGAGAGAGATACTCTCCACCATTGTCAGTCCGTAGGCATTTAAGCATTCTACCTGACTGATTCTCAACCAAGGCCAGCCATTTCTGAAATACCTGGAACACATCACTCTTCCGAGCTATAGCATAAGCCCACACTTTCCTAGTTGCATCATCAATGAATGTCACATAGTATTCAGCCCCGCCTAATGACCATGTAGGCATGGGACCACATACATCTAAATGCACCAAATCAAGCATTTCAAACTCTTTCTTTCCCCTTCTTTTATGGGCTGATTTAGTCTGCTTCCCATAGAGACAATGCTCACAAAATTCAAAATCAGAGAAACTCAAATGCGATACATAACCCAAACGGCATAAGAGTTTCATTCCATTCTGGCTCATGTGCCCCAACCTGCAATGCCACAAAGAAGTGCTTGGCTGCTCGGTTATTGCAACAAAATGATCAAATACCCTTGATACATGTAAGGGATACAAAGTCCCACACTTGGCACCCCTAGCCAAAAGCATAGAGCCCTTTTGAATTTTCCAACTTTGAAAGCCAAAAGTGGTGTAAAAACCAGCATCATCTAGCTAACCCACTGAAATAAGACTCTTGGTCAACTTAGGCACATGTCTCACATGTTTCAAAACAAATGCAGACCCATTTGCAAAAGAAAACTTTATGTCACCTGCTCCCACTATGTCACATGCATAGTCATTTCCAAGATGCACACAACCTGTCTTTCCACTATCATAAGTGGAGAACCATTCCCTATGGGGAGTAACATGGAATGAAGCACCAGAATCCAAAATCCAATCCTGGGAATATGCATCATCTGAAGTGGTAAGCAACTCTGCAGATAAACTAGACATGAAGAGAACATCATTGTCACTATCATGTGTGACTGCATTGATCTCCTCGATCTTCACTTTTCCTTTGTCCTCCCTTGGACTCTCTTCCTTTTGATTTGCACCCCAATTTGCATTCTTTTTCTTATCCTTTTGCAGTCTTTTCAGCTTGTAGCAATCCTTTTTCATATGGCCCTTCTTGCCACAATGGTAACACTCAATGTTCCATGCCCTGGATTTGCTACGAGACTTCCCTCTTTCTTGGGACTTCCCCCTGAATTGTGATCTGCCCCTTTGCACATTTAAGGCTGCATCCTGCTTGTTGCCATCCATAGACTTCTGTCTAATCTCCTCAGCCAACAAGCTACCCACAACATCATCAAATTTCAGTACTCCACCAAGTGCAGAGTTACTGACAGCTGTACGGAAGGTATCCCATGAGGATGGCAATGAACATAAGAGAAATATTGCCTTAGTCTCCACATCAAAATTCATCTTCTGAGCCTGAAGCTGGCTGAAAATAATATTGAATTCATTCAAGTGAGAAGAAATGGAGACCCCTTCCTTCATCTGCAGCTCAAACAACCTCTTCATGAGGTAAACTTTATATGAGGCAGTTTCCTTCTCATAAGTGGCACACAGTTTCTTCCACAAATCTTCAGTAGTCTGCTCATTTACTACTATGAAATAAACTGACTCTGCAAGATGAAGTCTAATAGTAGACTTTGCTTATGCATCCAACTCATTCCAATCATCCTCAGACATATTTGCAGGCTTAGCTTCAATCCCTACCAAGGGTTTAATCTGCTTCTTTTGAATAAGCACATCCCTTATTTGTTCTTTCCACAAAGAAAAGTTTGTCCCATCAAACTTTTTAATGTTGAAAAACTCCTTTTCAGACATGGAAGAGGATGCCATGATGCAAATAAAGCAAAATCCCAAATGCTAGTGCCTCAAGAGAGAATCACACCAAATACCAGGTGCACCCAAATGTGTATGCCACAATAGAGTGAAATATCACCAAAACTCAAAGCTCAAAGCATCTGACTCATGTGCATATACTATGCATCCATATGAACAAATCTGGCCCAAAAGAAAATGCCAATAAGTGCCAAATGACTCAAGCATAAACACTGTCCACTGGCATATGCATCAATAATGTCTCATCCAAGAGAGCATAGCACTATCACTGCATCACCTGCAATGTGTCAAAGCTGTCTCTCAACATAAAATAGCATCCATGTGCAAAGCGTCCATAAAAAATAGCATCCCACAAGGCAATTTGGGCCTATCAGCGCATCCAACAAGGACTACAATGCATCCAAATGGCCTATAAATCATCCATTGCAACCCAATGCATACCACGAATGAGCGCACACTGCTCAAACTGCAACCAGAGTGATCTGCATAAGGTATGCTCAAGAAATCATAGTCCCACGGTAATGAGCGCTACTGAAAATAGAACCTGAGATGCTTCAAAACATGGGCGCCATTGCGTAATCGGACTCAGCAAGAAAATCTACAAATATCTCTCTTCTGCCAGAACTCCAAAATCCCAACCGATGAGTGGAAATGGGAGTCAACACTTATCCACTGCCATGTGGCATAAATCTAAGGTTCTCTCTCTCTCTCTCTCTCTCTTTGTTTTAAAAAATTCGTGTTAGTGCAAGAGCCCCTCTCCCTACCCTCCCCTCCCTCTTGTCTCCCTCCCCCTTCCCTCTCTCCCTTCCTCCCCCCCCCTCTCTCTCTCCCCTCCCTCTCCCCCTTTCCTTCTTCCCTTTCCTCTCCCACCGAATTGCGCAAGAACTGAGAGGTAGGGGTTTTTGGGCGTCCGGAACGCAATGGGACAGACAGTTTTGGAAACCCTGGTCTCAATCACTGGGTCCAACACACGGACTGAAAAACGTTTTTTGAAACAGAGCTATCTGTAAACTCCACCGGAGTGCGAATGATGAGCAACATAGAAGTTTTAGGACCTCCTGAGTCCACCGGAACTGACAGATCTGCAAATGGTTGCTCCAAGCTTGAGTTCCAACACCCGGGCAAAAAACGTAGAAATTAACACAGTGAGTCAGAAATCCAATGAAATGATCCCAGATTCAAGAATGAAGGTGTTTCCAAGCTCCTGAAGTGAAGTGGACACCAAAAGCAAGCAATAGTTGCCTCTACAAGTCAATATGGAGTCTCTGTCATCAAACGGAATAGGGAAAAGCTCAAAAAACGACTTTTTCTTTGAAACCACTTAACAAGCTCTCAAAACCACTTCGCAAAGCCAAAGTGACTTTTCCAAAGGTTCCTCCAAGGTCTCTGCACACTCAGATGCAAGTAAAGTCACCCACAAAGCTTTCCACAAAGCTTCTCCTTCCTCCCACAAAGCTGCTGAGCTTCTAAGCATTCACGCACACTCAGCTAGATGACTCGGGCTCTGATACCAGTTGAGAGTGCTCTCAACGGAAGCAAGAACGGAAGAAGGAGAGAGAGAGACAGAGAGCCACACAAGTTTGGTGGGTGCAGAACCACCCTAATCTTCTTTTTCATTCATTTATATATGTGTTTGAGTATTGTACATAACCGGGGTTAAGGCACAGTGACCTTTAACCCCCACAGATACCTCTCTAATATGCTTGTTTTTCCTTTCTGCAAGTCCATTTTGCTGTGGGGTATTACTGCATGAATATTGCTGCTTTATGCCATGCTCCTGCAGGAAACTTGCAAACTCATTTGAGAGGTACTCTCCCCCTCCATCTGACCTTATGCATTTTATTTGCAGGCCTATTTCTTTTTCAACCATAGCTTTAAAAGCTTTGAAATGCCCAAACACTTCACTTTTCTTTTTCATAAAATACACCCAAACTTTTCTGTTGTAGTCATCAATAAAGGTGACAAAATAATGATAGCCTCCAATAGATGTAGCTTTAGTAGTCCACACATCAGAGTGGATTAATTCCAATGGCCTCTTACTCTCTGGAACATGTCTAGGAAATGGTTTCCTTACTTGTTTTCCAAATTGACAGGCTTCACATACCTTATGCCCTTATGCATTTCTGCAACCTTGAACTTAGGCAATCCTACAACAATATTTTGGGCTTGCATTAATTTAAGTCACTGTACATTAACATGACCAATGCATTTATGCCAGATATCAATATCTATAACTACACCGGTCCCATGTGCAAACATTGTTGCACTCAATTCAGGCATGTCCACATCCAACGTAGACATCCTACCCTTCTTCTTCCCTTTTGCTATCAAGCGACCTTTATTTTTCATATCCTCAACAAAGCATCCATGAGGATTAAATTTGACCTGCAAGCCCTGCTCAACCATTTGACCAATAGAAACCAGGTTCTTGGTGATATTTGGGACATGAAATTCATCAGACAGGTATTTCTTTTTTCCATCCTGCATAGACAAAGGAATTTTACAATCTGCACAATAGGGTGTGCAATATCATCACCAGTCTCCACAAATCCTGGTCTTTTCATTTTCCTTGCATCCTACATCCATTTTGCATGACCTATCATGTGGTTTGACGCACTTGAGTCAACATACCACACATCATTGCTTTCTTCTACACTTGTCACATAATTGGTCATGTGCTGGACCATAAACATATGCTCATTTCTGTCATCACTCTGTCTACTAGAGGATGCATAATTGCCTTGCTGTAATTTTCTAGTCATGATGTCATTCTACTTTTTATAGCAGTCTTTAACCATATGACCCATTTTACCACAGTAGTAGCATTCAACATTGTTGTTTGCATTTTGGCCTCTTTGCCATCCACCATGACCTCTTTGGCTCCCCCTGTCTCTAAAGTTACCACGTCCTCCTCCCTAGGACTGGTTTTCTTGAATTTGCTGCATATTTTGATTTCTGCCATGGCCTTCAAATCAGCTTGCTCTACCTCTACCTCTACCTCTACCTCGTCTAGCATTTGAGTAGAAGACAGCTTCTTTTGAAGTTCCTCCTAAAGAAGATGCACCACCATTTCTCTGCTCTTCAAAAATTAGAAGAGCAATCAACTCCTCAAAATCAGGAAATGTGCATAATCCTTTCCTAGACTGCAAGGTTACAGAAACTAAATCATCATCTTCCACTGGCGACCCAATAGAAATAAGTGCATCTACAATCTTCTTCACCTTCATGTTTTAGTCATTGATGGTCATATTTTCTCTCTGCACATTATGCAACTCCTACTTGAGCTACATTTTCCTAGCTTGCATATTTGAGCTATACATTTTTGTCAAAGTATCCCATGCCTCCTTCGGCATGCTTGCATCCTGAATATGCACAATCATAGAATTTGAAATACTCATAGACAGCTAGTATATAACGTTTCTGGCTCTCTCATGCCAGCCTTTAAATGTCAGCAACTCCTATTGATTGGAAACATTAGGAATAACCGGTTCTTGTTCAGCTCCAGAGTAATGAACTCCCAATAGCCTTTTCCCTTAAGGAAATTCGTCATTCTAAACTTCCATGCTTGGAAGTTGTTTTTGTCAAGCTTTTCAATGGCAATCTGTGAAAGAGCATCAAACGCCATTACAAAACATTGCAAATATTCTATCACTACAAAAAAAAACACAACTTCTGCCTCACAAGGGCAAATCTGCAAAACTGACGAGACTAGTATTTGACCACACAGTCACTTCCTAGTGATGATTATGCATCAATAGGCAATAAGAATGATTCTGTCACTCCCAATATCTCTGTGCACAGGCATATGATGTAATTTTTACGATAACTTTTCACCAACCTACAGAATAGTGGTCGCATAGCAAAAATAGGGCACTTTCCTGAGTGCCTACAAAAAACTTCCGCCACCAAAATAGGCCTCGAAATGGCCCCGTAGCATATACTACCCTCTCGCCACACCACGAAGGGCATCCCAATCTAAGAAGTGCACTCTTGCACTTTTTGGCTATGCTACTTGTAGAGATTTGCTCCCAAACTCAAAAAAAAAGGAAAGCAACACTGATCCTCTTACTAGGACACTGCGAACTTGGTTTGCTTTCTTGAGCCCCTTACCACAAACCGAGCTCTGACCATGTGAAGAGAGTGGGAGAGAAGGAAGGAGTCTCACTTACAGTTGTCTCACATACACAATGGGGGAATATACACAAAGGTGGAGGCTAAAAACAATTTTCCTCTTCTTAGTTGTGAAAGCCAAAAGAACTCCAAGTGCAAAAGAATAGGTGAACCCTATATGTGGGTCTCAAACCAAACTCAGATAACTAAGGTGCCATACTAATGGAGCCACTAACTAGAGTACATAAAGATAGCTATCATCTAGCTATTATTCATGGGTGGTGTACCAATCACATCTGCAGCTAATAAGTCGGTGACATAAATGCACAACGGTCACCCTAGCATATCACGAGTGGAGCTCGATATCTTAACACAAGGGGTGACAAGGGATGAACCAAGGGGTGATAAGAGGGTGAACAAGGGGTGATAAGGAGTGAACAAGAGGTGACCAGGGCTGACAAAGGGTGGTCATGGGAGTGACAAGGGGTGACCAAGGGGTGAAAAGAGGGTGAACAAGGGGTTACAAGGGGGTGAACAAGAGGTAACAAGGGGGTGAACAAGGGGTGACCAATGGGTGACCAAGACGGTGAACAAGGGGTGACAAACGGTGGACCCTAGGGGTGACAGAGGGTGGACCAAGTAGTGACAAGGGGTGAATAAGGTGACAAGGGATGGACCAAGGGGTGACAAGAGGGTGAACAAGGGGTGACAAAGGGGGTGTTAAGGGGTGACCAAGGGGTGACAAAGGGTGGTGTGATGCCAAACATTGATATTTTTTATTTGGCATTGGTATTGTTTTTCTCTATGTTTGATAAGAGTTTGAGTATCAAGTGATAGCCTAGCTGCTCTCACTTATTTCTATTTTTTAAGATATTGTATGGGATTGAGAAGATGAGTGGAATGGATCATTGTAAATACCATGTGTATAAATGATAAATACCTTGGTATGGGGTGAGAGTTATTTGTGTATGGGATATTATGGGGTTTTTAGAAAATAGGAAGTGTGAGTCATATAAAGAGGTGAGCTCATGTCCATGTGTTCCAATAATATAAGAGAGATCACATGCCAAGCATGTGGAAATCATGTGGAGGAGTGTGGTGTCAAGAGGAATCCTTTTAGAATTCCTATGTGGAATAAGGAGGATGTGGACATATGGAAAAGAGAGGGTCCCTATGGGCTTCATGTGGGGAGACTCTTGAATTTCTCAATATTTTGAGAGTCTTGAGCATCTTTTGATGGGACACATGGCAAGAGTAGCCAAAAAGGACATGGATGGTGACATACGGGCTTACATGATTGATGGGGAAAAGAATCTATAGGCAGCAATTGTAAATGGGTGAAGGAGGGTGACAAAATCTCTATAAAAGGAGCCCTCCTCTCCCTTGTTCATCATCTCTTCCACCATTATGCCTCATGTTGTTGTAGCTCTAGTCTCCTTAAGCGTCTTCCATGAGCCTTCTCTCCCTCTTATAGATATTCTCTTATGTAGACTCTTGAGTCCATAGTCCATGTCTCTCTAGTTCATTCTCTCTCTATGAGTAGTCTTGGAGATTCCGCTCCCTCTTGTACGTATGAAACCTCTTATTCTCCCTTGTGTTTGTAGTATTTTGAGTTGCATTGGAGTGGAGTCTCACTCAATTGGTATAATGAAGGTCACTTCAAGTTCTCTCTCTTGAGTGTCTCTTCCCTTTTTCCATTGTTTTCTCTTCCAAAGTGCTCAAAAGTGTTGTCTATTCGGCCGCTCATTGCGAATACATGGTTTATCTATTTCCCAAGCCACAAAGGGAGCTCTTCCTTCCCTCCTAGGTGACCTCTATGGTAACAAAGGCTGACAAGGGGGTGAACAAGTGGTAACCAAGGGTAACAAGGCTGTGGGTGGGATGACTAAGGGTAAAGAGAGAAAAGGTGTGCAAGGTTTCCCTTATCTTCTACTTAACTGAGGGTGGCTTTAATCCACCTTCTCCATATGGAACCTTGGGTGACACTAAGTCCCTTGTCATGTGGGAGGCTCAACCTCCTTCTCCATTAACCTAATGTGATACCAAGCCACCATATGTAAAGTCAAACCACCACATGCCACTGTCCCCTTCCAGCTTTACCAAAAAACCCCTACACTGTTGGAACCATTATTGCAGGGTTGCATACATCTAGGATGACATTGCCAAGTCATGGTCCTCTTCCATGATATGGTGTATCAATGGTCACCAAAAGATGTATATAGAGTCATGTGCAATCTTGCAATTGTCGCATCCTAGGTCCCTAAGAAATTCAAGCCTCTTTTTATCTACGCTATTGTAATGATGGGGTAACTCATTGAACATTCTCTGAGGGGAGGCCCTATCACTTTCGGAGGGGTTACTAGAGTCCTACGACCACTAGTGTGAGATGCAAGTAAGATCTCGTCTTCCAAAGATGTATCAGTACCAATGCTATTTTAGATGTTAAAAAGCCAAAAAATGCTATTTATTAGGCAAGACTTCACATACAAATGGTAAGCCTACAATTCAAAGAGTTCTTGACAAATTTTCCACAGGATGTCATTGTGTCCGTGATAGGATTTGCTGAAAATTACTCATTCAAGGAGAAAAATGAGATCCAATAAATGCATTGGTACACTAATCAATGCCCCATTTTGGTTCATAGAATGTACCATTGCAATTTTGAAGACACTTAAAGTAATGCACATTTACATCTTTTATGACAAAACTCATGATACTCTCTTTGTGAAACACTATTTCTTGATGCATACCAAGTGGTTGTAGAACAACGGAAGCAATTCAAGTAGCATGTGGTGTGTTCAGATAAATGTGTAGTTGAGTTTAGGTCACCTATGCCATTTTACTTTTTGGGGACGTTTTATAGTCTTGGTAACATGGAGATGACTTGGAACTTTTTTGGGTCTAGAGATGAAAAAGGTGGGGCTAGCATGGTGGTTAAAAGGGACCTCACACAGGAGCAGCTAAATGTTGATGGAAGAGTGTTGCTAGCACAAGTGGCTGAGGTTGTGGAGTTTTAAGGATACACTGAGCAATGCAGCAAGCAACAACTACATCAAGCAATGGGTTATTAGAAGGTTTTGGGAGAGAAACATTGGTGAGGTGGATACAAGAACCACGTGGGAGTGTGACCAAATTGTGGACACTTTATCCTTGAATGGCATATGCAGTTATAGTAAGGCTAGAAGACTATCTTGTTATTGTGAAGGATGTATGCACACTTCTTGTAGGTGTTGTATCAACCAACATTATGTTAAGAGGTGGAAACACATAATTTTGAAGCATAGTGACCCTTTAGTAACAACTACTACTAGTATTGTTGTAAGATTCAATGTTCAAGGGGCTAGAAGACTTCTTAAGTTAGGGGCTAGTAGAAGGTGACAAATTTGATGTGCTTGTAGAAGGTGCATATTTTCAACATCTTACAATGTTGTTTCACTAGAGACAGCGTATATAGAAAGATACATGGGGGATAGTTTGTTACATCGCTTCTACTTTGTTACATACTAGTTCTACAAAAAACAAGATGATCACCATTATTGTCTATGGGATGACTAAGTTGCAATAATCATGTCCCATCTTCTAAGGGGTGTAGAATTTTAGATGAATCTCATACTCATCAAGTATGCAACATATTACTTATCCTTTGACACACATGAGGCTATATAGAACACTATTGTGGATGATTTCAACAATGATGTATGGCATCCAAGGTAATTTTGCAAGCAAGCTGATGACATAAATTAAAATAGGCTGCTCTTTTGTGCCAATCCTATGTTCTATTTTTCCAATTCATTGCTATGTTTGATGAACATGGACTTTTACCTAGCCACATAATTCTATAGCACATGAAAAGAAAACCCCCAACCTAGCCACAATGGGAAATCACTATGTTACATTAGCACTATTATATCCTATAGCACATGAAAAGAAACCCCCAACGTAGCCACAATGGGAAATCACTTATGTTATTTTGGCAGTATTATATCCTATAATGTGCTTTGAAGCACATTATTATATTACAACATGAGCAACACATTATTACTCATGCCTAAATTGTGCTTGCTTCAAGTTACTACTCATTCTATAAAGACAATATGTGCTATAAACTTGCTATAAAGCAATGTAAAATGTTCTATAAAGCACATTGTGATGTGCCTTATAGCAATTGTCACTTATGAATGATTATGGTGATTCAAAGTACACTTCTCGAGATGAGTAGGAAAAAGATATTAGAAACCCATATTCCTTGGATGAGTAGGAAAAAGATATTAGAAACCTCATACTTGAGGCCATTATAATTGATCATAAATTAATCTCTAATACATTATCAAATATGGGAAGGCAAGGAACAAATTTTCAAAATATTCCCAATTCTCCAAACCTAAGTACTTTTAAGGAAATGTGGTCTCTATTGAACTCCTTCCTACCATAATATGAATTAGGAAGAAGTTGTAACTCTCATATACATCTTGAAATTTTTACTTTTTATCTTTTATAACTATCAAAAGTATAATTTTAAGCCTACCATTGCATAGATCATAAAATTTTGAACATTTTTCCTTTTTACATCTCCTCAATCTGAGATAAGGAGCAAAAGTTATGACCCCTTCTGCAGAGGCTCTCCAAGGGTATTCCACTGGTAGAATAGGGTTGGGGGGCAAGCTCTTCAAACCATATTCCTCTGGAAAAATACACTTAGAGGGTCTATTAAAAAAGTATTACATTATTTTCTTAGGTCATCCTAAGGAACTATAAAGAGGATATTTGCTCAAAATTTCATGATCCAACCAATGGTGAAAGGAAAAGAATGGATTTTTGAAAGTGATAAAATAAGTCACCACTTGGACATTATATATGTATATTATATAAAGGTATATTTATATCTATATCTATTTATTAGTATTTCATATTTACTTACATATTCCTTGAAATAATTTAGAATTTTTTGCTCCCCAAAAATGACTTGAGCCTATATATTTTAACCCCTCCTACCTTTTGTCTGCTCGTCGCTCGAGGGTTTTTGCTCAGAAAATGGAAACCCCCCTAGTGATAGCATACACTAACTAGTAGTTTGTCTTCTATTAAAGGTGCTATATGGCACTTAAGTAGTGCTATTAAATGTTAAGTACCACTCTGTGTACTATCAAATAGTGTTAACTAGTGCTGGCATATGCTAACTAGCAATGTGTCTTTTGTTAACAATGCTATATAGCGTTGTATTAGTGCTAGTAAATGTAAAGTAGCACCCTATGTACTATCAAATAGGGTTAACTAGTGCTAGCATATGCTAACTATTGTTGCTATGTTTTCTATTAAAAGGTGCTATTTAGCTCTTTAGTAGTACTAGTTTATGTAAGTAGCACTCTATGTGTTGTCAAATAGTGTTAACAGTGCTAGCATATGCTAACTAGCAAACTATCTTCTACTAAATGGTGCTATATAACACTTCAATAGTGCTAGTAAAGCCTATACTATCAAATAGTGCTAACTAGTGCTAGCATATGCTAGTTTAGTAGTCTGTCTTTTGTTAAGCGATGTTATATAGCATTGTAGTAGTTGTGTTTATAGCATGGGTACATGACTATGACATATACTTGTAATCGTAGTCATGTACTTATTGTTTGTTGGTGCTTCATGGCACAAAACATTGCTTCAAGCATGTGTGTTGAATGGCTTTTGTTGAAGACCTGCATGTGTTTATAGCATGGGTATCAAACATGGGTACATGAGTATAACATGTACTTGTAATTATTGATGCTTCTTAGTGTAATTTGGTCCTTCAAAGCACAATCTTTCTTTGAATACTATGCTTTTTAACCTAATACATTGCTTCAAGTATGTATGTTGAATGGCTTTTGTTTTATAGCACTACATGTGTTTATAGCATGGGTACATGACTATGACATGCACTTATAATTTGTCGGTCCTTGATAGCACAATAGCCTACTTCAAAGAATAATTGTGCTTGCTAACATAATAAAATCTACTTTGCAACATGTTTGTATACGTATGCAGGTGATTTATTATTTATAGCAAAATACTTTGTGCTTTATAGAACTACACTTGCTTGCCATATTTGTTTCACCATATTGTGCATCATAGCACACTAGTCTCATGAATTTTTGTTGTGATGTAGAGTACATCATGTGTTTCTATTTTTGGTGTGCTTTACAGCACAATACTCTTTGTAGAATAGCACGAGTATTGCCCATGTGTTGTGAATATGTTTGTGCTTATACTAATCATTTTTAAAAGGTTGAGTTGGTAGCAAAAGAGAAATTGTATGAGGGGGAAATAGACCATGTGAATTTTTATGCATCTCTAAAGACCTAGGTTGGTTAGGGTCACTTTGTTCTACTCGTCCACTTCCACCAAAACTGTTGGTTGGTTTAAAGGACGTGGGATTCAAAACATTAATTTTATTGTCTCACAACAACTTATGAGTGTTTTGTTGATGTTGTAACTTGTTTTTTTGCAGAGCAATTCTCATGTGTAGGCTTCCCCCAAGATGATATGCATGTAGATGCCTACTCAAAACTAAGATTACTAGGCATTCTATGAGCTTTGTTAAAACATGTGGCTACTCCAAGGATGGGTGAGAGCACATCAAATTCCATATACTATTAACATTTTTGTCTTATGTGCTACAATTTATTTCTAAATATATTTGGATTAAATTGTTTTTTGTGGTACATGGTGAAGAGGGTGGTGCAAAGGAAGGGGCACCATCATGTGAAAAGACAACGGAGGGTAGGACATCAATGAAGATCTCTCTTGAACTTGTGGAGATTGGGACCCTATTATTGTTGAGGATGTGCCTTCATTTCCTACACTCGTAGACCAAAGTGCAAAAAAGTGGACAACCCAAGAAGAGGAACCCGCCCTGATGTTGAGTGTAAAGATCAAGCACATGAGGAGATTCCAAAGACTCCAAGAAAATATCCTAGGCAATGAGGTGGCCCACGTAGATTGGCTGAAGACTATGATGCTCCCCTATCATCCCGATTCCCTAACCCTAAAGCTAGAAACTTAAATGGTTTAGTGAAAGAAGATGACAAGCAAGTGAACAAGCATCCATGAGAGATTTATTTTTAGTTGTGTGGGTGTGTGTGTGAGTTGTCATGGGTTTGCCACATGATGTAATGGACAAACTCTCCATTTTTTTGTGTAGCCTTGCATGGTATTATATGCAATTTGTAATCAATATCAATCTTTTGGCACATCAATTTCACTTTTTTGAGTCTCTACTCTCTTTCTACAATAGATATGTATATTTCTTTATAGATGCCACTTATCCATTGCATACTTTGTCAAACAAGGTGTTTTATTCCAATGGATGGTAGCTCATGAAAAAGATTTCAAAAAACTTAAAGATGTCATGAGTAGGCAACTTGTACACTTTGATTGTTGTTGATACTATTGGTATTGGAATTAGAGGAACACTCATTCAAAGTGTACACGCCCTAATAGTAAACAGGCATCTAAGATATATACTCTCATCAAACATGATACTTATTTACCTATGATGAGCAATTCATAGGTGTAGGTAACATTTTTCCCTCCAAAGTGGCCAAGCAAACCCTCCCACTAGGAATAATCTTTGTGATGAAGAAAGGGCCTGTCCAGCCCCACTGGCAAACTTAGGTTTATGTTTCAAGAATGTTCTAGAATACAATAGGACCAAATTACTTGGAATTCTCTACATCTCAAATCCTAGTCATGCCATGCCCAATTTCCTATTCTGCCACAAATTTGAGCAAAAAATGCCTCCCACCAGTGCTCCTACAAGGCTTCTAGGTCCCAAATTCTTTCAAGGGTGCAGGCCTCTAAGTCATTATCCATCTCTACCATCACTCAGGTGTCCTTCATGTTGAACTCATAAGGCATGACTGCCTCACACCGTACACAAACTCAAACCATGAATATTAGCATTGTAGGTGGTCTAATATGCGAATAAAGCAGCTGGGAGTAACACAAACCAATCTTCCAAGCAATCAAGCAAATTTTTGTCATGATACCACCAAAGGTTTTGTTATTGCTCTCCGCTAGGTCATTTCTATGAGGGTAATAGGAATTGGATGTTTTAATAATTTGCATCGCTAGTACTAACTCGGCAATTATTTCTTTTACAAATTGGGAGCCCCATTCACTTATTAGTTCCATTGGACACCCAAACCTTGAGATGATCTAATCATATAAGAAGGTGACCACCACTTGGTTTGTGAATGTCCTTATCACCTTTGCCTCAACCCACTTTGTACCATAGTCTGTGGCAACTAGAGCAACTGGTTTCCTCATCTTGTGGCAAAATAGATGGGTCCTACAAAATCCAAACCCCATCTATAGAAGGGTGGCACTGGGTTGAATAGCTTAAGGGGAAGATACTCACACCTAGTCGGGCCCTTTGACATGAGACATTTGTGCACATGAGTGTAACAATCTTTTAATATAACTTGGGCCACCAGAAGCAAATGTGCATTATCTTCGTAGTATTGGCTTATGGGCCCATATGACCACCTCCCATTCCAACATGAGCCTCTTCAAAAGCGGACTGAGTTTTGTGCGGGAGCATGCACCACTTCAAAATGAGGTCTTTTCCCAACTTGTAGAACTATCCAGTAATCAATTTGAAAGGAGTTGCTTGAATGATCCATTTCCTCTTCTCTGCTGGGGTCATCCCTTTAGGAAACTCACCTATGGACAACAAATGAATGATGTTGGTATACCATGGTGGAAAGAAATCCACTACACGCAACCATTGATCCTTCCATATTATGATGTCAAAAGGCTTACATCCAGCAATTAATCCTCAACCCTAGTTTGCTACTTCTCCCAAAGATATTTGTGACATATGATCTAAAGGTTGTTGCAATATTCTATCCCTCACCACAATGTCAAAGTCAAATTCTTGAAAAAGAAAAATCCATGTACTAAATCTACCCCCAAGGGTGGGTTGAGAGCCTAATGATCAATAATGATAATAAACTTACTGCCCAAGAGGTAATGTCGGTACATTGTCATGGCATATACAATACCTAGACCCTCCCATCCATTGTGCTATAGTTTCATTCCACTCCATTCAGTTGTCTGCTAGCAACGTACATGATGGGCAACTCTAGTTTGTGGCCCTGGGCCAATATTGTACCAATGGCCACCCCACTTGCATCCACATGTACATGAAAAATGACATCCCAATTGGGTTGTTGTGAAATGGGTGCCTTCAATAGACAGTCCTTGAGATTGTTGAAAGCTAGCTATTCAGGTGTAGACCAGACAAAGGAATACTCCTTGCAGAGAAGTTTTGTTAGTGCCACCACGATGTCACAATAGAACTAGATGATAACCCACATGCCCCAAAAAGGACTTCACTTCTCTAGGTGTGCGGGAAATGGGAAAGATGAGTATCCAACTTAGTTGGACCCATAGAGCTGAGACAATGTGGCCAAGGAGAGCCCCTCATAGTGCTAGAAAGAGGCACTTGTTAGGCTTCAAGCCCAAGCGAGCTTCTCTACACCAATCAAAATCCCATCTCAACTTATCTACATGATCAATTTGTATAGCAAGGTTGAGGTGAGAGGCATTCTTGCCATTGAAAGTAGAGAAATCATCTAAAAATACCTCGAGAAACTTTCCAATATTCTCTTAGAAGATTTTGGTGACAAGGCATTGAAATGTTGCTAGTGCACCTAAAAATACCTCAAGAAACTTCCCAATATTCTCCTAGAAAAGTTTGGTGAAAAGGCATTGAAATGTTGCCGGTGCATTACATAGACCAAAGGGCATCATTTTATAAGCATATGTCCCCCATTGGGTGACAAAGGTGTCCAAGGAGAACCCCTTGTAGTGCTAGAAAGAAGCACTTGTTAGGCTTCACGGGCTTCTCTACATGAGCCAAATCCCATCTCAACTTATGTAAATGATCAGTTTGTACAACAAGGCTGAGGTGAGAGAATTCTTGCCAAAAATACCTCAATAAAATTTCCAGTATTCTCCTATAAAATTTTGGTGACAATTCATTGAAATGTTGCCAGTGCATCTAAAAATACTTCAAGAAACTTTCCAATATCCTCCTAGAAAAGTTTTGTGACAAGGCATTGAAATGTTGTCGGTGCATTACACAAACCAAAGGGCATCATTTTATAAGCATATGTCCCCCATTGGGTAACAAAGTTCATATTTGACTAATCTTGCTCTTGGAACCTAACTTGGTTGTACTTGAAGTATAGGGCATTAACAAACACTATCTTTAACGCCCTATCCATGAAGGGAAGGGGAAATTGGTCTCGTCTTGTGGTGGCAGCATTCAAACTCTGATTTTCAACACACACTCAAAGCTTGCCTATCTCTCTTTTGGGTACAATTACAATTCCATTGACCCAATCAGAGTAGTCCACGGGTAGATCATCCTTGCTTGCTCCATTTTTTGAATTTTAGCTTGGATTTCCTTACCATATTTGGGATTCATGTGGTATGGTCCTTTAATCACTATGTTTGCATCTGGGTATAAGTCAATGCTATGCTCCATGAACTCAGCTAGGACCCCCTTTAGATATTAGTATGACCAGGCAAAGATATCCTCATACTCTTGGAAAAAATTAGTTAGTACAATAGGAAGATAAGCATGCTCCCAAACCCTACTAGCTACCTTCAAATGTTGAAGTTGGTCCTTAGTCTCGATGTTGAGGTACCGCTAGTTTCAATCATGACCAATCTGGGGAATGCTTGTGGATGTGGGGTTACTAGTCTCCCCTGCCCCTCAACCCTTCATGTGTGGGATTATCTTCGAGGGTAAAGTCTTCTTACAACCAGGGCTATGAAAAACATACTGGTGTGTTCTCTTGAAATGGTTGAGATGTAGAGGTAGCACTATAAGTCATTTTCTTTTTAATCTTTTTGAGCCTACTTGAGCATTCCTCAAATAAGGTAATTATTCTTCCTCATATGTATTTCCAAGAACATCTTTTACCACACCTCTGACAGGTATAGGTCAAGCAAGGTGAGGTCCGTGACATCTTCCTCTCCATGTATGTTGCCCATTGCTTGGAAGGGCCATGAGTCAGTGCAGATGTGTACTTCTCCTTCTAATTGGTCATTTTTCTCTTGGTTCCCGCTACATCCATCATCATGCACTAAAGTGTCCACTACCCATTTTCCTTCTAGGAGTCATCTCCTACACCACCCACCCTATGGGTAACATTAATCACCTAGTGGACATGCTTGTCTTTGGTATTGTAGGGATCAAAATGGTCATCGACCCCTTCAATACTCGCCGTGTCCTCCGCTTCTCTATCACTCATCTCCATGGTACCATGAGTGTCCTCATCTTTTGTGGTTGTCAAATGGCCCTCATCAGGGTTGGTGCTACCCATGTCCATGTCATCCTTGGCTAGTTGTGCTCATTTGCCCTTGTCACATTGGTGACACTACATTCACGGATACTTGTGGAAACCATCCTCCTATACATGGGAGGGTTGTTGCAAACACCGAAGGGTATCATGTCATAAGTGAGTTCACCTAGACCAAGTGACACAAATGTCTCAGGGGTTGCTTCTCGTACTAGACCAATAAGAAGATGATTGTCAGAGTCTAGAGAACATATTTCCACCATATTCACAAATAAGAATCCCAAGTCTCCCATCCAATCCAAGATAACAGCTTCATCTTCATCTAGGACTATCTGATCCAACAAGTGGGTCAAGCTCCCAACACCCTGCACAACTTGTGCCTCGTCTCTTTCATCTAGTCACCTCCAATGGGCTAGTCCCCAAGAGCCGAAACTCCTCTTCTACACCTTCCTCTTCAAAATCCTTTTCTCATAGTTCTATTGGTTAGTGCCGAGCCTTTCTAATAACCATATCTATTTCCAAGGATGTGGATCCTAAGGGCAACCAAACCTCATCAGTGGACCAATCTTGAATGGCCTTTGTTGGACTTGGTCTAGCAAAAAGGAGAGGATAGGTTCGTTCATCTTTGGTCATATCTAGGACGACGACAAAGTTGGATAAGAATGTGACTCCATTATCTTCATGTTAAAACCTTTGATTTCTTCCATAGGATTCTCTCTTCATTGATCACCCATTTGGGATTGTGAAATGGACGTCACTTGTCAACTTCAAACCAGTGTATCTTTCGGCATGATGTTCACACTAGCTACACCACTATCCAAGAAGACATCCTTTAGTTACACCCCATTTATGTCCATGGTTATCGTGGTACTTTGTTCACATGTGAGGGGAGTGTAAGCTGAGGAGTGGTCCATCTTGACCGACTCTATGATGAACAGATCCCTTGTATCGACCTATTGCTGGTACGTGTTTCAAGAACGCAAAAGTCTGGTGCTTGATCTATGGGGACAAATTGTCACATGGTGATGTTGGGCCTGAATTCCATTAGATCTTCCATCAAGGAGTAGGGTTGGGTGTTGGAAATTTGGGACCTAATCCTCCCATCTTCTATCCAAGGGTCAAAGCTGACTCGAGGTTGAGTATATAAATCCAAATTTCTAGCCATTGTTTCTTATAGTGTCTTCCATAACTCACTTACTCTTATCTTGGGTAGTGTTATACCTTAATGGCATCTCCTTCTCTTTGTTGAGTGTGATTCTTATAGGGAGAGCTGATGATCTTGCTTGTTCTTCCTTGTCCATGCTTTGTCCTAGTGTGGTCACCTCAGTAACAAACCGCACTATTTTGAATTTCTAGCAAGGAAATTGAGGTGTGCTTTCCTCATCCTCAAAACTTGATTGAAGATCTCTAGTAGCACTCTTAAGCATTGCAGGGTACCTTGAAGGCATAGATTGATGGACCACTCTTCGAGGTAGTGTCGGCTTGATGGTTGTGTGCCATTAGAGATTCTATCTAATCCAATAATACAAGAAGACATGGAAGATGTATTTTTGGGCCCAATGTTCACCTTGGAGGAAGGGGATGGCTTCCTTTAAGAAGTTGCTCGTGAGGACATTTCTAGTGATGGAGGTGGTACTGGTCAATGATGACGAGGCCCTTTAGTGCAGATACTGAGTTGTTGGCACAAATGTCACCATTTGTTTGTGACCTTGTCACACCTCCCAATACTACCCCAATTAATGGGGGTTGTCTCCCTACCCTTCCACTAGTTTATCAGCCATCTTGACTTGAGATGACATTCCCCTCTGCCATTGGGGTAGTCTTTGCTATATAGTGGTCATTTGTGCTACAATGTGTATAGGAATGTCCCTCAAATGGCTATGTGTAGGAATGTCCCCTCTACCATTGGGGTATGCCGATGCATTGACACAAAAGATTTGTGTCGAGCCCATGAAGGCTGCCCATGAGATTGCAAACGTGTCCATGATGGGCCCATTCCATCTCCCGCGACAACGATGACAGATTGGTGACGTAAATGATTAGCAGAGCCGAATGACGACGGGGTGGTGTGAATCCAACCGCCCATGTCCAAACCATGGTCGAGATGCATTCAAAGCATGATGGGCGGGCATGGGTGGTGGTAGTCAGTGGGCCTATTTTCAGGCGACCTAGGTGTGTGAAAATGACAGGCTGCCACATCCGGTGACCAGTGGAGCCCATGGAGGCAGCGGTGGATTTGTTTGGCCACACTGGTGGCAGCCTATTGTTTTCGCGCACCTGGGTCCAACGAGAGAGAGAGAGAGAGAGAGAGAGAGAGTTAAGGACCGTCGGGTGGTGTGAAGGTGCTCGAGAGGGAGGGATTCCCGCCACATTCTTTTGGTTTTGGGAGAAACCAAACAGAGCTTTTCGGCTATGGCGTCAAACTCTGCTTTTCACTTTTCGTACACACATTTTCGTTCTTGCTGCTCAAATCTTTGGAGCTTCCATCCTTGAGCACTTCTCCCGATTCCATCGAACCGTCGATCATCGCATTCAGCATCCAATTTCCCAACAGCTTTGCTACACAAGCTTGTTCGGGCAAAATCGAACAGAGCTCACGGACGGACGCACCGTCGACCTCGCTAGCATCGCATCGTGCTCACGGAGTAAGGAAGGTGGGAACGAAACGAAACGCTACTATCGCAGGTTGCACCTTCTCCCGGCATTTGTCTCAGTGCCATGAAGGGCGGTACCGTGCAGATAACCTGGCATGGATCCGATCCTGTTCTCACTCTTGATTTCCATCGCACCTCCGGATTGCTCGCCACGGGCGGTGCGGACCACGACATTAAGGTTTTCCGTCGCTTCCTCCACAGATTCATCTCAGTGCAAACTCTTTTCGTCCCACATTTGCCCCGTAACTTAGTTAAAGTCGCCATTACTGTCTCCTTCGCCACTAGAATCGATGCATGGAATTGCGAGAGGTTTGACATCACCTGCTGCGTTGTGAAATTAAAGGATAATCGATATCACCAGCTGGGTTGTGTGAAATAATAATGCATTTGACTGTCGTCATGACTGCAGCTCTGGACCGTACACCAAGCCGATAACGCGGCTTTGCCTTCAGCGACCTTTATAAGCAGTCTGTCTTACCACACTGCTGCTGTCAACGTCCTCCGCTTCTCTTCTGCTGGTAAGAATTGGATCGCACAGGCAGTAACACACATTGTCATGAACTCCACACGCAAGCAGTTTGCAGCATGATAGTACCATAAACTTTCAGTGGTTCAAAATTTATGAAGTCTCATCACGTGGACTCCACACATACAAATAGACTTCTATGGCAGTGCAGCCAGTGAAAGGTTGGAAGCTTGCTATATTAGAAATACTCGGCTTAACTGCCGCATGTTTAAAATACTGGGTTTTGGATTCTGGAACAGTGCTGGTCCTGCAAGCCTGGCTTTGTGCTGGTTAATTTATTGATTATAGTAGGATTGTTCAATTTCTACGCTCATTTAACGAACACTATTTCCTAACACGTAACTTAATTGCGTTTAGTACAATTGTTTGTTGATACTTCATTTCTTACCTTGCAGGCGATCAACTTGCTTCTGGTGCAGATGGTAAGTGTGGAGTACATTCATAATTTAATTTCGGAACAAATCTTGAGCTGACTGGCATCATGGATTCCTTTTGGAAATTTGAAGTTACTGCAAGAGATTGCATTACCGCTTCTTGAATGTCTTATTTTTATTTTTCAGATTTCTATTGAAATATCCTGATCTTAGTTCTGTCTAAATCACGATGAAACCCAATAACCTTGCAATGCAGGTGGGGAAATACTTTTATGGAAGCTTATTGAAGGCTCAGAAACTGCAAATACATGGAAGCTTTCGAAGAATCTAAGGTATGTAATCTTCCTACAGCAAATGCGTGGCTTTTAGGTTGTGTCCTGTCTGAGATAGCGTCAATCGTTGATTGCAGGTTTCATGTCAAGGATGTTTTGGATTTAGAGTGGTCACTTGATGGAACTTTTTTGATATCTGGATCTGTGGACAACACTGTGATAATTTGGGACACCATTAAAGGTATGACTGACATTCATTACAGAAGGTGTTACTATTCTTTTATTTTGATTTGGTAAGCTGGCTAGTCCCTGCTTGAAACGTGGGTGGTGCTACTTGAACCTTTATGCAAATGAAGTGAAAATCATCTAATTTGTAGTTCTTGTTGTAGCATGGGAACAGGCATGTTGTTCATGTTTTTCCATACCGTCTATTCTTCTTTCCATAGGCTTTCTTGTAAATGACTTCTACGAGTGCAAAGGGTAGGCTTAATACATACTAAAGGCTAATTAATGGTGTCAATATCTTTCCAAAACATCTACGCTTCATATAGGTTAGAGGCATAAGTCCTAAGCATAGTAGATATCTAGAGATCATATATGTCAGGTAATCAAACATACTTGCATTGTTTCCATTCCAAGTCAATGGAATGTTCGTTTTTGCACTGCTTTCTCCTTGTGCATACAACTGCATGCAATCTCCATGATTGTGGTTTTGCCTCAGGTTATGTATTAACATATTTATAAGATTCCGGAAAGTGCCTGCTGCTAGAAGGTAGTGTCCACATCCAACATAGTAGATACATGGTTGTTGGACATTTTCAATGGAATGGGTGACCAATTGATGCAATGGTCAATGGAGACTAGGAAAGGAGTCTATACAGAACTCATTGGCAGGAACATCCTTTGAAGTCAAATATCTTCATACTAGGAATACCAATAAGTGGTTCTATTCCAAAGACGAGTTGAGGTCCTTGAGAGTCCATGTTTTTATAAAGTGATGACATTTGGTTCTCTATTGGAAAGGGAGGCTTCGATGCGGGGGACAATGGAGCAATCGATTCCTATGGTTTGTATGTTTGACTGAGCAAACGAGATGTGTGCATTGACAAATAGCATTTGTTAATATTTTACCATGTGGTAGTTAGTTTTAATTGCATGAGAGTTTAGTAAACTAGTGTTTATATAATAGAGAAAGAAAGAAAGAAAGAAATTTTGTTAGTCTTCGGAAAACCGATGGGTCTATGAGACTAAAAGAAAACTCGATACAAATCACAGTAAGGGTGGAGCTACTGAAACGAGCATCATCACCCATGCTGAATCCTAAGTTTGATCATACATAATCAAGTACATCTGGATATAACAATGAAAAGAAAAAGACTGGAGCGGATTGGAATCCTCTGTATGTCATGTCGCCTTGGCTGGTGCATAGACGATGATGGGATGCTGGCACTCGTCAAGGGGTGACGTGCGTCTCGGTCTCTTGGACGAGGCTTGACGCAAGACCAGAGCCATCGTGACTCTCGTGGGATGTATCTCGGGTCTAAACACTGGCGCCTGTCAAGCGGTGACGTGTGTCTCGGTCTCTTGGACGAGGCTCGATGCAAGACCAAAGCCATCGTGACTCTCGTGGGATGTATCTCGGGTCTAAACAATGACGGGAGGTCTCCTCATCGATGTCTCGTATGTCGTGCTATAGTCGTCGGGTTGGGGTCTTTGTCCCATCCGCGGCTGGAGACTGGACGATCAATGTCACTCGATGGGAAGAACTCTGTGATCCTGCTTTGAGAGGTGTCTGATGATGTGGCCAAGCCTTGTCGCCTGAGTAAGTACTCTCTGTGTTGGACCCCCTCGTGAATGAAGGCCGCGAGGCATCTGTGATACGGGTAGGCAAGGAATTTGGAAAGGAGCCTGGAGTTGTCTCTGAAGAGGCAGTGGTAGCGACCTCGGATCTCGTAGTACACTGGGCACCTGAAAATAAAATGCTCCTCTGACTCAACGTCCTGACAGTCGCACAATATGCATAAGCGATGCTCCCTAGGAATCCCCTTTGCTTTGCCGCTCTCTATGCGGAGGCGGTGCGATGATGCTCGAAACTGTCTGATGGAGATCCGTAGTGAGTGAGGCATATGAAGCTTAGTGTACCTCGGTGGTGTGATGAATCCCTCCTCCGAAATACGAAGACAGTGATCTCTGTAGAAACTCAGCTTCACTGGAAGCTCCCTTGGCTCCAACCAGGTCCTAAAGGTGTGTAGTTGCAGGAGATCCTCTCAAATGACCTGGTTGGTGTGTGGCCCATCGGGATGGTAGGTGGGAGTACCGGAGGGGCATCTAAACTGTACTGAAAAGGAGGTATCCTATCGATGTGAAACCCTAGTCTCACAAACCATTTGTGAGTCTGTGCATACTAGCATCGCTCGTCTCCCTCTGCTGCCAACCTCATAGAGGAATCGAGAGCCAACCAGATGTGCAGTCCCCATATGATCTAACCCTGTGTAGATATGTGATGGTCTGAAAGGCTGCATCTAGCTGGAGTAGAGAAGCCCCAAACTCGGCTTGAATGATGTGATGTGGTACAAACGGTTTCCCCCGGATCATCCGTGAGAGCATGAGGATTTGCGGGCGCTCCACGTGTGTCCACTCTATCTCTGACATGTTAGGCTCCCAACAAAGGCTGCCATACATATTGGCTGGTCGGACCAAGGAGTCCAAGAGAAGAGCCTTGGTCAGAGGGTCCTGGAAGTGGGAGTGGAAGCATTGTCTCTCTAGCCGAGCTAGTGAGGTGTACCCCCTACTCAGTTTGGCCTGCATCGTTGGTCTCATGGTGAAGATCGGGCCGGAGAAGATGACCCCCAAGTAAGTGTATGAGGATACGATCTCAACTGGTGACTCGCCGAAAGTGAAAGTGAATTGCTTTCGTTGCATGTTTGCTCGAGAGGTGTTAAAGATCATGACCTTGGTCTTGCCAAGGTTGACCTCCAAATCATGGGATAAACAAAAAGCCTGCAGTGCATCTAGGTGTTGCTGGAGCCTCTTGGGTGTGGATGACAAGAGTGCCGTCATCTGCATAAAGAAGAATCCTGATGATGATCCCGGCAAGTGAGCAACCGGTCCCTCTGAACGCCCCCATGAAAGTCTCAAGCTCATCGATGTAGAGGCCAAATAGGGTTGGTGATAAGGGATAACCCGTTTGACCCCTATGGTACTCAAGATCTCATCTGTCCAACTTGCGCTTGCTCAAACTCGGCTTGAGACTCTCTCATAAAGTGCCATGACTGCCCAGATTATCTGATCAAATTCCAGTGTCTGTAGGCGTGTGATGAGACGAGCTCGAGGTACTATGTCAAAGGCTTTGCGAAAATCCACAAAGCAGCAATATACCCTCTCCTTTCGGGATCTAGCCTCCTCAATGACACTCTTGAGTGTGAGTATGTGATCCATAGTCCCGTGGTCTTGCCTGAAACCGGCCTGACCCTCTGCTCTGAGCCCTCTCATCTCTGCGAACAGGCTGACTGATGCATCCAATACAGTTGTGGACGGGGGGATGGTGTTGAGTGTCCAAGTGCAGGGGAAGCGAAGGCAAACAATGTCATTGAATAGCTTTGCTAGGATCGGGGCTAACGTGTCAATCCCATATGCGATAAACTCAGTGCATAGCCCCTCATCATCCTTAGCTCGGCCATTGTGTAGTTTCAATGTCGCGTCCTTGACTCCCCTTTGGTGAACAACGTGCAAGTGGTGGGGCGAGGGGGTGTGAGATTTTGAGTGGGTTGGTGTGGGACATCATAAAGATGGTGTGCATATGTGTGTCAGACTCTCGTGTCGGTGAAGGGTGATGGAGACCTACGCTCAAGGAATCTCCGCAAAAAATCCTTAGAGTTGCTGTACAAGATGTGCAGCGGAAATTTTTTATTTCGACGAAGAAATGCTTGCTTCTTCCGACGTACGAGACGTCGGTACTTGCGTATCGTGTCTGGTGTGTTCGAGAGGTGACATCTGGTTTCAAGTTGGAGTTGTCGGCGATAAGCCTTGCACTCCGCATCGTACCAGTTGTTGCAGGGTACAGAACCAAGAGGTGGTGGTCTAGTGGACCGTGTGGTGTGGGGAAAGATTTGGAGGGCAGCTTCGTGGAGTGTGCAACTAATCAGGACAGCACGGTCCTCTGAGTGGTATGTGATCGATGTAGGTTAGGCGTTCAGAGTAGGCCGGTGAGAGGCTATGATCAAAGTGTATGTCGTGGTTGGTGTCGTGCTTCCTATGTGGTGTGTGTGGTGTGGCTAAGCGTGGAGTGGCGATAGTAAAGAATAGGTATGTGTGATCAGCTCCTGGAGGGAGTGGTGCTATGGTGAAGTCGGTGATACATGAAGTGAAGGTAGGGGATCCCATGATGTAATCTACTACACTAGTGCCCCCCCCGTGTGGGAAGCAAGTAAAACCACTTGAGGAGGGCCATAGGTCGAGCCCATTGTAGATGATGAGATCATGCATCCTGCCCAGATCAAGGAGTGCGTGTCCATATGGTGTAACAGGCCCATGTCGGTCCGATGAGGTCCTGGTCATACCTGCTCCGCCTAGGTCCATGTTTGGTAGCATGATAGAGTCATCTTGAAAGTCCAGGAGTGGTGCTTGGCGCGTGCTCATCCTGGCGTTGAAGTCCCCAACAAGGAGAACCTCCGTACGGATTGAAAGGTCTGGGATATCCTGATGTAAGGGTGCATATGGCGATGTCTCACCCTCCTCTCATGCCACTTTGGTGAAGTGGGATGTGTTTGGTGGGAAGTAGCATATTGCTATGAAAAGGTCACGGGTGTCTGTGTGTCGGATTCGATCCACATGAATTGGGAGTGTGTGTCCTTCCTCTCAGTGGAGATGGCTCCAGCGAGGGAAGACCTGTACAATACAACGACCCTGCCTGATCCTCGGACTCCTCCCGTATCCCTCATCTCATACCTAAAGGCTGACTCCCATGTGTAGCCACTGACTATCGGTAGTGGACGCTCTGGGCTCTGGTGTGTCTCCGTGTAAAAGACTATGTCTTGTCTTGTATAAGACCCCGAGAAGTTCCCTGGTCTGACCATAAGGTACCATTATAGTTCTAAATGGTGCAGGCTAGGGTCTCGGAAACCTGAGTCTCGTAGGCCTCGTCCCCCTAGGGGGTACGGGTGGGAGCCCGACGGGTGCCAGTCAACAACCTACCATCTCGGAGCACGGCCCATTTTCCCTCCTTGCGAGCAACATCTCGTTGTTGCAGAAGAACTCCTCGCTCCTCAATCTGTAGTGGTGTCAAATCCTCGTCCGTGGATAGGGTGGGATGCTCTCGTAGAGCGGCTTGACGTCGGAGTGTTGCTAGTCGAGCATGTGAATCTTTGAAGCAAATGACTAGGGGCTGCTCTCGGTTGGGGTCTCTCCCAACATGCCATGCTCCCTCTATGCCATGGTCGGGGACCCCCATGGTGATGGTCACAAAGGTGATTGCCTCCTCCATGGGCGTTGTAGTGGTGCTGGTGTTGTCTCGTGTGATCCCTCATATCCAGATGTTGAGGGCCTTCGAAGCCCTCTGCTGTTGCTCATGTATGGCGGCTGAAATGGTTGCCTTTGCGAGCTCCCGTTTCGCCACGTCCACCCATCTAGTCGTCTCTGCTATAGCCGATTGTATCGTGGCTATTTGTGCCTCGATCTCTGTGACCGGGGTCCCTCTAAGAGATGCTCTCAGGGTCCCGAGCTTCTCTCGAAGTTGTGATGTCGTATCTGAGCCCTTGGATAAGGGTGCTCTGCTCGTGTATAATGCGGGTCTGCTCCTGGGTGTATCGGGCCTGCTCTTGAATGTAATGTGTTAGCTCTGCGTGATGGGCCCGGATGCTGTGTATCTCAGCCAATAGGGAGTCCTAGGCATTTGGTGGGGGCCTAAGATGTCCTGGGCTAAGTTGGAACTGGATCTCGAGAGGGGTTGGAATGAAGGTGGGCTACTGAGGTTGTACTGAGGGTGGGGACAGCATGATCTGGGCGGGGGAGTGGTATGTAGGAGTAGCAAGGCGAGACGAGGTGATGAAGGGTGGTTGATTGAGAGGTAGAGGTGATACGAGGGGAGCCATGGCCGGTGGGGCCAGTGGGTGATGATGTAGGAGAGGGGGAGGAGAGAGGTGGCGTAGATGATTAGGCGGATGATGGTGGTGAAATAGTGGTGGTAACCATAGAGGTCGAGGATGTGGTGAGCGGCATGGGCTTTGGGTGGGCCCCTTTCTTTTGGGCCGCGGTGCTATCCATTGTCAAACCGCTCTGGTTGCTGCGTTTGTTGAAGTCCTCCAGACTGAGTTGCTTTTGTGTTTTCCTTGTCACCGTTCCCCTTCCCCATCGCCACGCATATATAAATTTGGACTGAAAGGGTCTCTCGCCTAGTCTCCTGTCCTCATCCCCCTGTTCCCTTCATTATGGGGAAGGAGGAGGAGAGCGGGGGGGGGGGGAAGGGGGAGAGAGAGCTGTGGGAAGAAAAAAAAGAAAAAGAGAGAGAGAGAGAGAGAGAGAGAGAGAGAGAGAGAGAGAGAGAGAGAGCTGAATTAAAAAAGTAAAAAGTTTGGAGGGGGGGGAGGGGGGCTGAGCGAGGGGATAGCAAGGGTGGCGGAGGGGTAGTGGGGGGAGGGCTGAGTGAGGGTGGCAGAGGGGATAGTAGAGGGGTAGCGGGGGGGTAGTAGACAGAGCGGAGGGGTACCGAGGGGGTAGCGAGGGGTTAGCGGGGGTAGTAGACAGAGCATAGAAGTAGCGAGGGGGTTAGTGGAGGGGGTTGGCGGGGGGGGGCAGCAAGGGGGTAGCGGGGGGTTAGCAGATAGAGCGGAGAGGAAGTCTTCGTGTTTTTGGTAGACTCATTGCTTCTTGTTGCCATTCCCATTGGGAGTTCTTGGAGCTGTTGCTCCCTATGTTACCTTGCGATGCTGTAGCTTGGTTCTTCTAGAAACAGTCCTTGTGTCCTTGATCCTTCAAATCAACAGTAGTGTCGTAGTCTTTGGGTGTTTGAAGCGAAGTGAAATATCAATAGATGATTGCACAAGAACTTATTGAGCTTGCTAGAGTTGTCTTTGGGTCTTCGATTAGTGTACTTCAGGAGTGTGCCTTCAAGTTCTTCATAGCTTTGACTTGAGTGTTGGATATTGAAGCCTTAGTGTGAGGTGTCCTAGAGTGAGTGTCCTCTCTAGAGTTTTAGTGTGTGAAACTATCTGGGTCACTGGGTTAGGTGAGCCACATGTCTTGCTGGTTGGTTTGACTTGGTAGGTGTGTGAGTTGGAAGGTCCATACGACCTACCTGTGACGTCAAAGAGAACGCTACACAATCCTACAAAAGGAGACTTGTCCCTTGCATCAACCATCCATCAACAAGATCTTGTGCATTGCCTCACTGCTGCCTCCATCATGTGATTTTATCACTCTCTCCCTCTTCCACCATGGTTTTTAACGTGGCATTAGAGCAAGGATGCAGACACACCTTCCAGCCATGCTGTCTGCATTTTGCCGCCATGAAGACCTACAGCCACCCATGCGTGTTCAGTCCTGCTTGATCCAACTTTGCCATCTCCATAGATCTATTGCGTGTACACCAGCTGCCAAGCTCATTTGACAGAAGTGCCTCTGTTGTGGCATTCCATTTGATGGCCTTGTGTGTGGTAAACCTGTGTGTTGGACCGTGTGATTTTTCGTCCGAAGCTTTGTATCTATCCTTGCAATCCCATATCGTGCACACACATCCCACACACAACTCTGAATATCTGGTGCATTGAGTCTCCAGCCTCCCCACAACGTCCTACTCCTTTCTCGCCAATCACCCTTCTCGACACAGCTTACAAGATCCTGGCCAAGGTCTTGAGCTTGCATCTGTGACCCCACTTACGGGACATCATCCACGAGACATAGATTGGCTTTGTTCAGGAGCGTTGCATCTTGGATAACATCTTTACCGTTAGTGGACTGGTCCAGAGAGGAGTCACAGCCTCTCGCTATTATTCTTCTAGATTTAGAGAAGGCTTACAATAGAGTGGAGTGGTCCTTTTTGGAGGGTACCATGTAGAGACTTTGCTTCTCAGAGCAGTGGATCAAAGGGGTTTCAGTCCTCTATGTAGGCAGCTCCAGCAAGGTGATTATTGGGGGACACACATGAGAGGCCTTTCCTCTTTCCCCTTCAATGAGGCAAGGCTGTCCTTTGGCCCTATCTAGTTCTTTTTGTAGCGGAGGCCCTTGGTTACTTTTTGTGCTCTAAAGCACTTGGCCTTACGGGAATGAGGCTTCCGATCCTCCAGGAGGAGGATTTTGTAGACTTTGAGTTCTTGGATGATACGGCTCTCTACGTGGACTGCTCAGCATCCAGTCTAGAGAGAGTCAGAGGTTCCTTGGCCATCTACTGTGAGGCCTTAGTATTCAGCATTATTGCTTGGAATATCTGGTCGCTTGATGCAGTTGGGTGATGGGAGGCTGGCAGGTTTCTCCGACGGCTACCCTAGTTGCCATCTGGTACTCCAAGTTCGAGAGCGACCGCTGAAAGGTGGGAACGTTTCTGCCAGACATGGCCGGCAGGAACCTTCTACACCCTTTTCGCGAGGGGTATTCGCTGGATGTGCAGACCACTACCTTGGTTGCTAGCTTCTGTTTCGGAATCTCTCTAGGCGGTGAGCCGTGAGATCCAGAAACAGGGGGCTATGGTTGGCAACCTGACCTTCTTTGTATTTTCATCTTCAGCTCCTTTTGGAAGCTGTTTGTATGGTTTTTTCAGCACATTAATAGAAGTTACCTTTTTCTTATTAAAAAAAAAAGGTATCCTCCTAGATGTGAAGGGCCCTATCTTTGCAATTTGAGATTCAAATCAAGAGTAGCTTTCAGCGACATTTCAACTGTTTGCAAAAGTCAATTCCCATAAATTTTCAGCTATTGTAGGCTGTTTTCAGATCATCAATCATGATCTTCAGATAACATATATGACTTACCGTTTTGAACCATCTGTCGTTGTAGCTAAGACTTTAGTGGAATCCTTGAGACTAAATCTGGAAGTAATGCTCAATATTAAGCTTAAATTATTAAAGAAGGCTCCATTGCTGGAAGTCTATTTTCCTTGATTCAGACTTGGAATATTGATACAGTTTGCACTTTCGTTTGGGTTGCTTTGTTAATTAAGCAGTTTTCCTTCCTATATTGGTTTTTGTTATGTGGATCATTGTTGTTTGCTTGTTTTGGAATGAAGAAATGCATATTTCTTGGCCTGTGAAATGTTTATTGGAGAAAAGAAAGGGGAAGTGTTTCTCAGCCAAGGAAAATGGCTGGTTCCAACCACATTCCCTGCAGCAGCTGTTAGCGATGTTGGCAATGGCTTCTCCTGTCCCTTATCTTTCTACCAGGGAATGTGATAATATGGGGTTTTCTTGTCTTCCTGCTTCCCTGCTTTGAAACATCTCCATGTGCAGCTCTCAATGTTTCCTGGTTTGCCTTGCAATTATTATAATCTCTCTCTCTCTCTCTCTCTCTCTCTCTCTCTTTCCTTCCTTTCCTTCCTTTGTTCTCACTCTTCCTTGCCCTTTCTTGTAGTTGCTTAAAGTTTCGACCAGCTAAATTGTGGTAAGTTGATTTAAATGTCAAGAGATCATGCCATTATTGATTTTTATCTGTGAATCTGCAGGTACTCCCCAACAATTCATTAAGGATCATATGCACTATGTACAAGGTGTGGCTTGGGATCCTGCAGGTCAATATATAGCTTCTATTAGTGGTGATAGAACGTGCAGGATTTACAGTAATAGACACCAAAGCTCTAAGAACAAATCTCAAGGGAGGAACATATTTTCATGTCAGACCGTTCTTGTCAAGGCAGAATTGCCCAAACAGGATGATGATATGTGTACTGCTAAGGTAAAGCATGTATGATTGTACATAATTACTTAGGATGGTAGGCACAAACTTCTTGCTTATGATCTTTTTGTCTAGTAAAAAACTTGTCAGCCATGCTGGCATTATGTTGTTTTTTGGATAAATTCAAAGTAGATCAACGTTGGCCAGTGTTCTTAGACCATATTTTGTTAATTTCAGACACAAATTTACGTGGTTAGTGACATTGGCTGTTGCTTCCTCCGTTTTCTAGGTTGCAGCAGCTAAGCAGAATCTCTTTCATGATGAGACATTACCTTCATTTTTTAGGAGGCTTGCATGGTCTCCTGATGGTTCGTTTTTGCTTGTGCCTTCTGGTAAAGATCAAGATCCTTACTATGATAATGGCCAGCTTTCTTTTACCATAGGTCACCACATTGTAATACTGCTCGGAAGCTTCTCACACTTTTTAATTCATTTTTTCCCAAAATTGGTGTGCTTGTTAAAGGATTTTGCTCTTTTTCACTGGAAGTTTAATTGTTCTTTGTTCGATTCAGGTATTCACAAATTCTCATCAGATTCTGTGCTGACAAATACGGCATTCATTATTTCTAGAAAGGATTTGTCAAGGTGTGTGCAACTTTCTCCTTGTGCATCTTGCTTTTTTTAAAGGATGAGCTTCACAAGGGTTGCTACGATGTGAAAAAAAATAAAGTTTCAAAGCACATTTCCTTTATCTAGTTCATGTAATTGAACTGGATCTATACCTTATAAGAGTCATCTTGCATTTTACTTTTGAAGATTTAAGCGAGGATCTCTGCTACAATGTGAAAAAAAATAAAGTTTCAAAGCACATTTCCTTTATCTAGTTCATGTAATTGAACTGGATCTATACCTTATAAGAGTCATCTTGCATTTTACTTTTGAAGATTTAAGCGAGGATCTCTGAGTTTTTGTCCCATCAATCAAGTCCCAAGTATGACTCTCTAGAAAGAACTCTATCTCTGCCTCTCAAATTGGTTGGGACCAATTAGCTGTTATTGAAATCGAAGATATAGATCCAGATAGTGGCAGGGAAGGTGGACTTAGATTTGGAGCTAAGCTCAAGGCAAAAGTTTATTCCATGGGCAAGATTGTACCACCTGTAGACCCAGCAGTTGAGATAACTGTCGAGGTTGAATTGAAGCCGTTTTACGACTAGCAGTGACAGTGGTTTGTAGTAAAAAAAGTTGTTGAGCAGAGAAGGAGCCCTTGCCAAATTAGAAATTCGGCCATCTAGGAGCTGCTGGGGATGAACTTGACTGCATTGGGCAGGAATGACATTAGATTTGGCTTGGTTCTTTTACAGCCTCACCATAAATGAGTTTGCCTGTCATCTGTGGAGCCTGATAGAAAATTTAAGGAAAACAATATAATTGTGTGCTTGCATGTGTGGTAATGGATATGTGCAATGTGCATGTGTTAGAGCATATGTTCATAGAGTTGTAGGCACAAGCAGTGGGTAGTGGATATATGAGAGCATATGTTCATAATCAAGTGCTGATATAATGTCAGTGGGGAGGTCAATGTACCCAGTCTCTGCTATGCATGATTACGTTGATGGATTTAAATTGTGCAGTTGATCATCGTGTGGTTGTAAATTACTTTGTTTGTTTGCGTTTATGTAATGAGTTTGTTAGAATTATTCAAGCATGCATCAGATGGAGCTCTAATACGTGCTAGGATATGCATAGCCGAATGTTCCAAGATTCACCAACACTCAGTATTTCAATATATATGGCTGTGCACATAAGCTAACTGACAGAAACTTGCAGATCTGGAAGAGGATGTACAGCATTGTGGCAGCCAAAATACCATGTAATATATTGCTTCAATATAGTACAAAAGCCACCCGTCTGTGTATCTCATACCTGAGACAAAGTCTGCTATGTCAAGCATGAAAGTGGGCCTGCTCTGCTGCTCCTATATTCTGCCTCTCCTCCTGCTCTGCCATGTGCTCTTTCGAGAGCTTTAGTGGCTTTGCTTGGCTGAGGGGACTGAGGGCCAATGGCTCCTTATGTGGGGGAAGGGCTGGTCTGCTCCCCCACCTACTAGATGGAATGATTGGATGTGCAGAGTGGCTGACCAGACTGTTGTAGGCTGACCAGCAGGCTGACCTGCTGCTGTAACCCTGTCTATACCCTGGCTGACCTGCCCTACAAGTCTTTTGTAGAATATTGGTCAACTCTCCACATGTAAGCCCCCAATTGAGGAGAGGATGTGGGAGTGACACTTGTAGATATTTAGGAGGAATGTGAGGGAGAAATGCACAAGCATGGGGGATTGTGAAACCGGCCTCTAATCACTCAGAGGGCAGTGGAACTAAACCTTTAATCACTTCAGCACTTATTTACAGCTCACAAAGCATATATCACAACCATTAACCATTGCATGATCACCATTTGGCATTTACCCATTTGTTCACAAACAAAACCATTGAAAAAGGGATCGAGGCTAGAATGCCCCTGCTCAACGAACATAGACAAGTGCACTCGATTGGCCCCAAACACCATGGCGCCCCTTTCAGTATTTCTTTATATTTCACAGTGAAATGATTACAAGTTGCATCTGGGAGACCTTCCTGCAACTGAGCACACAACCCCAATTCACTAAGCCTTCGCAAGGCTTTCAAGCATAGAACACCATCACATAAGTGCACTTAACCCATAGGCTCAACCCAAAGGCATTCTCTTTTCCGAGTGCAATTCCATTGGCTGTCCAGATGCAATCACAATGCACCCCAGCTGCACTCTCTTTGAGTGGTTTCCAGATGGCATTCACCAAGCTTTTCAAAGCTCCAAAATAAAATCAGCAAAGTATCCGACCAAAGAATGATCCTGTAGCATTGCCTGGGCACCTGTGAGCCAAGAAAGAGGCGGCACACAAGGCTAACCAATAGCTTATGGCAAAAAGAAATTGCAACAGCAAAATCACAACTCACCAAGCCCTGAAAACTCGAAAGTCCTCAATCGCCAAGAGGACATAGTAGCCAATGCCCAATTTCATTCTCAGCCAAAGAGGAGTGCAAAGGCATGAAGAAAGAGCATTTACAAGAGCCGACCAGCAAGAATTCCACTGAAAAATGCAAAAAGAAGCACTTCTGTCGTGAAGAAGTGGGAGTTCTTGGGCTCAAAAGAAGCGTGCTTCAGAGAGGAATGCATTGAGAAGGTTTTGGAGAAGTTTCATCGCCGGAAAGTCTTCCAAAATTGAGAAAAACTAGTCAACCAGTGCATGGGACCACTCGAAATTCAATAGAAAGTTGTAGCTTTGCAAGAGGAGAGGCCCAGGAGGCGGTAGAAGCAAAAAGGTCCAGAAAAAGCCACTTTTGCAAATTCGACCAGCAAAAGAAGTGCTCAGCTCTACCCGTTCTACCAAACGCACGGAGGGAAAAGCATATTACTACAAAGGGGAGGTAGAGGGGAAGCCATCGGGGCAAACGGAAGTCGAGGAATCCAAACGGGTGAGGAGTTATGAAGAAAAACGGAATTCAGCTGAAGGAGGCTGAAAAACCAGTCCAAAATCTCAACAAAGGGAGAAGATGAGAGAGAAAACCACACATGTGAAGTTTAGAAGGCCCAGGAAGATCTAAGAATGGCAAAGGAGCATGTAGAAGGCACTAGAGCCACTTGGAACTCTAGGGGGGCCACTGAAGGTACATGGCTCTCTAGGGGGCCCATTAAAAATGCCACATCATCATTTCCCAACAACCACTCTTTTAGTTCCTTGGAATGCCTTTGGACCTAGGGATTAATTACGCTTATGTGCTAGGTATCATGCTACGTTTAATTACACATTATTAAGCCCACGCTTGGACTTTTAAAACCAAAGTTGTCACGGTCTTGTAGTACATTAAAGTACTTAGAATTTCACGCCCCCGTGACATACCCCTCTCTTGAAACGGCAAACCACAGTTTGTTGCCCCAAAACACAGGAGCGAGCATGAAATATAGCATAAAAGAGTATACAAGAAAGCCGCAGCTATAGTATATAGAGACAGTGAAAATATGGCTAGGAGAGGCATGCATCCATCCATATACACTGGTCAAAATCTATGTGATCCTCGGCGATCAATAGTCAAGATGCATCAATATCATGAAGTCTCACTGCAGAAATACTGTCAGCTCAGTATCTCAGATGAAACATACAGTGTCATCAAGCGACCTCATGAAATCACAGTGAGCTCGTCTGTACTGAGGGAGTGGAGGTGCAACCCCCCTCTCGAACATCAGGTAATGCTCCAGACGCTCGCTCTGCTGAACTACCTATAGGAGCTTGGATCGCAGTCGGCTCTAATTGAAAAACATCAAGGTAAAGCTGCAATATCCCAAGTGAATCTGCCAGTTCACCTTCCTCCATCCATTTTGCATCAAGTGATGAGTAATTTTGAAATTTTACCAAGTAGCGACAGATAACTTTATCCTTGAGCTTTCTATCCCTGTGTGTCAGAATCTGCTCTGGGACCAGAAGTTCATCTTGTTCTTCCACTTCAGGCTGCACCTCATCAGGTAAATCCTCGGGAATATCTCCATGATATTGCTTTAATAAGCTCACATGAAAGGCATTGTGTATCTTCCAATGCGGAGGCAACTTCAGCCTGTAAGCTACCTCGTTTATCTTTTCAGAAACCTAAAAAGGACCATAGTAACACATGTTCAGCTTTGTGTACAACCTTTCCTTGCCTTTCTTATTTTTCAGCCTTGCCTTCTGAAAATGCAGCAAAACCCAATCACCTTCTGTGAATACCAATTTCCTGCGGTGCTTATCTGCTGCTCTTTTTTGCTTGTCGTGACTTCTTTGCAAGGCATATTTGATCTTCTTGTAAGCCTCTTCAAGGCTTTCCACAAAACGATCAGCTTCGAAGATTTTCTCTTTTGTATGCAAAATGGGAGGTATCTTCTTGGCACCTTCCACTATTTCAAAAGGTGCTTTACCCGTGGATGTGTGCACCGTATTATTGTAAGCATATTCCAGCAAAGGCAAATAATGCTCCCATTTGCTTTTGTGGTCTGAGACATAGCATTTAAACATGTCCAAGATGGTAGAGTTTTCCTGCTCCGATTGTCCATCAGACTGAGGGTGAAAAGATGACGAAAAATTTAGCGTAGTGCCCATATTTTCAAACAGTCCTCTCCAAAAGAGGCTGGTCATCCTCGGATCTCTATCACTGATTATGGATTCAGACATCCCATGATACTTGAAGACATGCTGCAAAAACAATTTGGCCATTTGATCTGCTGTAATTTTCTTTCTTACTGGCACAAAGTGGGCTTGTTTGCTAAACCTGCAAATTATTGTCCACAATCCATCATGTCCAGTAGGAGTACGTGGAAGATCAAACACAAAATCCATAGCTATGCTTTGCCATGGTCTATCCAGAATTGTCAAAGGGTGTAACAACCCAGGTGCCTTCTGCCTGTCAAACTTTACTTTCTGACAAACCATGCATGTTCTCACATATTCTTCCACATCTTTCCTCAAAGATGGCTAATAAAAGTATTGCTGCACTGCTGTAATTGTTGCTGTAATTCCCCTATGTCCTGCATATGGAGGAGCATGACTTTCCATTATGACTTTCTATCGCATCTGATCAGTGACACAGACTCGTCCATGCATCAAAATGAAACCCTCTTTCAACATATAGTGATCATGCCTCTGACCATCAGAAAGCTGATCATAAATAGTTGAAAAATCAGCATCATTAACATACTGATCTTTCATCACATCTAACACATTGTTGTAAGGAATGCTCACTGCTGAAACACTGGGTTTCTTGGAGACTGCTTCAAGCTGTGGTTTCTTGGAAAGTGCATCAGCCACGACATTTTTGTTACCCGGCACATGTACAATTTGAAAATGAAACATTGAGAGGAAGTTAGCCCATCTCATGTGCTTTTCAGATAATTTTCTCTGTGTGAGAAAATATCTAAGTGACTAATGATCTGTCTGCACATAAAAATCAGCTCCAAGAAGGTAATGTTTCCATGTGGTCAAAGCATGTATCACTGCTAACATTTCCTTCTCGTATGTCTGCAAGTACAATTCAGCATCTTTGAGAACTCTACTCTCATATGCAACCACTCTGCCATCTTGCATCAAAGTGCCTCCTATGCTGTTCCCACATGCATCACAAGTTACAGTAAAGGGTTTTGCAAGCTCTGGCAAGATAATAACGGGTTCAGAACACAACTTTTGCTTCAGCTCTTCAAAAGCTGCATTTTCCTTTGGTCCCCACTGAAACGGTACAGCTCTCTTTTATAAAGCACGCAAGGGAGAAGCAATTTCGGCAAAGTACTTTATAAACCTCCGATAATGTGAACACAACCCAAGAAATCTTCTGACTTCATGCAGATTTTTCAAAATTGGCCAACTCCTTATGGCCTCAACTTTTGCAGGATCCATCTTGACTCCATCCTTTGACAATATATGACCGAGAAAATGAATCTCATGCATAAAGAACTCACTTTTCTTGGTGTTTATTAATAGCTTGTGTCTTTTCAACTCTTGAAACACAATAGTGAGGTGTTTCCTATGCTCCTGCTCATTTTTAGAGAACACAATGATGTCATCGAAGAAAGTGTCCACAAACTTTCCGTGTGCTCTAAAAATTCTGTCCATCATTCTATTGAAAGTGGCAGGTGCATTAGTCAAACCAAAAGGCATCACAAGGAACTCATATAAGCCAAATGAAGTGCGGAAGGCAGTCTTGTAGACATCTTCAGGCCGTATCCTTATGTGATGGTATCCACTTTTAAGGTCAATACGAGTGAACATTGAGGAACCTTCCAACCGATCCAATATATCATCGATGCATGGAATTGGAAAACGGTTCTTAATTGTGACTTTATTCAAACCCCTATAATCAATATACATTCTCCAATTGCCATCCTTCTTTTGCACAAGCAACACAGGGGAACAGTAAGGAGAATTACTTGGCTGTATTAATTTCTTTTCCAAGAGTTCCTTCACTTGTGACATTATCTCTTCTTGTTGTGCCTTACTGACACGATAGGGAGGTATATTAGGCGGTGAGCTTCTTGGAATTATATCAATTTGATGATCCTCGGGTCTCTTGGGAGGTAATTCTTGAGGAAGTGCATCTGAGAAACAATCCTGAAAATCTAAAATAAAAGCAGCCCTTTCTCTATCTAGAGCAGAAAGAGTAGAGCCTTCCTGAACTGGTTGGCTATCCTCTTTGACAAAAATCAAGTACGCTGAAATATGGCGCTTTATTACATTGGAAATACAAGAAGCTGAAACTACAGGGATGGACTCCCCTTTCAACTTTACATCAAGTACATGATTTTTGCCTCTATGTTTCTCATTTGCACATCAGCCCCCACCCTGTACATCCAAGGCATGCCAAGCAAAGCATCACACTCTGGCAAAGGCATAATGTAGAAGTCCTCTGCATTGTGATATCCCTGGATATGCATCCTCAACTTGCCAATGATAGGAGTGACAGGTGTGTTGAGTTCAGGGTTGGCCATATCACACATGCCGGATGGCTCCATTTCCTCAGGCTTGATGCCAAGCCTTCTTGCCATATCAGGAGTTATGAAATTCGCCTTTGCCCCAGAATCAAAGAAAAACAAGCAATTCTGATTTCTGATTTTTCCCCATGCTCTGCACATCTCAGTCTTTTTCATTTCCTCTTCATCATGTGCATGTGGCAAACTCCCAATCACATCTGGAAGAAGTCCTGCGGAAGGTTTAGGCCTTTTGCCCTTCCGATCAGCCTGTTTATCACCATTCTTATCATCATCTGACCTGTCTCTTTTCTTGAATGGGCAATCATAAGAGCGATGTCCCTCTCCTTTGCATATAAAACATTTGTTTTGCTCCATGAGTGACTTTTTCTCTTCATCAGATAACTTGGTACGGGGCTGTTTATTAGGATGTCCACGCCTTTGACCAGCTTTGAATTGGGCTTTTCCTCCCTTTTGAAACGGTCGTTTGCCATAATTTTTATTTTCAGATTTGATGTCCTTATCCTGGTGTTTGGCAGCCCATTTGTTGTCTTCTTTCTTGCTGTCCATAAAGCCCAAATTCTTCTCCTGCATCCATGCATATGCTGTCCTTGCATTCTCAATTAATTGAGTCATAGAACCCACCTTGGTTTTGATGCAATAATCACGTAGCCCACTAGGCAATCCACAACAGTGCCTCTCTATTTGCTCTTTCAAAGAAACATGCTTGTAAGAGCTCAATGGCAGCAAAACATCCCAAAACCTCTGGGTGTAATCATCAAGATTCTTGCAAAGTTTGTATGACAAGTCATGCCAGTGTGAAAGTACTTCAACTTCAAAAGTTGGAGTAAGCCAAGTAGAAGAGAACACTTGCTTAAATTCCAGCCAAGTAGTAGGTGCATCTCCATGAAGCATAAGGTTGGTGTACCACTTAAGTGCATTGCCTTTCAAAAATGTGGCAACCTTCCTCATCTTGGATGCTTCTGTAAACAAACCCTTAAGAAATGCAGCATCAAACTGTCGAAGGAATGCGAGGGCTTTGTACCTGTCCTGTACTCCATTATATGTATCAAACTTGACATGAGAACCACCATCCTTAAATTCTTTATATACATTTGATATTGGCTGTCCCAAAGATGGCTGTATATTTGCAGCATTCCCTTCACTAGGGAGAGCCATGCTTGGCTGAACATTAGGCATGGGAGCATATGCTGTGGCTTGCATGCCTGGCTGCATTCCCACATTGTCATACATGGCTTGCTTTCTATGCCCAATTGGCGGTGAAATCAACATAGCATCAAAGATAGAATGTGTACCAAAATATTCAGGTTGCTGCCTCAAATATGGTTGAGGTGGTTGAGCCACATTTATGGACTGCACATTATTATTTTGAGGAGTAGAAGTACCCAAACCAAGGCCTTGTGCTGGCTGCTCATACTGTTGCACTGGCTGTACCTTTTGTACCTCTTTCTCAAGTGCTCTTTTGGGCGATTCCTTTCTCTTGGAAGTCACTTTTTGAGTCATTTTTGATGGCTGTCCCTCATGGGAAACTGATGCATGAGTGTGCGGTCCGGCATGAGAAGCTGATGCATGTGTGTACTCACTCTTTCCGTGCTTGTGCTTTCTTGATTTCTTCTTCTTCTTGGCATTTGTTTGCATAATCTGAGCCAAATTTTGAGCCAGTTGAGTCAAAGCAGTCACTGCACTTGCAAGCTGTGCATTCAACATAGTAGCATCATCTGACTCACTGTTAGAACTAGTATCACCGTTGAGCTCAGTTGTAGCTTCATGTGTGGCGTGCTCAAAAGGCATTTGTTGTGCTCCCTGCAGCTGTACACTAGTTGGATCATTAAGGCTTTCTTGCCTTCTCCTTTGAGGAGTTGTGGAGCTCTCTTGCTCATGGGTACTCACCATGTTTATGGTTGTAATATTCAGCCGTCAAAAAGTGCAGCAAAGATATCCTTCCACCAAACTACCGAGGCCCACCTCTTGAGAAAGAGTGTGTGGTGTCCCGGCAACGGAATCAATGAAACCGGCCTCTAATTACTCAGAGGGCAGTGGAACTAAACCTTTAATCACTTCAGCACTTATTTACAGCTCACAAAGCATATATCACAACCATTAACCATTGCATGATCACCATTTGGCATTTATCCATTTGTTCACAAACAAAACCACTGAAAAAGGGATGGAGGCTAGAATGCCCCTGCTCAACGAACATAGACAAGTGCACCCGATTGGCCCCAAACACCGTGGCGCCCCTTTCGGTATTTCTTTATATTTCACAGTGAAATGATTACAAGTTGCATCTGGGAGACCTTCCTGCAACTGAGCACACAGCCCCAATTCACTAAGCCTTCGCAAGGCTTTCAAGCATAGAACACCATCACATAAGTGCACTTAACCCATAGGCTCAACCCAAAGGCATTCTCTTTTCCGATTGTAATTCCATTGGCTGTCTAGATGCAATCACACTGCACCCCAGCTGCACTCTCTTTGAGTGGTTTCCAGATGGCATTCACCAAGCTTTTCAAAGCTCCAAAATAAAATCAGCAAAGTACCCAACCAAAGAATGATCCTGTAGCACTGCCTGGGCACCTGTGAGCCAAGAAAGAGGCGGCACACGAGGCCACCAACCAATAGCTTATGGCAAAAAGAAATTGCAGCAGCAAAATCACAACTCACCAAGCCCTAAAAACTCGAACGAAGTCCTCAATCGCCAAGAGGACATAGTAGCCAATGCCCAATTGCATTCTCAGCCAAAGAGGAGTGCAAAGGCATGAAGAAAGAGCATTTACAAGAGTCGACCAGCAAGAATTCCACTGAAAAATGCAAAAAGAAGCACTTCTGTCACGAAGAAGTGGGAGTTCTTGGGCTCAAAAGAAGCGTGCTTCAGAGAGGAATGCATTGAGAAGGTTTTGGAGAAGTTTCATCGCCGGAAAGTCTTCCAAAATTGAGAAAAACCAGTCAACCAGTGCGTGGGACCACTCGAAATTCAACAGAAAGCTGTAGCTTTGCAAGAGGAGAGGCCCAGGAGGCGGTAGAAGCAAAAAGGTCCCAAAAAAGCCACTTTTGCAAATTCGACCAGCAAAAGAAGTGCTCAGCTCTGCCCGTTCTACCAAACGCACGGAGGGAAAGGCATATCACTACGAAGGGGAGGCAGAGGGGAAGCCATCGGGCCAAACGGAAGTTGAGGAATCCAAACGGGTGAGGAGTTATGAAGAAAAACGGAATTCAGCTGAAGGAGGCTGAAAAACCAGTCCAAAATCTCAACAAAGGGAGAAGATGAGAGAGAAAACCACACATGTGAAATTTAGAAGGCCCAGGAAGGTCCAGGAATGGCAAAGGAGCATGTAGAAGGCACTAGAGCCACCTGGAACTCTAGGGGGGCCACTGAAGGTACATAGCCCTCTAGGGGGCCCATTAAAAATGCCACATCATCATTTTCCAACAACCACTCTTTTAATTCCTTGGAATGCCTTTGGGCCTAGGGATTAATTATGCTTATGTGCTAGGCACCATGCTGCGTTTAATTACACATTATTAAGTCCACGCTTGGACTTTTAAAACCAAAGTTGTCACGGTCTTGTAGTACATTAAAGTACTTAGAATCTCACGCCTATGTGACAGATTGATACTTGTAGGCATTCAGGAGGAATGGTGAGGGAGAAATGATCTACCCGTTGGGGCAGATCTATCTCCAGGACAGCCATGGTAGTGGCCATTCATTGGCCTAGGTTGGCGCTTGGATTGGATGGACACAAGCTAACAGTGAGCCCCTCATATGTGGGGCAGGTAGGGCTGCATACAGACCTGCATACGAGCAGGAAAAAGGCCCTTGTGGTGGGCAGTAGGGCTGGGACAAGGCCCAGCCAAATGCAGTGGAGGGCCCCACCCTAGTCTGGTCAGCCATCCAACAGTCCAGGTCAGCCTGACAGGCCTTGTTGACCAGAGTTGTGCCTTGCTATCGTGAGTCTGTGATAGGTAGACAGTTACTATGAGTCTTTTGTCCCATGTGTCCATCTGATGCGTAGATGCATAGTTCATGAGTTCCACTGAATACTCTCATTTGTTGTAGCACAATGTGCTTCAGGCCTAATTTACAGGGCTTCCTTCAGAAGGATTTAGGCCCTCCTTGTCCAAACACATGTGCTAGCAATCAGCACATGCATAGAGAATGTTTGGAAGTCAAAACAATGTTTCTCTATGTGGACTTGTATGAAGAAGTGTATGAGTCAGCCCGTGTGTTTTCAGGTGCTTAGTCAGGAAAACAAAGTTTGCAAGCTGCATAAGGCACTTTATGGGCTCAAACAGGACCCATAGGCTTAGTATGAGAAAATTCCTAGATATTTTGTTATGAGAAAATTCCTAGATATTTCTTTAGTCAAAATCTATAGAATAGTCCAACTGAAAGTATCCAGTACAATATGGATTTGGTATTGCTTTACAGCATTCCAATGCTGTGTCTTTGGGCTGTGCATGTACCTGCTCGATTGGGATACACTGAACTTAATATTTTGATGGGTACTGCACAGACATATGAGGCATCCAACAGCGGTGACTGTATGTAACAGCATAAATTTGTTCATTGCATTATGCATGGACAACCTGAGTGTTAGAAAATACCCAACAGAGGGTACGCACAGCAGAAGACTTATAGTAATGCCCAGGAGCTCACATAGTGTGCATGTGGGATGTGGAATCACAAACTTCTTAACTTAATGTTCATAATATAGATGTGCAGACTCATCAATAGACAATGAACCAGCCAGATAGAGAAACCACCAAAATATATATTTCTGTCCAAAACTATGGACACAATACAAAATCGATAGATCCAGAGTCCCACCAATGGTGTGGTCCTCTGATCTAACCACAAGGTCCTCCTCCTATCTGCTGGCTATCTCTAGACTCGAGCTTGCATGCTCCATCTCGAGCATCTATAGACTTTCCGTCCAGTGTGCTCTTCTCCACCTTACTGCCTGTGAATCAGCCTAGGTGGGCAGCCCCTGCTAAGCTTTGTCTGCAGCGCAGAGGTCCCCTTGGTCCTCCTGAATGTAGGCCCCAAGATAACTGTTCCACTGCTCCAACCTGCTTGTGAATGGCTGCTCCAGAAGATGATCTCAGCACCTTGCTGCCCTAGAAGACAGCCAAGGTCCAGCCCTCCTTGGCTAAGTCTACAGCCCTTGTTGCACTGTCTCACCTCCTGTAGATAGGCCCAGAGAGTAGGCTCCCTGCTGCGCCTCTCTGCCCTGGAACTGCTGGCTATGTTGGATGATGAAATGAGGCAAGTGCCTCTCCTTTTATAGGCCCCAAGGCCTGCTGCAAAAAACCGACCAGCCAGCTTCATACTGGCCGATCAGTCTGCTGCTGGTCCAGCCCTTTAAGGGCTCACAAAACTAGGGCCCTTTGGCCCACACTTCTAGGGCCTTTAGCCCTCCAATCAAGGCAGGGGCCCAGCCTATATAAGGCATGCCACTGCCCACTGGCAGCCTCATTTGCTGCTCCACCAGGCCCCAGCCATGTCAGCGCCTGTTCACCCTGCTGCTGCTGGTTCTGCCCTTTGCCAGGCTCTTCTCCAGCTATGTGTGCAGCACCATACTGAACCGTATTGCTGCTGATGTCATCGCGCCCTGCCAGGTCAGATATAGGGCTTGTTGTCCTCGCCTTCTGCTCCTTCCACAGGTTTTGTCCTTTGCAGCCATGCTTGTCTCTGTGAGGTGCTGCCCATGTGGCAGCCCCCTCTCTTTCTTCTCTCTTGGGCACATCCTGCCCTAGGTCTCCCTCCCCCACGCTCTCCTCATTTGGGGGCTTACAGATGGGGAGGTGACCTTTCCAACACCCCCTCTCACCGACACATCTCGGCCCAATGCCAACACATCGATGACGATGCTTCAGTAACTCCCTGGTCGTAGTCCTCTGGAACTCTTCGATGTCGAAATCTTTTCCTGGCTTTTCATCCAGTGGCTCCTGCTCCACCAGGTTTGGTTCTGCTTCTGCACACCATCTTGGTACACAGGTCCATCTCTGGTAGCACCTCCTGGCACCACCTCCTTTAGTCACGTTCCCGCCTCTGAACTCGAGCAATCCAACCGTCACGATCTTCCAGTTGTCCCTCATAATGAGTGAACAACCTGGAGTCTTCTAGGCACCATGCTCTGAGGGTCTGTTTCAGCCCGTCCTTCCTTTGGCAAGGTCTGCAACAAAAGTACATCTCCAGATAACTTGGACCACGAACTTTAAACGCACCTGATTGAACCTGAGTCACCCTCCTTATCGAAAGGGCACAATCCTCTCGTCGTGGAAGTCGATTCCCAAGAGCTTCTGAATCAGGGTCGTCCTTCAGCAAGGTCCCTGCCTTCAAGCTCCCACACCTGCGAGCCTCCTACTTGGGCTCTGATACCATGTTAGAAAAGACCCAACAGAGGGTATGCACAGTGGAAGACTTATAGTAATGCCCAGGCGCTCACACAGTGTGCGTGTGGGATGTGGAATCAGAAACTTCTTAATTTAATGTGCATAATATAGATGTGCAGACTCATCAATAGACAATGAACCAGCTAGATAGAGAAACCACCAAAATATATATTTCCGTCCAAAACTATGGACACAATACAAAATAGATAGATCTAGAGTCCCAGCAATGGTGTGGTCCTCTGATCTAACCACAAGGTCCTTCTCCTATCTGCTGGCTATCTCTAGACTCGAGCCCGCGTGCTCCACCTCGAGCGTCTGTAGACTTTCCGTCCAGTGTGTTCTTCTCCACCTTACTGCTTGTGAATCAGCCTAGGTGGGCAGCCCCTGCCAAGCTTTGTCTGCAGCACACATGTCCCCTTGGTCCTCGTGAATGTAGGCCCCAAGATAACTGTTCCACTGCTCCAACCTGCTTGTGAATGGCTGCTCCAGAAGATGATGATCTCAGCACCTTGCTGCCCTAGAAGACAGCCAAGGTCCAGCCATTCCTGGCTAAGTCTGCAGCTATTGTTGCCCTGTCTCACCTCTTGTAGATAGGCCCAGAGAGTAGGCTCCCTACTGCTCCTGTCTGCCCTGGAACTGCTGGCTATGCTCAAGGCCTGCTGCAAAAAACCGACCAGCCAGCTTCATACTGGCCGACCAGTTTGCTGCTGGTCCAGCCCTTTAAGGGCTCACAAAACTAGGGCCCTTTGGCCCACACTTCTAGGGCCTTTAGCCCTCCAATCAAGGCAGGGGCCCAGCCTATATAAGGCATGCCACTGCCCACTGGCAGCCCCATTTGCTGCTCCACCAGGCCCCAGCCATGTCAGCGCCTGTTCACCCTGCTGCTGCTGGTTCTGCCCTTTGCCAGGCTCTTCTCCAGCTATGTGTGCAGCGCCATACTGAACCGTACTGCTGCTGACATCATCGCGACCTGCCAGGTCAGATATAGGGCTTGCTGTCCCCGCCTTCTGCTCCTTCCACAGGTTCCGTCCTTTGCAGCCATGCTTGTCTCTGTGAGGTGCTGCCCATGTGGCAGCCCCCTCTCTTTCTTCTCTCTTGGGAGGCGTGTGTCTACACAAAATGAAAAAAGTAACCTCAATCTTTATAAATGCCCATGGCACATTTTCCAATCTTTATTTGTGGCAATGTGTTCGGGCTTTACCCCTTCACCTTCAAATTCTTTTATTTCTTGTAAGTTTTTTGCAAATGGTCACCAATGATTTGCTTCTACATACCCTTTTGTGGATGAGGGAGAGCATGAGTTTGACTTTGTGAGTTTCAAGTAACTAGGGCAGGGTAACGAGTCTTACAAAATGAAATGTGTACTCTCCTTCACCTCTAAACTCCTGGAACTAAACTAGACATCTCTTGTAGGTTAAACCTTGCAATGTTACTAGGACAATGTTGCAATTATGTGAGAGTTGACATTTTCCGAGGTACAAGGGTTGCTCTAGCAATTATGTGCATTGGATGAATGCTTGACCTTGTGTGCTTCTATGCATTGTGTGTGCAGTGTTTCTTTTAAAAGCTATAAGGATGGTTTATCTGAACCACAGCCCAGTTAAATTACTTTTGCAAGTTTCTTAGGTTCATATTCAATGCAAGGATGATGCTTATCAATGCAAATCAAGATCATTCTTGAAATCTGCAATTTTGTCTTTAGTAATGCCTATGAGGAGCATAGCATCCACATAAACGATGACAATCAAATTTCCTTTACGTTTTGCTTACTCCACTCTCTATCCTCCTCTCATCAAAGACACAAAGCAAGATTGGTTGCCAAGGGATACGCGTTACTGAAAGACTTTAAGTTCTTAATGAAACTCTATGTATTTGGTACGTCAATGACTATATCTCAAATATGGGCTTTATTGGGAGTAATGTTGCACCGAGCCTATACATTAAGAGAGATGGTGAGATTGTGTTTCCTTACGGTCTTCAATGTGGATGATTACTGTTAGCTTAGCAAAAGCATCGTGTACCAAGTCAAGAATGAACTTTCCATGGAGTTCACAGTGAAGAATTCGGGCATGCTACAATATTGTCTTGTTGTTGAGGTATGGAGATGCAAGAACCACCCCCATATACAAGGCAAGCATATTGACAAAGTTTAAGGTGAGCCTTAGCTACTACAGATTCCAGCAGGCAAGTTATTGGCATGTGAGGATGGTCAAGAGCTGTACGGCAAGCCTACATTATTGACCACTTCACACTGTCTAGCTAGATGTCTCATACACAGATCGTGCATTGAGCATTCATAGCATTTCCAAAGAGGAACACTGGATGGCAACGGAGAGGATACACTCTCTCATGCTCGGCATTACAGAATACATCTTACCAGCATTGTTGGCTATTGATCACACATATTTAGTTTGGGCTAGGATCGCAGACAGTGATAGATCTATATCAGGCTATGCATTCAGCATTCCCCACAGGTGCCATGCCATCATCATTTGTGCAACATCAGCAAATCTCTTAAACTTTGGAAGTTTGCAGCCTAGATCCCTTATTAACTTTTAGAGATCCTTATGGGACATTATCTCATATTTTCTCGAGACTAGACCCTAAAGCTCTCCACATCTCAAAAGCCTTAAGACATGGGCTAGCCATTCCCATGTGAAGCTCTTGTATGTTTACCAGGTCTTGTTCCCAAACCTCTTGCATATGCTTTACTGCAAAATCGATACTTGCCTTCCCCTTGTTCTTTTGCGCAACTGTCGTGTATTTGAAGCATGTCATGAAATGCCTTGGGCCAGTGCATATGTTGCTGTACTTTCGGGACCCATGCCCTTGATGCCTGCCTTTCTCTAGATCTCATGTAAAGATTTCCTCAGGCAACATTGAAAGAGTTGATCCATAATGATGGAGTCTTCGATAATAAGAGCTAGTGTTGACAAAGAAGCACCCCGTTGAGCCAGAATCTAGACAAGCAGGAGGCTTTGTTCATACACAAACTTTCAAGAACTCAGGGCTAAGTCAACGTTCTCAATCCAGCCATGTGGTGCAAATAGAGCCCATGCTGCTTGCATAAAAAGATGCAATGCAGAGATGATTATGCATTGAGAAAATGCATTGCATACAGTGAAGTTTTCTTTCTCTGAAGCATTTAATCTCTTAATCTACACAATGCCTTTAGAATTCATGTATTGAGTTTTAATAAATGATGTCTTGACAATGCGCTTGGGGTGATGCAGGCCTGCTCTTCAGCTTCCTGGAGCAAGTAAGCCAATTGTCGCGGTTCGATTTTGTCCAGTAATATTCCCCCTTCAACCAAACAGGGACCAGAAAATTGATAATGATTTTAGTGGTAAATTACGGACCTGAAATTTTCTTACTCTGAAAGTTTTGTGTGTGCACATGTGCATTTGTATGTAAAGGTGTGCACATGTGTACATGCATGCATGCCCTTGCACGCCTACTGTGAGCTTGTACGTTTACATGTGCATGTTTTCTTGAGTGATACACGCATTAGGAAAGTGGCCTTGTTCTCCACTCTGGCTTCTCACACATAATGTGGGAACTATCACCAATCTTGAGCTTTGGTTTGCATAATGCCACATTTCTGAACAATCAGTCTAATTTGCCTCTTGTTTGCTGCTCCACAGTTGCAGAGGTTTTCAAGCTTCCATATAGACAGGTTTTTGCTGTGGCAACTCTGAATTCACTTTGTGTCTATGATACTCAAAGTGCCTATCCTCTCGCTGTCCTTGCAGGCCTCCATTATGCTGCAATTACTGATATAGCATGGTTTGCTTCCTTACTCTGAGATTACTAACCCAGCACCCCCCTCCGTCATCTCCCCCTTGTAGGTACCCTTTTTAAACTTGTAAACAGATGAAAATTTAAGCACTACTTATGCATGGATTCCATATAAAAGGGTGTTGATTTTCTACTCAGACGAATCAGGCATCCTTTTGAATTCAACAGAATTAATGAAGTTTTGAAATGCCTCCAAAATCTTAGGATTGTTCTATATTATTCATCAATTTAAGCTATCTGTCAGGTCATGGGATGCTAAATTCTTGGCAGTATCATCGCAAGATGGCTTTTGTACCCTGGTGGCTTTTGATCAGGGAGAACTGGGCCATCCTTTGCCTGTAAAATGTAGGTTATGTGAGATTTTTGTTTTGCATATTATGGTGGTTATTTTCTTCAGTTGATATAGATAAGATTCTGAAAACAAGGGTCTTTCTGGTTCAGTTGGACAAGCAACACCAGAAACAGAAGAGATGCATGCAGAGCCTTGTTTGACAGTACAAACATTAACTGTCGCTGTAAGACCATTGCCAGATTTACAGCAAAGTATTGAGAAACCTATAGTCTCGAACTCTCAATCTATAATGAGTATTGAGAAACCCAAAGTCTCCAACTCTGAAGACATTGCAAAAACACAAATCCAGCCTGTGAAGCTAAGACGAATTACACCGACTGCCATCTCCGTTGATTCTACACCCTCACAGCTACAAGCTTCTGGTGGGTCAAGCTCTGTGTCCAAGTGATGCAATCGATTTGAACTTGCAAGATTCCTAGTGACAGAGCATCAGAATTCTTTAGACAAGACGGGCATAAGTGGTCTTTGCTCCTCTGAAAGTCTTTTCATCTGATGGATAAGTGGCCGAATCTGGCCAGGCAAAGGTGACATGGCTTCTGAAGGGCGTAAATTTTGTACTGGTATCACATGTCAAGCCCGTGTCGAAGGATTTCTCATGCTTGAAACTTGAAGGAATAGTCAAATGCTTGCCCTTGGTGGAGCATTGTAGAATGTGGTGACCACACCAGTTTGTAATGATGTTATACTATGTACCATGTAAAAGATTGAAAAATCTATATGTTAACATTATTTCAGAAGCTGTAAGCTTATGATCAACAACCAGGTCTGATTTTCTGGGTGATAACCTTCACAGCTAACAACTACTAAGAGAAAAAACTTCTTACAGATGCTAATGACAGCCTAGTTTTGGAATGCATCACGTCGAGTTGCATTTTTTTCATATTGCAGACTACTGATGTACATGTAGTTATGATTCTGGATTATACTTATTTCACAGGTACAAAAGAAGAGGGATATTTATTCTTCCTGAGTCTCTGGATAATGAGAAATTCAAAGCTAACTATTTTAACTGTGAGGATTGCTGTGCATGTATAGCTAATTTAAAAACATACCTCCTTTGGCCCTTCTCTTCAGAGATCTTGGAAAGAACCCTCTTGTTTTCTCAAGTATTGGCTACTGATGTTAATGCACCTTACAGATCTTGCTCTGGATTTACTGATTCCTCCTTTCTTTCAAATACTGGTGGCTTTTGTGGTCCGACTAGTTCTTTTCAACAGACACTATGTATGTATGTATGCATGCAGGCATGTAATTGCATGTGCGTGCATGCTTGCATCTATGTTTGTACATGTGTTTTCATGTCTTTGTATGTATGTATAGGTCTAGGTTTAGGTTAGGTGTGTAAATTGTGTATGTCTAGTTCTAGACCTAAATGTGAGTACGTGTATTCATGGACATTTATATGTATGTTTAGTCACTAATCCAAAAGAATTGACGGCATTGGTTATCGGAGTAATTTCTGTTAGATTATTGAAGACTGCACTAGACAAAGTGATCCAAGGGCTGCATAAAAGTAAGGGCTGAATGTGCAAATTTGGTGTACTACACTTTGGCAAAGAGGCTCAAAATTAACAATCATGTCAAACTTGTATGGTCAACTGTCATGAGCTAAAGGTGATTTGATGTGTACATGGCAGAAGATCTGTTAATTTCAGGTGCAATGTTAAGGAGATGATATAGAAAAGGCTTAGAAGCCTAAATATAATTGTAAAAACATAAGCTGTCCTCGAGACATGTCGGCTACTAAATGCTCCTTTCATGATAGATCTAAAGTCTTGGATATATCCACTAATGTTTAAGTATGGAGTGTGCACTATAGCCATAAATGCATACTGGAACATTGGATGGCTATAGTGCACCTAGTTGCTCTATGGTCAAACATGATAATGTCCATTGCATTGAGGTATGACTATGTTGATGCATAAATGTCCTCATGTTGAGGAATGATCTATTGATCTAAAGTGGGGGAAGAAATTGAATCCAAGTAGTTTGCACTTTGGAATAGCTCAATTAATGCTATAATATCTTGATGGTTGATCTGTTGATCCTAACTAGTGGAAGGAACTGAGTCTAAGGACATGATACAATCCATGTTAGAGGTGAAAGCATATGGATGCTGAAATAAAATTACTCGAGGAGCCGGATGCATTAAGGCGTTTTTTCTGCATGTCAGAGGAGGTGAGAGCTTCATGTTGAGGACTTATGTACAAATAGACATGGTCACGATTGAGCTCCTATTTTGCACTTGCATCATATGTTGTAGTACTTAGAGTCAGATCTATGCATACATGTGATGGTGTACACTACTAAAGTCAGACTATGGTGACATAGATGGGATGGCTTTGTGTTTAGGGCTTACTCGCAATGTGTATGATGAGACGATAGAGGATGATCCATGCAAGCATATGATACCTCTGTGTCCATTCTCTCAAGACCTGTGAGATTCAAATAAGAATTGTATAGGTCCAAGTAGGTCTCATGTGGAGTCATGACTAGAATATCATTACTATGATCTATCATTTGATTGTGAATAGCTCCATGCTAGAGAATTTCTATTGTTTTGTGCTAGATGCCTACTCATGTAGAATTCGATGAGTTGCCATTGTCGGGCTTACGCTTTGAGTTGCCGCTATGGAGCTTATGCTAAACCTATAGAGAAACTATAGTGCTCCCTCTGGAAATAAAGTGTCTACATGAATGTGAGAGTCATTGTCACAAAATGTGGGAACCAAGTCATGATGAAACACCTATAATCCAAAGATGTATGTGTACAAAAACCCAAAAATAGTTTACAATGTGATCTTACATGGGTGGCATATGTAGTGCAAGTTGTCTGACTATCTTGAATCAAAAGGAAGATCATTCTCTCATCATTCTACCCAGTGTATCATTGATGTGATGAATTGGCCATTGCCAAATACCCAAGTAGTATGTTGGCTATATGAGTGTGTGCCAATGATAGAGCTGAATGGACCGATGTCGGTGGAAACTAATCAAGTGTTTGAGAGAGAGAGAGAGAGAGAGAGAGAGAGAGAGAGAAAGGTATATAACACGTGTGCGACCTCTAATATGACACGCGGTGAGTGTGAGACATAGAGACAGAAGAGAGAGAGCACGAGGAGAGAGGAGAGAGGAGAGAGGGAGAAAGGGCCCGAGACACAGAGAGAGAGAGAGAGAGAGAGAGAGAGAGAGAGAGAGAGAGCAGGGGGGGACGAAAAGAAAGAGAGAGCATGCGAGAGGACAGAGGAGAGAGAGCTAGGGCTAGAGAGAGAGAGAGAGAGAGAGAGAGAGAGAGAGAGAGAGAGAGAGAGAGAGAGATATACAATATATCTATATATATAACATGTATGTATGTATGTATGTATGTATGTGTGTGTGTGTGTGTGTGTGTGTGTGTGTGTGTGTGTGTGTGTTATATGTTTTATATATATATATATATATATATATATATATTATAACATAATATATGGTATAATAGATTTTATTATAAAATTGTGTGTGTGTGTGTGTATTATGCGAGGGAGCGAGCGAGAGAGAGAGAGAGAGAGAGAGAGAGAGAGAGAGAGAGAGAGAGAGAGAGAGAGAGAGAGAGACTTTAAATTTATTTATAAATAATTTCTAAAATACATACATACATACATACATACATACATACATACATATATATATGTGTGTGTGTGTGTGCGTATGTATGTATCTGTGTATATATATATATATATATATATATATATACACACAGATACATACATACATACATACATACATACATACACACACTCACACACACACACACACACATATATATATACATATTGATATAATGATGAAATGTGGGGCTATAGAGAGAGAGAGAGTGAGGAGAGAGAGAGAGAGAAATGGGTGGGTGCATGGTAAGGTAGTACACTTGCATGTGCTAAATAGTGGTGCCCCAATAGTAATATTTTAGCAACAAGTACGGGGTGAACAATTTTTTTAAAGCGTGTAACCGAATGATGGATGAGTGCAAGGCTTTACCAACTAACTCAGTGTAACAGATTGTTATGATTTTGGCGACACGCACTACACTAAGTGTAGATTCCCTCTCTCACACACACCCGTAGACCAAATGAAAGTTCTGCATGAACCAAGCCCTATGCAACACATGCAAAGCTTCCTTCCTGGTCTTCTTCTTTCTTCTACTGAAGTTTGCTTCTTCTATTGCTGATCGTGAGCTAGAGCGAGTTGCGAACGAAACCAAGCAACATCCTTCTTGCACGAGTAGGTGGACCAAGTGAGATGACATAGCTCCAGGACTTTTATTTTTTTGAAACAAGCTCCTTGCTTGTCTAGAAGTAGCCTTTGATTGTGAAGCTTCCAAACATAGGACTGTTCTTTCTGTAAAAATGAGCTCCTTACTTGTTTGTAGCATCCATTATGAACCTAAATGTAGGACTGTTGTTTCTTTTAAACGAGCTTGGAGTCCTCCATTGTGAAACTAATGGTGAGGGCCTCTATAATGACAAGCGGAAGAGAATCCGTCAATACAAATGCATGTTCAACTTGCGCATGCATGAAAATGAGCTGCAACGATAGGACGCTATTAGATAAAGACTTCATAGAAGAGCTTGGTTGGTGACGAAGCTTCTGTGTCTTGCCTTTTCGAATCCTCTTTAGCATAGCTATTGGCTTGTTGAATGTTATGCATCAATAAATTAGCTTTACTGTTTCTTAACTTACACTGTGAATTGAGAGAATTGTATAGAAATCCCAACGAGCTGCACTAACAAATCTCAGTATATAGATGTTGAACTATAGTATTGATAGTCCTCTGCTTGAACCTCCTATCAAAGTAATTTTTCAATATATCTATATCTGTAATAAATGTTTCTATGTCTGTCTGTTTCTGTTAAGTGTGTTTCTGTTAGTCAGTCAGTCTCTGTATGTGTATCTGTCTATCTGTTTCCGAAAGTGTGTAACACAATCTATTTGTCTATCTGTTTCTATAAGTGTGTTTCTCTGTCTGTTTGTTTCTGTAAGTGTGTAACATAATCTATATTTGTTTTAACTATGTCTTTAATAGTATATCTGTTTCCTTTTTTGCAGTCCATATCAGATGTTTCTCTAACTGTGTCTGTATTTTAAATTTGTAGTATCAGTATTCAATTCACTTTTTGGGGCAATGTCAAGGTTTAAAGCACCCCACATTGACACTCCATGCTAGAAGGTGTTTTGCAAGACCAAGGAGGAATTCCACGCAGAGTATGGCCTGAGCTTGGTGGGCTTGAACCCACACCAACTCACAGAACTTGGTGTTCCGGACAGGTTCTGGTTGACTATTTTTCCCACCTTCGGTATGAGAAAGAAAAAATAAAGTGCCGGTTTGTTAGGCCTGAGTACTCCCATCTTCTGGAATTTCATCTGAAGGTCTATCAAGAACCTCCAATCAACCTGGAGTTGTCCCTCCGTTTGCGAGAGGATTCGCTTATGAGTATGGACAGGATGGTCGTACAAACACAGGGTTGATTGCTTGGTTAGATTTTGCTGAGAGCATAATCTCCCTGGTCCAACATTAAGACAAGCTCCAGCAAAAGTTTGATAAGTGCTTGAGCAGGAACAAGAAGGACGACAATGAGAGGAAATTTGAAACTCTTATGGCTTCCCAAGCTTTTATTGGCGGAAGCGTTTGTTTCGATGGGAGCAGCCAAGGGTGGCCAGCCCTAGGCGTAGAAGATGCCAGGTTGAAGAATTTCAAATTTGTAGTGGTACTGTTGCAAGAGAGAGAAAAGATGCTAGCTGCGGCAAGGGAGGAATACAAAAGGCAGTGGAGTCTCTTGAGAAGGCAAAATGCCAGCTACATGAAACTTGAGGCATTAGCTCAAGAGCCTAGAAGGTGAAGAATGATATGGCCAATGCCATGGAGGCATATGAGACTGTAGCAGAAACAAAAAAATAGAATCTGCATATCAGAATAGAAACTCTGAAATCCATGCTTGCCTACATGGAGGTCAATAGCTCTGACAATGCTCAGGTGTCATGGATACTGTAGAGGTATGTTGGTCTTGCCTGCGCAAACTTTGGTGCTTGCAAGTCTTTGATTTTTCAAACACTTGGGAGATGGTTTTCAATTATTCATGTGTTTGTAGGAAGAAGCGCGCCGACAGAAAGTGGATCTGAGGGAATGTGAGGTGCATGTAGAGTTTGCTTGGAAGATGCTCCAACATGTGCAGAGCAGAGCCTCTACAACTCTGCATCCTCCTGTGCCATGATGGCAGCAAGTTGCTAGGATTCCAATCCCTTTGATAGTTTTTGGTTCTAATGCTGGGTGAGGCCTTGTCCATAATGATGAGGTACAGGGTGTTTGCATGCTACCATGCAAACACCTGTACCATCTGTTTTGCTTCGCACAGTTATGTGCCATCAAGCAAGAGTGTGTGCATCCGGGTTGTGGACAACAAATAACTGATGCTGCACAGGGTCATTGGTGGTAGGTGCACATCGACCACCACATGAGGACACAAAACTACATGCTTCAATCGGCTTTGGAGGTAAGTTTTCACCAACACTACCTTGGCCATTGTTTAGAGCTCTAGCATAGCACTTACAAAATATTTATTACAGTAGTAGCACATCTTTGACCCGCACCATTGGAGCACATAACAAGTACCAGCACACCATTTACTTGTAGTGTTACTGCACTGACAAGCACTATTGTAGCACTAGTAGATCATATTACTAGAGGAATAACATGTACTGGAACTCTTAAAAAGTTCTAGCTTAGCTTTGACCAGCACTAATTGTGCACTAACAAGCACTATTAGAGCACTATTACAGTAGTGCCAAGCACTAGGACTATATCAAGTTTTGGGATAGCCCTGGAGAACACTATTACAACACTATTATAGTAGTATTAGAGGACTAACATGTACTTGAACTCTTGAGAAGTTCTAGTGTGGCTCTAGCATAGCCTTGGAGAACACTATTAGAGGACTAACATGTACTTAAACCCTTGAGAAGTTCTAGTGTAGCTCTGACCAACACTAATAGTGCACTAACAAGTACTAATGGATCATTATTAGAGCACTATTATAGTAGTACCAAGCACTTGGACTATATCAAGTTATAGCATAGCCATGGAAAATACTATTACAACACTATTAGAGCACTATTATAGGACTAACATGTGCTTGAACTCTTGAGAAGTTACAGTGTAGCACTGACCAACACTAATAGTGCACTAACAAGCACTATTAGAACACTAATAGAGTAGTACTAGGCACTTGGACTATATCAAGTTATAGCATAGCCTTGGAGGACACTATTACAACACTATTAGAGTACTATTAGAGGACTAACACGTACTTCAACTCTTAAGAAGTTCTAGCATAGCTCTGCCTAACACTGATAGTGCTCTAACAAGCACTAATAGAGCACTATTAAGGCACTAAGAAGCACTACTATAGCACTATTAGAGGACTAACAGGTATTGGAACTCTAGTAAGTTCTAGCATAGATCAGACCAACTATCAGTGCACTAAGAAGCACTATTAGAGCACTATAGTGAAGACTTATAGCTTACATTGTATCTGTTAATGGGCATGCTTAGTATCAAGAACTTTGACAAAAACTCAGTATTCTGAGACTTGTATGGATCTATGCAAAGTTTATCAATTTGAAGCATTTTGTTATTCCATCACTAGGAGTTGTATGATTTTGTGGTTACACAATTGAAATTATGTCTCTACTTTACATGGCATCAAGTTATTTTGTGCTTTCAATTAAGAATGTTAGCACACTGCAGTGATTTATTTGTCATCGACCTTGTTTTGTATGTAGTAAGATTTGAACTAGTTCACCATCAATGTCAATGTGGATGATTTGAGTTGTTCAACTATCCTTCAAACTTTTTCATCTATATTTGAATGATTCCAGAATAGTTAAAATAGGTATTTTAACATGTGTTCTTAATATTTATTTATCATTTGTATTTAAAATCTATTTTAAATTCGGGACTTAAACCTGTATTTAAGTTATATTCAAATATATTGTTCCTGAGAACTCTATCTAAAATGTGATTGACTATTGGAATCCTGTACTTAAACCTGTCATGTTTATCTATCCAGATGTATTTCAGCTAGACAATATGGTCCAAGATTCGATGTATGTGGTAGAAAGGGAAGCAGGCTTGCAGTTAACCATCCACATTAGCAGCTACCATGAAAAGAAAGCACACAAAAAATGTATCGCTAAGAGGCAGAAGAGGCAATAGAGGAGGGAATTAAAAAAATGGGATTGGATTCACAAGAGGTGTCTCGACATATTGGAAAGATTGAAGTCAAATCCTTCAAAACTTGTAGACATCCCTTTGATGGATCACCCTCAGCTCTTGTCCCTGCCTCCACCTCCAGTGATTCCATCGATAGTGGTACCAGTGCCTCTCCATCAAGAAAGAAGAGCTATAATCTTAGATTTGAATGGCCTACTAATGAAGGTCGTTGAGTCGTATTATGGCAATCCTATGCACACTTGATGGAAAGAAATGGTGGGCACACATGATGGACCGTGTTTATTCATAAAGATGCTACTGCCTTCTTGGAATTCTGTTTGTCATGGTTTGAAGTTTTTATTTAGAGCATAGCTAGAAGAAGAAAAGTAACCAACATCCTAAGCACATGCTTTGCCGAACTATTTTAAAAGATAATAGTCTTGGCATAGGAAGACCGTCACAATGCTAGATTCACGATGGATTCTCAAGGAAGATTGTTAAGTTTGAAGCCCATTATATTTAAGGACTTGCCGACCATCTGGAACAACTTCACTTACTTGTCAGCAGCCAATAGTATTATTTTGGATGACTCCTTGTACAAGATTTGTAGAAACCTAGCTGGAACCTGGAGAGTGCTTCCAAAGTTTGAGATGCAAAGTGATGAAGAAAGGTTCTCCTATTTGATGGACAACATCACGCCATGGTTGTTTGTGTGGCTGCAAAGGGAGGATCGCCATTCCTACACGACATATTTTGAGCACGAGCTCTTCCATGATGAGGCGTCCATTGACATTATGGAATATATGATAAGAAACAACTGTTGGAAAGAGTATTGAAGATGGAAGTAGATGCATGTAGTGGGATACCAACCTTTTTGTACATTATTAATAACTTTTATAGAAATAATTCATTTTTGCTTGTACGTTGTCTTTTTGGAGATGGAAGACTAATTGGATTCCTTTTCTAGTTGAAACAAAGACTCATTCATAGTGTTCTTATTTCAACTCCTGCTTTGTGTTTTTATAATGTAATGTGCTTAAAATTAATAGAGTGTTTGAGTATTGTACATAACCGGGGTAAAGGCACAGTGACCTTTAACCCCCACAGGAGACCCATGGCGTATATCCAAATTAACACAGTTCCACTTGTGGACAACTACCTAGCCGAGCTTGAAGGCAATGCAGCGTTTAAGTATACTTAAGTATACACCGTGTTGTCCAGTAGCAATCTTTTAGGAAATCAAAGACTTGAGCGATGAATTATGGGATGCTCTTAGGTCTTCTAATGACGCACAACACAAGAGCTATGTGCGTGAAGGCTTGCGCTGTTTAGCGTGCCATAGTCACGTACTACGCACTTTTATTCAGCACAGGGTTTTTGGCCATTATTAGATTTTTTTTCTTGCATGTTACTAGTATCTCTAATGTTTTCTTCTTGAACTTTGGCATTTTAATTGCTAAACTTCAACCATGGATATTCGGGTCATTGTAATTCCGAATTTCAATCATACAGGGTTATTGAAAGAAATTTTAATTGCACTCAATATCGAGTACGAGTAGTCATAAAAAATACTTGACATTGTAGACATCCAGAAAATGCTCAACACAAAGACAAGTGGGATATCGGTTTATGAATGCGAGCTATTGCACTACGGCTACAATGTATCGTTGGACCTACTTACAAAAACATCATGAGAAAGTGGGTTTGTGATATTAGAGCAATTCATGGAACAATTTGGTGGTATGCATGATGCAACGAGCCCTGTTATTACAATCGAGAAAGTGACTTACATCTTCAATAGAGACTTGTACAACCAGCGGTTCGACATGAACACGGATCCTTTTACTGCAACCAAGCCACACCAAGGCAAGTAAATAGCTATCGTGTTGTCTTTTGTTTCAACATTCAAAGCCACGGCACACAACTTTCCAATTCGCTTGTTTTCGGGTTGTGAATATCTTCCTTTCTGTCCTCCTTACAAATCTACACAATGACAAAATATGAAGAGGGGAGAGGAGGAGAGTGGAGATGAGGAGAGAGGGCACATGTAGAGAGCACACCACAAATGACTAACTGTACACTAGATTAGTTGAAAAAATAGAATATATATAAACCCTTTTAGGGTTAGGGTTAGGGGATCTAACCCTTTCCTTTATAGCACTCTATAAGGTTAGTGCTATGCACATATGATCACGTGATGGTGCTATGCACACATGATCACATGATGTTGACCGTGAACTCTCAACACCTTCCCTCAAGATCAACATCATGAAGTAGGCCTCCCTCAAGATGATGATTCTAGGGAATCGAAGAAGGACTGAGCATTACATTCCATCACACCCCTTTAATGGGAATGTCCTTCCTCTGCATCAAACTAAGAGCTAATCAGTGTTTCTCGAATAGCTCTTTACCGAGTGGTTTGGTAAAGATGTCTGCAACATTCTCTTTGCTATCACAATGCTGTAGTGTGATGTACACAAAGTAACACTCTTCCTCTAATGAAGTGCTCTCTGACATCAATGTGCTTTGTGTTGGAATGATATACTAGATTCTTGGCCAATGCTTGAGCCGATTGATTATCACAGTATATTGTTGTTGGCTTTGACCCATCAAAGTAATCTATTTCTGACAATAGTCTTCTGAGCCATATAGCCTCACATGACCTGTAGTGAGTGCTCTATATTCTAATTCACTTGAAAACAAAGAAACAGTTGGCTATTTGTTTGACAACCATGATATAGCACCTTGACCAAGGAAAAATGCATATCCTTGTGTCGATCTCCTAGTTTCATGATCTTCGGCATAGTCACTATCACAGTATCTGTGCAACCATGGATGACTTCCTCTGTATTCTATCCCAAACTGTCTTGTACCTTTGATGTATCTCAAGACTCTTTTGGCTACATTCCAATGGGACTGTTTTGGATTTGCCATAAACTGTGCTAGTGAGCTTACTGCATAACAAATATCTGGCTGTGTGATTGTCAGATATATAAGAGATCCGATGAGTTGCCTGTAGTATTTGCCATTGACTGTAGGCTTTTTTGAATCTTTAGTACATTTTAATCTTTGTTCTATGGGAGTGACTGCAATCTTGCAATCTGCCATATGAAACTTCTTCAGGAGACTATCAACATACTTGAGTTGACTCATGAATGTGCTATCTGAATCTCTCCAGAACTCAATTCCAAGACAATAGTGCATAAGTCCAAGATCTTTCATGTTGAACTCTGCAGATAAGCCTTGTTTCATTTTTCTGATGAAGCTATCCATCTACATTGGATTTCATGTATCCCAAATCAGCAAAATACTTGTCGATTCTGTTGTACCAACTCCTAGGTGCTTGCTTTAAGTCGTAGAGACTTTTCTTGAGATGGCAAACCTTATTCTCCTTTCCTGGTTCAACATAACCTGCTGGTTGTTGCATGTAGACTTCCTCGTCTAGATAACCATTTAGAAATGCATTCTTGACATCAAGTTGATACACATTCCATTTGTTGAGTGTCGCTAGTGATATAAAGAACTGTATGGAATCCATCTTTGCTACTGGAGCATAAGTCTTATCATAGTCTTGACCATATTGTTGTGCAAATCCTTTTGCAACTAATCTGGCTTTGTATCTTTGAATACTGCCATCTGGATTGTACTTCACTTTGTATACCCATTTGTTTGCTATGGCCTTCTTTCCTAGTGGAAGGTCGCATAATTCCCAAGTATTATTCTTATACAAAGCATCCATTTCTTCATTCATAGTAGTTTGCCATTCTAGCTTGTCTACTACGTCTTTGAAGTACACTGGCTCTTCTGTAGCCATGATGGTAGTCATAAGAGCATAGTTGGTGGTTTTAACCTGAATTGCTTTGCCTTTTTGAGCATATGTCAATCTGGTGGGAGGTCTACTTTCCCTAGTAGACCGTCTGAGCTGCTGTGGCTCTACTTGGGGTGTTGCTGGCAATTCTCGCTCTTCTTCATCAACCTATTCTATAGATGACTGTGAAGTCGATGCTTCTATCTCCTGTGTAGGTGAGGTTTTCCATTCTAATTCCTCATCAAAGATTACATCTCTGGAGATAATGACTTTATGGTTGATGGGATCATATAATTTGTATGCTTTACTTTATTCACTGTAGCCAACCATGATGCATTTGCATGACTTTGTAGCCAATTTCCTGCGATGATCATCATGTATGCGAGCATATGCTATGCAACCAAATATGCAGAGATGCCCAATGTGTGGCTTTTGTCCTGTGAATGCTTCATAAGGAGTCATACCCTGTATTGGTTCTCGATAGGAAGCCGATTAAGCAAGTAGTTTGCTGTAGCTATTGCTTCTGCCCAATACTAATTCGGAAGATGCTTTTCACTAAGCATTGCTCTAGCATTGTCTGCTAAAGTCCCATTTTTCCTTTTAGCTCTTGCATTCTGCTGAGGAGTATTTGAACATGTGAATTGTCTTTGAATGCCGTGATTTTTGCAAAAGTTCATGAATGCTGAAGACATGTATTCACCTCCTCTATCTAATCTCATGACTTTGATCTTTCTGCCTATTTGGTTTTCTACCATGGCTTTGAATTCTTGAAATCTAAAAAACACTTCAGATTTCTCTTTCAGAAAGTAGACCCAACAATATCTTCTATAGTCATCGATGAAAGTCAAGCAGTAAAGTGAACCATTGATGCTGCAGGACTGGGCATCACCCCATACATATGTATGAATCAAATCAAGAATACCTCATGCACGAGAGGTACTTCTAACAAAGTTTGTTTGCTTTTGTTTGCCGAAGCAACATGCTTCGCAAACCTTTCCAAGAAATTATAGCTTTGGAATCCCAATTGCCATATTCTGATTCTTGAGATCTAACAAGTACTTGAAATTGACACGACCATATCTTTTGTACCACTTTGCAAATAGTGGCATCTGTTGTGGTTGAGCTGACATGGCATGCTTATCTGGTACTGTAGCTAGTATTCGGTATAAGCATCCTTCCTTGATACCTTTTGCTACTAGTTGACATCTTTTGGATTTGTCTCTGATAGTGCATTCATCACCGTCGAAGATGACTTTGTAATTGTGTTCCGTCATTTGACCTATTGACAAAAGGTTCTTGCTAAGCTTTGGAACATAGAGCACATCTTTCACCAATCCTTTTGTACCAGTGAAATTGTTCATAGGGATAACACCTGTCCCTTGAACTGGATTCGGTGTATTGTCTGCTGTGTAGATGACATTCTTTTGTCCTTCTAATGGCTTCATTTCTGTGAACCATTCCTGATGATTTGTCATATGAGATGATGCACCGCTGTCGATATACCAAGGATCCTATTCCACTTGGTCGACTTGATAGATGTAATCCTCTTTGGGATTAAAATCTATAAGAAAACAAGACGTCTGTGCTCAACAAATAATAGGATCTCGTATGCAAGAGAGAAAAGTAGATAGTATGGAGAATCAAAAATTTGATTACTATAAAACTGATACAATAGATGGCACTGCCTCCTAATCGTGTGCTCCTGTGTGAGAAGCTTCGATGGCATGCTGCAAATAGTAGAGGACAAAGGGTGGATGCTAAGGAATCAGGGTTGTTGTAGCCAGTGATGATGATGGGCTTCACGGGCTTGCTCTTATATAGCCACCACTCGTAGTTGGTTAGACCCAATTGGGTGACCGACCCAGTTCGCCCAAAACAGTTGACTGGGGGTTGGTCCCAAAATAGGCCACCGACCACACGATAGAACCGTGGTGCAGAATAGAGCAACAAACCTACCGTTGGAGTTCGGCCCATAGCCATTCGGGATCATCTAGGGCTCCAAACAAGCCCTATAACCCGAGAGTGGGCTGCCCCGAGAAATGCTCCGTCTACCCTCAGTGCGGTCAGTCATGGGATGCCTTCTTACACTTGCATGTGGCCTAGTTGGCAGTGTGCCAACTCTATCTGAAGGCATCTAGCCATCAGGCCACACATGGCCCCCATTTGGTGTCCAAAACAGGACCTATTGGATAACCGAGCTACTCGAGGCCTTCACAACAAGAGGAGGAAGTAAATTGATTTCAAAGCTAATATACTAGCTTGCTGCGCTACCATGCACATGAGATGATGTCGCCCAGCCTTAAAAAGCTCTGAATCGCCACATGTAGATCACTAGTAGGCTTTTCACATAGCCCTTCAGCCATTTGCATGGCTCTTCACACCTGCCAACACCATAGACGAATAGTATACTACCACGCAGCCATTTTCCTAACAAGGAAGAGGAGAGCGCTAGAGGGGGATGAGAGAGAGAGAGAGAGAGAGAGAGAGAGAGAGAGAGAGAGAGAGAGGAAGAGATGGAAATCTCATGATCCCAACTTGGCACTCACTCTAGTTGCATCAATAGTAGACCCATTTGGGCATCCTCACCCCAACATAGCTTCCTTCTAAATTTGAAGTGAGAGCAAGGCTTGGCTTGGCACTATGTTGGTATCGGGAAAATAGTACTTTTATGCAATTAGTACTTTTAGGATAATGGTCCTTTTATACCCTATGGTTTCCCATGGTCTATTGAGATTAAGGGGATTATGCTCCATGGTTATATATAGTATACAAGCATGGTATGGAAATCAAAGAGCACTGTCATTATATATGGTCTGCTAGCATAGGAATTTACTCATAAGTCTTTTCATATGAAGGATTCTTTTGTGGATTCCGCTCTACATTTTCAGCCCCCGGATCACTCTCTCCACATTGACTATGCGGTCTTCTTCAATCCCGCATCATTTAATAGATATTACCCTACTGTAGCATACCTCCAACATTGATGCCACTTCTTTTGGGTTTGTGACCCCTTGTTGTCACAACCTATTATTTTACTTCTCCATAGCTATGTCAACTAGCCCCACATTTAGATGCCTCTTCTACAAAGCAACTACACAGTCCATGGCGACACATGACATGTTCACATGTTCAGCATGCAAGCATACATGATTTGAAGTTGTAATTAAATATAGCACATGCCAAGGATGGAATCAAAGAGTTTGCCATAGGGTAGATCTACAAGGACATTAGGCCTCCCACATGGGTAGCATGTGGGCTACTATGTGGGTAGCATATGAGACTGCAACATAGAACCTAGAAGAGGTTTGGTTTTGGCCATTGAACTTGGTCACCAAAATGCATCTGTTGAATGTGACTAATACATGCAAGATTCTTAGGTGGCAATATGACATAGCATAGTTGTTATAGTGTTGTTGATTCTCCTAGTTATAAGTACTACTATACATACTATTAACCGTACAACTACTTTTAGCATAATGTTACTCACTACCATGGATACATAAATCTCATGTACGAATCCAATTCTCTTGTTCCATAAGATGTGGCTACTAACATGACATCTTATGGATGAGATCAACATGGAATGTGGATCACAAACAACATTTACATCTCTAAAAGTGTATTGATACATTAGGGGAATTTTGGACTCAAAAAGGGCCTCATAAGGAGTGGATTAGGAAAATGGATTAAGGACTAACAAGGCCTAATAATGGTCCCATCACCCCCCATGTGAGTCCGAAAAAGTACATCTCCCTAGGCTTTGGTGGTCCCCAACTATGCCTCAAAAAGTCCATCTCCCTCTCCCACTTGGAGGGTCCCCCATGTGCCCCTCTTTACTCACCCAAGTGGTCCTCATTCCCAAAAATTATCTTGTGCACACATTCCCCCCAAAAATTTGAAAATTTTAAAAAGTGCCCAAACTGCTCTAAAAGCCTTCCAAACCTTCCCCCAAAAGATTCCTATACACCCAAATCACTTTTCAACCCTAAAACTATCTTGCGGCACCCTTTCCCCCAAAAATTTGATTTTTTAATGAAATGCCAAAAAAGGCCTAAAAGCCTTCCAAACCTTTTCCCAAACCATTCCCATGTATCCAAATTACTTCCCAGCCCCTAAATCCTCCTTCTACTTCTAGTTGATGCTTGTTGCCATCTTCTTCTCCTAGTTGAGCTCCTATTGTTAATGTCATTTCTTATTCTTGTTGGGTAGACCTAACTGAGGATAAATTTTTTTCCTGTTCATGTCACTAGGAGCTTGCTCCCTTGATTGGTGTAGGTTGGAGGACCAATTGGCTCCATGAGAGTTTTCTAGCTCGTATTAGAGAAAGCATGTTATTGCTCGAGCTTTTAGAGGATGGCAAGCATCAACTTTTGGAGGATGGTAAGCAGCAACAACTTATCAAGAGCTAGGCATATACTGTGGGGGTTAAAGGTCACTGTGCCTTCACCTCGGTTATGTACAATACTAAAACACATATAAATGAATGAAAAAGAAGATTAGGGTGGTTCTGCACCCACCAAAACTTGTGTGGCTCTCTGTTTCTCTCTCTCCCTCTTCCGTTCTTGCTTCCGTTGAGAGCACTCTCAACTGGCATCAGAGCCCGAGTGATCTAGCTGAGCGTGCGTGAATGCTTGAAGCTCAGCAGCTCTGTGGGAGGAAGGAGAAGCTCTATGGGAAGCTTTGTGGGCGACTTTACTTGCATTCGAGTGTACAGAGACCTTGGAGGAACCTTTGGAAAAGTCGCTTTGGTTTTGTGAAGTGGTTTTGAGAGCCTGTTAAGCGTTTTCAAAGAAAAAGTCATTTTTTGAGCTTTTCCATGTTCCGTTCTATGACAGAGACTCCGTATTGACTTGTAGAGGCAACTATTCCTTGCTTTTGGTGTCCACTTCACTTCATAGCTTGGAAACACCTTCATTCTTGAATCTGGGATCATTTCATTGGATTTTTGACTCACTGTGGCAGTTTCTGCGTTTTTCTGCACGGGTGTTGGAACTCAAGTTTGGAGCAACCATTTGCAGATCTGTCAGTTTTGGTGGACTCAAGAGGTCCTAAAACTTCTATGTTGCTCATCATTCGCACTCCGGTGGAGTTGACAAACAGCTTTGTTTCCAAAAACGTTTTTCAATCCGTGTATTGGACCCAGTGATTGAGACCATGGTTTCCAAAACCGTCTGTCCCATTGCGTTCCGGACACCCAAAACCCCCTACCTGTCAGTTCTTACACGATTTGATGGAGGATTTTCAGAGTTATAGATCTCCGTGTATTCGATTTCGTCTCTCTGTTATGCATTTTTCATTCTAAGGTTTTGAAACCTTAGATTTATGCCACATGGCAGTGGATAAGTGTTGACTCCCATTTCTCACTCATCGGTTGGGATTTTGGAGTTCCGACAGAAGAGAGATATTTGCAGATTTTCTTGCTAAGTCCAATTATGCAATGTCGCCCATGTTTTGAGGCATCTCAAGATCTATTTTCAATAGCGGTCATTACCGTGGGACTATAATTTCTTGAGCATACCTTATGCAGATCACTCTGGTCGTAGTTTGAGTAGTGTGCACTCATTCGTGGTGTGCATTGGGTTGCAGTGGATGATTTATAGGCCATTTGGATGCATTGTAGTCCTTATTGGATGCACTGATAGGCCCAAATTGCCTTGTGGGATGCTATTTTTATGGACGCTTTGCACATGGATGCTATTTTATGCTGAGGGATAGCTTTGACACATTGCAGGTGATGCACTGATAGTGTTATGCTCTCTTGGATGAGATATTATTGATGCATATGCCCATGGACAGTGTTTATGCTTGAGCCATTGGACACCTATTGGCATTTTGGATTGCCATTGCAGTTGGCATTTTCTTTTGGGCTAGATTTGCTCATATGGATGCATAGTACATGCACATGAGTCAGCTGCATCTTTTTTGATGCTTTGAGACATGAGTTTTGGTGATATTTCACTCTATTGTGGCATACACATTTGGGTGCACCTGGTATTTGGTGTGATTCTCTCTTGTAGGTCCTAGCATTTGAAATTTTTGCTTCATTTGCATCATGGCATCCTCTTCCATGTCTGAAAAGGAGTTTTTTAGCATGAAAAAGTTTGATGGGACAAACTTTTCTTTGTGGAAAGAACAAATAAGGGATGTGCTTATTCAAAAGAAGCAGATTAAACCCTTGGCAGGGATTGAAGCTAAGCCTGCAAATATGTCTAAGGATGATTGGAATGAGTTGGATGCATTAGCAAAATCTACTATTAGACTTCATCTTGCAGAGTCAGTTTATTTCACAGTAGTAAATGAGCAGACTACGAAAGATTGGTGGAAGAAACTGTGTGCCACTTATGAAAAGGAAACTGCCTCTATTAAAGTTTACCTCATGAAGAGGTTGTTTGAGCTGCAGATGAAGGAAGGGGTCTCCATTGCTTCTCACTTGAATGAATTCAATATTATCCTCAGTCAGCTTCAGGCTCAGAAGATGAATTTGGATGCCGAGACTAAGGCAATATTTCTCTTGTGTTTATTGCCATCCTCATGGGATACCTTCTGTACAATTGTCAGTAACTCTGCACCTGGTGGAGGACTGAAATTTAATGATGTTGTGGGTAGCTTGTTGGCTGACCAGATTAGACGGAAGTCTATGGACGGCAATAAGAAAGATGCAGCCTTAAATGTGCAAAGGGGTAGATCACACTTCAGGGGGAAGTCTCAAGAAAGAGGGAAGTCTCGTAGCAAATCCAGGGCATGGAACATTGAGTGTTACCACTGTGGCAAGAAGAGCCATATGAAAAAGGATTGCTACAAGCTGAAAAGACTGCAAAAGGATAAGAAAAAGAATGCGAATTGGGGTGCAAATAAAAAGGAAGAGAGTCCAAGGGAGGACAAAGGAAAAGTGAAGATCGAGGAGATCAATGCAGTCACACATGATAGTGACAATGACGTCCTCTTGATGTCTAGTTTATCTACAGAGTTGCTTACCACTTCAGATGATGCATATTCCCAGGATTGGATTTTGGATTCTAGTGCTTCATTCCATGTTACTCCCCATAGGGAATGGTTCTCCACTTATGACAGGGGAAGGACATGTTGTGTGCATCTTGGAAATGACTATGAATGTGACATAGTGGGAGTAGGTGACATAAAGTTTTCTTTTGCAAATGGGTCTGCATTTATTTTGAAACATGTGAGACATGTGCCTAAGTTGACTAAGAGTCTTATTTCAGTGGGTCAGCTAGATGATGCTGGTTTTCACACCACTTTTGGCTTTCAAAGTTGGAAAATTCAGAAGGGCTCTATGCTTTTGGCCAGGGGTGCCAAGTGTGGGACTTTGTATCCCTTACATGTATCAGGGGTATTTGATCATGTTGTTGCAATAATCGAGCAGCCAAGCTCTTCTTTGTGGCATTGCAGGTTGGGCCACATGAGCTAGAATGGAATGAAACTCTTATGCCATTTGGGTTATGTACCGCATTTGAGTTTCTCTGATTTTGAATTTTGTGAGCACTGTCTCTATGGGAAGCAGACTAAATCAGCCCATAAAAGAAGGGGAAAGAAAGAGTTTGAAAAGCTTGATTTGGTGCATTTAGACGTATGTGGTCCCATGCCTACATAGTCATTAGGCGGGGCTGAATACTATGTGACATTCATTGATGATGCCACTAGGAAAGTGTGGGCTTATGCTATAGCTCGGAAGAGTGATGTGTTCCAGGTATTTCAAAAATGGCTGGCCTTGGTTGAGAATCAGTCAGGTAGAACGCTTAAATGCCTATAGACTGACAATGGTGGAGAGTATCTCTCTCATGACTTTCAACATTTCTGTGATACACATGGTATTAAGAGGGAGCTCACATCCCCTCATACTCCAAAGCAAAATCCAGCTACAGAAAAGATGAATCGTACCATTCAAGAAAGGTTGCAATGCATACTTTCCAATGCAAGTCTTTCTGGTGGTTTTTGGGCTGAGGTAATGAAGACTACAGTGCATGTGATCAATAGATCACGTAGTAAGAGTTTGGATGGTGGTATTCCTAAAGAGGCATGGAGTGGCAAGAAGCCCTCTTAGTCTCATTTGCATATATTTGGGTGTGAGGCATATGCACATGTGCCAAAAGAGCTTCAAAAGAAGCTAGATCCTAAGTCCAGGAAATGCATCTTTCTCGGTTATGGTGAAAGTGGAGAGATGGGCTATCATCTTTGGGATCTAGAAGCAAAGAAGATCATATGCAGCCCATGATGTAGTCTTCAATGACAAGAAGATGCATAAGCACCCATGAGGGATGGGAAAATGAGGAGAATCACTTTCTAGGATGTGAATCCACCTGCGTATGTTGATAGACAGCAAGCTGTCCATGCACCAAATGTGCAAGAAATGGTACCAACAAGTACTCCCATAGGTATACAATCAAGGGTGGATGACAGATCATCTATTGGTGGAAATGATGAGCCAAATGTGGCTGATATGCAGGTGGGACAGCAAGCTGAAATGCCCTTGACAAGATCATCTAGAGTGTCTAGACTACCTAATAGGTTTGTTCCAGGGGTAGACTATGTGATGCTTACTGATTGCGGGGAGCCTTCTTACTACAGAGAGGCTATGATGGATGAGGATCAATGCAAGTGGAAGTATGCTATGCAATCATAGATGAGTTCACTTATGAAGAATAAGACTTGGGACTTGGTTTCTTTGCCATATGGAAAGAAAGCATTGCCATGTAAATGGGTCTACAAAATGAAGGTCACAGGTGATGATGTGTCTAGGTACAAGGCCTGTTTGGTCGCTAAAGGGTTCAATTAAGAGAAGGGTGTGGACTTTGATGAGATATTCTCTTCGGTTGTAAAGATGACCACACTTAGATGCATGCTTGGACTAGTGGGATCAGAGGATATGGAGCTTATGCAGATGGATGTCAAGACAACTTTCTTGCATAGGGATTTGCATGAGGAAATTTACATGGTGCAGCTTGAAGGCTTTGAAGAAAAGGGCAAAGAGCATTTAGTTTGCAAGCTAAAGAAGAGTCTCTATGGTCTTAAGCAAGCGCCTAGAGAATGGTATCAGAAGTTTGATGCTTTCATTCAGTCCCAAGGTTTTAGAAGGAGTGAAATTGATCACTGCCTCTACACTAAAAGGGCTAAGGATAATAGTATGATAATCCTGGCACTATATGTGGGTGATATGCTATTGGCTAGCAAGAATAATTATGAGCTAGATGCATTAAAGGCCAAGTTGTATGAGGCCTTTGATATGAAGGATTTGGGACTTGCAGGTCATATTCTTGGTATGCGCATCACGCGTGATCGAAGTAGGAAACTCCTTTGGCTTTCATAAAAGGAGTATGTTACAAAAGTATTGCAGCATTTCAATATGGAGGGGGGGAAGGCAGTGAGTACTCCATTACCTCCATATGTGAAACTGAGTCATACAGATAGTGCCAAATTAGATGAGGAAAGGGCCATCATGGCCAAGGTTCCTTAAGCATCAGCGGTTGGGAGTCTTATGTATGTTATGATAGCTACTAGGCCAGACATTGCATTTGCAGTGGGAGTTGTTAGCCGGTATATGGCTAATCTAGGAAAGAGGCATTGGGAGGTAGTTAAGTGCATCATGAGGTACCAGGGAGATGTGCATCTGCTTTGGTAGAGGAGACATGCGTGTACTTGGGTACACAGATTCAGACTATGCAGGGCATGTGGATAGTAGGAGATCCACTTCTGGTTGTGTGTTCACCTTTGCAGGTGGTGCAGTGTCATGGATGTCTCACACACAGAAGTGCGTTGCTTTGTTTACCACAGAGGCTGAGTATGTTGCACCCACAGAGGGTTGCAAGGAGGCTATATGGCTTGATCGGCTAGTGGGAGATTTGGGGATTCATACAGGTGTACCGACATTGCATAGTGATTCCATGAGTGCTATTCAGCTAGCACGGAATCCGGTCTTTCATGCAAAGACCAAACACATTGAGGTCAGGTACCATTTCATCAGGGATATACTTGAGGACAAGTGCATAGAGCTTGTCAAGGTTCATACAGATGATAACCCTATAGATATGCTGATGAAGAGTCTACCTAGTCAATGGTTTGAGTATTGTCGTGTATTGATGGGCATTGGATAGTATGCTCATTGGTTGTTCTCCCTTAAAGGAGAACAACCAGTGAGTACTCCATTGCCTCCATATGTGAAACTGAGTCATACAGATAGTCCCAAATTAGATGAGGAAAGGGCCATGATGGCCAAGGTTCCTTATGCATCAGTGGTTGGGAGTCTTATGTATGCTATGATAGCTACTATGCTAGACATTGCATTTGCAGTGGGAGTTGTTAGCCGGTATATGGCTAATCTAGGAAAGAGGCATTGGGAGGCAGTTAAGTGCATCATGAGGTACATGAAGGGTACCAAGGAGATGTGCATCTGCTTTGGTAGAGGAGACATGCGTGTACTTGGGTAGACAGATTCAGACTATGCAAGGCATGTGGATAGTAGGAGATCCACTTCTAGTTATGTGTTCACCTTTGCAGGTGGTGCAGTGTCATGGATGTCTCGCACACAGAAGTGCGTTGCTTTGTCTACCACAGAGGCTGAGTATGTTGCAACCACAGAGGGTTGCAAGGAGGCTATATGGCTTGATCGGCTAATGGGAGATTTGGGGATTCATACAGGCGTACCGACATTGCATAGTGATTCCATGAGTGCTATTCAACAAGCACGAAATCCGGTCTTTCATGCAAAGAACAAACACATTGAGGTCAAGTACCATTTCATCAGGGAGATACTTGAGGACAAGCGCATAGAGCTTGTCAAGGTTCATACAGATGATAACCCTATAGATATGCTGACGAAGAGTCTACCTAGTCAATGGTTTGAGTATTGTCATGTATTGATGGGCATTGGATAGTATGCTCACTGGTTGTTCTCCCTTAAAGGCACATTGTCCTTTCAATGGGAGGTTGTGGGGGTTAAAGGTCATTGTGCCTTTACCCTAGTTATGTACAATACTCAAACACGTATATAAATGAATGAAAAAGAAGATTAGGGTGGTTCTGCACCCACCAAAACTTGTGTGGCTCTCTATTTCTCTCTCTCCCTCTTCCATTCTTGCTTCTGTTGAGAGCACTCTCATATACCTTTTAGGAACTGCTAGTTTTTCTAGTCTTTAGGTTTTTGTTATGAGGGCTTCTAAAGTGTCAACATAGAGTGGTTTTTTGAGAGATTTGGAAGCAACCTGTATTTCCCCTCCCTATGTTGTATTTTGGTTGTATGCAAAGGTTTAGCATTGAGCCTGCTTTCTCCCTCTATTGTAAGAATGAATTTTTTGTTATGGATTATGTTTCAATGTAAATCCTTCTTCTCACCATATTGTCAATACCTTGCTAATAAGAAGTGAAAAAATTACCTTACACATTGAAGTTTGCATTCAATTTCTATGTGTATGTGTTTAAATTAAAAAGTCCCATCAATAATTGAGCCATACAATCAATTCCAAACTAAAAGATATTTTTTTCCTGAACTAACCTCCCATGGTGTTGAATAGCCAATCGCCATTTTTGTTTTTTGAAGAAAAGACCATCTTGGTCCTATATGGTGTCAAAAATTCTCTCCCCAAAAAAAGAAAATGGCCCAAAGCTCCCTCTATGCATGAGTGCACATATGGGTCAAGCGACATTGTCATTTGGCCCATATGCACATGCGCACACACATGGGGCCTTCAAGCCATGTTATTTTAATTTTTTAAAAGGGGAATGGCTCTACTTGGACCCAAGAGCCATTCCCACAAAAGAAAATTGAAAATAAATGGCCTAGAGGGCCCATGTGTGTTGGGTACACATATGGGCCAAATGGCATCGCGCACACATGGACCTCTGGGCCTATTTTTTCTCCTTTTTTTTTTGGGTGGAATGGCTCTCCTTGTGGCCCATAGAGACATTCCCGTAAAAACAGGTTGAAAAAAATGGGCCGGAGGCCCTATGTGTGGACAAGCGCACATAAGGACCAAACGGCTATGCTCACTGGAACACACACAAGGCCTCCAAGCCTTTTTTTTCCTTTTTTTTGTGGAGAAAATGTCTCTCCATGGCCCCATATAGCCAATTCTTAAAAAAAATTCAAGAAAACAAGCCATTGAGAGAAAAAAGCCGCCCTGCCCCCCCAACTTTGACTCAATAGGTCGGCTTTCTAAAATTAGTGCCATTGTTGTAATTTAGCAAGTTCTTTATTTTTATTAACATTGGATAAAAAGACCCCTGTTTGGAGACTTGCATCTCCGAAATGTTGTGAAATATTGTAAAAAATCAATAATAAGACTTTAACCATCTTTTGATTTGCTACAACTTTGGTCATCATCACTTTCTATCAAAATCCATCTTAGGCCTCAAATCTGCATTTTAGAATCGGGCACAAAATTCCAAGTAGAAAAAACAGTCTAAAGGGACTTTTCCTGATCTTCGAGCCATTATTTGCCCATCCAAATGGTTACATCATGTAAATTATAAAATATCAAAGTTGTAGCCAACTAAAAACTCTAGAACTCTCTCATACATACTTCTCTCAAAATAGTCATCTTCCCATACATATTATCCTTTCAAAAATGCTCACTATCAATATTTGATGACATATATCAAAAGTGTGAATACAAAATATGGAAGCAAAAGTATTGTGTAGTGATCTATGGCCTCACAATGGTTATTCAAACAATGTCTACATATTATACTCTTTAAGGTTGATCTACAAATTCAATTCATAGTTTATGTATATCCAATGTGCATTACTTTCACTTTTTCATGCATGGATATTCAAAAATATACACACATTATACTCGAAGACTGATCTATTTCAAAAAATGACCAACTTATTTGTTATATCTATTGTCCTTTTCTTGTTACTTTTTAGTGTCTACATTAAAACCAATAAGAACAAATATCACTCTTAAACCTTTAGAGACATTTTTTCATTACAAGTATGTGTTATCCTTATACAAGAATTATCAATATTATCCTCATATTATCTACATAACATAACCCTTAAGCAAACAACACATGTATGCCCCTAATTATCGCCTTGTACCTCAATTCATAATAACATGGGTATGTATGCACATGTTCTATGCTTAAGGTACACTTGATATACATGTGTTGCTTATTTAGAATGCTCAAATACTTTTTGTGTTATAATTTATCATCCATACAATGGCTTTTGGGTAAACATTATGATATGATATCCATTAATTGGGCCTTGATGGATATATTATCTTTAAACCTTCAAAAACTTTCCACTCATTTTGATAAAGACATTTAACAATCTTTTTCGCACCATTGCTCTATCTTCTTACAAAAATTGTGCATGCTTGCTTGCCACAATTTATTGTGATGCATTGTGTTTATTAGTTGCAAAGATTTGATCTTATTCAATTTTAAGAAAAAATTTGGGTACATTTCAAGATCTTTGAAAGAAATTATATGATTGAAAAAATTATATAACAAAGATTGTTATGCATATTAATATCCAAGAGTAGAACACTTCCAAAGCATTGACACCAAAATGTTACTTGGGGTATTCCATAAAAGCATGTATTACCAATGTATATGGAGGCTACCATTCTCCAAATTTCCAACTTTGATTCTATGTGAAGAAGAAATACAAGTAATCACATGTGTTGAGACTGATTATTTTGAAATGTGATTTAGTCATTATAAGTTCCGAATACCTACACACATATTTCATCTACAATGTCCCACATACAACTTGATACTAATAATTTCTCTCATCCATGTGCATGAATTGGTATATCTTGGCAACAATTGGATTTATTAAACAAATAAATACTTATATCTAATTGAATCAAAAGTAGTACATTTTCAAAGAATATATCCATTATTTTAAAAATGATAATTGGTATACTTAGTCAAAGGATGCATAGCCAGTGTACATAGAGGCTTCTATGTAAAAAACCTTACTTTTGCTTCAATTTTTGTCCAAATAACATTCTCCCATGGTCTCCTCACCAATTTTTCATCCTTTGTAAGCAAACAATGGGGATGACAATTTGAGATCATGAATAATTGCTTTCAAATGTAATTTAAAATTTCAAATCCTAATTAATACTAAAAATTACCATGATTTGAGTTAGAAAGCCATCATTAGCTGGCAATTAATGACCTCATGACAATGGGGGGATTCTATTCGGTGAGTTTTTTCCTAGCGAGTTTGTGAGTTTTTTACTACTAAGAACAAAGTAATAGAAATCTTGCCAAACTCGCTAGGAAAAAACTCGCCTAATAGAATCCCACCTAGTGGGTATAAAGAAGTAATATAAATGTTGCCAAATATAATCCCCCTTAAATGGTAAGCATAAAAAACTAATAGAGAACTTGCAAACATAAACAAAAAAACCCCCTTAAATGGAAAACATAAACAACTAGTAAAGAACTCACAAACTCGCAATAAAAGACTCTCCAAATAGAACCCCTCTGTAGGGGTACTTGGAAACATAAAGAAGTAATAGAAATATTGACTTCACATGCATGTTTGCATCTTATTGACCCTTCATCATGTCAAAGAAATACCACTCTAAATTTAATCTAAGGGTATCCCTTTATTCAATTTAGAGTGGTATCTCTTTCAGATGTATTTAATGACAAGGTATTGAAAAAAACATGTTCTAGAAGACACAAGTCGCTCAACTTCATAAGTGACTATTCAAATCCATGACTTGGCAAATTGTATGAAGGCTTCATCACATGTATGTCATTTAATATATTTCAAAGGGATACCACTCTCCCAAAAGAGATGCATGTCACATGATTGATTCAATTGACAACTACAAAGCAAAAATTTAAAATTGTTTAGGTTATATGAATGTTATGCCAAAAATAAATATCAAGGGAATCTGATGACTCCGACTTGACTGTAACATGGGAAAACAAATCTTGCATGTCACTTGAAATATGGGTCCAAAATTTATCTTGAATCTATATTGTTCTATGTGGCTAATGTAGACTTTAGGAGAAGTTAGCAACTGGAAGATCTCCATAGCAGTGAGCCGGGGTTGGTGAATTGCAATGCAATCCATGTTTTGTCCCAAGACATGAAGGTAAACAACACACATGTGCTTGCATGGAACAAATATTCCTTGTGATGCATGCTGAATGAAGTCATTGCAAGTACATGATGGTTCACTACAAACACGCACTATATATGTCTTTCCCATAGGATTAGATTCAAAGCTTTCAACGATGAACTCTTCATCTTCATCCACTTTGTGCATCATTCCTGGGGTCACATTAGCTACAGTATGCAAAGAGCATTCAATGCAGTCTGTAGCTGCCTTTGAAATGCTTGTCCTATGCTTCATCTTGCAATGGCTAGAGGTAGGAGTTACTTTTTTTGAGAGGTTTGGTATTTGATTCCTACCATGTGTTTTATTTGCATCAGAGTTTTATGAAATCTCAAAAACGTTCAGAAGGGACCCAGATCTTTGTAGCTTCCTTACTTCTACACTTGTCAAACATACTCCTACTTGCACTGGCCACTTTTTAAGAGCTATTGGAGCACCAATAATCTTGTTGCTTGGAATCCATGAATGTGTCACATCATCCCCACAAAACTAAAAAATTTGCACTCATTGACCATGGGCATGGTTCATTCTTCCCTTGAAACTAGGTCCTGGATTTTCTTGCAAGCTATTCTCATTGATCAATTTTCCACATTTGTGACTGACACTTGAAAGCCATGCTTGACAATGCACCTTGCTTCCTTGCTCTACCGTATGAATGGCCCAGCAAACATCATGAACATCATGTTCATGCACCCGCATGTGCACATCATTAGCTTGATGTGTACTTTGAACATTGGGCGTTGATGGTGGCATGCTCAACCTATCTTCAAATTTAGAATCTTTTCTAGTGGATGCCTAGAAGGTTCTTCATGCACATACCACATACTCAAAGTCATGGTGATGAGAGTAATTAATGATCGAGGGCTCGCCCAACCTTTTCTTTCATCTCACAGTCTCCACATCTCCCATGAGGTGTGGATCATCTACTTCTATCCTAGCAACATTCACTGCAGAATTTGCAACTCTCATTGCCTATTGAGGGCTAATGTAACTTGATCTTTTGTTGCCTATTTGTTGAAGCAAGTTCTCCAACGAAGGACCAGATCCAATATGCAATCCTTGGACATGTTGTTCACACCTTGCTATCTGCAACAATGCAAATGCCAAGTCCCCAACACAAGCATCATACAATGAATTTGGTCTTATGTATCCTTCAAATGCCAACCAACTCCCATATTTTGACTCTGTTAGATTTGCTCGAGGAGTATTGGCCAGAGCTCCTGTGTCCATTTTTTGATCCAAAGTAACAAATTAATTTTCTACACAATAAACTCAGCTACAAATGCAATGAAGGCAAAGTTCATCATATAGTTAACTCAAAACACTTACCTGTACCATGAAGTTACCCCAATGAGCTATCCTATCCTCCCACCATGACATCCATTGATCCAAGAATGGAATGTCACTTAAAATCACATGGCTATTTCTCTACCATGTTCTCTGGAGTCCTTGTTCCCAATGGAAAATGCATGATCTCTCTCGTGCCTCCATGACATTCTCAGGGCCACCATTGTAGACAGTGTGAATTGCTCGCCAATTTGCTTGTGCCTCATCGGCCATAAACCCAAAGAATTTGGGCTCAAAAAATCCACATTTTCTTACAACATCATTTAACATTCTCCAAAATTGAGCCTGAGACTTTGTGTCCTCTTTCTTAAACTCGTAGGTGGCAATTGTCAAAATTTCTCTCACACTGCAATTCAAAGATCTCATTGTTTCACTAACAAAGTTAATTCTGATTACATCACTATGATACATAATAGAAAAAGGGATCTACCTTGGATCTTAAACATGAGCTGCCATTGTTGTCCAACCATGCACTCTACGAACATGCTCAAAATGTACCCAAGCCTTTTCAAGATCACTACCAGGTTGCACCCTATTGACAAGATCGACTCCCAAACCTCTACCCTTACAAGACATTTTCATCACATGGCAAGGCTGGGACTCAAGCAAAGAATGACCAGGATACAAATACCCTTGGAAAAAATCATATCTAACATGTTCCTTCAAGTAAATGATACATTCTAATGAATGTTGTTGTCGTTGCAATGCAACTAGTGCCTCATGAATCCATCTCCAAAACCTAACAACAATGATGGCATTTGCAAATGTTAGCAATTTCGGGCTTGAGCGAACTCCAAATTCTTTCCAAAATGAACAACAAACAAAGCTCCAAACTAACCTCCTTTGATTTGTGTAACCTTGGAGGAGCCGGCGCAAGAGGTTCTCCCACATATCCACTGACAATGTAGTTGACACATCAAGAACCTTATTTATGGACAAGAGATGATGGGAAATTATTTCCTTTGCCAATTCTTTTTCAACTTTTCTTGCTCCAATACTTTCTCTTGTATAAATTTTCGTGTATTTGCTACTTGATGCCTGCTTTCAACAAGAGAAACATCATGATCATGGTAACCAACATGTATTGCCAATCTTGTGTATCCAACATCTTCTGGCTCATAGTAATATATTTTTGCAAAGCATCGAGAGCGACAAAATGGCTGTTCTTATCTGATGTGTGCATGGCATGTAGCATCTATCATAGGATTTTCAAGAAGGAATTGATAGTATGAAGGCCTAGCAGCCTAAAATATAACAAAGAATGCATAAAATATCCCTGAGGCATAGGAGGTGCTGAAAGTTGATGGAGGAATAGATCTAAAGTCCTGGATCCAACCACTAATCTGCATCAAATATGGATTGTATACAACAGCCATAAGTGCATGCTGAATCATTGAAGTTCCCTAGGTTGCAGTATGGCTGAACTTGCTGATGTCCACTACAGTGGGGCAGGACTACAAGACACATAAATATCCTCAGGCTCAAGAATGATCTGTTGATCAAATGCTGTGGTGATTTACTGAATCCAAGACGACACTATTGCGGTTTGTTTGGGTAATTGCAAATGTTTCTCCTTAAAGATTCTCTCAAAATTAGGGGAAATTTGGTTGTTTTTAAAAATTATGCATAAAATTTACAGTAGCAATTTATCAAAAGGCTAAAATATACAATATTTTAGGTTCTTAAAAAAATGTATTACTTAGAATATAAAATATTCACTAAAACTAGGCACTCTAATTTCTCATTTTGGGATCCAAGGAAACTATAATGAAAAAGTATGTAATTCAATACACTGAAAGATGTTTAAACATATGGGAAAATGAAACATTATCAAAATTTTCACTCCTTTTATTGAATTGGCTATAGAGCTTGTACATACACATGTTTTATCTCTAAATTTCTTACAATTTGAATTAAACTAGCATTATTTCTTTTACATGCACATATAATGCCTCAAATTCATTAAGTTTATGAAATGATCATGCTTGAAATCATGAAGATCATAAGATAAATGCAACAATTCAAATTTTAGTTTCATGCTCTAAAAGATAAGAAATGAGACTATTATATACATCATACCTTATATTTGTCATTTAGCTTTGTTAAATTTTGGAATTACTAAATATTACATTTTTTGTCACATCAAGGATGCCTTGGCTTATTCATGCTCTAGACACAAACAAAGCACTTCTTTTGACATAGAAGAGATATGCAACATATTGCAATGCTTTGGGCAACATTTACAACTACCCAAAAAATTTGCATTTTTACAAGATAAGAGCCAAAATCTAAAACATAAGAAACAAAACTAAAGTATCCATTAACAACATTGAACTTATAACATGAAGTTGTATATCTATCTCATTGAATTCATGGTAAGTATACTTGACTCTCCTTATGTCACACCAAGATTCAATACAAAAAATAAATTGCATCTGACACAAGCTAACCACTTTTTATATCGTGCTTTGATTGTAAAAAGATGATGATAAATTAGTATGTATAAACTACCATGTAACAAAAAAAAGTTTGCAACTAAAATATACTATATAGTTTCCATGGATATTTAAAGCACATAAAATTGAACTTTCGAAAGAGCTAAAGCATAAAGAAAAAGAGCTCCATGCAAAAGAAGCATACTGTAAAGCTTCTTTGAGACATTACAATCAATAGTAACTGCTTAAAATTACAATGCAATAAGAGTGGTATAATGCAACATGATTGAGTCAATGCTAGAATGTCTTGAAGACTGGTCTATTGATCTAAGCTATTTGTGGGGGTTATAGGTCAGTGTGCCTTTACCCCAATTATGTACAATACTCAAACACATATATAAATGAATGAAATAGAAGATTAGGATATTCTGCACTCACCAAAACTTGTGTGGCTCTTTGTTTATTTCGCTCCCTCTTCCGTTCTTGCTTTTGTTGAGAGCACTCTCAACTGGTATCAGAGCCCGGGTGATCTAGCTGAGCGTGTGTGAATGCCTGGAATTTTAGCAGCTCTATGGGAGGAAGGAGAAGCTCTGTGGGAAGCTTTGTGGATGATTTTACTTGCATCCGAGTGTGCAAAGATCTTGAAGGAACCTTTGGAAAAGTCACTTTGGTTTTGTGAAGTGGTTTTGAGAGCTTGTTAAGTGTTTTTAAAGAAAAAGTCGTTTTTTAAGCTTTTCCCTGTTCTGTTCGACGATAGAGACTCCATATTAACTTGTAGAGGCAACTATTGCTTGCTTTTGGTATCCACTTCACTTTAGGAGCTTGGAAATACCTTCATTCTTGAATTTGGGATCATTTCATTGGATTTTTGGCTCACTGTGTCAGTTCCTACGTTTTTCTGCCTGAGTATTGGAACTCAAGTTTGGAGCAACCATTTGCAGATCTGTTAGTTCTCGTGGATTCAGGAGGTCCTAAAACTTCTATGTTGCTCATCATTTGCACTCCGGTGGAGTTTACAAATAGTTTTGTTTCCAAAAACGTTTTTCAGTCTGTGTGTTGGACCCAGTGATTGAGACCACGATTTCCAAAATCGTCTGTTCCATTGTGTTTCGGACATCTAAAAATCCATACCTGTCACTTCTTGGGCGATTCGATGGAATATTTTCAGAGTTATAGATCTCTGTGTATTCGATTTTGTCTCTCTCTTATGCATTTTTCATTCTAAGGTTTTGAAACCTTAGATTTTTGACACATGGCAGTGGATAAGTGTTGACTCCCATTTCTCACTCATCGGTTGAGATTTTGGAGTTCTAGCAGAAGAGAGATATTTGCAGATTTTCTTGCTGAGTCCAATTATGCAATGGCGCCCATGTTTTGAGGCATCTCAGGTTTTATTTTTAGTAGCGGTCATTGTTGTGGGACCATGATTTCTTGAGCATACCTTATGCAGATCACTCTGGTTGTAGTTTGAGCCATGTGCACTCATTCCTGGTGTGCATTGGGCTACAATGGATGATTTATAGGCCATTTGGATGCATTGCGATCCTTATTAGATGCGCAGATAGGCCCAGATTGCCTTGTGGGATGCTATTTTTATGGACGCTTTGCACGTGGATGCTATTTTATGCTAAGGGACAGCTTTGACACATTGCAGGTGATGCACTGATAGTGTTATGCTCTCTTGGATGAGATATTGTTGATGTATATGCCCATGGACAGTGTTTATGCTTGAGCCATTTGGCACTTATTGGCATTTTGGATTGCCATTGCAGTTGGCATTTTCTTTTGGGCCAGATTTGCTCATATGGATGCATAGTACATGCACATGAGTCAGCTGCATCTTTTTATGCTTTGAGCTTTGAGTTTTGGTGATATTTCACTCTATTGTAGCATACACATTTGGGTGCACTTGGTATTTGGTGAAACCTTTTGCATGTACTAGCATTTGGGATTTTGCTTCATTTGCATCATGGCATCCTCTTCCATGTCTGAAAAGGAGTTTTTCAACATTAAAAAGTTTGATGGGACAAACTTTTCTTTGTGGAAATAACAGATAAGGGATGTGCTTATTCAAAAGAAGCAGATTAAACCCTTGGCAGGTATTGAAGCTAAGCCTGCAGATATGTCTGAGGATGATTGGAATGAGTTGGATGCATTAGCAAAGTCTACTATTAGACTTCATCTTGCAGAGTCACTTTATTTCACAATAGTAAATGAGTAGTCTATGGAAGATTTGTGGAAGAAACTGTGTGCCACTTATGAGAAGGAAACTGCCTCTAATAAAGTTTACCTCATGAAGAGGTTGTTTGAGTTGCACATGAAGAAAGGGGTCTCCATTGCTTCTCGCTTGAATGAATTCAATATTATTTTCAGCCAACTTTAGGCTCAGAAGATGAATTTTCATGCGGAGACTAAGGCAATATTTCTCTTATGTTCATTGCCATCCTCATGGGATACCTTCCATACAGTTGTCAGTAACTCTGCACCTGGTGGAGTACTGAAATTTGATGATGTTGTGGGTAGCTTGTTGGCCAAGGAGATTAAACGAAAGTCTATGGATGGCAACAAGCCGGATCCACCAGCCTTAAATGTGCAAAGGGGCAAATCACAGTCCTAGGGGAAGTCCCAAGAAAGAGGGAAGTCTCGTAGCAAATCTAGGGCACGGAACATTGAGTGTTACCACTGTGGCAAGAAGGGCCATATGAAAAAGGATTGCTACAAGCTGAAAAGAGAGCAAAAGGATAAGAAAAAGAATGCAAATTGGGGTGCAAATCAAAAGGAAGAGAGTCCAAGGGAGGATAAAGGAAAAGTGAAGATCGAGGAGATCAATGCAGTCACACATGATAGTGACAATGTCTAGTTTATCTGCAGAATTGCTTATGACTTCAGATGATGCATATTCCCAAGATAAGATTTTGGATTTGGTGCTTCATTCCATGTTACTCCCCATAGGGAATGGTTCTCCACTTATGACAATGGAAAGACAGCTTGTGTGCATCTTGGAAATGACTATGCATGTGACATAGTGGGAACAGATGACATAAAGTTTTCTTTTACAAATGGGTCTACATTTGTTTTGAAACATGTGATACATGTGCCTAAGTTGACCAAGAGTCTTATTTCAGTGGGTCAGCTAGATGATGCTAGTTTTCACACCACTTTTGGCTTTCAGAGTTGGAAAATTTAGAGGGCTCTATGCATTTGGTTAGGGGTGCCAAGTGTGGTACTTTGTATCCCTTACATGTATCAGGGGTATTTGATCATGTTATTGCAATAACTAAGCAGCCAAGCACTTCTTTATGGCATTGCCGATTGGGCCATATGAGCCAAAATGGGATGAAACTGTTATGCCATTTGGGTTATGTACCGCATTTGAGTTTCTCTAATTTTGAATTTCGTGAGCACTGTCTCTATGGGAAGCAGACTAAATCAACCCATAAAAGAAGGGGAAAGAAAGAGTTTGAAAAGATTGATTTGGTGCATTTAGACGTATGTGGTCCCATGCCTACACGATCATTAGGCGGGGCTGAATACTATGTGACATTCATTGATGATGCAACTAGGAAAGTGTGGGCTTATGCCATAGCTCGGAAGAGTGATGTGTTCCAGGTATTTTAGAAATGGCTGGCCTTGGTTGAGAATCAGTCAGGTAGAACACTTAAATGCCTACGAACTGACAATAGTGGAGAGTATCTCTCTCATGACTTTCAGCATTTCTATGATACACGTGGAATTAAAAGGGAGCTCACATCCCCTCATACTCCTGAGCAAAATCCAGTTGCAGAAAAGATGAATCGTACCATTCAAGAATGGTTGCAATGCATGCTTTCCAATGCAAGTCTTTTTGGTGGTTTTTGGGCTGAGGCAACGAAGACTACAGTGCATGTGATCAATACATCACCTAGTAAGAGTTTTGATGTTGGTATTCCTGAAGAGGCATGGAGTGGCAAGAAGCCCTGCGTATATTTGGGTGTGAGGCATATGCACATGTGCCAAAAGAGCTTTGAAAGAAGCTAGATCCTAAGTCTAGGAAATGCATCTTTCTGGGTTATGGTGAAAGTGGAGAGATGGGCTATCGTCTTTGGGATCCAGAAGCAAAGAAGATCATACACAGCCTTGATGTAGTCTTCAATTAGAAGAAGATGCATAAGGCACCCATGAGGGATGTGGAAATGAGGAGAATCACTTTCTAGGACGTGAATCCACCTGCATATGTTGATAGAGAGGTAGTCGATAGAGCGAGCGAGGAAAAGCGAGCGGGCCCAAAAAAGCGAGCGAGCTTTTCCACAATTTCCTTATTGAGGTACTCAACATAGCTTTGTGGAAACCACTATTTGGGAAGATTCTCGAAAATAAAACGTATGTTACTATGTGTAACTATACCAATATTGCGAATTATAGTCTACCTTAACTTCCAATTGGAGCCATACTCACATTATGCAACGATAGTATGTGGGTTTGAAAGAAACCGAATTTCCACTCCAAAGCGGATTCCATTACTGATACAACAATTCTTTTGCATTTGAAATGGGTCTTATTATCAAAGTCCTTCAATAATCAAAACAAATGTGTTACTTGATATGTTGAACTTAGTAACGTAAACATCACTTCACCCATATGCGGGGAAAAAAAACTGTCTGTAGACTTCATAACATGGGATTGCATCAGCACTTATGACATTCAAAATGGTTCTTCTTATTAAAAGTGATATCAACCATGAAAGAAAATGTTTAAAAATAGTTCACCCGTATGTTGAAAAACCCGTGTCATTTATGACATTCAAAATTGTTCTTGCAACCATCCTGTAGTTCCTAGAGATTTTGCCCATACTTCCAACCCCTTCCCTTCAACCACTAAGAGGTATCTAATAGTTTTATAGAACACTTGAGATATCATCACCTCCTAATACAAAACCATTATTACTATTTGTAGAACACTTGAGATATCATCACCTCTTAATACAAGACCATTCTTACTATTTGTAAAACACTTGAGATATCATCACTCCTTCCCTTCAGCCACTAAGAGGTACCTTATACTTTTGTAGAACACTTGAACCATTCTTACTATTTGTAGAACACTTGAGATATCATCACCTTTTAATACAAAACCATTCTTACAGTTTGTATAACACTTGAGATATCATCACCTCTTAATATAAGACCATTCTTAGTATTTGTAGATCACTTTAGATATCATCACCTCTTAATACAAGACCATTCTTACTATTTGAGAGATTAATGGATTCAAGGTTTGAAGCTCATAGGAGACGAAGGAAGAGAAAGTCAGTTTCAACATGAGGACAATAAAACTAATTGGAATATTTTGACTTATGTATTATACCTTTTTGAAGACTATGAATTTAAGTCAGTTTCAACATCAGGATGATAAAAATAATTAGAATATTTTGACTTATGTATTATATATTTTTGAAGACTATGAATTTTAATGAGGAGAGGCATGCACACTACTTAGTAAATACACTAGTACTACTACTAGCCTACAACTATTAAGCCTAGTAGCACCAGTGTGATTTTGAGCCTTGTATTAGCCTTTTGATAATTTTCTTTCATCGTTAGTGCAATAGAAATTACTCCTTCTATCAGAAGAATCTTGCCAAATTTATTCAAAGTGATGATTTTGTAGTCTACAGCCACTATCCTTTGACTCTCAAAAATATATTAAATGTGAGCACCCATTTATCTTGTTTGATCAACCCTAGACTATGCTGCGATAGGACATTACTAGAACAAAAAAAATATGAATTGATATGGTGATGTTCGGTGTGAAATAACCAAATTAAGGATTTAATAAGAAAGAAAACAATAAGAATCAATAGGCTATTCAATGGCTCAAATCTGCACAAAAATTATAATGTGCCTCCCAACTCTTATGCATTCCAGCTCCTCATGTTTGACAAGAGTGCTAATAATAATGAAATCACATTATCTTTAGTTTCAAAGTAGCAAAGCACCAAAAATAAATGCAAACGTATTGGATGAGAAATAAATAGGTATAGATATAGATAGACCTATATATATGTATTCATAGATATAATGATGATTAAAGTTGGATGGTCATAATAATATTATGTGTACTATCATTGGGATTAGGACTACTATTGGTAATATTGTATGTAGTAGTAGGAGAACTACCATTAAGGAACACTAAAATAAAATTACTAATGGTGGTGATAAAACTACCACTAGTAGTTTGGTAATTACCCCTAACATCTACAACAAATATTTGATGGGTAGCTAGTATTAGGTCAAAAGGCCCCAATTGTGCTATAATAATGGACCAAAAAAGGGAGTGCTATAGCATCACCTAAGGGTCACTTTTTATCCATGAAAGAAACAAGTCCGTGCAACCTAGGTCATACATATCTAGGTCATATGGAGTGGTTCGCGTCTCTTTCCTTGACAAAAAATTTACACTACCTTTGATAGTAACTACAAAGATTGCTGCCATAGTGCCGTAGAGTAGCCCCTAGGTTGCACCATCATCCTTTTTTGCTTTTGAGCCATTAAGTTTGATCCACTAATTTTATGTAGAATTATTCTACTATATGTTCACATGTCCTTAATAGGATCTTGATATAATCCCTTCCATTGTAAGTACTTTTACTTTAAGTTTCACATATCCTTAACAAACCACTAGGCTTTAACACAAATTCATTCTTATGTTTCAAGCCTCAAACTCAAACACCCTTGTAAAAGGGATAATGTAGTAAAGCTACATTCAATCCATCAAATCTTTTGAATAATAGTTCTATTGAAAATTCATGTATCATCAATAGGATTTCATCCATTATATGTTCATTTGTCTTTAATAGTATGTCTAAAGCTTCATGTATCTTCAATATTATTTCTCTCATGTGTTCCAATATCTTCAAAAGGATACCTTTATTTATGTCCAAACTTGAGCATTGATTTGTATTTATCAAACACAATTTCACTCCACCTATTCTTTAGAATGAAATTTTTTCGCCAAAAGTGGGCCAAATGCAAGGTCTTTCCACATATTCTTAAGAATGAAAATTTTGGCCTTACGTTGGCAAGTCTATGGAATGAGGGTAAGGCCAAAGTCTCTGGTACGGTGCATTAGGTCTTGATTAATTCTTCTTTAGGCTTGAATATTTAATGCATTAACTTCACAACTATTATTTATGCTTGAACTTGTAATGTATTAATTTCATGACTTAGGATTTTATGAAGTTATATCTAACATGTCCCAAATTTAATGGAAATTAATATCCTACATAACACAACAAAGTATCATCATATCCCTTCCCAAATCAATGCTACCTAGCAACTTTCCTGGCATTTTCACTGCCTTGCAGTTAAGTTAGCTATGATGAAGAATGTTGCCTGCCTTTGGAACCTCTTAGAGTTACTGTTAGCAGGATCTAATTTCATGTACCCCAAAACTTGAGACTTGGAGATTCCCATATCACACCAGCGGTAGCTATCTTGTCCATTCTCAATGCTAGTAAGAGCCATTCTCAATGCTAGTAAGAGCTAGGCCCCATAGACCGGTAAAAGAAGTCTTTTTGGAGGTTCAATTTTTTCCCTCCGTCTTCTATAGGCCCCATGATGAAATAGGATATATTCATCACCCTACATTTAATGCAAGAATTGACACAACTTTTTTGGACCTGACTATGTAGTTTACATCCCAAAATTGGTGCTAAAATTGCAGACTGGGAGATTCCCATATCACACCAATGGTAGCTATCTTGTCCACTCTCAACACTAGTAAGAGCCAGTCCCCAGAGACTGGTAAAAGAAGTCTTTTTGGAGGTTCAATTTTTCGCCTCCGTCTTCTCCGGCCGCATGATGGAATAGGATATAGTCACCACCCTACATTTAATGCAAGAATTGACAACTTTTTTTGGACATGACTATGCAGTTTACATCCCAAAATTGGTGCTAAAATTGCATACTGGGCATCTCCATTTGCCGGGGGGTGTCCCTAGCGACCCCTTGGACTTGCTCTATTTGTCTAGTTGTGTCTCTCCACAAAAATCGGAGTGGGGCCTATTTTCCCCATTTAGTAAAACTATATGCATCAATATGTATGTATGTATGCATGCATGCATGCATCCATGTATGTATGTACACACACACACACATATGTATGTATGTATGTATGTGTACTAAAACTACTAAAACTATATGCATCAAATAATGTTGTTGATCAATTTTTGCCATACCCCACCAAAATCAAGACCCCCATTGCAAAGAAAGGTAAGGAACACAAGTGCTTGTTCTTATGCTCATGAGACAACAAAATGCATGACATAGGCAACCAATGGGGTCTTACTTTTGATGTTTGTATGTATGTATGTATATATATGTGTATGTACATACATACATACATACATACATATATATATATGTGTGTGTGTGTGTGTGTGTGTGTGTGTGTGTGTGTGTGTGTGTGTGTGTGTATGTATGTATGTATGTATGTATGTGTGTGTGTATGTATGTATGTATGTATGTATGTATGTATGTATATATATATGTATATGTATATGTTGATGCATATATGTATATATTGATGTATATATTGATGCATACAATTTTGATATATGGAGAAAATGGACATGAAAACCATCTAAATTAATTCTTCTCGTTTGATTTGATATATGACATGATCCTATTTGGATTTGTAAGTCCAAAGATATGGGGTCCTACTTTTAGGGCTTGAATGCCTAAAATAGGCAGCGCGTTAACGCGCTACCTATTTCATGCATTTAGGCCTCAAAAGTAGGACCCCATTGGCAACACAATGGGGTCCTACTTTTGAGGCCTAAATGCATGAAATAGACAGCGCGTCAATGCGCTGCCTATTTTAGGCATTCAGGCCCTAAAACTAGTACCCCGTATCTTTGGACTTGCATATCCAAATGGGGTCATGTCATATATCAAATCGAACGGCAAGATCCAATTTAGATGGTTTTCATGTCCATTTTCTCCATCAACTAAAACTATATTCATCAAATAATGTTGTTGATCAATTTTTGGCATACCCCCCCAAAATCAAGACCCCCATTGCAAAGAAAGGTAAAGAACACAAGTGCTTGTTCTTATGCTCATGAGACAACAAAATGCATGACATGGGAAACCAATGGGGTCTTACTTTTGATGTTTGTATGCATGTATGTATGTATGTATGTATGTATGTATGTATGTATATGTTGATGCATATATGTATATATTGATGTATATATTGATGCATACAATTTTGATATATGGAGAAAATGGACATGAAAATCATCTAAATTGGCTCTTGCCATTTGATTTGATATATGACATGACACATACATACATACATACATACATACATACATACACACACACACACACATATATATATATATGTGTGTGTGTGTGTGTATGTCTGTATGTATGTATGTATGTATGTATGTATATGTTGATGCATATATGTATATATTGATGTATATACATACATACATACATACATACATACAGACATACACACACACACACACATATATATATATATATATATATATATGTATGTATGTATGTATGTATGTATGTATGTATGTATGTATGTATGTATATGTTGATGCATATATGTATATATGTTGATGCACATATATATATATATATATATATATATGTATACATACATACATACATACATACATATATATATATATATATATATATATATATATATATGTATTTAATATGTATATGTTGATGCATATATGTATATATTGATGCATACAATTTTGATATTTGGAGAAAGTGGACATGAAAATCATCTAAATTGGCTCTTTCCGTTTGATTTGATATATGACATGACCCCGTTTGGATTTGTAAGTCCAAAGATACGGGGTCCTACTTTTAGGGCCTGAATGCCTGAAATAGGCAGCGCGTTAATGCGCTGCCTATTTCATGCATTTAGGCCTCAAAAGTAGGACCCCATTGTGTTGCTAATGGGGTCTTACTTTTGAGGCCTAAATGCATGAAATAGGCAGCGCGTTAACGCGCTGCCTATTTTAGGCATTCAGACCCTAAAAGTAGCACCCCGTATCTTTGGACTTGCATATCCAAATGGGGTCATGTCATATATCAAATCAAACGGCAAGATCCAATTTAGATGGTTTTCATGTCCATTTTCTCCATCAACTAAAACTATATTCATCAAATAATGTTGTTGATCAATTTTTGGCATACCCCCCCAAAATCAAGACCCCCATTGCAAAGAAAGGTAAAGAACACAAGTGCTTGTTCATAAGCTCATGAGACAACAAAATGCATGACATGGGAAACCAATGAGGTCTTACTTTTGATGTTTGTATGTATGTATGTATGTATATATATGCATGTACATACATACATACATACATACATACATACATATATATATATATATATATATATATATGTATGTATGTATGTATGTATGTATGTATATGTTGATACATATATGTATATATTGATGTATATATTGATGCATAAAATTTTGATATATGGAGAAAATGGACATGAAAATCATCTAAATTGGCTCTTACCATTTGATTTGATATATGACATGACCCCATTTGGATTTGTAAGTCCAAAGATACGGGGTCCTACTTTTAGGGCCTGAATGCCTGAAATAGGGAGCGCGTTAACGCGCTGCCTATTTCATGCATTTAGGCCTCAAAAGTAGGACGCCATTGGCAACACAATGGGGTCCTACTTTTGAGGCCTAAATGCATGAAATAGGTAGCGCGTTAACGCGCTGCCTATTTTAGGCATTCAGACCCTAAAAGTAGCACCCCGTATCTTTGGACTTGCATATCCGAATGGGGTCATGTCATATATCAAATCGAATGGCAAGATCCAATTTAGATGGTTTTCATGTCCATTTTCTCCATCAACTAAAACTATATTCATCAAATAATGTTGTTGATCAATTTTTGGCATACCCCTCCCAAAATCAAGACCCCCATTGCAAAGAAAGGCAAGGAACACAAGTGCTTGTTCTTATGCTCATGAGACAACAAAATGCATGAAATAGGCAACCAATGGGGTCCTAATTTTGATGTATGTATGTAAGTATGTATATATGTATGGTTATACATACATATATATCTATATGTGTATATGTGTGTGTGTGTGTGTGTGTGTGTGTGTGTGTGTGTGTGTGTGTGTGTGTATGTATGTATGTATGTATGTATATATATATATATATATATATATATGTATATGTATATGTATATGTATATGTTGATGCATATATGTATATATTGATGTATATATTGATGCATACAATTTTGATATATGGAGAAAATGGACATGAAAACCATCTAAATTGTTCAGAGTTGTGGTGCCATGAGCACTTGTAGAGCAAAGGTATGAGCAAAGGGTAAGCTGCCACATGGCATGGAGGAGATATCCCACATGTGAGCAAGCAAATGGATGTAAGTACCCTCACCTATAAAAGGGAGGTTCATTTGAAGTAATATCAATCAAGCACTATGCACTATCTCAAGATTCTCTTTATGAGTCCAAGCTAATCTATCTTGGAACCTAATTGACTTGAGATACATGTCATGAGCACTCTCTTCATCATGTTTCCACACAGGTTCCATCCACCTTAGAGTGCTCCATAGATCCTGAGGCACACATGTTTTGTCATGGTATCAGAGCATAGGTTTAGCTCTCCTAGTTTAGCTCATTAGAAGTTCACTAGGATTGCTCCCATTCCTAGATTAGTTGTAGGCATGTCTTAGGAGCTCGTGTTTCCGTCATTGCTTTGAGATGTTTCTGTCATTCCTTATGAGAGAGAGAGAGAGAGAGAGAGTTCCTTTTAGAGATCTATTTTGTGAGATAGATTTGTGAGGAGTTCTTCTTCTTCTTCTTCTTCTCAGAGAGAGTTTGTGAGAAAGAGAGTCTTTGTTTATTCAGTTTGTTGAGAGCTTTGCTACCTCGACCAAGCTGCTTCAGTCCCAAGTGCCCTTCGAACAATTCGTCCAGCTGGCCAAGCCTCCGCACAACTCAATGGCCATCTTTTCTTTGCTTCACAAAGCCTACGCCGACTAGCTCCAAGCTTCTATTCAACAACTCCTTCTAACGGCCTTCCTGCAAAGCAAAGGTAGACTAGAGCATTACCGCGTCAGGCAACGCACAACGCCCACAACTCATATACAACCTCGTCAGCGACTCTAAAGCTCCATCGACAGCCTACGAATCCACGCTCCTTCAAACCTAAATGCAGTCGGCCCTTCTGCCACCCTTCTGCCAGCGGCTCTACAAACTACGACCCAACGAGCCTTCGACCAGCCTTCCCACTGTGTTGCGCTAGAGAATCTTCGACTCCCATAAAGCTCCTTTCAATGCCCAGCACCGTCAGCGGCGATTCTATAGCGACCAGTCTTTAAGCCTCCAAGCATAGAAAAACAGAGATCAACATATTGGTGATGATGACTCCGACTAAGAAAACGAGAGAGAGCTTGAGCTGTGGAAGAAAGACATTGTCTGGCATGCACCGAACGACGTTGAATAGAGCCCAAATAGCTCACACCGGCTCTCTCCAACCGGCAACACCACGAGCTCCTGCCAACTACGACCAAGATCTTCCATCGACGGCTGTCTCTACAATGAAAAGACTTCCGAAAGCTCTCTCCATCGAGGTCACATCGTCGCCGTCGTCGCCTCAAACCTTTTCTTTGCTAAGGTTCCTACAAAAAGACACGTGGCAGATAAATACTTACCAGGGTTAGCTAGAAGCACCCTTGGTTGAGTTTGAAATCAGTATGGTTAAGTTAACCTTGGGTAAAGTTTATGGTTAGTTGGACCATGGTTAGTTAATGTAACCTTGGGTTTAACCAAGTTGGGTTCAAAGGTCACCACAGTGCCTTCTAAGCACAGCCTCTTGTTAAGCACAGTTTGGAATTCAGCATGTGAATCCCTGTGCCACATCATCAAAGGCCCCTCTTCTTCACAAAAGCTTCAACAAGCCATAACTTGCAATCCAGGAAGAATTTGCACACGCTCCAAAAAGGAAAAGTAATCGTCTTTTCGAGCTCTACGCGCCTGTCAGATCAGAATCATTGTATGCAATTAGACACTGCCAATATTGAAAGAAATCAATTGGTAAGACCTTTGCAACAATTGGAAAAGCAAAGCATGAATGCAAACATCGATGTAAAAAGCAAGCCGAAAGCACAAGTGCATGAGATGACCATAGTAGAAAGTATGGCATCCACACATAAAGCATCAAGGCATATGGTAGAACAAAGCATCATGCAGGTAGCTACACCAAGCAAAGAAGCAAACGAATCGTCATCAAGCCATGAGCCAAAAGGTGACATCAATGGAATGTATTGAAAGCAAAAACCTTGCCAACCTTGCCTATGTTTTGTAATCAAACCTGACCACCTGAGAGTAGCTATGAAAGCACCCAGGGGAGGTATTGACATGTAAAAGCCACACTTGACCACCTTAAGTAGCAATGTAAGCACTAAGGGGAGGTGATGGAATGTAACTCACATCTGACCACCTTGCAGTAGCCAAAGAATCATGGCACCAAGGGGAGGTGTTGAGAGTTGTGGTGCCATGAGCACTTGTAGAGCAAAGGTATGAGCAAAGGGTAAGCTGCCACATGGCATGGAGGAGATATCCCACATGTGAGCAAGCAAATGGATGTAAGTACCCTCACCTATAAAAGGGAGGTTCATTTGAAGTAATATCAATCAAGCACTATGCACTATCTCAAGATTCTCTTTATGAGTCCAAGCTAATCTATCTTGGAACCTAATTGACTTGAGATACATGTCATGAGCACTCTCTTCATCATGTTTCCACACAGGTTCCATCCACCTTAGAGTGCTCCATAGATCCTGAGGCACACATGTTTTGTCATAAATTGGCTCTTGTCGTTCGATTTGATATATGACATGATCCCATTTGGTTTGTAAGTCCAAAGATATGGGATCCTACTTTTAGGGCCTGAATGCCTAAAATAGGCAGCATGTTAACGTGCTACCTATTTCATGCATTTAGGCCTCAAAAGTAGGACCCCATTGGCAACACAATGGGGTCCTAGTTTTGAGGCCTAAATGCATGAAATAGACAGCGCGTTAACACGCTGCCTATTTTAGGCATTCAGGCCCTAAAAGTAGTACCCCGTATCTTTGGACTTGCATATCCAAATGGGGTCATGTCATATATCAAATCGAACGGCAAGATCCAATTTAGATGGTTTTCATGTCCATTTTCTCCATCAACTAAAACTATATTCATCAAATAATGTTGTTGATCAATTTTTGGCATACCCCCCCAAAATCACGATCCCCATTGCAAAGAAAGGTAAAGAACACAAGTGCTTGTTCTTATGCTCATGAGACAACAAAATGCATGAGATGGGAAACCAATGGGGTCCTACTTTTGATGTTTGTATGTATGTATGTATGTATATATATGCACATACATACATACATACATACATACATACATACATACATACGTACATACATATATATATATATATATATGTATGTATGTATGTATATGTTGATGCATATTTGTATATATTGATATATATATGAATGCATACAATTTTGATATATGGAGAAAATGGACGTGAAAATCATCTAAATTGGCTCTTGCCGTTTGATTTGATATATCACATGACCCCATTTGGATTTGTAAGTCCAAAGATACGGGGTCCTATTTTTAGGGCCTGAATGCCTGAAATAGGCAGCGCGTTAACGCGCTGCCTATTTTATGTAGTTAGGCCTCAAAAGTAGGACCCCAATGTGTTGCCAATGGGGTTCTACTTTTGAGGCCTAAATGCATGAAATAGGCAGCGCGTTAATGCACTGCCTATTTTAGGCATTTAGACCCTAAAAGTAGCACCCCATATCTTTGGACTTGCATATCCGAATGGGGTCATGTCATATATCAAATTGAATGGCAAGATCCAATTTAAATGGTTTTCATGTCCATTTTCTCCATCAACTAAAACTATATTCATCAAATAATGTTGTTGATCAATTTTTGGCATACCCCCCCCAAAATCAAGACGCCCATTTTGCTGTATGTATGTAAGTGTGTATGTATGTATGTATATACATACATATATATCTATATGTGTATATATGTGTGTGTGTGTGTGTGTGTGTGTGTGTGTGTGTGTGTATACACACACATGTATGTATGTATGTATGTATGTATCTATATATATATATATATACATACATACATACATATGTATATATTGATGCATATATTGATGCATATCTTGATGTATATATTTATGCATACAGTTTTGATTGATGGAGAAAATAGGCATGAAAAACATCTAAATTGGCTCTTGCCGTTCGATTTGATATAGGACATGATCCCATTGGGATTTGTAAGTCCAAAGATACGGGGTCCTACCTTTAGGACCTGAATTCCTTAAATAGGTAGCTTATCAATGTGCTGCCTATTTCATGCATTTAGGCCTCAAAAGTAGGACCTCATTTGGTCCTACATGGGGTCCTACTTTTGAGCCCTAAATGTATGAAATAAGCAGCGCATTGATGCACTGCCTATTTTAGGCATTCAAGCCCTAAAAGTAAGACCCCGTATCTTTGGAATTACAAATCCAAATGGGGTCATGTCATACATTAAATCAAATGGCAAAAGCCAATTTAGATGTTTTCATGTCTATTTTATCGATTTAATAAAACTATATGCATCAAATAATGTTGTTTATCAATTTTTGGCATACACCCCCAAAATCAAGACCCCCATTGGAAAGAAAGGTAAGGAACACAAGTGCTTGTTCTTATGTTTAGGAGACATTAAAAAAGAGGCCTAGTAGCCCAAAAATGGTAGCGCATCAATGCGCTATTATTTTTTGGTTTCCACATCTCTTTTTTGTTGTCTCACGAGCATATATATGGAGGTTATTTTACAATATAACTAAGAAGTAGTATTGAAGTAGTTCTACAATTTGGATGCATCAAGAGCATTCATATAGCAAGGAAGAATATAATAATTGAATACATTTTTTTTCAATACATATTGCTAGTGAGACTACCAAAAAGAGGCTCTACCCCTCATGATGTCTCTGGATACAGAATATGAGATTGCTTGATGCTTGGATTGCAGTTGGAAACGTTGTGTGGGCAAAGCCACTATATGCCTCAAGTGTTGGAAATTGATGTATGGCTCAAGTGCTAGAATGTGCAAATCATGGCCAAAATCAAGACCCCTTAGAGATTCCATGAGGGCTATCCTTTTACTACTACACACGTCACCTTTAGTCGAGGGCAGAACCATTCGTCATCATAGGCAGCAAGTTCATGGGACCCCATCCCATGATCCAAGGCATTATTCAAAGACAAAGTATTTCTGACCATTCCCAAATTGAGTTTGCCAATTCCTAATCTGATTGATTTCATTTACTAGACTTGCAATGCTTGCAAAGCCCTTGCTTAAGCTTGAATGAGCCTCTTGATTTTGGGGGTATAATGGTCAAAAATGGCTTAACACACCCAAAATCAAGAGGCTCATTCAAGCTTAAGCAAGGGCTTTGCAGGTCTTGTTTTTGGGTGGCAAAAGCATGAAAAATGATAGCGCATTAAGGTGTTGCCATTCTTATGCTTCCCCCCTCCAAAAACAAGACTCGAAGCTATTCATTGGAGACACCAAAATGAGGAGAAGGATGACGTGAGGAGTAGAGGAGCTAGCCAATGAGGGGAGGGATAGCCTTGGAATTGCCAGCAACAAGCATGATGCAAGGAGGTGAGAAGGCAAAGAAGCAAGGAGGTGAGGAGGTGAGGAAGCAAGGAGGCGAGGAGGCAAGAGGCAGTCTTGAAGGGCAACAAGAGGGTGGAGGTGGCCGAAAGAGCAAGCAGGAAAGGGAGGGATGGAGATTGCTTGTAGGAAATGCTTGGATTAATGCTACAAATGCCATTTTTTTGTGTGTGTTTTGCAGCATGAAATTTTTATGGCATTTTTCTTTTAAAAAATACAACATTGTTGTGATTAATTGCGCTACAAACAACTCAAGCCGAAAGCACCATGGATTAGTACAACAATATACATCACAAATGGATGCATACACTCATATACATCACCGATGGATGCATACACTTATACTCACATCAATTTCCAATATTGTATTAGATGGACCCTTAGCATATATGTGTGCATAGAAGACCATTTCCTACATTGATCCCTGATTTCATAGTTAAATTATTCCCTTTCTCACATTCTAACATGTGAAGATTTAATGTACATGCATTATGGGCACATTATATTGCAGTTTATGACTAACTTTTTTTATGAATGCATGATACTTGTATATGGTCAAGGAAGGTATATTATCATTTTTGAATGACAACATTACTCTATGCTCCATTTTATCCTATATTAGAAACTATGATCACTAGATATTACATAAATGTATTGCTCCATTATATCCTATACTAAAAACTATTTTGACCCAAATACATAATGCCAATTGAGGTTAGTACTCATGACAAGTGATGAAAACAATCTAATGGTATGAATGAGATCTTGTAAATTTTGGATATATAATATGGGTACTATGTTGATTGAGCTATTTTTCTAAGGGAATATTTTCAACTTAATTACTAAATACATACTTACAATGGTGACCTGATTCCCATCTATATGTATAATCAAGTTTTACTTTGTGTTAAAAAAAAAAGCTTTTGCATAAGGTTAAAATTCGAATAGTATTTATATTTGTTTAAGACTACCCATTGAGCTGGCTCCTATCCTTATATTGAACATGATAATGTTCATAAATATTTTATGAATACAAATAGATAGCATTGGCTCTCTTTTTAGTGGTTGGGAATGAACCCTAAAAGTACCCTAAAATGACTATGTATTCCCTTATTTGTAGCATGGAAGTGATCATGGTAGAGTGGCATAATCCCTATTTTGCTTTTTTCATAGGTTCTTTTGCTACTCATGGTTGGCAGATACACCACGACATAGATCCGAATAGATATTTGGTTTTTTGCTTCAACTTGCTTGACTAGACTTTCCTTGATGATTGTTCGATTGTGCATGATGAGTAGTCGCTGGCTTATTTGATGCATTAAGTGCAATGTTTTCCTTAAAGTTTTTCATACTACAGGATACGAGTTTGCTTATACAGGTGGAAATAGAAGCTTGTTAATGCCTGGTGCATATTTTTCGTTAGATGCAATAGGATACTAGTTACAGAGTGTCTTTGCCAATTATTTCACTTGAATCATGCTCCTCCTATGCTTGAGTTTGTGGTCACGTATTGAGTTTAACATAATAGTCTACATGATACTGGATGAGCACTCAACATAGTGGTTAGATGCATTCATTTCTAGTTCCGATAGAACTATCATTTAGACATTGGTCATAATAGAAGTATGGAGGGCTAAAATCCTTTTTTGGCTCTCTAAGTTTTTTAAAGCATAGTATTGTCCAGATTACATAGGTATTTTCACTAAGCAAAATTAATCCTTATGATGAAAATGTGTTTTTTTTCTTTTGACATAGTTAGTTCTATTTCCATGTTTTTGGATCAAATGTATGGATGATCTTCTTCAAGCATAAAAGACATGATATGTATATGTAGCACATGATCATGTTTACATATTTTCAGTCATATATTCTACTTTGTGATCTATCATTATCTTGCTGTGTGGATGTTCAATCTGAGTAGTGTTTGCTTTTTTTATCGCAAATTTTATGTATTGTTGTGTCTCTACCTCTCCACAATGACTCAAATTGATAGTATGGGGATGAAAGAAAAGTTAATTGTGAGTTTTAGGCATGCCTTCATTGTTCGAATATGTTAATTTGCTTATGATCACATCAATTGTTCCAATGATATTGAGAGGAATAAGATGCTGGATGAGGTTCTCGCTCGCTTGAAACCTATTTAATCTTGCTCGCTTATTTGGGGCTGCTCGCTTTTCTTCGCTCGCTTTTTGGTAATCCTCGTTGATAGACAGCAAGCTGTCCATGCAAATGGTACCACCAAGTACTCCTATACGTATACAGTCAAGGGTAGATGATGGATCATCTATTGGTGGAAATGATGAGCCAAATGTGGCTGATATGCAAGTGGGACAGCAAGCTGAAATGCCATGCCCTTGAGAAGATCATCTAGAGTGTCTAGACCGCCTGATAGGTTTGTTCCACGGGTAGACTATGTGATGCTTACTGATTGCGGGGAGCCTTCTTACTACAAAGAGGCTATGATGCACGAGGATCAATGCAAGTGGGAGTATGCTATGCAATCATAGATGAGTTCACTTATGAAAAATAAGACTTGGGACTTGGTTTCTTTGCCACATGGAAAGAAAGCATTGCCATGTAAATGGGTCTACATGATGAAGGTCACAAGTGATAATGTGCCAAGGTACAAGAACCGGTTTGGTCACTAAAGGGTTCAAGCAAGAGAAAGGTGTGGACTTTGATGAGATATTCTCTCCAGTTGTGAAGATGACCACACTTAGATGCATGCTTGGACTAGTGGCAGCAAAAGATATGGAGCTTATGCAGATGGATGTCAAGACAGCTTTCTTGCATGGGGATCTGCATGAGGAAATTTACATGGTGCAACCGAAAGGCTTTGAAGAAAAAGGCAAAGAGCATTTAGTTTGCAAGCTGAAGAAGAGTCTCTATGGTCTTAAGCAAGCACCTAGAGAATGGTATCAGAAGTTTGATGCTTTCATTCGGTCCTAAGGTTTTAGAAGGAGTGAAATTGATCACTGCCTCTACACTAAAAGGGCTAAGGATAATAGCCTGATAATCCTAGTACTATATGTGGATGATATGCTATTGGCTAGCAAGAATACTTATGAGCTAGATGCATTAAAGGCCAAGTTGCATGAGGCCTTTAATATGAAGGATTTGGGACTTGCAGTTCATATTCTTGGTATGTGCATCACGCATGATCGGAGTAGTAAACTCCTTTGGCTTTCATAGAAGGAGTATGTTACAAAAGTATTGCAGTGTTTCAATATGGAGGGAGGGAAGGCAGTGAGTACTCCATTGCCTCCGTATGTGAAACTGAGTCATACAAATAGTCCCAAATCAGATGAGGAGAGGGCCATGATGGCCAAGGTTCCTTACGCATCAGCGATTGGGAGTCTTATGTATGCTATGATAGCTACTAGACCAGACATTAGCTGAAAGGAAGAATGGTGCTTTAGCAGATAGTGCTAGAGCAATGCTCAGTGAGAAAAATCTTTCAAATCACTATTGGGAGAAGCAATAGACATTGTAAACTACTTGCTTAATCGGCTTCCTCATGAATTGATATAGGGTATGACACCTTATGAAGCATTCACTGGACACAAGCCATGCATTGGTCATCTCCGCATATTTGGTTGCCTAGCATATGCCCACATACATGACTATCATCACATAAAATTGGATGCAAAGCCACGTAAATGCATCATGGTTGGCTACATTAAAGACAGCAGAGCATACAAGATGTATGATCCCATGTACCGCAAGGTCATTATCTCCAGATACATAATCTTTGATAAGGAATCAGAATGGAAAACATCAAATTCACCGAAGATGGAGACACCAATTACACAGTCATCTATAGAGAAGATTGATGAAGAACATCAAGAATCGCCAGAAGCACCTCGAGAAGAGCCACACCAACTCAGATGGTCTACTAAGGAAAGTAGACCCCCAGCCAGATTGACATATGCTCAAAAAGGCAAAACAATTCAGGTTGAAACCACCAATTATCCTCTTATGACTACCATCCTAGATACAGAAGAGCCAGTGTACTTCAAAGACAGTTGACAAGCCAAAATGGCAAACTGCTATGAATGAAGAAATGGAAGCTTTGTATAAGAATAATACTTGGGAATTATGCGACCTTCCACAAGGAAAGAAGGCCATAGCAAGCAAATGGGTTTACAATGTGAAGTACAATCTAGATGGAAGCATTGAAAGATACAAATCTAGACTAGTTGAAAAAAGATTTGCATAGCAATATGGTTAGGATTATGATGAGACTTATGCTCCAAGAGCAAATATGGATTCCATATGGTTCTTAATACCACTAGTGACTTTTGAGGATGACCTCTCCCCCCATGTGGACCTCAACCAAGGAGGGTTAGTAGACCCCTAGTAAAGAGGAGTTACATTAGTAAGTAGTGGATAATTTTGTAACTGTAGGATAGTTATAACTATCCCTAACAACCAGTAGTAGTGGCCTTATCAACCACATCACTTTTGGAACTATGTCTATTTCTGGACTGTTAGCTGAATGAAGTTGGAGCACTATCAAATGTTGTTATAAGCTGATCATCATCTCTTGCATCAGGGTGGTTGTTGCCATCTGCTAAAATATAAACTATTTAGGTCAACGTTTGCTTGGGTGCTGCCAATCGCACTCTCAGTGGGAATTTTTCTGACCTCATGAAGGCGCATTGGTGTAATAATGAGATGCAATCTATTTGTTTAGAACACCACATAGCTTGACACATGGCATCTTTCCACTGCTTGGTGCAATGCAGTCTCTAGCCTACATTGCTTGATTACTTATCATCGTGCAACCTTTTGCTGTAGCTTTGCCACATGTCATTGGGCACACACCCATGCAGATCATCAAAATTGAAGGTTGGCTTGGAGAGACAACCATGTTGGTTCTTGCTGTAATAATTAGATGCAATCTATCATTTTGAACACTGCCACTGCAACGCAGTCTCTGGCCTGCTGACCACCTATCATCGTGCAGCCTTTTGCCACTTCTTTGCCCATAGCCCATACAAATCATAGGTTGGCTTGGAGAGACCACCGCACTAGTTTTTGGCATAATAATGAGACACAGTCTATCATTTTGAGCATCGCCTTAGCGCAATCTCTGGCTTGACCACCTGTCATCGCCCAGAATTCAAGGTCATCTTGGAGAGACTACCGCATTGGTTCTTGGAGATATAGCTTTGTTACCTATTCTTATGTTTTATAGGAGGAGGTCTATGATGACCAGTGCAATGGCAAATAGAAGGAGATCTATGAAAGCCACCGCATTGGTTCTTGGAGTTATATATTTGTGTACCAAGGAAAATGTATTCCGTTGTGCAACCAAGCACAATGCAATTGATGATATGGCCCTTGAGGGGTCCCCTTTAAGGGTGAGGGCCATATCGACATGCCATTTCTATCTAGTGGCATCTTGGATATTGTATAATGCATGTTGATATGGCCCTTGCCCCTAGAGGGGACCCTTCAAGGGCCATATCACCAATTGCATTTTCTAAAAGTTTAATTATATTTTTCTAGATCTATCTCCATGCAACCACAACAGTGGGGTTGTTGGAGTTATTTTAGTGCTATTTTGGCCATAAACCAAAGAAATTGTAGTCCTTTCTTGGTATTTTAGTCCTTGTTGCAGTAAATATAAATGAGGGCAAAAGTACAATTTATCGAGTGAAAATTGAGCAAAAGAGATTACAATGTACATCTACATCCAATAACAGGTTATATAAAAATTATCAACTTATACCGAGAAAAAATTGAACAGACGATCTTACATTTATAAAAACTCAGCAATTGCTAAAAGCCTTAAAGTCCAACTCTAAGTCCATTTGTGAGGATGCTTTGACCATTAGGGTCAAAGGGATTTCCACTCTCCCTTCCTTGGATCACAACCTAGTTTAAAACTGATTCTTTTTTTTCCATTTGCCCTATGTTAAAGAAAAAGTCAGCCACATCTGGTGGGTGGCTTTTGGGGCTATAGCTAATATCTTCGACAAATGGGTCAGGGAAATAGAAAGAACAAATATCTTCCTTAAAGCAATTAAAAAAAGCAAAAAAGTCAAGACATGAGAAACTAGAGGAAGAAATGAAAGCAAAAGAAGCATACTCTACTGAATAGGAGCAAATCTATTATAGAGAAATTAAGGAAAACCTTAAAAGAGAAGCAATAGTTGAAGCACAATAGGCAACCATTTACATAAGGGAGTGGTGAGCGGGCAAAGGTGACAGGGCAAACGAGGTAATGTTCAGGATGCTTAGGAAAAAATAGACCTAGGACAACATCGAAGAACTCAATGTGGGGGGACACACACTAAGTGACCAAGATTTGATCCTACAAGCTGTAGTACATCACTTCCAACATATATTGGGGGAACTAGAAACTCTTTCCACCACATGAAGCAAGAAATAGTGGAGTAGTGCAGTCAAGCCTAGCCTAAAGTAGTGGCAAGATTTGACACGACCTTTCTAGAAAGGGAGGTCATAGTGGAAGAATTGAAGGCAATAGTAAATCAAATGGCCAAGGGAAAGACACCAGGGGAAGATAGCCTTCCAATTGGATTTTTCCAAGTCTACTAGGAGATTTTAAGCCCCTTCCTCATGTTGCTTTGGCAAGAAACGATAGCGAAAGGATTTCTTAACTCTAGAATTAACACAAGAATGATTAAGCTAATCTTGAAAGGAGGGCCGAAGGAGGAACTCAAGAATTAGAGGCCACTCACAATGCTTAACACATGCTACAAAATTTTCACCAAGGCTTTGGCACTCAGGCTAAAAGGAAAAATGTAGGTATGGATTAGAGAGGAGCAAAAAGGATTTATACAAGGATGACACATTTTGGAAGCAATCCTCACACTGTGGGAAGGATTGGAATATGTGGAAGAGCATGGGTAAGACATTTGTTTCATGAAAGTCGACTTTGACAAAGCCTATGAAATAATGGAATGGGGATTTATCCTCCAGTCCCTACAAGATATGGGAATCAGTTGTGTTCAAGAGCTATGTTGACGCATGGCAAACCTCAGGAGATTTTCCTTTAAAAAGATCTATTAGACAAGGGTGTCCCCTCTCGCCTCTGCTCTTTGCCATAGCGGCTGACTCACTAGGATGGCTAATTCATAGATAATTGGAAAACGAGAACATTATGGGGATTCAGTTGGAAGGGATTGTGTCCAAGCACTTTGCTGACGACACAAAACTCACCCCAGCAAGTGACCCTAGGTCAGTAGACACTGTGCTAAACTTCCTCGAGACCTTTTGTCTAGCCTCTGGTTCAAAGGTCAACCACACTAAGACCAAAATCTTTGGCACAAGATCCCAATTGCGGAATACTCTGTAGAGTAATTAAAGAAGGAGAGGTGTTCGAGCTGCTCGGAATCCCAATGGGCTTCAGGTGGTCAAACAAAGTATGTGGGAATGGGTCATTCAAAAGTTCAAAGAGAAGATCTCAAAATGGCAAGGTCTTCAACCCACACTAGCCACGAGAAAGTTTGTACTGAATCACTATATTTACCCGTTAGTAATATACTTCATTTCATGCATGTTCCCCTCAAAGAAAGCACTAAATTAGATCACACACTCTTTAGGACTTTCCTATGGGGAGGAGACATGGGGCAAACATTATGGCTAAGGTTCAATGGAGATTTTGCACGATGCCCAAAAGAGAAAGGAGGGTTGGGTATAGTAAACGTGGAGTTGTCAGCAGTAAGATTCATGGCAAAGTGGATTATCAAGATTTTTTTGGTAAGGAAAAACATTGAAAAACTCAAATGCGCTAGATGCAAGCACTGGAAAAATCTCCCCAATGGCACAATAGTTTTCAACAGGGAACCCTTTGTGGCCAAAGTATTGAAACTATGGAAGGGGATGTGGAAAGCATGGGAACTTCTCAAGTCGCATCTCCTTTAGAAAGGTTCCTCAAGGAAAACAGGAACTTTCTGTAGCCAGGACTTCATGTGGTTTTTGGTCATCTAGAATTCATCCCCTACAGATGAACTTGCCATCAAAGGGGCACTCCATCTCAGTAAAAAAGGAATCAGATTGGCAAGACTTGTGGGACAGACCAAACAAAAGGTCGAAGAGTGAAGAGGTGGTAGTGGTAGAATACATACTAAACTGATTTGATGCCACCCTAATCAAGGAGTGATAGAATTTTTGGGATGTTGAATCCCTAACATGGATGGGAGGAAAGGCCAAGCCTTCAATTAGAGAATTTAGATGGGCAGGGAAAAATCAACTCTACCCAGTTCCCATCATTCATCGAAAATGGATAAGACGAGACTTGGTCGCAAAGTGGGAAAGGAAATTCAAGAAGATGTGGGATAGGGAAATCCTAGAGAAACATCTCAGAAATAGTCTTGCTTGCTATGGCTCATCGTTTACAAAGGAGTTTGGACAACCAGCAAAGCTTGAAGAATTGGGTGTCGAGATGGGAAGTGTGCACATTGCAAAAGGGATACATATGATATTCCCCATTTGTTCATGAATTGTAGGCACTCGACCAAAGTCTCGACCAAAGTTTGGAATCTTACGAGAAGCCAAATAATGGGTGTCCCTATGCATTATGCATACTTGGTCTTGGGAGACACTCCATCTAGAGCACTGGGCAATTGGCAAGTAGTGAGAGCGCAAGCATAATGGCAATTATGGCATTAGAGGTGTTCCGTTCTTTTTCAAAAAGATTTCATTGATTCATCTCTCATGTTACTAACTTGGTGGGGCTGAATGTAGGAACAAAGAAAAAATTGGGAGGCACTTGATAGGATAACGAAGGTAAAGGCAAGCTTTGAAAAGGAGCAGACACTCGTGGACCAATAGAACCGGCTCATGAGGAAGGCATGAGGCTTAATGGTGACATACACACATGAGTTACAAGAGAGAGAGAAAGAACAGGAACTCTCTCAAAGACAATAGATAGCCCCTCCCATAGAACCAATGACAACCTCTCAACCAACTATACCAATTGGACCAATCCCCTCTCCCATCACTCCGAAAGGAAAAATACCGCACATGCACTACAAGCAATGTGTGGCTTGATCCAATCCAAGAAGTTCTACATATAGAGTTTGGAAGGAGAGTAACATGTAAAGCCAGCAGTAGCAGCTAATCAATTAAATAAACAAAAATAATTCAAATCTATGAAATCTCTCCCTCTCTCTCTCTCTCTCTACACACACACACACACGTACATATATACATGTATATATACATATATTACATGTATAGATACATATATATACATGTATTTACACACACACACACACACACACACACACACACACAGAGTTAAGGCCCATGCATGAGATTAATTTACCATGAGAGTCCTCTAAAGTATCCAGGGCTTAATAAAGGTGTTAGTAAACACGTTTCAGAGCTTTGGAACATTGAAATCTCCAAGAGTTAATAAGGGTGCTAATAAACACCTCTTAGATTTCAAAAAACAATAGTGGTAAAATCTCAAAGGACTTGATAATGATGTATCTTGATGGAGGGGGGAAAGGGAGGGGAAGGAGAAAAAGGGAGGGGGAGGGGGAGAGAGGTGGGATGCAGGCCGGGGTACAGTTTTAACATTGCAATCCTGAAGTACTACGTTCCCAAAATAAATCTGCATATATACTGTCATTAGACACAAAGGCCTATAACTTTTAGTAGAAACATGATATCAAAGATTCAAACACATATAGAGATGCTGGGCTTCGTGCTGATATACATTTCCTAAGAAACAAAGGAGTGGCCAGAAAGTTATGGGTAGTTTACTAGGCGAGGGGTAAAAACTATCATGAAAACAGACTGTTAGACACAGAGACTCATAACGTTTTTTGGTAGTATTTGATTCAAGGTCTAATCACATAGAGACATGCATCTTGAAGAGAGCTTCGTGTTGATATAAGTTTCATCAAAATAGGACTATTGAGCAGAACGTTATGAGAAAAATACTAACAGGGGTCAGACTATCATAAAAACTGCCCTCCACTCATGCTAATTTCACCTGAGCAGGATGCTCCCTCAAGATTGCACCTTCATTAATGATCCACCACTCATGGATTTTTCCTAAAAGAGGGTAAGTAACTCTTTTGGTGAATCGAGAAATGGATGGACCATGTGTGCAATGAGTGCTGAATAGAAATAACTTTTAAGGCTTTGAAAGAAAGAAAAGGGAATAGAGACTCAAGAGAGGGAATACGAAGTGATCTTCATTGTCAATAGAGTGAGACTCCACTCCAATGCAACTCAAAATACTACAAACACAAGGGAGAAGAAGAGGTTTCATACATACAAGAGGGAGTAGAAACTCCAAGACTACTCATAGAGAGAGAATGAACTAGAGACAGATGGACTCAAGAGTCTACATAAGAGAATATCTACAAGAGAGAGAGAAGGTTCATGAAAGAGCCTTGAGGAGACTAGAGCTACAACAACATGAGGCCTAATGGTGGAAGAGATGATGAACAAGGGAGAGGAGGGCTCCTTTTATAGAGATTTTGTCACCCTCCTTCACCTATTTACAATTGCTACCTGTAGATTCCCTTCCCCATCAATCACATAAGACCGTATGTTACCATCCATGTCCTTTATGGCTACTCTTGCCATGTGTCCCATCAAAAGATGCTCAAGGCTCTTAAAATATTGAGAAAGTAAGAGTTTCCTAACATGGAGCCCATAAGGACCCTCTCTTTTTCATATGTTCGCATCCTCCTTATTCCACATAGGAATTCTAGAAGGATTCCTCTTGACTCCACACTCCTCCACATGCCTTCCACACACTTGGCACAAGAAAAGGGGTTTCTTTCCAATGGGGTGTGGAGCAACAAGAATCTTTTCAGCAACTTAAGGAGGCCATGAATAAGGACCCAATATTGAAGCCCCCTGATTGGGTCTTCTCAAGCCTTTTATGTAAATCCAAGTGTATCCTTGCATTCAGTTGGTGCTATATTGCTACAAAAAGGAGAGGCAGGTAGAATGCAACCCATCTATTATGCCAGCCAACAGCTTACAAAGTTGGAAACAAGGTATGAAGAAATGGAGCAGCAAGCTCTCTCTTTGGTGATTTCAGTCAGAAAACTTCGCTCCTATTTATTACCTCGATCATTTTTCTTCCTTACCTCTCAGTCTATATTAGCATATCTAGTTTGCAAGCCTAATCTTGGGGGGAGATTTGCAAAATGGTTATCAGAGCTTCAAGATTTCTCTTTCTCTTTTGTCATTGAAAATACCACTAGGTCCACTATGGCATATTTGCTCATGGGACAACAAGATCTAAGAGAAGAAAAGAAATATAAGGAGGACATTAATGATGAAAGGGAGACACCACCAATAGCTTTTGTCTTGTATTTTGATGGGGATTTTAGTCCTTCACACCAACAAGGAGCCAAGGGGATGGTCTTGATGAATTCTGAAGGTCAAGAAGTATGGGCTAGAGGACAAGAGCTTCTAGGTATCACAACTAATAATGCAGCTGAGTATAATGCTTTGATTCTTGGTTCGGAGGGTTGTCTTCAAAGTCAAGTTAAAGAATTAGAAGTAAGAGGAGATTCTCACCTTATTATAAAGCAAATGCAATTACAAGATAAGAAGTCCTCATTTGAAGGAGCTTAATCAAAAGGCTATGGCACTATGTAGTCAGTTTGATTTTTGCAAGTTTGTTCATATAAACAGAAAAGAAAATCAAAGGACAAATGAGTTGGCTACTCAAGCCATTGTAGTACAAGACCGAGGGGTGGTTTTTTTGGTAGACACTGGATGGCCAAAATTGCAAGATGTTCAGAAATATGTGGAAGAAGGCATGTTTCCTTGAGGGTTAACTCCATAATAGAAGTAGAGATTGGTAAGGAAGGCTTGTCCCTATACTATTGTTGATAACATTCTTTATAAATTGGGAAAAGATAAGGTGCTCCGTTGGGTGGTCCATCCCATGGAGACTAGGAGAATCCTAGAAATGTGTCATGAATGCTCCAGTCATTTTGCTTCAGAGAGCACAACTAGGAGAATTCTTAATCCAGGTTACTTTTGGCCATGCCTCCATAAGGATGTATATAAATGGTGTCGAAGTTGTGAAGTATGCCAAAAGTTTGGAAGGCAACAGTTGATTCCTGGGCCCTTGAAGCCTATTTTAGCATATGGACCATTTGACAGGTGGGGGTTGTTGAGATATCGAGCTCCACTCGCGATATGCCAGGGTGACCGTTGTGTATTTATGCCACCGACTTGTTAGCTGGAGATGCGGTTGGTACACTGCCCACGAATAATAGCTGGATGACAGCTATCCTTATCTACACTAGTTCGTGGCTCAGTTAGTATGCCACCTTAGTTAGTTGAGTTTGGTTTGAGACCCACATATAGGGTTCTTCTATTTCTTTGTACTTGAGTTCTTTTGGCTTTCACAACTAAGAAGAGGAAAACTGTTTTTCAGCCTCCACCTTTGTGTGTATTCCCCCATTTGTGCATGTGAGAAAGCCGCAAGTGAGACTCCTTCCCTCTCCCACTATCTTCACATCGTATCAGAGCCTTGTTCGTGGTAAGGAGCTCAAGAAAGCAAGCCAAGTTCGTGGTGTCTTGGTAAGAGGACCAATGTTGCTTTCCTATTTCGAGTTTGGGAGCAAATCTCTGCAGGTAGCACAGCCGGAAGTGCAAGAGTGCACTGTCTCAGATTGAGACGCCCTTCGCGGTGTGGCGAGAGCGCAGTATATGCTGCGAGAGAGGCGAAGCCCTTAGTGACTTTATTTTTCTGATTTGAGGCCATTTCGGGGCCCGTTTTGAAGGCGGAAGTTCTTCGCAGGCACTTAGAAAAAGGCCCTGTTTTTTGCTGTGCGACCACTGCGCGGCTAGTCGGTGGAAAGGTGCCGCAGAAATTGCATCGTATGCCTATGTGCAGAGATATTGGGAGTTGCAGATTCATGCCTATTGCCTGTTGATGCAAAATCGTCACTAGGAAGTGACTGTGTGGTGAAATGCCACTTTCGTCAGTTTTGCAGATCTGCCCGTGTGAGGCAAAAGCTGTGTTTTTTGCAGTGACAGAATATTTTGCAGTGTTCTATAATGGCATCTGATTCTCTTTCACAGATTGTCACTGAAAAGCTTGACAAGAACAACTTCCAGGCATGGAAGTCTAGAATGACGAATTTCTTGATGGGAAAAGGCTATTGGGAATTCATTACAGGAAATGAAGAAGAACCTGTTCTTCCTAATGTTCCCAATCAATAGGAAATGCAGGCATTCAAAGGATGGCATGAGAGAGCCAGGAAAGTTATGTACTGGCTCTCTATCAGTATTTTGGACTCCATGATTGTGCATATTCAGGATGCAAGTACGCCAAAGGAGGCATGGGATACTTTGGCAAAAATGTACAGCACAAATACACAAGCCAGGAAAATGCAACTCAAACAGGAGTTGCACAATGTGCAGAGAGAAAATTTGAGCATAAATGACTACCACATGAAAGTGAAGAAAATTGCAGATGCACTTGCTTCCATTGGGTTGCCAGTGGATGATGATGATTTGGTTTCTGTGACCTTGAATGGTCTAGGAAAGGATTATGCACAGTTCCGGACATCCATTGCCGTCCGTGAAAAATTTCCTGATTTTGAGGAGTTGATTGCTCTTCTAATTTCTGAAGAGCAGAGAAATGGTGGTGCATCTTCTTCAGCAAGAACTTCAAAAGAAACTATCTTCTACTCAAATGCTGGCAGAGGTAGAGGCAGAGGTAGAGGAGGCCGATCTACAGGCCATGGTAGAAATCAGAATATGCAGCAAACGTAAGAAAACCAGTCCTATGCAGGAGGACGTGGTAACTCTAGAGGCAGGGGGAGCCAAAGAGGCCGTGGTGGATGGCAGAGAAGCCAAAATGCAAACAGCAATGTTGAATGCTACTATTGTGGCAAAATGGGTCATATGGCTAAGGACTACTACAAAAAGCAGAATGACATTATGAATGGAAAATTGCAGCAAGGCAATTATGCATCTTCTAGCAGGCAGGGTGATGACAGAAATGAGCATCTATTTATGGTGCAGCATATGACCAATTCTGTGACAAGTGCAGAAGAACAAAATGATGTGTGGTATGTTGACTCAGGTGCGTCAAACCACATGATAGGTCATGCAGAATGGATGCAAGATGCAAGGAAAATGGAAAAGCCAGGATTTGTGGAGACTGGTGATGATACTGCACATCCTATTGTGCAGATTGACAAAATTCCTTTGTCTATGCAGGATGGGAAAAAGAAATACTTGTCTGATGTATTTCATGTCTCGAACATCACCAAGAACCTGGTTTCTGTTGGTCAGATGGTTGAGCAGGGCTTGCGGGTCAGATTTAATCCTCATGGATGCTTTGTTGAGGATATGAAAAATAATGGTCGCTTGATAGCAAAAGGAAAGAAGAAGGGCAGGATGTTTACGTTGGATGCAGACATGCCTGAATTGAGTGCAGCAATGTTTGCACATGGGACCAATGTAATTGTAGATATTGATATCTGGCACAAACGCATTGGTCGTGTTAATATACAGTGACTTAAATCAATGCAAGCCCAAAATATTGTTGCAGGATTGCCTAAATTCAAGGTTGCAGAAATGCACAAGGTTTGTGAAGCCTGTCAATTTGGGAAACAGGCAAGAAAACCTTTTCCTAGGCATGTTCAAGAGAGTAAAAAGCCATTGGAATTAATCCACTCTGATGTGTGGACTACAAAAGTTGCATCTATTGGAGGCTGTCACTATTTTGTCACATTTATTGATGACTTCAGCAGAAAACTGTGGGTGTATTTTATGAAAAAGAAAAGTGAAGTGTTTGGGCACTTCAAAGCTTTCAAAGCTATGGTTGAAAAAGAAACAGGCCTGCAAATAAAATGCCTAAGGTCAGATGGAGGGGGAGAGTACCTCTCAAATGAGTTTGCAAGGTTCTTGCAGGAGCATGGTATAAAGCAGCAATATTCATGCAGTCATACCCCACAGCAAAATGGAATTGCAGAAAGAAAAAACAGGCATATTGGAGAGGTATCTCGGGCTATGCTAAATGAAAAAGATCTACCAGATTATTATTGGGCTAAAGCAGTTGCTATAGCAGTCTATATAATGAACAGGACTCCCACTGCAGCAATACATGGCATGATGCCAGAGGAGATGTATACTGGTAGGAAACCAGATATTTCTCATTTGAAGATTTTTGGTTGCATTGCCTATGTCCATGTGTCAGATGAGTTGAGGTCCAAGTTGGATCCAAAAGCTGAGAAGTGTGTCTTTATTGGTTATTCTCTGCAGCAAAAAGGGTATAGATGCTATAACCCTTCTACACGTAAGTTCACAGTGAGCAGAGATGTTGTTTTTGATGAGATGAGCAGCTGGTATAAACCAGTAAATGTGATGATTGATGTAGATGCACAAAATGGTAATGCTGCACAGAATGCACAGCAGCAATCACAAAATATCAGTGAACCTGGAGTGTCCTCTACCAATGGTTCACATACTTCGCCATGGACAGGCAGATTGAGATCAGGAGAATCCCCTCAAAGCAATGCAGAGAGTGGTACACAGGTATCACGAAAAGGAAAAGAGAAGGTAGATCAGCCCATGTATGATGTGAATGCAGGTCACTCTTGTGTGGATGGTGACTCCAGTGGCTCAGAACAGAGCATTGATGATGAGTTGGGTATTCCTTCTGTTGTTACACCTAGAGTAAGGAAGACCAGGGATGTTTTGAGAGCACCTGGAAGTGAGCCTATTTTGCGCAGGTCTACCAGGGTTAGGTATCCTGTGGATAGGCTAAAATATGGTGGATTTACAGCCATTCACTATGCCTATATGGTCAAAGTGATACAGGAACCAGAACCCACTTATTTTGAGCAAGCCATGGGAAATGAAAAATGGGAGAAAGCCATGGATGAAGAAATGGATGCCTTGGATGCTAATGCTACATGGGAATTGGTGCCTTTGCCTAAAGACAAGAATGCAATTGGTTGTAAGTGGGTTCATAAGATCAAGCACAATGCAGATGGTTCTGTGAATAGATACAAGGCAAGATTAGTTGTCAAGGGGTATGCACAGACATATGGCATTGATTATGAAGAAACTTTCAGCCCGGTTGCAAGGATGGCAACCGTAAGAGCAGCCATTGCTATGGCTACATCAAAGGGATGGTCTTTACATCAGATGGATGTAAAGAATGCCTTCTTGCATGGTGATTTGCAAGAAGAGGTCTTTATGGAGCAGCCAGCAGGTTATGTTTATGCTATTCATCCCGAGTTTGTTTGCAGGTTGAAGAAAGCCTTGTATGGCTTGAAGCAAGCACCTAGAGCATGGTCTGACAAGATAGAACAGTATCTTGTCACTATTGGCTTTCAGATTTCCAAGGCAGATTTCTCACTCTATGTGAGAAAAACAGAGAAAGGGATTATGCTGCTGGTCATTTATGTTGATGATTTGATCATCACAGGTGATAGTGATGAAGATATCCTTCATGTGAAAATGCTATTGAGGCAGAAGTTTGAGATGAAGGATTTGGGAGAGCTGCGTTATTTCTTGGGCATTGAGGTGATTAGATCACCAAGTGGGATACAGCTCTTGCAGAGGTAGTATGGATTGGACATGCTGTCCAAATATGGGATGACAGGCTGTAAGCCTATTTCAGTTCCTTTGAAGCAGAATGTGAAGCTGAGCGCAGATGCAGGTGAGCTTCTGGAAGACCCTACTATGTACAGACGCATAGTAGGAAGTTTGATTTACATGACTATTACCAGGCCAGATTTGAGCTATGCTGTTGGGTTGGTAAGTCAGTTTATGCAGGCTCCAAGGAAACCGCATTTGGATACTCAGGTATGTGAAGTCCACATTGCAGTATGGACTATTTTATGAGGCTGGGGTTCAGATACAGTTGCATGGATACACTGATGCTGATTGGGCTGGTAGCATTTCAGATAGACAATCTACCAGTGGATATGTGTTCTCTTTTGGGAGTGCTGCAGTCACTTGGAGCAGCAAGAAATAGCCTACAGTTGCCTTGTCGAGCACAGAGGCTGAGTACAGGGGTGTAGCAATGGCTGCATGTGAGGTAGCTTGGTTGCATAAGCTACTTTATGATATGCATCAGTCTACAGATGGGCCGGTTGTCATTTATTGTGACAATATGAGCAGTATATATTTGGCAAAGAACCCAGTCTTTCATGCTAGAACAAAGCACATTGAGGTGCATTATCCTATGTGCGGGAGAAGGTTTTACTAGGACTTATTGATCTAGTTTATGTCAGCACAGAGGATCAGGTAGCTGACATATTCACGAAAGCATTGGGCGTAGAGAAGCTGCACAAGTTCAGAGACCTGCTTGGTGTGCAGGATTTGGGATTGAGCTCGAGGGGGAGTGTTGAGATATCGAGCTCCACTTGCGATATGCTAGGGTGACCGTTGTGTATTTATGTCACCGACTTGTTAGCTAGAGATGCGGTTGGTACACCGCCCACGAATAATAGCTGGATGACAGCTATCCTTATCTACACTAGTTCGTGGCTCAGTTAGTATGCCACCTTAGTTAGTTGAGTTTGGTTTGAGACCCACATATAGGGTTCTTCTATTTCTTTGTACTTGAGTTCTTTTGGCTTTCACAACTAAGAAGAGGAAAACCCCATTTGTGCATGTGAGAAAGCCACAAGTGAGACTCCTTCCCTCTCTCCCACTATCTTCACAGGGGTTGGACTTTGTGTGACCACTCCCTCGCTCATATCAAGGCAAGCATTATTTATTGGTGGCCACAAATTATGCAACTTAGTGGGCAAAGGCCAAGGCATGATGAGACATGGACACATCAATGAGTATCACCTTAAATTCTTCTATGCTCGACCACCTTGAGGGCCAGTAGACCCTATCTCTTACTAAAGAGGATCTATTGGGGGGGAAAGATGTGACACCAAAAATTGATATTTTTTATTTGGAATTGGTATTATTTTTTCCTATGTTTGATAAGAGTTTGAGTATCAAGTGATAGCCTAGCGGCTCTCACTTATTTCTATTTTCTAAGATATTTATGGGATTGAGAGGATGAGTGGAATGGATCATTGTAAATACCATATGTATGAATGATAAATACCTTAGTATGGGGTGAGAGTTATTTGCATATGGGATATTATGGGGGTTTTAGAAAATAGGAAGAGTGATTCATATAAAGAGGTGGGCTCATGAACACCAATGACACTCTCAAGACTTGGCAATGCCATGATTCTTGAACCTTGTTAGGATCCACCTTCTTCAGACACAATATGCCCCAATAAGACTACTTTTGTTTGAGCCAAATGACACTTGCTAGGATCTAGACACCCTTTTGCTTCATCAATCCAAGCAAAGGCCATCTTTAACTTCTCCATGTGATCTATGCACCGAGAATAGATGCAAACATCATCCAAAAGCACCCTTATGAACTTTCCCAAGTAAGGCTCAAGCACTTGACTCATGAACCTTTGAAATGTAGCTGGTGCATTGGTCAACCCAAAAGGCATCACTCTGTAAGCCAAAACTCCCCAAGGTGTGACAAATGATGTTTTCTTTTGATCTTTCTCCCGAATACAAATTTGAAAGTACCCAAAATACACATCACATATAGAATACATCTCATGCCCTGCTACTTGGTCTAGTATTTCATCTTGGAATGGCAAAGGAAAATGATCCCTCTTAGTGCATGCATTCAAAGGACGAAAGTCCACACAAGCCTGCCACTTATTTTCTTTCTTTGGTGTGATAACTACAGGAGATATCCATTCTGAATTATCAATAGGAAAGATGAATCCCGCCTCAAGTAGTTGTGTTACCTCTTTCTTTAGTGCCTCAGCTTGGATCACCCCCAATTGCCTTAAGCATTGCACAACTAGCTTGCTTTTTGGCTTTAACTCAATCTTGTGCTCCACAAGAGAGATTGATCAAACCTGTGAATAGCTTGTTGCAAAGAGATATGGAAAACCATCTAGCATATCCAAGTACTGGAGCTTCTCACTACTTAATAGAGAATCACCAAGAAGCTCTTCATTGCATTGGCATCATTTAGTGTGCTCCACATCCTCCACATGAAGTGTCTCTACAGGATCTTCTTGCACCACCACCTTGTTCCTTCTTGACTCATCCTGATCAGCACCAAAACAAAGACCATAGGCCACTCCTTCCACCTCACCCTCTAAGTTGGACTCCTTAGAGCTATGCCCTGTCTCTTCTTCTTCATCGGTTAAGTCTATCTGATGTTGAAGACTCCTCCTTAACAACTTCCTTTTTATAGCTTCTGATGTTGTAGCGCACCTTCTTATCATTTCCCTGCAAAATCAATTCTCCAGTATCCCACTTTTGAACAACCTTCACCTTGCATAGCCAAGGCCTTCACAAAATCAATGGATAGGCACGTGCATCTGGCTTGGTAGGGATCACCTGAAAAGTAGCCGGCATAGAAATTCCACATACATCCACTTCTAGATTCTTCATAACTCCCAAGGTCTTTACCCTAGTGTTGTCAGCCAATTTGATGCAATAAGGAGAGGCAGTACTAGAGTATTTTAAATTAGCATCTATCATGGTCTTCTCACTCATGACATTCATTGATGCACCTCCATCAATGTAAACATTAGAAATCACTTGACCATCAATGATCACATCAACCATAGGTACATCATCACCAACAATATCTACCTTTTGAACAATAAGAATGGAACTTTTCTTCTTTTTCTTCTTTGACACTATTGTGCTTGCTAGCTTTTCCTATTCTTTCCGTAGTTTTGGAAACAAAGCAAGTAATTAACCAAAGGTGATATGAGCTTCGTTTTCTTTAAGGTCGGACAACAAGTCATAGCTTCCAATGCCTTGTCCTAAAGGAAAGTCTGGCTGGCTAATTCTCCTTCTAGATGCCTTCTTTTTCTTACTATATGGCATTCCTCTTCCTGATGTTTCCCATTTACTTCTTCCTTGCTTTCTTCTTCTTCTTTTGCTTTACCATGCCCCCGTTTAGCCATCATTACCTCTCTTTCCTCATCCCCTGAAGAAGCTTCTAACAAGGATACTTGTTTTTCTTCTTTCTTTCTCAATCTAGGACACTCGGGGCGAGAGTGACCTTTTTCATTACATTCATAGCAAGTGACCCCACTCTTATCTCAAGGCCTATCTTCACTGAGAGTGCTCTCAACGAAAGCAAGAATGGAAGAGGGAGAGAGAGAAACAGAGAGCCACACAAGTTTTGGTGGGCGTAGAACCACCCGAATCTTCTTTTTCATTCATTTATATATGTGTTTGAGTATTGTACATAACTGGGGAAAGGCACAGTGACCTTTAACCCCCACAACCTCCCACTTAAAGGACAATGTGCCTTTAAGGGAGAACAACCAGTGAGCATACTATCCAATGCTTATCAATACATGACAATACTCAAACCGCTGACTAGGTAGACTCTTCGTCAGCATATCTGCAGGGTTATCATCTGTATGAACCTTGACAAGCTCTATGCGCTTGTCCTCAAGTACCTCCCTGATGAAATGGTACCTGACCTCAATGTGTTTGGTCTTTGCATGAAAGACTGGATTCCGTGCTAGCTGAATAGCACTCATGGAATCACTATGCAATGTTGGTACACCTGTATGAATCCCCAAATCTCCCACTAACCGATCAAGCCATATAGCCTCCTTGCAACCCTCTGTGGCTGCAACATACTCAGCCTCTGTGGTATACAAAGCAATGCACTTCTATGCACGAGACATCCACGACACTGCACGACCTGCAAAGGTGAACACATAACTAGAAGTGGATCTCCTACTATCCACATGCCCTGCATAGTCTGAATCTGTGTACCCAAGTACATGCATGTCTCTTCTACCAAAGTAGATGCACATCTCCTTGATACCCTTCATGTACCTCATGATGCACTTAACTGCCCCCAATGCCTCTTTCCTGGATTAGCCATATACCGGCTAACAACTCCCACTGCAAATGCAATGTCTCTGGTCTAGTAGCTATCATAGCATACATAAGACTCCCAATTGCTGATGCATAAGGAACCTTGGCCATCATGGCCCTTTCCTCATCTGATTTAGGACTATCTGTATGACTCAGTTTCACATATGGAGGCAATGGAGTACTCACTGCCTTCCCCCCCTCCATATTGAAATGCTGCAATACTTTTGTAACATACTCTTTTTGTGAAAGCCAAAGGAGGTTCCTACTCCGATCACGCGTGATGCGCATACCAAGAATATAACCTGCAAATACCAAATCCTTCATATCAAAGGCCTCATGCAACTTGGCCTTTAATGCATCTAGCTCATAAGTATTCTTGCTAGCCAATAGCATATCATCCACATATAGTGCCAAGATTATCAGGCTATTATCCTTAGCTCTTTTAGTGTAGAGGCAGTGATCAATTTCACTCCTTCTAAAACCCTGGGACCGAATGAAAGCATAAGACTTCTGATACCATTCTCTAGGCACTTGCTTAAGACCATAGAGACTCTTCTTCAGCTTGCAAACTAAATGCTCTTTGCCCTTTTCTTCAAAGCCTTCCGGCTACACCATGTAAATTTCCTCATGCAAATCCCCATGCAAGAAAGCTGTCTTGACATCCATCTGCATAAGCTCCATATCCTCTGATGCCACTAGTCCAAGCATGCATCTAAGTGTGGTCATCTTCACAATTGGAGAGAATATCTCATCAAAGTCCACACCCTTCTCTTGCTTGAACCCTTTAGCGACCAAACGGGCCTTGTACCTAGGCATATCATCACCTGTGACCTTCATTTTGTAGACCCATTTACACAGCAATGCTTTCTTTCCATGTGGCAAAGAAACCAAGTCCCAAGTCTTTTTCTTCATAAGTGAACTACCCACAACATCATCAAATTTCAGTACTCCACCAGGTGCAGAGTTACTAACAGCTGTATGGAAGGTATCCCATGAGGATGGCAATGAACATAAGAGAAATATTGTCTTAATCTCCGCATCAAAATTCATCTTTTGAGCCTGAAGCTGGCTAAAAATAATATTGGATTCATTCAAGTGAGAAGCAATGGAGACCCCTCCTTCATCTGCAGCTCAAACAACCTCTTCATGAGGTAAACTTTATTAGAGGCAGTTTCCTTTTCATAAGTGGCACATAGTTTCTTCCACAAATCTTCCGTAGTCTTCTCATTTACTGCTGTGAAATAAACTGACTCTGCAAGATGAAGTCTAATAGTAGACTTTGCTAATGCATCCAACTCATTCCAATCATCCTCAGACATATTTGTAGGCTTAGCTTCAATCCTTGCCAAGGGTTTAATCTGCTTCTTTTGAATAAGCACATCCCTTATCTGTTCTTTCCACAAAGAAAAGTTTGTCCCATCAAACTTTTTAATGTTGAAAAACTCCTTTTCAGACATGGAAGAGGATACCATAATGCAAATAAAACAAAATCCCAAATGCTAGTGCATACAAGAGAAAATCACACCAAATACCAGGTGCACCCAAATGTGTATGCCACAATAGAGTGAAATATCACCGAAACTCATGTCTCAAAGCATTTGACTCATGTGCATATACTATGCATCCATATGAGCAAATCTGGCCCAAAAGAAAATGCCAACTGTAATGGCAATCCAAAATGCCAATAAGTGCCAAATGACTCAAGCATAAACACCGTCCACTGGCATATGCATTAATAATATCTCATCCAAGAGAGCATAGCACTATCAGTGCATCACCTACAATGTGTCAAAGCTGTCCCTCAGCATAAAATAGCATCCATGTGCAAAGCGTCCATAAAAATAGCATCCCACAAGGCAATTTGGGCCTATCAGCGGATCCAATAAGGATCGCAATGCATCTAAATGGCCTATAAATCATCCACTGCAACCAAATGCACAACATGAATGAGCACACACTACTCAAACTGCAACCAGAGTGATCTGCATAAGGTATGCTCAAGAAATCATGGTCCCATGGTAATGACCGCTACTGAAAATAGAACTTGAGATGCCTCAAAACATGGGTGCCATTGCATAATCGGACTTAGCAAGAAAATCGAAACTCCAAAATCCCAACCGATGAGTGAGAAATGGGAGTCCAATACTTATCCACTGCCATGTGGCATAAATCTAAGGTTTCAAAACCTTAGAATGAAAAATGCATAATAGAGAGACAAAATCGAATACACAGAGATCTATAACTCTAAAAATCCTCCACCGAATCACGCAAGAACTATTAGGTAGGGGTTTTTGGGCGTTCGGAACGCAATGGGATAGACGGTTTTGGAAATCGTGGTCTTAATCACTGGGTCCAACACACGGGCTGAAAAACGTTTTTTGAAACAGAGCTATTTGTAAACTCCACCGGAGTGCGAATGATGAGCAACATAGAAGTTTTAGGAACTCCTGAGTCCACCGGAGCTGACAGATCTGCAAATGGTTGCTCCAAACTTGAGTTCCAACACCCGGGCAGAAAAACGTAGGAACTGACATAGTGAGTCAGAAATCCAATGAAATGACCCCAGATTCAAGAATGAAGGTGTTTCCAAGCTCCTGAAGTGAAGTGGATACTAAAAGCAAGCAATAGTTGCCTCTACAAGTCAATACGGAGTCTCTGTCATAGAACGGAACATGGAAAAGCTCAAAAAACGACTTTTTCTTTGAAACCACTTAACAGGCTCTCAAAACCACTTCGTAAAGTCAAAGTGACTTTTCCACAGGTTCCTCCAAGGTCTCTGCACACTCGGATGTAAGTAAAGTCACACACAAAGCTTCCCACAGAGCTTCTCCTTCCTCCCACAGAGCTGCTAAGCTTCAAGCATTCACACACGCTCATCTAGATCACCCGGGCTCTGATACCAGTTGAGAGTGCTCTCAACGGAAGCAAGAATGGAAGAGGGAGAGAGAGAAACAGAGAGCCACACAAGTTTTGGTGGGTGCAGAACCACCCTAATCTTCTTTTTCATTCATTTATATATGTGTTTGAGTATTGTACATAACCGGGGTAAAGGCACAGTTACCTTTAACCCCACACTCACTCTTTCGTGCTCTAGGTTGTCGTGCATTAACCAAATGCAATTTTAAATTAGCAAACTCTGCCATCAATTGGGGGATATTATGATCTAGCTCAGAGGACTTTGGTACTTGAGGAGTGCCCATAACCTCCACCTTAGAAGTTGAAGCTATTGAAGACACAAAAGAGGACTCGATCTTTAGAGAAGCTTCTTTCTTGGTCACAATGCGAAGTGCCTCCACATATGTTGTTGGATCTTTACTCATTACTTTTGAGTGAAGATGAGGCTCCAAAGCCATAACAAATTTGCTTATTTTTAAGTGCTCCATCCCTATGAGACTTTGAGGGGCCGATGATGCAGATGCCACAGCTCACAAAGCTGCCCTTTCATACTTTGTCCATAAAGTTTCATATCAGATTGCCAATGCAGAGAACATCTCACCCTCTCCTTGATAGAACCGGTCCAATTGCAACATCAAAGCATTTGGCGACTCCAATGCCCCAAATCTCTGCTTCATTGTAGCAACCACCACTTAGTCCCAGTCCTCCTTGGTAGAGTCCAGCAAGGCCTCATGCCAATTCAAGGGTACACCTTCAAGAAAATCAGGCAAAATCTCCACCCAATCCTTCATGGACCATCCAAAAAGCTGGCATCCTTGAACAAAATCCCAAAGATAAGACTTTGGGTCTTTCCCTATCCCTCGAAACACTGGAACCAAAAAGGAAACACCGTGATGAAACACAAAAAGGAAACACCAAGATCCAAATAATATCCCAAACAAGATCTAAAAAAGATCCCACAGAGCCTTAGTATAGCAAGACCAACTTATTATGCATAACCACTCGTTGAAAACCCTCCACAATGTGATCCTTAACAAAATCTTCAAAAATAAGTGGCCAATCAACACCATGAAAACATTGTGTATACATGCATTCAAGAATCACCCTTGTCACAATTGGAAGTGCACATAACAGCTCACAAAGCTGCCCTTTCATACTTTGTCCATAAAGTTTCATATCAGATTGCCAATGCAGAGAACATCTCACCCTCTCCTTGATAGAGCCGGTCCAACTGCAACATCAAAGCATTCGGTGACTCCAATGCCCCAAATCTCTGCTTCATTGTAGCAGCTACCACTTGGTCCCAGTCCTCCTTGGTAGAGTCCAGCAAGGCCTCATGCCAACTCAAGGCTACACCTTCAAGAAAATCATGCAAAATCTCCACCCGATCCTTCATGGACCATCCAGAAAGCTAGCATCCTTGAACAAAATCCTAAAGATAAGACTCTGGGTCTTTCCCTGTCCCTCGAAACACTAGAACCAAAAAGGAAACACCAAGATGAAACACAAAAATGAAACACCAAGATCCAAATAATATCCCAAACAAGATCTAAAAAAGATCCCACATAGCCTTAGTATAGCAAGACCAACTTATTATGCATAACCACTCATTGAAAACCCTCCACAATGTGATCCTTAACAAAATCTTCAAAAATAAGTGGCCAACCAACACCATGAAAACATTGTGTATACATGCATTCAAGAATCACCCTTGTCACAATTAGAAGTGCACATAAAAGCTTCAAGATATTGTACTCTTCATCATTTGCATAGCAAAAGAAGTGGAAAGCATTGAGAATCACCACTCCATTGTTATAGTCAAAAACTACCCAAAGACTCAACTCTTCTTCACACCAAGCTGCCAATGTATGAAGCATTTCCCAATCTATCATTGTGCCTATTGATGGAGTTGTCAATTCACCAACATATTCAAGAGTGCAAACATAAAGGATATGATCATGATGACCGTGTGAATAGCTTGAGCATCACCTTCACAATCTTCTAGTTCTCTTAAATGGGTTGCAATCTCTTCTAACGGAGATCTTCCAGGCATCTTCTTTATCACATCAGAAAACACATGCCTATATTAGGCATAATATGCAATCAAGTACACCCGAGACCATTTAGTAAGGTGGGATGAATCCAATACCAAACGTACCCAGCGTCTCCACCAAAAGATGTGACATGAATTGGGGGTAATAAACTTCACGCATCTCTTCACTTCCTACTGCTTTCGAATTGAGTGATAGAGATATTTATCACTAGGAAAGGGACATAAAAAAGAAGCTTTTATACTAAGAGACCACACCATACTTTCTTCCCTTAGATGAGAATGAAGATGGTAACATCCCAAGTGATGTACTCAAGCATAGGGAGAATGAAGGAACGGATCAGCAGAGGCCATAATCTCAGTAAGCCAGTCTATGCCAAAGAGAAGAGCGATATGTTGTTAAAAGAAGATCTTGCAACTCAACATGACATGAACTAATATATATCGAGGAGTTTGAAGGGGCTGATTGGGTCGGATGGGTAGGTTCCGAGGAAACATTGCACCTCCTTCATAAATACCTTTACAATTAGCCCAAAACACTCTGCAAATTGTCATTAGACACAAAGGCCTATAACTTCTAGTAGAAACATGATATCAAAGATTCAAACACAAATAGAGATGCATCTTGAGATGGGCTTCGCACTGATATACTTTTCGTAAGAAACAAAGGAGCGGCCAGAAAGTTATGGGCAGTTTACTAGAAAGGGGGTAAAAACTATCATGAAAATAGACTGTCAGATGCAGAGACTCATAACTTTTTACTGTAGTATCTGATTCTTAATTTGATTCTTACATAGAGATATGCGCCTTGAAGAGAGCTTTGCGCTGATATAAGTTTCACCAAAATAAGACTATCGAGTGGAAAGTTATGAGCAAAATACTACCAGGGGGTCAAACTGTCATAAAAACTACCCTCCACCCATGCTAATTTTGCCTGAGTAGGATGCTCCCTCAAGACTGCACCTTTATCAATGATCCACTACTCAGATTTTGCCTAGAAGAGGATAAGTAACTCCCTTGGTGGCTCGGGAAATGGATGGACCATGTGTGTGCAATGAGCAGCCGAATAGAAAGAACTTTTAAGGCTTTGAAAGAAAGAAAAGGGAAGAGAGACTCAAGAGAGGGAATACGAGGTAATCTTGATTGTAAATAGAGTGATACTCCACTCCAATGCAACTCAAAATACTATAAACACAAGGGGGAAGAAGAGGTTTCATACGTACAAGAGGGAGCGGAAGCTCCAAGACTACTCATAGAGAGAGAATGAACTAGAAATAGATGGACTCAAGAGTCTACATAAGAGAATATCTCTACAAAAGGGAGAGAAGGCTCATGAAAGAGGCTTGAGGAGACTAGAGATACAGCAACATAAGGCCTAATGGTGGAAGAGATGATGAACAAGGGAGAGGAGTGCTCCTTTTATGGAGATTTTATCACCCTCCTTCACCCATTTACAATTGCTGCCTGTAGATTTCTTTTCCCATCAATCACATAAGCCCGTATGTCACCATCCATGTCCTTTATGGGTACTCTTGCAATGTGTCCCATCAAAATATGCTCAAGACTCTTAAAATACTGAGAAAGTCAAAAGTATCCCCACATGGAGCCCATAGGTACTAGGTAAGTCAAAACATCGAGCGACTGCGTTCGAGCGAGCCCAAAGTTCGAGCGACACTTGTGAGGAACTTTGTCTAAACCTATAGGAGCAATAAATTTTTAGTAAAAATGGTTGAATCTACATGACACTATTATAGATTGTTTTAAATTATTTTTTGTATGATTCTTGGCAACTTACAAAGATTAAACTTACTATTGGATAACTCATAAATCCATGCAAGTCAGCAATCATTCAATGAATACCAAAGGGAAAATTCTTGGCAACATACAAAGAGAAAACTTATTATTCGATAAATAATAAATACATGCAATTTAGCAATCATTCAATAGATACAAAAGGAAAAATGTTGCAATGTCTACACCTCGAGGCGATCACTCAAAATCATGTAAGGTAGCACGTGTGTTGAACAGGTTTCTTTATTTTATGGAGTTACATACATGGCAACAATAGTCCCACCGATGATATAGAAGCTCCTCCTAGCAAAATCTCTCACAAATAACTATTTGTAGCTCATCGATTTTTATGCTACCGACATGATTTGATCCATTTTGTACACAAAATGATCACATGAATAAAATTTTAAACTATGGAACTAATAAATTATTGATCACCTTATGACCATGATGATGCTAACTAAATATGGATCACCTTCATATGTCCTTGACCATGTATACACCTCTAGGATGGAGGGAGGAAACCAAGGACCCAGATTCTATATGAGAAAAATCCATGGTCATAATTAAATATAGAGTTTGATAAGGTCCGACTCTCATGAAATAAAGATAAGTATAAACTTTCTAAAGGTCTAGGATTTTGACACTTTAACATGATAAATGTATTCATTCATATCATTTCGATCGTTTTGACTACAAACATGACCATATTTGGAGTCCAATTGACCAAGTTATGGTCCAAATAAAATTGGCAAGAGGAGCCTCCCAAGAGGCCGCGATATCGCGGCCTCTAGGGAGGCTCCTCCTCCCATTATTTTTTTGCCTTGAAAATGGAAATTGCACAAGAAAAACACATACTTTGACCCCTTTCTTCCACCCCTCCTTCATTGACCCTTGATAAACATTGCCAAACATTTTCAGAAATTGTTGTTTGTCTATAAGACAATTGATTACTCACAATATCATAGGTAGGACAGCAACTGTAAAAGTAAGCAAGCAATGAATGCTACTTTTTGAACATAAAACATCACACTATAATGTCAAAAGTTATGAAATTCCTCGCTCGAATCATCACCTCGCTCGAATTCTGGTAATCCTCTTGCCTCATTGGGCATCCATTTTTCCTCGTTTCAAGCATGCCTCATGCATGACAGTCACAAAACATGCATCGGGTATGTCATTCGAACATCTGAGTGTTTGATGGGTATGGTGCTTTGTAGATGTCTTTTTATCATCCAATTTTAGTATTGTGCAAAGTATCATGCTCATCAGATCTCATTTGCATGGTCAACAATGCATTTTTCCTTGTTTTTTCACCACCTGTCATGCATGGGGGTAAAAAAAACATGCATTGGGTGTCTCATTTGTATGTGTGAATTTGAGTTTCCCCCCCTCCCTCTCCCACTCTCTTCCCCTCCCTCTGCCTCCCTCTTTCCCTTCTCCTCTCCTCTCTCCCTCCCTTCCTTCCCCACTCTTTTCTACCCCTCTCCCACCCTTCCCCACCCTCATCGTGCTGCTGTTACGGTAGCGCAAGGGGCAACAAAAAAAAAAGGCTACCACGGCACCGCAACCCCCCCTCCCCCACCCCTTCCCTCTCCTTTTACGTTTTTGAACTTTTTTTCAAAAAATCCTCTCTCCCTTCTCCCTTCCCCCTCCCATCCTCCATCCCCTTTTTTTGCGTGTTTGAATTCTTGCTTCCATGGCAACATGCAAGAGCCCACCTCCCCTTCCCTCCCCTCCCCTTCCCTCTCCCCCTTTCCCTTCCCTTTTCCTTCCCTCTCCTCATTCCGCTCTGATCTTCCTCTCCCCCCCCCCTCTCTCTCTCTCTCTCTCTCTCTCTTTCCCTTGTTTTTGTAAATTTCTTAATGCTGCGGCACTGCAAGAGCTACCCTTCCCTCCCTTCCATCTCCTCTCCATCTCTCCTTCCCGTTTCCTCTCCCCCTCCACTCCCCCCACTCATGTCAATAGCACTAATGCTAATGTTCATGTGAGTTTGTAGAGAGTGGCATTGATGCCATTATTCAGATGCCAAGGTTGTCACGTGAAATTTTTCTCATAAAAAAATTGGAGGAACCTTAATAAATGATGATTAGAGATTGGTATTCGTTCCATTCCCCACAACATATGATGGTTGGACAATGGCACCAGTGCCATTCTCCACAACATCATATGATTATTTGAAGAATGTTACAAGTGTTATTCTCTATTCTCCATGTGATGAATGACACTGGTACCATTGTCAACAACACCATATGATTATTTAGATAATGGCACCTTTCCCCCTCCATTACATCTCTCTCCCCCATCCCCTTCCCTTTCATTCTTTCCCTCTCTTTCCCACTCCATCAAGATGTGTCATTTGAATGTGTGTCCGTGACTCACTGCAAAGACATGTTAAAAAACCTTTGTAACTATTGTAAGGTGTTTATTGGCACCATTATAAAGTCCTTTGAGATTTAACCACTATTGCTTTCTGAAACTTTGAAGGTGTTTATTGGGACCATTATTAAGTCTTGGAGAATTTAGAGTTCCAAAACTCTGAAAGGTGTATATTAACACTATTATTTAAGTCTTGCAGATTTTAGAGGACTCTCATAGTAAATTAATCTCAGGCATGGACCTTAACTATATAGAACTATATAACTATAACTATAACTATAACTATATATATATATATGTGTGTGTGTGTGTGTGTGTGTGTGTGTGTGTGTGTGTGTATGTATATATGTATGTATGTATGTATGTATGTATGTATGTATGTATGTAGGCATGCATGCACGCATGCATGTATGTATGTATGTTTACGTACATATGTACATGTGTGTGTGTGCATACATACGTACATACATACATACACACATACATGTGCGCGCGCGCACACACACACAGAGTTTTTCCATGAATTTAAATTATTAAAGAGTTAAGGAAAAGTCAAAATTTTAAATGAGGATTCTTAAAAAATAAAATTTATACTAGGATTTTTGCAATATAGAGTAAGGTAAGAATTATGTTTCTTACTTTTTGCATTATTAGTACAAAATGATAATGTAAGTAAGTAAACTTTTTATTCCAAAAGGGTAGTGACAAAAAGTAAGCTTTTGGTTTGGGAAGCATATTTCATAAAGTTGATTTTTTGAATAGAAATTTAAGTACATAAATAGATTTGGACCGTACACCAGTCTATGTAAGATGTAATGTGAAATTTCATAATTTTAATTTTATTTGCTTAAAAAAATCTGAAAATTGGCTTCATTTTTTCTTCAATTGTTTTATCAATAGTGGTTTTTTAATAAATTTTTTGTCCATAAGTACTTATGAAAATGAATTTGGACATTGTAGAGTCCAAAATTAATGAAATCAGTGTTCATTATGTTGTTCCTTATACCTATAGTATCATGTTTTAGAAATTTGGTGCTATTCATACCATGCCTAGCGACATATTTCCCTCCAATAAAAGCTAAACAAGTGTGACACGACACACTTTGAATCAATCCTTACATCATTAGTGAAGTTATTAAAAGATATGAGTCATTCAATTCTCCAAGTTCATGCTCTAAAACTCCAATCTCATTTGAGAAACCAAATTATGATTTGAAATCTGGCAATACTTGAACTTGCAACTATCTATAAGTGCCACTTGTTGAACATCGTGCACATCTTCCAAGTGCATTCAGTGTCCTCCCTAGGCTTGTGATTGACCATATGATATTTTTCTTTTGTGTAGCCAAGTACTAGTATTCCCATCTTGTACTTTGAAATTTCCCAAATTGATAGTTCATCCACGGATGCTCCAAAAACTAAGGGTTGTAACACTGAGACATCTTGAAATGTGATCTCATCTATAGCCCATGCCTCTAGACTTGGAACATAAAATTTAACCATGTCATTGCTAAAATTCTCCAACTGAGGTATAATATCTTTGACTATCATGCCTATATTATTTTCACCCAACTCTTCGAAGTTCACAAAGTCATAAGTTTGTACTAGAAACAGTACCCCTAATTTAGTTGTTTGTGTCTTATCCATGTCCCATAGCAGAACTTTTCTCTCTCTCCATCTTTCCTATACATCAAATCCATTTGATCTACTAAGTCGTATACTGATATTTCCTACATCCACATCGTTCTTCTTTGGAGTGCTACCTTTATCATGAAGCTTCAAGTATCTCATTTCGCACTTAATAGCACTTCCCAATGCATCCCCAAGTTTGCATGTATCCGTTGTTGGAAATAAAAAATCAATGTCCACATTAAAATAGACATTGACTAACAAGGATACACATAAAGACCCAATTCGCA